>NW_027211692.1:12575000-13185500 GCF_022749685.1 Semicossyphus pulcher | reverse complement strand
ATACAAGGTAAGTGATGTTACTGGTACAAACAAAATCATATTCTGATAGGCTCCTGTACAGGCAAATCATTTTTATTATTATGCATTACACTTTGGCACGTAGTAACAACAGCACCTTAGAGAATAACAGAGTTTTGAAAAAAGGAAAAGAGAACTACACTACATTTTTGTGCGTGGTACTGACATATCAATGAGAAGAAACCACAAAAATAATTAATTTACATTTCTCTTGTAAACTCTTGAGGATCAAAACAGTTTTGAATCGGTACGTTAAAACAAATGCATAAATAAGGCATATTGTTAACTTTAAATTTTAATGGAGAGGGAGGGGGGTTGATGGGAGAGTGAAGATGCACCTGTTCAGTGTTGAGAAGTTCAGAGATTGAACACAAGATAAAAAAACTGAAGAAAAATTTAGGGAGGGTTAAGTACTACAATCACATGTAATTTAATGTGTCATGCTTATATGGAGCTGCAGGAATAGAAAACATTTGGATATTATTTTTAAAAAAAAAAGCCCAATATGTATAACATGAAAGTGAATGTTGTTACTAATATTGAGTACATTTAAGTATTAAATTAAACATTTTTTCCAGCATCCCCTTTAATTATTGAATTTATTCTTGGGTGTTGTCCTCCATTTGCTTAAAGGAAAGCGTAGTTTAAACTAAGTAGATACATTTGATATTTGATCACGTTTAATGAAACAGTAGTCATATTAAGCCTTGTTTCATAAGCAGGACACATTCAAGTGCAGATCATTTATTACGGGAATTACAGTTTATGCCCACTTGGAAACCTAAAAATGGGACTGTTTAACATATTACATACAACCACAAAATGAAATGTAAGGAACTTAAAGTTGTTTAGCAAAGACAAACCTCCCAAATTCTTATTCCAGGCATCATACACCTATGCAGACAGCATAACTGCAAGTATTGCAAATAGGAACATCAGTTTTAGATAAAAGGGTGATGGCTGACCAGATGAGGCTGATGTTTACTGGGAATTTTATTGTTCTTTTTCTCTTAAACTGTGCATTTCTTGTCAAACATGAGTGAAACATGGTGGAATGAGTTTCTTATTTTTTGTCAGCCAGATCTGTGAGTAGTGATCTGTATAGGGCATCATGTTAGTCAGGAACACCAGGAACAATTATCCATATTATTTGATAGTTGGAACTCTCTCTCAGCAATTTACATTCTTCAAAAGTTCTACTGCTACAGGTTAACTATAAACAATTTTATACAATCATCTTTGTACAAATTGATATGCACTAAACAAGCAGTTAAGGTTTTTTTTAATCTAAACTGTCATAAAAACCTTTTGATTACATGGAAGATTCCCAAATTGGGAAAACATGGGAGCAAAAAGTTTTGGGAAAGCAGCTAAATGAAATGAAACAGAAGTGCAGAACTACATGTTTACCTTCAGTATGCTTCCTAAAATGAAACAAAAACCCTCTCTTGCCTTGATGGTGCGGTCTCCTCTTGGATGTATACACATCCAGCACACCAAGAGACATGTGTCTCTATTAGGTTGCAATGGCATCAGAGAGAACTTGAACTTAAAAGATGTTTAGAAAACCTCTCTTTGGATGATGATTTCCAGAGGAGAACAAAACACAAAAAAGTCTAAAGCCTTTGTTAAATTGCAGTCTTACATCTCATCTAAACCATAATCCTCCTCAGGAAAGTCTCCCACAATCACATGCTGGGGCTTCACAAATCCACCATATTTGTCCTCACATGCAAAGTACTGCTTCCCTTCAACACTGCAGAGAGACAATATATAAAAAAGAGAGCGTCAAATGCAAGCTTAACACCAACATGATCAACATTGTGCATAGTTCAAATGAAAATAAAAAAAGCTCTTACGTTCCATCGTGCTTTCCCAGAGGCTCGTCATACTTCACACCCACCCAGTAGCCTTGCTTGAAATCTGTGGTACCTGCAATGAACATCACATTGTTTTTTACATTGGATCTTCCTACGCTTATTGTTGTTGCTTTTGTCATGTATTCTTAGTCAACTGTGATGAGCCTCCGCTAATCAGTCATGTTGCAGTTTACATCCACCCATGTGTTTCCCACAGACTGAGAGTGTACCCTTTGTCGTCAGGGGGATATATTTATACTGTAAAAGTATCTGAAGAAAAACATAAGCCCTCAAAACAAAACAATGACATAAGAAGGCCATATACTGTAAATTCAACACTTTCAAATCATCGGTTGACATGTCGAATGTCTACATACTTTTGCTTTAGCTTTGTCGTCGTTCACAGAGCCATGCAGGAGAAGCAAATTCACAAATCAAGTCTCAATTTTACCCCTCAGTGCTCTTTTTTTTAATGTTTTTACAAGGTGTTTGAACAGGAGCCAAATTATTCCCCAGAGGTCTCGTCATCTCCGAAACATACTGACCCACTGATTGAAACCAGTAAAACACTAAATTAAGCAGTTTAACGTTAAAAATCAGTGTCTCTCCTACTCTCTTTATTGGGGCTTGGGGATGTGAGCCGAGCTTCAGCTTACCTTAACCCACTGGATGACTGAAATCCTTTATTCGGTTATATGATTAAGTTAAAAACTACAGTGGCATGACTAGAAAAAATAAAGTAGTCCAATAGAAATGTTGAATGCTGCTGCTAAATATATGTCTTACAGGTAAAAAATGAGGTGTAGTATGCCGATGTAGGAGTTTGGTGTGGCTCTGAACTGAAAAGAATCAGAAATACTTCATTTATCCCTGGGGGGAATTTGTGCGTCGCAGTTGCTAAATACAAACTAAAAGGAACAAAAAGCTTTATCCACACTTACCAACATACATGACTGTGCCAAGCTTGGTGGGTTGTCCAACGACCTGCACTTTGCACCGGTTTCCAACAGAAATGGCATCCACAGCAGCCTTCTCTTCCTCCCTCCGAGCAGCAAGTTCAGCTTTCTTCTTGGCCATTTCTTCCTCATTATATTGACCAACACGACGATTCTTCATGAACGACCTCGCAGAATCTAAAAAGACAGTTGGATTATAGTAAATGCAGGGTACTTCAGAACAGACAGTGAATGCAGCAGAACATTCTCTATCAAATATGATTGGATAATTCCTTTACAGCATTTGTCAGTGGTTAGCATAAAATAAAAACTTTCTTAATAAAAATGGCTATGTCACTGTATGATGGAGGTACTTTCTTGTCAATAACTACAACTAAAAATCTATTTTCATAGTCAATTGCATCGCCAAGTATTGTTTAGGTCGGCAGATCAATAGTGAATGGTTAATTCTTCTTCTAAAATTATGAACTCATATTAAGCTAACATCTCCAATGATGTATTTATTGCATAGCTATAGTTTCATCCTGTGCTGCAAAAACACAGATTGGCCATATGATCAGAGAGACATAACTTATTAGTTAAACCAAAAGCACAAAACAGTTTATAAGATTCACAAATTGGACAGAAGCTTGAGTGTGTCAGGCTGTACCTGATCTCTTGCTATAAGCATCATCTGAAAGTTCAAACTTCTCCACCTTGGAAACATCAGTGAACTTATCCATTTGACCTCCACTCACATCAATGACCTGGATGCAGGATGAGACCAAACACGTAGTTATGCATGCAACTGTGAGCAATTGAGAGAACTTTCGCTACTTCCTTAACAAAGGTGCTCATTAATAACCACAAATGAAAACAATAATCATTTTATAAACCATTAACTATTCTCCACACGGCAGGGTTGTTATTTTCAAACCAGTTCACCAATGTTTTACTGTAAACTATAGACAGATAGTTTTCATGCACATAACTTGAGGAAAAATGCATATCATCTCTTTTCAAGAAATTTGGTAAATTTGGTGAAATTTAGTCATGCAGAAAATATAAAATAGGACATTGGTCTGGACCAAACAGCTACATACGTTTATTCTGCATTCATCATCCACAGGGTAGGAACCAAGCAAAGCGTCATTGTCATCCATTTTCTGCAGGAACTTATCAGAGACACTGAACAACTCCAGGTCCATACCAGAGGAAGGTGCGCCCACGACCATCTCCAACTTTCCCTAATTACAACAAAAAAATTAGATGTAATGTGATGAACTTTAAAAATCTATAGTAAGGTATCTGGAATATATGAAGGTATAGTGAAATAAATCTGTATGGTAGGCTGATCTCACCTTTAGCTCTGCTATAGTAATCCCTCTATTGAACCTGCGCTTCACCTCAAAGGAGGAGATGGTGCTTGTTAGGCGTACATCCACATACGGACAGGTAACTACTGTCACTCCACTGTCCATGATGCCAGAGGTATGGACACAGCTAATGTTCAAGCACTGGGGGAAAAAAATGAAAAAACAATGTTACATATTTACCAATGATTGGAATTGATACACTTAATTAGAACTGCTGGCAAATGTTTCAAATACAGAATATCTTTAAGTCCATATAACTGAAAGTACATTTTAATTGAAGACATTCAATTTTAACACAACTCCCTTGAAATGGTCTATGTCATATGGACTAGCTATATATAAAAAAAGACTAAATCTACACACCTCACACACACACGTACATCAACCTCCTATCGTTCCATCACTAACTTTCTTACACGCACTCTGACGTTACCAAGCACGTTGTAGTATTCAACTAGAAATCAAATTATGGAAGTAAGCACCATTTTCTCACATGTTTACATACTTTATTAGCCGTGATCTTTCCAGTTTTACTTAACATTTTCCGATTTTAGCTAGCTAGTTTAGATTAGCTAGCCACAGTCTGCGTCACCGCTAGCTGTTTGGGTGGCTAGCAGCAGCGGAGTCACGCTGGACTCAATGAGGTCCCTACATAAGACAGCAGGGCGGCCATAATTACATTACTTACATTTGCGTATATTCTGCAGTGATGCTACGCTCTGAGCAAACCGCTCTACAATAATATCCACCTTTCAAAGTAGAAGTATCAGGCAACAAGGTATTTCGATGGTTTCCTTTCGTTGCTTAGCCACGCCAAAAATCACGTGACCGTCCAACCCCGATGACCCACCTCTTTACGTCATGCTCAAACTTACGTATTGGCGTTCCTATTTGTTTTGAATACGGGATATTATTGTCCATCAGCAACAGTATTTAAACACAGATTTGTACATTAAAAAAAGCTTTCTTGAACAAAATAACAAGAATTACAAGGAGTATTACACTTATTTTCATATTAAGTTGATCAGTACAAAACAGGGTCCACGCTTTGGACAGCAGATGTCGCTATTTCTGTCTGAATCAAATTATCTCAAACATTGAAACATTTTCAACACAAGTGCTTCATTGTAATTCAGTGCCTCAGCTCAAAAACAGGAAGCTTCGTTTCCCCTACCACTCCCCTCTGGCCTTTAAATCACTATTAGCCTGATTAATTCACGAATTTTGAAATACATTGTTGTCGCTGTGTAGCTGGTACAAATGTGTTTACGCCCCGCTCTGTAACGTTGTACCCGCCCTCTACACTGGAGAGCACCAATCACATCGGAGAACATGGTCTGCAGCGCCTACTTGTCAGTTCATTGACATGATCAAGAACCAATCAGGGACAGGAGTGAATGCAAACGTTGAAATAACCCCACAGCGGCGCTGTCCCCCAGTACATGAACTTAACAAAGGTCCTTTTTATGCTGCATTCAACCAGGAAGTTTGAGTATTGTTTGGAAGCCTTTCTATAATAAAAAAAATAAAATAAAACTGTGATGCAAATCACAACAGGTTTGACCTAATAAACAGCTTGCTTCCACCATAAAAAAAATGTATGGCTTATTTTTTATTACATCATAATTCATATTTTAATTTATACCCTATCTGATTTTCTACATGATTTCCCAGCTAGACAAACTAGTCCATCTTTAGCCATTAACATGTAGAAGTAAAGAAAGTGTTTCTCAAGCAGAGATAACAGACTGGAGCATGTATGGGCAGAAAACAGAAGATCAAAGAAAGAGAGTTACAACCTAACTCCGGGCGGGGAGGAGCAGAGGGGGGCTGAGACAAGCCCACAGTCCCACAGTGAAGATTGAAATTCCTATGGTTGTTGATGGAGATGGAGATCTCCAAACCTGCCCGGCCTCGATCACACTCTTGTCTGCAGATCATGCTCACATAAATGTGTAGGCCAGCGTACTAAATTTGGTCTCTGACACAAAGGATGAAATAGATGTTGAAGGATGTTCTGTTGCAAAAACACAAACAAACATCAAGCATGTCAGAAATGCAAATTGTAACGGCTGTGTTCGTGTAAACTTAATTGTGAGTGCTGGAAAGGACACTATTTGCATTAGAACACGACCTCGGCTGGAAAACTGGTCTGAACAAACATGGTGACACTGTCTTGCAAAGGCCTTCGTTCATGACACATAATAAATGTTTTGCTTTTAGGGAATATAAAGTATATCGTGAGCAATTTTGCAATGACCGGAAAATTCTCAAATTCTTCCAGGGCTGTGAGGTTAACACTTGTTTTAAGACAATCCTTACAGTCTATATGAACAATTTTGACCAATTTGCCATGCAAAGCTTAATCATAAAGAATAGGTCTGTGTGGCTACACATTAAATCCCTTAGGGCTTAGACACAATGAAACAATTAGGACAATAAATCAACATTAGTCAATAAACCTTTCAAATGACAGCATTATATAGGCCAGACGATCAATTATTCACAAAAATGACTAGTAGATTAATCCAAGATTAAAATAGTTGTTGGTTGCATCCCTATTCTGTAATCATTTTCACAGTGATAGTTGTGGTCGGCAGTGGTGTAAAGTATTTGAAGCCAATTTCAAAGGCCTATTAAAATGCATATCAATGGAATAAAAATAGTATAATATTATAATGCTGCCAACAACAACTAAAATCTATGTACTAGTTTTATTCTCCTTAAACAGATGTTTCATAATATTGCCATGGTTTTATCAGACAGCAAAGTGCTACAAAACAATGTCGTGCAAGAATCAGTAGGACGGGAATAGGTTAATATTGTAGCATAAGAAAGTTAGCAGTAGTATTAACTTTATAACAAAGACGGTGCATTAGTGGGAGAAAAGGGGCGTGGTCACTGGTATTTCGCTGGCACATTCACGTTTGGTTTGGTTGTCTGGCGGAGAATGGGAGAGCGAGAGGGAGGGAGGAGGAGGAACTAGTGGAGGAAAAAAAGTTAAACTAAAAATGGCTTCCTTGTCTTTGGAGTCTGCAGAACAATCAGAAAACAGCCCAGAGGAGCCAACATCATCGGACGTTAAAGAAGAAAACGCTACAGTCCACGTTTCGGAGGAATTGCTGAAAACTTTCCAGAAGTCGGCTCTGAGTTTCTCCACTGACCAAGTATCATGTCTGTGCGAGGCCCTTCTGCAGGCGGGCAATGTGGATCGCCTGTGGAGATTTCTATCCACCATACCTCCTTCGTCCGAGCTGCTACGTGGCAACGAGACCCTCCTGAAGGCCCAGGCTCTGGTGGCTTTCCACCGGGAAGAATTCAAGGAACTGTACGCCATCCTGGAGAGCCACGACTTCCACCAGTCTAACCACGGGTTCCTGCAGGACCTGTACCTGAAAGCCCGCTACAAGGAGGCGGAGAGGTCCCGGGGCCGTAGCCTGGGCGCAGTGGACAAGTACCGGCTCAGGAAAAAGTTCCCCCTGCCTAAAACGATCTGGGACGGAGAGGAGACCGTGTACTGCTTCAAAGAGAAGTCCCGAAACGCACTGAAAGAGTGCTACAAGAGCAACAGGTACCCTAATCCGGACGAGAAGAAAAATCTGGCCAAAATCACCGGACTGTCCCTAACACAGGTCAGCAACTGGTTCAAGAACCGCAGGCAGAGGGACAGGACCCCTTCAGGGACCCACAGCAAAAGGCAAGACCAGCTAACACATTTATTGCATCTATTTAGTCTTGATGGAAGAAATAAGGAGACATTCAAAAGCAAACTTCACTGTGTCTCTGTCTAGGTTTAGTTACCATTGGTTATTTCATGTTGTGTTTTATAACAACTGCTTAACTCAAAGTAGTCCCTCAAACTACCAGACCAAACCCACATGATAAACACAGACCTACAAGACTGCACAGAACAGTATACAAAGAGTATGTAGCTACACATTAAACTTCAAACTAACAAACCTAACAAAAAACCATCCATTGAGGAGATGGACAGAAGAGCTGACTTTTGACAGCAGTAAAACCACACAGGTCTGGGACAGGAGCATGTTGCTTTGTTATGAAATGTGAGATCCAGGCACCCACCATGGCTCAAGTTTCCTGAAAACCTGCACCTCTGCCTGGGGCCTGCAGGGTGACCAAGGTTAGAGCAAAAGCTTAAACTAGGGAAAGGTGGGGGAGGTAAACAGAGAGAGAGAGAGAGAGAGATCCTCTTAAGTTGCTTTCATTCAGGCCCAAATCTCTGAGTTTTACAGCCGCTTTTTAACCAAGCAAAGGGGGGAGGAGATAAAGAGAATACAGCAGGCTTATCTTATCAGTCTGGAGGGTTTGTGGGGGCCTGGCAGACTGGCTGTGTGGTAAACCAGAGCTGCACACATTTACAAAGGACCTAAGATAGTTTTCTACTTAAACACTGCAGAATAAAATCCATTTTGTTCAAAGGATAGTAACAATGACCAGAAAAAGATGATTAATATTAAAACTGAATGGTTGGTCTCACAAAAGAAGAATCTGGTCAACTCACATGTTGCAAGTTTAGTTCTCAATCATTTGCTGATAAATATCGGATGTTATCATGAAAACGGTACTTCTGCAAATATTAGTCACACAAATGAATCATGCCTTCCTTGTTAAATAGCCATATAAAATGCGTTTATTGACTGATTGTTTGTAAAGAGTGCGATTAAAATAATTCTTTATTGATCCCCAGGGGGGGGATTCATGAGGATTTTGAAATTATTGCACTGTTCACATAATAATCAGAATTGATTATAAACTTTAACTTGTGTGCTGAGATGCACTGTTTTGGATACTAATCCATCCATAATGCTAATAAAATACTGCCTGATCAGAAATCCAAGGAATGATGCAATGGGTTTCGTCCATTTCTTCAAGGTTGACCTCAAACATTGGCATAAAGTTCAAGCATTATTATGATTAGAAACTTACAAAGGGAATCAATAGCTGGTCGTTCAAGATGAGTACTTCTAGAACTCAGCGCCCAACCTTTATTTGACTTATGTCTTTGCTTGTTCCAGTGAGTCTGATGGGAACCACAGCTCCGACGACGAGACGAGCCCCATGGACGACACTCCTGAAAAACCAGAGGAGGCTTCCGGCTCCACGGCCTCCATCATCTCTCTCTCTGCCGTCCCCTGCAGCACGGGGGGCCAGCTAATCCTGAACGGTTCGGGTGGTTTCCTCACGGCCTCTCAGCCATTACTTCTCAACGGAAACTCCCTGATCTCCAGCAATGGTGCTGGTGTCATTATTAATGGGCTAAGCTTGGGCGATTGCCAGACAGTCACACTGAGTCCTGTTGCATCCAATTCTCCTTTGATACTGAACGGGGCTCAGGTTATAACCAAACCGCTGCAGCAGCAGCAGCAAACAGTTTCTGTGGCAGAGCAGCAGGTTTCAGCCATTGAGGCCAAACAGAGCGGTCTTCCAGCAGTTGTTCTTAGCACTAACGTTACACCAGCCTCAAACCCTCCATCCGTCATCTCTCTTCCCCTCCATAACAGGACAGACGGCGTCAATGCATTGGATTTCATCACTGTCCCCGATTCAGAGGGCAGCAGCCAGACAGTGTCTTCCTCCTCTTCATCTTTATCTCCCTCATCACCAACTCTGTCCTCTCCAACCAGTCTCCCCTCGCTGGTATTGACACATAACACCCAACAGCAGGAGTCCCTCACCCTCCAAAACTCCATATCATCTGTTGCTTCTCTCTCCAGTCAAGGGGAGTATGTTGTCATAGCTTCTTCTGGCGCCCGGTTAAACCCTTCTAGCTCTGTGGTTGTCTCCAGCAGCTCCACCCCTCAGGTCTTCTCTCTGCCCCAGGTTGTGCCTTCCATCCAGGGTATACCAGTGTCCCAGCTGGTACAGCACTCTTCAGGAGGACAGGTGTCCCAGTGCCCCCAGCTGGTCCCAGTATCCCCCCTTGCCTCGCCAACTCCTCATTTCCAAAGCCAGATAGTGAACAGCAGTGGCAGCAGACTGGTGCAGCACCAACAGGGTGCTTCAACAACTCTGCCTGAAGGTGCTACAACCATAGTCTCCATCTCACAGCTGAACAACAATCAGCTGCCTCATAGAATAGCTGGGGGACCAAACCAGCTGGGGGACCAAATCACAAACTCAACCCCCAGCAAAGTCCAGGTACCACAGGTTATCTCCATCTCGTCCCCGACACAAGTGGTCCCGGTCCCCCAGGCCAAAGGTACCACACCAACACAGTTAGTCCCTTTATCTATGCCCCAGCTGGTCCCGGTCTCCCCAATCCAAACTTCGTCCACCATCTCTTTCCCCCAAGTGGTTCCTGCCAGTCCGTCTCTTTCCATCCCCTCCGCTGGAATGCCCTTACAGATCCTGACTTCTGCTCCTGGTGGTTCAGGGGTCCCGCAGGGTCCTCTGAGGATAAACCAGCTGAGGCCCATCCAAAGTGTGGTTCCCCCAACCAGCGTTGCTCCTGGTGTGCAGCTCCTCAACTCTGGGATCATCCAGCTGCCCTCTGCTCCTCCAGGTAAACAGAATTCAACAGATATTTACAAAAGAAGTTTTAATAATTGATAGTTTTGCTGTATTGCCTCCAGCCTTGTTACTAAACAATAGAGAATCTATAATTGCAGAAAATGAAGGAAAGGAACTGATTGACTGACTGATCCGAAGTCTTGATTGCTGTAAACTTAATATTAATCTCCACTGTAGGTAACCTTCTCCTTGGCGGAAGCCCCTACCTGAGTGTCCAGCAAGGCAAGCTGATTCTGACCATCCCAGCAGGCATCCAGCTCACCAGTTTACCCATGAAACCAGTCCCCGAGGCTCCACCCATCCCTGCTAATGGTCTGAGTCCCATCCTCACCCCCTCCGTCCCTCCTGTAACCCTTCAGCCTTCAATCACCTGTGCCCCCACCCCTGGCGTCCTCACGTCATCTACCCTCAACTTCATCAACTCGTCTCCGCCATACTGTGCTCCAGAGACGGGGACACCTGCTGCCTCCTCCCCTCACACACTGGACCACTCGGCCACCCCCACAACACTCACCCCAGAGAGTATGCTCACCTTCAGCCCCATGTACAGCGGAGTGACACCCAGCACCCAGCTGTCCCAACCAGCTTGGAGCCCTGTGTCCCTCTCCACTTCGACTGGTCTGACTTTGTTTGACGTCCGCAGCAAGGGGGACCTGCCTGTGGACCCGGCTCTGTTAGGCCTACCTGGAGGAGAGTCGCTTCTTCTAGGAAGTCCTTCATCAGAGCAGGATGTGGATGCTCACTCAGCGCTGGGGAATCCTGAGGGGATAGACGGTGACTCCAAGATTCTGACTCAGCTGCAGTCTGTCCCTGTGGACGATGAGCTGGGCTTGTAGTCTGTTTACGTTGCTGGTTGGCAACCCCATGTGATCTAAACAAAAAAGGATGAAACACTCAGCAGGCAGGTCACAAACTCTTCTGTTCGCTTTGTTGGTGATCTGAGGATTTTATTCAACTCTGACTGTCCTCCAAGACCGAAGTGATGCTCTCTGAGTAGGGCCATTGTTGTCTTATCTGGCACTTTTCATTTAAATCTTTTGCAGCTGTACTTCACATTGATGGGCAGTTTTCTATCTGCTGATTCAACAACACAAAATTCCTCTAGGTTTCACCTTGAGAATTTTATGCCTCAGAGTTTTTTGTCACTAAAATCCATATGTGCCTTACAGGATTGATCAGATCCAGACAGAAGAACTTAAACAGATAAGTCTGCTTGGCCCATTTACAGGCCTTGATGTAGAAAAAAAAAGACTGTATTATGCAAGACGTCATGGCTTCGCCAATTCTCTCAGCTCCTCTTTGCAGTTTTCAGGACTCATACCAAGCTGTCTTTGGTAAATGTGTTTGTGGATCCACCACAGGAAGTGTACACCAGACTATCTGGCACAGGCACTAATCTACAAATAGTTGAATATTGCTGTGTTCTTTTTTTAGTACACAGCCTCAATATAATATTCTACAAACACTCCAGGAATTTAGTGACAATATTTTTCAACAGGACCGAGTTATGTGCAACCATAATAACATACTAGCTTCGAAGCTATACAATAGTGTTTTATTACTTCTAGTTACTGAAGTCTGCATTTTATCAGAACTGTTTGGAATTACTGTCTGCAGTTTTCATGTAAAAGGTGCTCTCCATAAGTACGAAATAACAGTGGAAACAAAAGGGTCTATACTCTATGCAATGCATGTTTGGTTCTTTATAGGACACTGTGTGTGAAAAGACAGAACACTTGGGAGAATAAGCTTTTAAATACTGAAGCATGAAATACACTAAAACGTTTGCTGTGATCCCATGTAGTCATTTTTATGTCAATGCACCCAAAATCTGTTATTTTTGATAAGTGCCTTATTTTTAAAGCTTCTAGGTTTGATGTTTTTGATATAAATGTTTTTTACACAGTTTTATAATTGCTATATACCCTACCAAATTTTTAGAAACACTTTACGGACTCGTCTGAACATCTACACTTCTGTATCTGTTTGATCTCCATTGAAACATAATGTGACGGTTGTGGTTGCATAGTCATAGCATGATCTTCTTTATTTGTATATTTTGCACCTTTCGTTCACACAATGTTTACGCTGCCCTGCCGTGTTTTTGTGACAGCGGTTGGTTCTGAAATGTCCTATTCTGTCTCGACTGGGCCTTAAAAATCCTCAACAGAATATCTAAAGAGGTAAATCAGAAAACAGGATACTGATTTCCTGATTGAATCTGTCCTGAATTGATGGAATAGGTCCTTCAAACCTTCTTGAAACCTAAGAACACTCCTCATCATGTGAGCCTTTTGCTGTCATTACACAGGTAGTGGTCAAACTTTTGGCCATTTATGGTACATAAAAATACACTTCTTTGTGGCATCTAGTTACAGTAATGGCCTTTGTGTTGTTTTTTGTATTAGTATGTTTGCTGTTTGTCTTTTTGTACATTTAATCTATTTAAAGCATGCATCATCAATCTAGTTTTAACTGAAACAGAATTAATCCTTGTGGAAAAACATGGATAGGAAATTGTATTCATTTTCACCTGGAAGGTCACGTTGTTGTGCAAACTGAGGTTTTATGATCTGATTACAGGTATTGAATCAATTTTATGGCAGACTGGTCGTATTGTAAAACAGTAGGTCGCCCCTTGTTTAAACAATTTAAAGTCATTTGTTTCCAGTGGCCTTAAGGTAGATTATTAAATTGCTTTGACAAATCAAACTTAGTCTAATATTTGCTGATCTTTAAATGAGTTAGGTGTAAAGGGAAATGTGTCCAGTATGTAAAATATTGTAGCCTTCGTTTGTTTATATGAGCCATTTTATACCAAAGTTTGTCGACATTAAAGCCTCTCTGGGCTTACGCACATTTATAACTGTTTGTTTGTACCCTGGGTTCTGTTTTTACTCCTACCTGACATATAACGTAAATGACTCCAAATTTAACCAAAGATAATGTATTTCGATCAACTTTTTGATATGTTTGAAAGGGATCATTTGTGTTTGTCTTTCAAGATTCTTGTTTTCTCATTTTTGTATTCAAATGCATTCTATTTTTTATATTACATGGTATTGTAATAAACTACATTTACAAAAAAAGCTGGATGTTTATTGTGAGTCTACAGCGAGGACTTTGCTTCTAATTTGGCAAGAAAATCGTATTCAAATGTATATTCTTTGTCTTTACACGCTCGTTCTCTGTAAACGATAGCAAAGGTCCAAAATGTGTGTGAGGGTGTGCATGCATGTGTTTGTACAAGAGGAGGAGGGATGCATGGTGTGTTGTTATAACCCTGATGTTCTCAGGTTACCTGTGATTTGATTCTGCCAGGACATGATGAGTAAAGATAAACACACATTTACCTTCGCTTGTTCATCCACAGATGAGCCACAATGATCCACAGAGGTTTCAGCTCTCAGTAGTACAAATTAAAGAGAGGGTTTTAGTTTTTTTTTAACTTAAATCTCAGGAGTCCTTAGCAATGATCTTCACAGCAGAGCAGGTTTCATGTGTGTGCGAGGTTCTTCTGCAGAGCGGGTGTATGGATCGCCTTGCTGGCTTCCTTCACACTCTTCCTTCTCCTTTTTCCTCCTCCTTCTCCTCCATTTCTTGCCTGTGGGAGATGGAGAGCGTGCTGAAGGCTAAAGCTGCAGTGGCCTTTCACCAAGGCCGCTTCACTGACCTTTACACTCTGCTGGAGAGCTTCCCCTTCTCCACACACAGCCACCCACTCCTGCAGCAGCTCTGGCTCCGAGCCCACTACATAGAAGCAGAGAGGCAGAGGGGACGACCCCTGGGAGCTGTGGGGAAGTATCGTCTGAGGAGAAAGTTTCCTCTTCCACACACCATCTGGGATGGAGAAGAGACCAGCTACTGTTTCAAGGTAGGTGAAATCTTACCTACTGCCTGATGTTTAATGGAATCTTTCTTTGTTATTTTGTATTAATAGGACTTGTACATTTGTATTTACAACTTAATGTTTGTACAGTTTTGAAGTACTTGTTTTATTCCTTTCTGCTGCAACATGTTTAAGGGCTACTTGTAGTGAAAAGAATGGTACTTCTTACTCAGATATATTTACCAAAATCCATAGTATAGACTATATTAGGTTACTGCAGATTCAAACTCCTCTAACATAAAATTAGTTTTTTTAAGCTTCATTATAAACACATCTGTTAAACACTTTTACTTAAAGGGATTTGGCCGTTGTAATGTTATGTTTGTAAAATAAAAATCATCATTAATACATTTTGAAGGGCAATTTATGGCTAGGTACTCTAATAAGATATTTCAGTATAATAGTATGCTTTTGTTAACGTCTTGACATTCCTTTGAACACAGCTGGTTTTATTAGCATATACTGGTAGTAATTGTTATAAATCCTTCCTACCAGGAAAAATCCCGGAATATACTCCGGGAGTGGTACCACCATAATCCTTATCCCTCTACCCGGGAGAAGAGGGAGCTCGCAGCGGCCACCGGCCTGACGACCACACAGGTCAGCAACTGGTTCAAGAACCGCAGGCAGAGGGACCGAAACACGGGCATTGACGGGTCAGTAGGGAAATGTTGTAATTCTAATAGTTAAATTTTTTCCTAGATGCCAACAGGAGGTTATTTTTACAGAAAAACATAAGACACGACTGTCTCAGTTAAAATTATTTTAGTGGTTAGTAGTAAAGCTGTACTTACTGCAACCGCATGAAGCGGATGGATACAGGGTGGTCGAACTAACCGTTGGTGCTTGGTCTCAAGTAATAAACAAAAAAGTACTTCAGGATTATTTGGAGCAAATTAATTTACCTTTATATATTTTTGGTTGAAAGACAACAGCTTCTCTGAAAAGTCACGGAGTTTACTTTAAACTGATTAAGGATCGATAAAATCCCCTAAGTTTGTTTGACCCGCGGAGTGATATGACAAATCAATCAGACGTTACAATCTAGGATGGAAGAAGTTCGTCTTCTAAACTGATGAGACTATTTTCTGTTGACAAATAAATACATGAATAGGCCTACATTATAAACGTTTTACACAAATGTATTAAAAGTAATCCTAACACTTAAAGCACGGATCTTATTGATCCTCATTTTCATCATTTTTTTTTGTTTTCTTGCCTTTTATTGTTACCCTATTTTGGAGCTGGTCTAAAACCAGAAGAAAGTAAAAAATATGTCGATACTTTTCATTGTACATAAAAGCAGCACCCCCTTGTGGTCGCATTAACATAATGATGCAAGATTTAATACTGTGATATTTTACGTGATCAGATTGTCATTGCATTTTTTCTGATACTCTACATATTTTCATTCAGATTCCAAGTAGCTTGCTCTGGAGGAACTTCGGGGGAAATCCACCCTTTATCTGACAACGACCTTTCACCTCCTGGCAGCCCATATCCCCACCACCGCTGCCCTCCACCTCCACCCCTGTCTCACCCACCTCCACCTCTGCATCACATGTGTGGGGGCCTCATTTGAGTCATCAAATGTTCCTTTAGCTTACTATTACATTTGTTTGAAAGTCAATGTTTTGGTGCAGGTAAAACAAATTCTTTGCAAAGAAAAGTTTATTTCCAAAGAATGGATAAGCAGACATTGTTGTCCAACTTGTTTGAGAGATAAAACGGGACCATGCTGGAAAAAATGTTCCCACATGTACTGTACTTAGAAGTTACATAACCTTTGTAATAAAAGGATTTTCCAATGTTTTTGACTTCCAAAAATTGCATCAAATTGCAAGAGAAACTGAAGAAAACCATTTTAACTTAAAGCAGATGTTTTGTTACAACACGGTGTAAAACATTTGTTAGATCTAACAGCATCCATAGCCATTCAATATAGCTAGCATTTTTCGACAGCAGATTGTATGGCAAAGAGGATCATCACTGAAGTGAAGGAAAAGTCAATAAGGTTGTTCACAGATCTGACCCGCCATCATTCACTGTTTTTACTGTATGAACAGTGTTCATAGCAGCTCAAAAAGTCTGTCTTTGAGAAACTTTCATCTTTTCGATCATATTCTTGGGGTAAATAAATGCTATTTTTTCACAGGAAAGATGCAAAAAAAAAAAAAAAATCAAATTCACAGAATCAACTTATTATTTGTACCTCCTCCTCAATGTTATTAACGCTCTATTTAACACTCTTTCTATCCATATCACTACCCCTCACATTTAGAGAGAGGTTTCAACACAGCTTTGACATGGACCAAGGAAACAGGCGAGTCGAGCAGGGCCCAAGTCTTTGGTAAAGTTGACTTCACTTCAAGTTTTTGTCTTGTACATATGGGTACAAATGATGCTGTTATTTTTGCAATTATTTGTCATCAGTGTGACTAACAGCACTCAAACTCCAGTATGGGGTAAAAAGTGAGCAGAGGTCTTTATGTGACAGCTTCGTGCAGAGCGTCGCCATAAAATAGTTGCCAGTGTTTGGCGTTCAGAAGCCGAGGTATTCAGCTAGAAACACAGCCAGGATCTTTGTCAGGTTCACCACAGTGGGACGGTGCATGTTTTCCTCATTGTCGTCCAGCGTGTGCCAGAATTGTGGGAAGGGAGTAGCGATGACATGGAGCACAGGGACACCTGAACAAATGCAAGAGGAGGGAGAGATTACTGACAGCGTATGATATGCTTGGGAAAAATACCTCATAATGCAACTGGGGAATAACTTTTTTTTATATGTGTCTGTGTTATCACTCACCTTTGTGAAGGAAGGGGATGTGGTCGTCCTGCACTGGTCCGAGGTACACGTCCTTTCTAAAATACGTCTGCTCTGAGGGGTGAGAGGTCAGATGCCCCTGCCGGTGGAGTCTCTTCTCTGAGATTGAAAGGAAAAGAAAAGAGTCAGGGCACACAGCAGAGAAGATTTTAAATATGAATGAATAAGTGAGAGCCAGGGCTTACCTGCAGCAATCAGCCGATCAAACCAGCGTGCAGTGTTATCAAAGTGATTAGCAATCAGGGGATCAGGACCACCGAGCAGGTCTAGCAGCACAAAGAGGTCCTGAAGAGGAAGTAAAAAGAGGGAGATCTTGATTTGGAAACGGCTACTAAAGAACCTTACTTACAGAAACAGCAGCCATAAATTACATGACTACACGAGGCAGGAGCGGAAGATGAATTTATAGTTGCAGTCAAGGAACTATTAGTCCCAGCCCAGTGTTGTCCCAGTTTTCAATGTGGTTTTAACATTCACAAAGATTAGGTGATTTACCCCTCAACAAGTTAAAAGCAACAGCTGTTTTCTAGTCATCTTTAGATGCTTCTTTACACGTATAATGATGGCATATTCAGTTAGAGACAGTCATCGTTATTTGTATGATGCTGCAACAAGAGCAAGATTGATTTCATCCTTTACGAGTTCTCAACAGGGCCTGGATGTCATCATCAGTCACTGTCTTACTTCTTTTACCTCAGTGATGTGTCCAAGCACAATGACCAACAAAAACAAACATACTGGTTTGCAGATTATTAAAAATCAGTAATGGTCTTTAAGCAACACCACAAGCTCCTGTACTTTTTTGGGAGATAAAATAATGTTCATTGCACCAAAGTAGTTGCAGGTTGTTGGTCTTGTTTTTATAGTGTCGTTTTTTATTTGGGCGTCCCCCTATATGTCTCCCGTCTCTCTCTCCAATTCACCTGTTTAATAAAGCATGGCCTGCAAAATACATTCTAAACTGATTAGCTGATGTTTTATGAGGTTATTTAAATCTTTGTGCATGTCCTGTTCAAAGGTCCATCCACAACCCCTTCCTTCCACACTTCCACACTAACACAGGTGACAGTCTGCATTATTGCAAACTTGGCAACTTTCTCGCTACATTAAGCAACTTTTCAGACCCTCTTAGCGACTTTAGCTCTAAAAGGTAACTAGCTGTAAATTAAGCGACTTATTCAGTCCGATATTTATACAAATATAATTTGTGTGTTAATATATTTTTATTAATGCAGCTCAGATTAATCACAGTCTACTGCTCCTCTGCCAACAGGCTTGCTTCCCTGGACCTGGTTTCTCCCACAAGAACTGGCAACGCTGCCCAGAATTAGTTTAGTATCTGGTCCCTGCAGTGGAAGTTCCTCCAAACGTACTAGTCCCTGAGGAGAGTTCATGCAGTCAAAACAAAGCTTTCAACTAGAACAAGACTGTTCCTTAATGTCCTTACATAAAAAATAAAGGATCACTCCAGGAAAACATAACAGACCTGCTGCTTCTGTACAGTTTAAAATGTGCTGTGTTCATGCAGTCTGCTAAATTCAGCCTCCTTATACATAATTTAGAGGGTGTCTGGATCTGGATTAGAGCATGTGACAATGGAGGCCGTGTGTGTGTGTGTGTTTGCTGCACAGTGCGAACAGTCTCCTCACCACAGCCTGCAGCATGGTGGCGTGAGTGTTTGCTGCGGGGTGCGGCGTGTTTGCCATGTGCTCGGCCAGGTGCCGGGAGCCGTACAGCGAGTCTGTGGCCGTCCATTCTTCAAATGACTCCTCTCCATCGAAAAACACCAGCTGAAGAGTCACTGGAAGTTTCTAAGAGGGGAAAAAAGGGGAAAGGAGGAGACGGAATCTAATTAAAAAGAAGCATCTGATGCCAGCTTCTCTTCCTGCAGTGATGTTGCAGTGTGCGTTCTTACAGTAACTACATAAATCAGGAGCCTCTGGAGAGATACTGCTATTTACAGATGACTGCTGCAAAGAGAGCAAGAGGCTGGAGTCAGCATTTTCTCCCCTACACTGCAGGCACAGAGGCTGAGGGATGAAATCCGGGTAAGAAAAAAGAGAAACTACTCTTTTCAGCATCTTAGGCCTTTTCTTTTAGTCATAGGAAGGAAAATAGGAAATTGTCAAAGTATCGACGCCCTGTACATGAAGTGGAATCACCAAGGGGGGCATTACTCACCTGCTGTTTGAATGATCTAAGTTGGGCATCCAGGGAAGTTGCAAGTTCCAGGATCATAGCACAGGGCACTGCAGAGTCACTGGCCCCCAGAAACACCCTCTCAGGGGCTCGTGGGTCTGGAGGCAGGGCCTTTGAGTCATAGTGGCAGGCCAGGAGCAACCTCCGAGGGGCAGAGGGGTCCAGAGTGGCAACTATGTTTGTAAACCCGACCTGACCGCGAGGTGTCGGAGACTGGAATGAGTTTAAGTCTACGGCCCAGCCGGCAGACAGCGAGGACACAGTAGAGGAGATGTGCTGAAGAAGAGCAGAGAGTGTGGGTTAAGGATGACAGAGGGAACCTTTTTGTTATTATTGAGAAGAGGAATATTTCTACACACCTGCTGTACTGCCAGGCTGCCTTGTGTCCCTGGGAGCCTCTCGATGAGGATGGGCCTCAGATGATTCTCCCACAGGCGAGTGCCGTCCACCTGAGAGGCCAGACGGCGGATTTGGGCTGGAGAGCACTTACTGGGTTTGTGTGACAACTGGATGGACAGGAGATAAGATAACATGATTAAATAGCAAATGTGGGGAGAGGACATGCTGTTCCCTGAAGAAAGAGTAAAACAACATTACTGAAAACTCTTTCCAGGTCATTGGAAAGTTGCTCCTCGTTCTTCATACATGCATCAATTAACCCAACACTGTTTTTTATGTTTTAACATATTGTAATTATTTCTTTCTTAATTGTCTGTATACTCCCTCTGTTGCACGTCTGTCTATGCCAGAAAGGACCGCTCGTCTGTCTCTTCCTGAATTTCTCTCTTATTTACAAAGTGGTATTTTTGGTGTCCTTATGTAAATGGGGTTTTGGAAGCTTGTGGATTTAATACACTCATAATCAGAATCAGTGTTTATTGCCAAGTAGGTTTACACATACAAGGAATTTCTTAATCTTGATTTGAGACTATATAAATAAAACTGACTTGGCTTGAACGATGTCAGTCTTGAGATGCAATCAACAATAACATTTACTACTAGCAGCTGCAGGGTGGTGCAGTGGTTAGCGATGTTGCGTTGTCGCCTCACAGCTAGAAGGTTTCTAGTTCGAACCCCGGGTCAGACGAAGTGGGCCTGTCTGTGTGGGGTTTACGTGTTCTCCCCGGTGCATGTGTGGGTTCCCTCTGGGAAACGCATGCTTGTTAAATTCACTCTTAAATTGCCCGGAGGTGTGGGTGTGAGCGTGAAAGGTTGACTGTGTCTACATGTCAGCCCTGTGATTGACTGGCGCTCAGTACAGGGTGTACCCCGCCTCTCTCCCAATGACAGCTTGGATAAACTCCACCCTGAACAGGATGAGGTATAGATAATGGATTGATTGATTCACTTTTTTGTCCCTAAATGGCAGAAAAATGTGCAAAATATACATCACAATTTCCTTACATGCAAGATGATGGAATAAGTCTGTATGATTTGTTTGACTAACAATTCCCCTCCTTGTCCAAACTGTATTTTTTCTTTTTGTTCCTTCACTTGAATGTTTGAACTTCACCTTGCAGAGATTGAAGCTACAAATCTGTTTTCTTTTTTAAATATTTTTCTCCTGAAGAAGAAAAGTTTCTCTTTGCTTCTCTTTGACCTGATTCTGGCGCACCTCACAAGCCAAGTGACATCACAAGTAGTTTTGAAACCAGTTTTACAGACGAGTGATGTGGAAACTTGAATCTCCAGTGCACATGTTCGGAGAATGGTCTCTTTTCAGTGAACTTGGAGACATAAGTTAAACATCTGAAATAAAACATATATTTATAGGAGGAAGGAAGGACAATTTAGCTGTAGATAAGATTGAGGCAATAGAACTTTTTTGTGTAAAACTTCCAGCACAAATCATTATCCAAAACAAAGTAGTCGAAAATCCTGGATCTTCAAATAATAAAGACCCGAGAAGTTTCACGTCTTACTGGATCATTGTTCTAGATTTATGTTACAACCTGTCTATAATTTTATCGTCCTGGACGTCCACTGCAATCCTACCACGTGCATACAACATTTATTGCATAGTGGATTCTTCCTTTGTTTAAATTCTTGAATCTCAGATTTTCCTATTTAAAATGCGCCATCTGTTATTTTAGGCTGTATAAATAAAACTTCACTAAGTTTATTTGAACAGAAAACAAAGTAAAAGCAGCAAATCCTCACAGCTGGAACTGGATAAAGATCGAAATTTTGGCTTGGGGGAAAAAAATCGACTATCAATCACTTCTAAAAATAGCAGCTGATATTTGTTCCGCCCTTTCATCTATCAATTAATCGACATGTGACCAGCCAGTCTGGCCCTCTAATGTATCCATACAAACAAAAGCTGGAGAAGCAGTACTTTGAGGGAGGAAATGTTGCTGAAAATAACACGTTCAGTATAAATTATAGAGTGAGATCACTGACACGTCTTATGAAACAGACAATGCAACACCATCTGTTAGTGGTTATTATATTTCAGTTAACACTTTGTGGTCCAAACTACTCCCAAAACATACGGGTGAAGTTTAGAGTCTGTGTTTATGTATGTTATTTCTCTTACCCTGTCTCTGCTCATATCAGCGGCTGCTATGCGGTTCACCTGTCCGCTGCTGGTGGTGGAGGTGTCGTTGGACAGGTAAACACCGAGCACCCCCGCCAGCACCAGCACCCCGAGGAGACATAGCAGCAGTACCCGGGCTCGGGGCATCCGCACCCGGTCACAGCCGGGGAAAGAGCCGCTGCCGTTGCTCTGCTGCAGAGGCTTGTACCGCCGACTGGACCTGGACATGGCTTTGGAGATACAGAAGGCAGTTTTTATCGGTTAGTCCTTACAGCTACGTGTCCAAGCTGCCTTGTGGAGCATGTAGGAGGGAAATCCACACAGGAAGTCGGGGAGAGCGCTGGCTCTGGTACAGTCTGGTAGTCTGTAATCCTGTTTCAACATAATGATCCATCCTCCGCATGTGATAGTCTTTCTTTTGTGGTCCCGGCCCTCGATGCCACTATGGGAGCCCGGTTCTTTGAAGGCATGGTTGACTGAAGTGCTGCTTTGATCAAGCTAATCCACTAAACATTATAATTAACACAGAAACAGATTAAGTGTTTCACAGGCTGCTGCCGTTTAGCGATAAACATTTGTTTGAGATTTATTCCTCCTATTTCAGACGACGACAAATAGACTATGTAGCAAACTTGTCACAACTCTTCCGGTGCAGGATTGCATTTACATTTGTACAATTTCTCTGCCGTCGCATCATGGGACATCTTCGAGGGTTCTGGTTCTTCTTCTTCTTGATGTTTTATGGCGGTTGGCAAACTGTTGTATCCCGCACTACCGCCACCAACTGGTCGGCGACTGGTTCAAGTTTAGTGGTGCGCTACCGCCACCTAATGGTCGTGAGGTGGAACTACAGCAAAAAAGGCTAACGTACTCTACTGTATATCGATTCAAAATTAAAATGCTACTAGTGTTAGAAAGTGACTAAGTATTTCACTTGTGTATTTTAATTTCATACTGCTTTATACGTCTATACTATTACTAGACCTGCTGTATGTGTAAAGTGTCATAAAACGATACGTTTTGTTGTGTTTTGACGCTAAAATAAAAAATGAATTGACTGATTAATTGATTGATTTTACTGCTCCTCCTTTCAGAAATAATTTTACTTTTTACTTAATTATATGACATGTTAATGTTCAGTTACTAGTTACTTTGCAGATTCAGATTATTAAACGGCCTACATAGATATATAGAATGTCTACTCAGCAGAATCATACAGGTCAAGTGTTTCTTTAAATTGCAAACAAACAAAAAAATACACGATTGCTGTTGCTGCACCTGTATTCACACCAACCACCATTGAGAAAATTACCTCCAAAACAACGAATATTATTACCAAACAAAAATTAAGAACAAAATTAGTTATTCATCATATTTACCATTCAGGGCACTATATGAGTTCTTACAATATGCTCAACATGACACGAGAAACATGTTACATGAATATCTGCACACAAAGAGAAGGCAATTATGAACTTGTATGCCCGAAGAAGGTCAGTAATGAAGAAAACTCATGGTAGTTCAATTGAACACAAAATTTGGTTATTCAACCTCTGGGTATGACTACCGAACAAGTGGAGGAACTCAGTAAGTAAAAATGAATTTTTCTTAAACACCGATCCAAAGTATTGCTCTTTTTCCCATTCTGGATATTGCAGGAATATTTACATGTAATGCTTTGCCTGCTTTTTGGAAGAAATCCCAGAAATGATGGCTGCACAGCTTTAAACACACCTTTGTGCCATATGTGAAATCTTGCATCAGGTCAGAACAATTAACAAGTTGTAACATGACCTACTTTTTTGCCCCGCCAGATTTTGTCCGGGAAAACTGACGAAAGAGGAAGCTGGCTACTAAACTATTGTGATTGGTCCACGGACAAGAAATCCCGCGTTCTCTCGCTGCTGATTGGTCAAAACACCTGTCAATCTCTACAGACAACGATTACGCCTTCCGTACAAAAGCAACGTTAGCGGGTTTTTGGGAGTCATTCGCGCTTTCTCCTCTGAGGCAGGACGGGTTTCGTTTTTGTGCCGCACATTTTGACACCCAGGAGAAGACAAACCTGCAGCTGGACAGCTGCTGCTTTCTCCAGAGACAAGTAACATCACACTTCGCCAGGATGCATGTGGTCAAGCGAGGTGAGCAATCTTTCTGTAGTCATGGATCAGTGCTGCTTGGGCTTAAGTTAGCTTCACTGTCCCTGTCAACCATGTAGGTTCATCAGTAATTATAAAATGACAGCGACTCACCTGCTGCCTCAGACTAACCGGATATGCGTTATATCAGACAACCGAAACTTAAACACTTTGCTGGAACCGGTGAAACAGCTTGAAGCATTAGCATCAAGTTAGCTAGTAGCCATCAGTTGGTTACTAAGTAAAACTAGCTAGCAAGTTAACCAGTGTCGCATAGCAGACTTTATCCAGGCTGTCAGCGGTTTATTGAATCAATTAATGAGACTTCATGTCGATTACCAGCGGGGCATACAAGAACATTTTGACGTTAACTAATTAATACTGTCATTTCTGCTGCAGGTTTTACTTTAAGTCATTATTTGTGGACTATGCAGTATGCCTTTGTCTTAGTTGGCGCCAAAAGCCAGCGTTAAACAGGCCAACCTGGATGTCAGAGTGGACCTCAGTGAGGTTCTAGTTGGAGGAAATGCTGGTTAACTTTGGCCAGAAAGAGCAATCTTGGTTTTTCCACTTATGATGAAACTTTTGGACCGGATGTCGAGTTAAATTACAAGTTATTTTTTTCCAATCCGCCTATATTTATGGCATAAGTTGGATTTGTAGTTTGCCTCTAATAAGTCAACTCTTTGGACTCTTCACAGAGATACAAACATTTGAGTGTTTTTAGTCTTTTTCTAACGTTTTAGGATTAACCAACATAAGTAAAAACCACGATAAGACATAATAATATAATGTTTTTGCATGTTTAATTGTATGTATTCAACATTTATTATAAACAACCACTTAACTATGATTTATTTGATTCTAGGTTAGGCTGCCCATCAGTATATTCAGATTTTATTCTGAAATACGCCATTTTTCAAATAAGCACTTTAACCATTGGCACTCATATTATAGGATATTGTGATGCTAATACTGTTGTACTCAATTGAGATTTTGAATGTAGGACTTTTAACAGTGTAATTACACACTGAAGTATAAATTTACTTCCAGAGGAAATTGCACTGTTAACACCGCATGAGTGATAATATTTGGATGAACTAATAGGATTTTTGTTATTTCACCAAATGTATACTTCAGTTCGGATAATAATAATGATATGTATAATAGCAACATTGTTTTTATGTCCAAAATAAATATTCCATTTGTGTGGCTTGACTTGTATAATTAAGCTGACTCATTTAGAAACACTCGTGGTTTACCAAGAATTGTTTTTTTTAATTTTCAGATGGACGCCAGGAGCGTGTCATGTTCGACAAAATCACCTCCCGCATCCAGAAGCTGTGCTACGGACTGAACTCTGACTTTGTGGACCCGGCTCAGATCACGATGAAGGTGATCCAGGGTTTGTACAGCGGCGTCACCACCGTGGAGCTCGACACGCTGGCTGCAGAAATCGCCGCCACTCTCACAACCAAACATCCAGACTACGCCATCCTCGCTGCACGGATCGCCGTCTCAAACCTGCACAAAGAGACCAAGAAGGTGTTCAGTGACGTGATGGAGGACCTGTACAACTACATCAACCCCTTGAACAAACGCCACTCTCCCATGATCTCCAAGGAGACGCTCGACCTTGTTCTTGAAAACAAAGACCGCCTCAACTCATCCATCATATTTGACAGAGATTTCTCCTACAACTTCTTCGGCTTCAAAACTCTGGAGCGCTCCTACCTGCTGAAGATCAACGGCAAAGTGGCTGAGCGTCCGCAGCACATGCTAATGAGAGTTTCTGTTGGAATCCACAAATCGGACATAGACGCAGTCATCGAGACCTACAACCTGTTGTCAGAGAAGTGGTTCACACATGCCTCCCCTACGCTCTTCAACGCAGGAACCAACAGGCCTCAGCTGTCCAGCTGCTTCCTGCTCGCCATGAAAGACGACAGCATCGAAGGCATTTACGACACGCTGAAGCAGTGTGCTCTCATCTCCAAATCAGCCGGAGGAATCGGCGTGGCAGTCAGCTGCATCAGATCGACAGGTAGCTACATTGCTGGCACCAACGGCAACTCCAACGGGCTCGTGCCCATGCTGAGAGTTTACAACAACACAGCACGTTACGTCGACCAGGGCGGCAACAAGAGGCCCGGAGCCTTCGCCATGTATATCGAGCCCTGGCACTTTGATGTGTTTGACTTCCTTGAGCTGAAGAAGAACACAGGAAAGGAGGAGCAGAGAGCCAGAGACCTTTTCTACGCCCTGTGGATCCCCGACCTGTTCATGAAGAGAGTGGAGAGCAATCAGGACTGGTCTCTGATGTGTCCCAGTGAGTGCCCCGGTCTGGACGAGTGCTGGGGGGAGGAGTTCGAGAAGCTCTACACCAGCTATGAGAAGGAGGGGAGAGTGAAGCGTGTGGTGAAGGCTCAGCAGCTGTGGCACGCCGTCATCGAGTCCCAGACGGAAACCGGTACACCGTACATGCTGTACAAAGACGCCTGCAACAGGAAGAGCAACCAGCAGAATCTGGGCACCATCAAGAGCAGCAACCTCTGCACAGAAATCGTCGAGTACACCAGCGATGACGAAGTAGCCGTCTGTAATCTGGCCTCCATAGCGCTCAACATGTACGTTACCCCTGAGAGGACTTTTGACTTTAAGAAACTCGCATACGTCACCAAAGTGATTGTCAAAAACTTGAACAAGATCATCGAGATTAACTTCTATCCCGTTCCTGAAGCTGAGAAGTCCAACAAGCGCCACAGGCCGATCGGAATCGGTGTCCAGGGCTTGGCAGACGCCTTCATCCTCATGCGTCATCCGTTCGAAAGCCCCGAGGCTCAGCTGCTGAACATCCACATCTTCGAGACAATCTACTACGCCGCCCTGGAGGCGAGCTGCGAGCTGGCCGCTGAGCTCGGCCCCTACGAGACATACGAAGGCTCCCCCGTCAGCAAGGGCATCCTCCAGTACGACATGTGGGAGAAGACGCCCACCGACCTGTGGGACTGGAAGCTGCTGAAGGAGAAGATCGCCAAACACGGCGTGAGGAACAGCCTGCTGCTCGCCCCGATGCCCACAGCCTCCACCGCCCAGATCCTCGGGAACAACGAGTCCATCGAAGCTTATACCAGCAACATCTACACTCGCAGAGTCCTCTCTGGAGAGTTCCAGATCGTCAATCCTCATCTGCTCAAAGACATGACGGAGAGGGGGCTGTGGAGCGAGGAGATGAAGAACCAGCTGATCGCTCAAAATGGCTCCATTCAGGTAATCCAGGAGTCCAGAGAATGAATGTTCAGCGTTTTGTCTTTAAAACGACCCAAATAATCAAAAATAATTTTAACTTTTTTTCTCTGTTCAACAGGATATTAATGAGATTCCAGACGACCTGAAGCAGCTGTATAAAACTGTGTGGGAAATCTCCCAGAAGACGGTGCTAAAGATGGCCGCCGACCGCGGCGCCTTCATCGACCAGAGCCAGTCCCTGAACATCCACATCGCAGAGCCCAACTACGGCAAACTGACCAGCATGCACTTTTTTGGCTGGAAGCAGGTGAGTGAGACTGTTCAGAGCTGAAGAATGAAGAATGACCTCTTAATACAAATGTTTTGTGTTAAATCCACTTGTTTCTCTCACCTCAGGGTCTGAAGACGGGAATGTACTACCTGCGCACAAAGCCGGCTGCTAACCCCATCCAGTTCACCCTGAACAAGGAGAAGCTGAAGGAGACGCCGGACCCGGTCAAAGCCTCAGAGGAGGAGATCAAAGAGCGTAACATGGCGGCCATGGTGTGTTCTCTGGAGAACCGAGACGATTGCCTCATGTGTGGATCCTAAACTCGTCCACTCCATGATCACTGTCTCGCATACGAGGGCTGTTGGGATAAAAAGTCTTACGATGACTTGGTGGGGAAGCTTGGTGCCTCGTGTTGCATACGTACTGTAACATTTCTACTAAACAACTTGAGCATTTTTCTCTAATCACACTCGGGTGCACTGTCCGAGCTGTCAGAATGTAAAGAATTAATTTTATTAAGAAATATAGGTGTTCTGTCGACTCACTGATGTCAATGCAACTATTAATAAAAACATGTATTTTATGTTGGAAATAAAAATATTTTACATGCAAATTGTTTTAAGTGCGTTTGTGGAAAACCAACCGGTTGTTAGGATGACAAAGTAAGCCATGGAGCTAAGGAGGATTATTAGTTTCAACTGGTTTGTAGGAGTGCACAATAATATTGACATGTTATTTTTATCTGCCAATAAAGGCTTTAAAAAATGATTATCAGATTTCCAAATGAACATTTCTGCAGATATAAAGATATATAGTATTTGAATATAAAGGGACATTTATGCCATTTAATACACTAATTGGCAGTGTGGACCTTTTAAGAGATGTGATCAAATTTCTTGTTTTGGTGTATGACTCCAAAACTCAATGTGGTAATTTAAGACCAGGACAGAAAATAGAGAATTTTATTTTGAAAAATGGCGTAAAGAAAATTTAGAAATACCACTGCAATTATGCTAACAAATTTCAATATCTTATACTTGAAGCGTTATCTTTGCAGAATCCCAGTCGAAAAACTGCTTCAGTCGGTAATGCTACAAAATCAACAAAACTGATATTGATAATTCATTCAATCTATCATCAAGATCTAAGATAAATGGATTGTATATATTTTAATTTTTAAATTTTATCTTGAAGTTTAGGAATTATTTGCCTTTTATATTAGAGATATAACTTCCACAAAACAGCATTTTTCTTCACTTCTTTAGCGGAGAAAAAAAATTGAGATTGTGTAACCTTAAAGGGATGAGGCGGAAAAAAAACAGTTTTACCTTCCGAAGGGAATCAAAGCCATGTCAGCCAATGTTGTCATAGTTATTTTTTAATATATTTTTTATAAAATAATGAAAACATAATTTACACTTTTAAATGTACAAGTTATTATTACAACCCAAAGAAAACAACGCTGAATCAAACCTTTATGCCCGCGCACCTCGTACCCCTGCCTCACGCAGGAAGCACCGACGCACCGAGAGGAAGGACGACGTCAGGGAATAGAAATCAACGAGGAATCATACAAATCGGCTTTTGTACAGAGATCAGAAGAAAAATCGCATACACAAATAAAAACACAGTACCCTCTTATCTTCACTATTGTCTGCAACAGTGGGAATGTGTTAAAAAATAAATTATCAAAATATTTAACATCTAAAAAAACAAACCTAGTCATACAATATTACCATTAACCATAATGCAATAATTATTTGTTCAACAGAGATCCTTGTGTATGCTATAAATAGCTTACAGTACATATAACATGAACAAAATTTATATTATAAAAAGAGAAAGAAACCTTGCCCATTTTACAAAAGCATACTAGACTTGCAGATACTAAAAATCACAGCTGAACCTGCAGAGCTGCAAGAATGAAGGAAGTTACTCAGCGCCTGGAATGAACCTCATTGTAGCCTGAATGTGTTTATGTTGGACTGAAAAGGTCCACAGAGGATAAATATAAACATTACTGGTATAAAAGTTAACGTGACTGGCTGCAGGGGAATAAGGGAGGCGCTAACATGAAAACAGATACAGATTTTCTCTAAGAAGGAAACGGCAGCCAGTTTTCTGTCAGTGAAAGGAAGATATGTTACATATTAGGAGCGGGCGTTTAGATAAAACATTCTGTCAGGGCAGAGATCATTTTACGAGGAACCAAATTAAATACTTACAAATCAAGGTATTCAGTTATAGAAGTTGAATATTGCCCTAAGACAGTCCTGCTAATTGGTTAGCAACTTTGCCAACGAAAAGCGAATAGCATAAATATACAAAGGGAAAACTACAAATTATCCACTGCCCACCCCAAACATCAACAAAGTTAGTGTCTTCAACAGCATCATGAGGAACCTGAGTGAGGCGGGAGTGAAAATTCAACAGTTCCAGTCGGACCAGGAAGAAGCATTTGATAATTTAGTACAATTTTATCAGACATATCAGTTCTGACAGGAAGTGAAGATTCATCCTCTGCAGGGACGATTTGTCCGTTCAGTACCAGCATCCGAAAAACACATTACTTCTGTATGAAAAATAGATATAGTAGACAATATCATTAAGCAAGCTAACAGTATAAATAGTGTATTTTGTGTTCATTTGGGTTATCACAGAACACGGGGACAAGTCCTCTCACACACTCACACACACACACACAGACACTCACACAGGCAGAGGTTCTGATATGAAGGAGCTTCAGTGTTGTTGAGTGAGTTTCATGTACAGCAAATGTTTACTGGCGACAGCTTCATGTTGATTAGTCGGCGTTGCAGAGAAGATGCAATTATAAGAACAGTTTGACATTATGGGAAATGCGATTCAGTCTCTAGAGGAGACGTTGTTTGTCTGTTACATATGAGGCTACAGAAGTTTAGCGTAACTTAACGACTGGATACAAGGGGAAACAATTAGCCTGAACATGTCCGACAGAGACAAAATCAACCCAGCGCTAAAGCTCATTAACTTGTTGTATGTTGATTGTGTTATTGTCAATATAGTACGAGGGCAACCATGTTTGGTTTAGCTATCAAAACAAAGGGAAGTAATTGTTATTAAAATAGAAAACCAAGACAAAACAGCGGCTAGCTTAAATTGCTAATCAGCTCACAAAAACTTAGAGAAGCCAAATATAATCTCTAAAATTACTACAATGTTCATCAAAATGTAAATCTGTGAATTGCCCCCTTTAAATGCCCATTTTTGTTTGGTTTAAACAAATTAAATGCATTGTGTTATCTACTCAGCTTTATTACCTTTAAGCAGAGCCAGGCTAACTGTTCCCCACCTCTTTCTAGTCTTCATGCTAAGCTAACCGTCTGTTGGCTGCAGATGTTCTCGCCTCACTCTCCACCATAAACCGAATAACCTCATTTCACCCTAAATGTCAAACTACCGCTTTAAATATTAGAGTAAAACGATTATTCAAAGGTTAAAATAATAATTCAGTACATAAAGATCTGAGATGACACGTCACTGCTGGAAACAGCGTTAGGTTCAAAACGTTTCACTACATTAGCATTAGATATGATACAGTTTCATCACTGAGCTTTATGACATCGACCGTTCATCAGCTGATGGCTTGTTTCACATCTCAGGGCCGCGTTCGTCCATGTAAACGGAGGAAAGGAAAATATTGTGGCCCAAAACTTTCATATAACATAAACTAGTTTGTTCAACACTCAGACGTCACATTCACCCGCTCACACACACACACACACACACACACGCAGTATTCGATGTACCATCTGTTACACACACACGCACACACACCTCTTTAGTACGACTGTTATACAATATCAGTACAATATATTGATACATGAGAATTGTACCACGCAGGCATCTATCTACAGTACCATGTCTGTAGAGCCTCCATTACTTCTAGTGCATTCTGGGAGATGCAGTCTGTAATGAGTCTTTGTTTTTGGCTGATTTGCTGCAGGAACAGTATTAGGCCTCTCCAGGTGATGTAGTGTTCTCTTAAACAGTCAGGTTCTCCTCTCCTCTCACTCCTCTGGCATAGTAGCATACGTATTTATATATAGGACAAGTATATAAGACTTTACGACTTCAGTTTATAAAAATAAACAGGCTCAGACTGTAGAGAGGGGGGTCTCTGCTGTGTGTGCAGGCTCGGTGAGACTCTCTGGGAGTGTTGTGTTTGATGTCTTTTTTCTCGCTCTCTCTCAGCTTAAGGCAGTCCAGTGGAGGCTGTTTGAGGTGACATCACCGTGACCTCTGCCGCCCCTGTGTGTGCAAGGAATCATGGGTACTGAGTGAGGATTTTCTCTCACGGTCGTCCTCTCCCTCTGTGGCCTGAATCTCACGCTGTTCTTCTCCTGCAGGTTGGTGATGTCACTCCCTCTTTGAGTCATGTTCGTGTGTTAAGGAGTGAGCCTCGTGCTCGCTCTCTGGTGTGATGTTTGTGAAAATCCGGCTGAACTTTCGCAGCTGCTCGCTGGCTGTCAGGCTCTCCTCCTGCAGCCGCTGGTTGTTCTCTCTCAGGTTGGCCATCTCTGCAAGGAGGACGACTTTATCCTTCTTCTCCTGGTGGAAGAGAGAGAGAGAGAGAGAGAGAGCAAAATGAGGAAAGAAGAGCAGAAACGATGACTGGATACTGGATGGGATAATCACAGTTATTAAAGGACTAATTAGATATTTTGGGAACACTTTTATTTGCTGTCTTGCCAAGAGTTAAAGGAGAGGACTGAAACAACGCTCAAGCTACAATCAGTAGCTGGTTAGCTTAGCATAAAGACTGGAAACGGGGGGAAACAGCTAGCCTGGATCTGTGAAGCAGTAATAAACACATTTCCCACTACACCATGTCTTTTTAACATTATTATTATTATTTTTTGGGTTCAATGATTCCTTTAAATTACACAAAACATTTATTTGGACTACAAACATGGAGGATCTGTTTACACAAGTCAGTAAAGCGCTGATTTACTACATTTAGGGACAGTTAAAGTAAAGAAGAGAGTGGGCTTCCTCGTCGACGGATGCAGCTGTCATGTTCTGGCTATTACTGTATAATTAAGGCACATTTGTGAAAACAAAAACACCCTTACTCTTTCAAGATCATTGTTGAGCTGTTTTAACATCACTTCCAGGTGGTAGAGCCGACCAGACAGATCGTTGGGCACCTCGTCGCTGTGAACACACACGGCACAGACGGGTTAGCAAAGAGCCAACGACTACAACACTCAAAGACAAATACAAACAAATACAAGCCCACAGCTGTTCAGGTTATGTATGTGGTTCATACACCTTCATTCTTGTGTAACACTGTTTGAACTGAACTCTAAGATTCAATAATTTATCACACTTGCTTCTCATTGGTATGAAATAATAAACATCCCTCTGGCACGGACACAACAACTCAGAGAACACTCAGAGGAGAAACAAGCTTAAGATTCACTTTAACATCTGATAATTACATTTACTGCCACAAGGGGGCAGTAGTGACAAAGTTAAGATAAAACAACACATTTTTATAGTAAGGAGTGTTTTTTATGGCTGAACCGTTTAACAATATTGTTATTGGACCTACCAGCTGAAGGTGGGCGTGGTCCGAGGGGTCTGAGGAGTGTGAAACTGAACCGGACTGACAGCTGGTCTCATGTCTGGACCTCCAACCTGCGGCTCGGTCAGTGAGAAGAGGGAAACTGCTCTTTGTGCTGCAACAGAGACACAGAATCCAGCTTAAAAAAAGCTGCATAAACGAGCCTTTTTTTAACCCAACTGTCCCTTGAGATTCTCGACACAATCAGAGCTCTGCGCAGGAGGAGCTGGCAGCAGGTGAAGCCAAGGATCAAGTGTTGGTTTGAGTCTCTGGTGTGTTTGAGCTGTGCTGGTTTTTGTGATGTTGTACGAGACGCAGATGAACACAAAGATCTTTTTCTTTCCCGGGAGTATCGTGTGACGGAAGAGAGCTGAGACTGTGAACCCGATCAACCCTGACATCCAGACAATATGTCCCCCAACATTTCACACCGTTAGCATTGCATACAACTAAATATAAATCTGATACAAAGTTAGTAGACATAGGTGGTAGTCTAAAAGTGAACCAACACTTTGTCGCCTGAGTGAAGCTACTAATTCAAGATTTTTTGGCCCAAACCGAAACAGAAAAATCCACAAAACCCCACATATTACAAGTTGAACAAACCTAATTTTGAGGAGTCTCCGCCCTCACCTTCGTAGGCTTTAGCAGCGTTGACCAGGCTGGACCACTCCAGTCCACAGGCCGTGTCAGGAAGAGGCATCAGCCCGGGATCAAGCCTCCTCAAGGGGGGAACTTTGTCTCTGACTTCTGTGAGAGACAGCTCCGAGGCCGACAGAGGCACTGAGGGACAGGAGAGGACAACAGCTGCAGTGAGTACACAAACGTCTACATACAACAATGTTGCACAAGTCATGAATGCAACTAGTAACGTGCATAACAATCTTAGAGACTGACAGAATGAAACCTGGCAGCTAATAACGGAGCAGTGTTGGCAGTGAATATATTTAACACCAGCCTGCAAACAAAATGAAACAGTGGTTGCGGTTTAAACTCACCCTTCTTGCCCTGCATGTGGTTGGAGGAGGTGCCGTGTCTGCGTGTGGGCAGCGTGCAGGTGAACAGGACGTCAGTGGGAGTCGTCTGGTTCTCCGAGTTGGCGAAGCTGGCCTCCCTGCGCCCGCTGCACAGCGACTCGTCTGAGAAGGTGCGCTGCAGGGTTCGTCTGGGAGACTGCAGCAGGAAAAAGAGACAGACATCAGATCAAGCTGACCGAAGCCTGACTGAAATTGTTTGCAGAAAGTTTCGGTGTGTTCCTCACTGGGTCTCTTTGCGGCGCCTCTCCCGGGTTGTCCATGATGATCAGCTTCTTCAGGTCGTCCTCGATGGTGCTTTTGTATGTCCGCCGTGGTGAACGCAGGTCTCTCAGTGAAGCTCTGAGTCGAGGTTGTCCAAACACGTTCTTTGAGTTCATGTCCACCTGCCTGATGACACAAGGTATGAGCGACAAAAAACACAAAGGATGGCATGTACCACATTTACCTAAATCATCTACATCTGCAGCATAATTACAGGTCAGCGACAATAAATAAGCATCCACAAAGACGTTCCATTAATAAAAAATAAGCATGCACGCACAGGAAGAGCTGGACAAAGTTTGTAAATCAAAGCTGATCATCTGAAGCTCTCCACCATGAACTCACTTCTTGCTGCTGTTGCTGTCCGAGCTGGATGTTGTGTTTGCGTTTGAAGGCGACGGGCTGATGTCGTCCCCCTGCCAGGCGGTCTGTCTGCTCTTCATATACGAGGACTTGGGAGCGGAGCTGGAGAGAGGGGTGGAGCTCAACTGAGCCGAAGTTGGTGTCGTGGTCGCGGCTCGGATCGGCCGGGCTTTCTCTGCTGTTGGAGTCTTGTAACCCTGCGGTGTGTAGGCCCTGAGAGGACGGACAAGACGCACAGATATGAATGTGATTAATATACTGCTGCAGTGAAACAATTAATTCATAATTCACATTAAGATATTTAGTTTAAAGAAGGGAATGATCAAAGATGACGTTAGATATTGCATTTCACATCATATGGTTTTAATGATTTGTTAAAGCATTGCTCTTTGGATCAGTAGTCAATATTTGAAGTCACAAAAAGTCAAAGGAACAGTTCAATATTTATGGAAATACGTTAAAATTCAGCCAACCATTACCCCTAAAGTGTGAACAAGAGAGAGAAAGAGCTGCTGGAAGGTGACTTTTAAGCTACACTGGAACAGAGCCATGCTAGCTGTTTGCCCCAATATACAAGCTAAGCTAAGCTAAGCTAAGCTAGCCATACCGTCTGCTGGCCTCATAATAAACAGAAATCTAATTTTAAACAAGAACAAATTTAGTAAATGTATTCACAAAAAGTTGTTTTACTGCTTATTTATGTGTTGGCATAATTTATTTTTGTAGCAAATGTTTTTTCCCCGCCTCTTTTTGATCAGGCGATGAAGACTTCATCATACTATGCTAATGACTGCTGGAACTACACCAATAATAGCAAAAGGTTAACAGCAGAAGACCTCATCTCACAAGCCACTCATAATGTCTTTGATCCACCAAACCCATTCTTTACATTAACAAAACTAACAACTCAATAAATCATCTACATGACATCAACAATACCTGTGATGGCTCATCTGTGTCCTACAGCCTTTTGTTTTGATTTTGTGTCTATATCACGTTGACGGTCCAACGCGTTCGGGGTACAGATGCAACATCAGAGTCGATGGCACTCAGGGTTTAGATGCAGATTGTTTTAATCCAACCCAGAGCGGTCAAACTCAGAGTATGTTTGTGTGTTTAATGCCTGCGTGTACGTATGATGTGGGGGGTAGCAGAGGCATGTCCACCAGCAGAGGAGATCACATGATGATCTGTATGTTTCAGATGGATTAAGGCTGTTTTAATCCTTAATGTTCCCTTTGAAGACACATTTTCATGCATCATACTAGAGTTTAAAAGGCTCTGGTGGGGCAGCGATATTGCTAAACCGCTAAAGATTCCTCCAACCTTTTTTAGTTATTACTAACTACATAAATTACTCTATAAGCTAAGCAGCATTCGATTGATGCATCAAACACTCTCTCTATACATTAAAAAACAGCAGATATGTGAGCTGAATCCGTCCTGTCCCTTTCTGAGGTTATTAGCTTCATAAAACATGCGGTTAAAGTGAGCTAGTTTCTCACCTGGGTTTGAAAGCATCCATTTTTTCAGCACTAGAGCCAGGAGGCGGGAACGTCCTCGTCATGTACCCTTTGTTCTGATTGGCTGCTCCGGGTAAGATGGGCGAAGACTCTCGTCTCCTCGCCTCTCCCCCGCCGCTGCTCCTCCCCACGGACAGCTCCTGCATGCCGCTGTACGCGGCGAAGGAGTGCACGGGCTTGTGCGACTGGTTGTTTGACACGTTTCCGTGGCGATTGTTGTTGTAGTGCGTTGACGCGTCAATGCCGCTGTCGTTAGACCCCCCCTTGTTGAGGAGGTCTGGGTCTGGGTCAGCTGGGTCGAGGCCGCCTCCCCGCTCTCCGCCGGCTCCTCCGTCGAACCAGCGCTCGTCGCTGTGGCTGCTGGAGGCGTTGCTGGACAGAGTGTTGCTGCTGGAGTGGCTCGAGTACTGAGTCTCACCCTGCAGGGGGCGAGATGAAAACATTCAGAATGAGGGAGGCAACGAGGAGAGGAATGCGAAGAAATTACTCGTGGTGATGACGAGGCTGACCTTCGAGTGTCTGTTTGGAGAGTCCTTCCCCGGGATATCCTGTCTGGTTAGCCTCCTCTGCCCCCCTCCACCGCCCGGACCCCGAGACGAAGACGACGCCGGGACGTGCCAGAGGGGCTCTAGACAGAAACACACACACAGACACTCACAGGATTAAAACAAATTACACTGAACCTCCATGGTCGGCAAAGAGGATTAAATACTTATAGCACATTAAACACTGACCTAAACCCACCAAGCAACGCACAAAATCACACTGCGTTATCTTTACTCCAGTGTGCAACACAAACACACACTTAGGCAACAATATTGGGACTACGGTTGTAGTTTAAGGCATTAAGTTACAACCAACAATTATTTCTTTCTGGCCATTTTTTTCACTTCTTAAGAAAACTTGGTGTGGTGTAACATTTTGATTGTGGCTGCTTTGAAGTAATCCAGCAGGTACACAAGTTGTTGCACACTGAACAATCAGTGTATGTTGAGGTTGACGTACCTGTTTTGCAGCGCTCCATGGTGCTCTCCTGACTGGTGAAGCCTGAGGAAGACTCTCCACTAGAGGTGATGTCCACACTAAGGTGGGGCTCATAGGGCAGCAGGGGGCGCTGTCCTGCTCCATATCTACAGACAGACCATAGGAGGAGGGCAGATAATTAATTATTATACACCTTAATGACACTGTGAGTTATATATGAAATAACGGAGAGGATTAAGTTAACTCAAACATGCATATTTAATAAAATAAACCTGTAAAGCGACTCTTAAAATGTAGAGTTTGATTTGACTGCGCAGAAGAGAATACAGTTTCTGTTTTGCATCCTGATGGTGGCTGAATAGAGCTGATTTTTTTTTGGTTGGGTGAGATGTTATCAACCTCCACACTGTGAGGAAGAGCCTCCCACACAACAGATCCTTCCTCTAGGAGACAGAGTGTTCATACACGTCTAAAAGCAGACCTGAATGTTCTGCATTATTCAGCCTGTTTTAAGAAAAGATGGAATCTGACTCCAGCACACAAAGCAGTTGTTACGTGTCACATCAGACATGTTTAATCAAGATCAGCGGAGTGACAGAGGACAGCTAGGGGAACAAAAGACCGCACACACATACATGCACACACACCTGTCGGGTGAGGGTTTGTAGCGCACAAAGGGGCCCGGCGTGATCCCTGGCGGCCCCATCGCGGAGAGGCCGACCAGGCCTGAGGAGGGGGAGGAGAAGCTGGCTGAGGGGTTCCTGTAGGGCAGCACTCTGTCGACCCCTATAGGGGACAGGCTGTAGTGGTTCTCTGGGTAGCTCACAGGCCTGGAGGACACACAAAGAGGCTGATGGTTAACCAGAATACTAACAGACCACAGAGAGGTGAGGGAGATGAGTAGGGCAGATACAAGACCAAACAACAACTTAGAACAAACAAACAAAAGTAACTCTGCTTATTGAGTTAATACTTTCATTCAATCAGAAGATTATCTCAAACAGCTTATTGTAAGGTCACACATTATAATCTACTTAGCCTCTACAAACTCAAATATTTAGTTTTGACAGAGTAAAGGGTAAATTGTAACTGAACTGCACTTGTAGAAATCCTTTCTAGTCCTCCGACCACCCATATCTTCCAGTTAGTGGATGAACGCTTTATCTCAAATGTACTTTAAAAGGACATCAATTACTATCTATACAAGTTTCCAAATGTGTTTTAAGACATATATATATAATGTTACAATGTTGGATGTTCAGACTAAACGTGAGTGAAGTTTCAAATCTGTAGTTAAAAGTATGTTGGAGCAATCCCCAGGCTTCTCAGCTCATTTTGCAGGCTGCTGTGAATGCCAGGTTTCACACTGTTTTTTCTACAAGCTGCACTTTGTGACAGCAGGCTTCGGAGAGCTGGCCAATCAGAAGAAAGCTGGCTTGTAGGGGCGGGGTTTCTTAAAGGGACAGAGCTGACTGAGTCGTTTCAGGCCGTATGAGGGCCTGCACAGAGCACCACTGTGAGAAAAATTAGGAGTTTTTTAACTGTAAATTATGCTAAGCTACTCCTCAGGTATCAATTAGCATAATACCCCCATTAAGTAAAGGTTGGTAGGCCTACAAACAGTGTCCTAAAACAACTTGTGAGTTTCCCTGAAAAGATATGCAACTATTTGCCGAGGGCAGGAAGATGACGTCTTTGATCCTAATGTGAGAAACATTTTTATCACTGGTTCAATGTGAGTGGTGAGTCACACGTCTTGAAGCAGGCTAATGCTACAGGACAAATTTATAAATAAATGAAGTTTCTTGTCTCGTGTTTTTCTGTTCTCTGTAATGATTTCATGTTTTACAGTATACTGTTAAAAACTGTTTATGCTACATGCTGTTTATATTATATTAAAATGACCAAAGGTGTGTTTTGCTCTGAGTATCACCTCTTAGAGTTGAGGTGCTGCGGCTCCCTGTAGGGAACAGGCATCAGGGCCTTGTGTGAACGCGGCAGTGGAGGAGGTGGGGGACCCATGGGGGGCCAGCGCTGCTGGTTGGGAGCACTGTGGAGCCCCGGAGGAATGGGTGGGCTGTCCCACCTCCACGTCGGGCGAGGGGAAGGTCGGTAGCCTGCTGCCAGAGGCTCAGGTTCTGGCTTCTGCTCCATGGTCTTCATCTCATACTCCTCGGTGCAGCCCCTGATGAGACGGACGAAGAAGGGTGTGTTAGTAGACTCTCGTAGTGGTCTCCATATCCAGCACATATCTTTTACACATCATCATTATTTTATTCACACAGGGTATTACAGGAGGGCAGGAGGCATCAAATATGTATAAGAGGATGTGTTCGAGACGAGACGAAAGCCCAGAGGAGTTGAGAGAGAGGGGCGACAATGGCGGAGGAGAAACGGTGTCAAAGCGAAATCAGCGCAGGAAAGACTGAATTTAGAGAGATGAGGACAAACTGGTCCAATGATGTGTCCGTTAAAGGACCTGTCCACAAAAATAAGGACTCCAAATAACTATTGTTTTCATTCTTAACAAATCTGCAGATCTTTTTGTTTCATTAATTCATAAACTGTTTGGTCTAAAAATGTCAAAGAAGTAGTGAAAAGAATTTCCCAGAGTCCCAGGCGACGTCTTTTATATAACAGTCTCAAACTCAAAGATATTCATCGTCTCAGAAGACAAGTCAATATTAATATTGAATTACTGTTTGGCATTTTTGCTTGAAATGGACCTAAATTATTAAAGGATCATAAAAATAGTAGCAGTTCAATCTCATGTCTACTGACTTCTTGATTAATTGTCAAAAAACAACATTATACAAACACATTTATAAAGGAAAAACCAAAAGATTAAATTACATCCATCCATCCATCCACTATACTGCTTATCCTGTTCAGGGTCACGCAGGAGCTGGAGCCTATCCCAGCTGTCATTGGGCAAGAGGCGGGGTACACCCTGAACTGATCGCCTGTCAATCACAGGGCTGACACATAGAGACAGACGACCTTTCCTTCTCACATTCACACCAACGGGCAATTTTAGAGTCACCAATGAACCAAACGAGCATGTCTTTGGACTGTGGGAGGAAGCCGGGGTGCCCGGAGGAAGCCCACGCAAGCACGGGGAGAACATGCAAACTCCACACTGACAGGCCCGCTACGTCTGAACCGGGCATCGAACCAGGAACCTTCCAGCTGTGAGGCGACAGCGCTAACACCACAATGCTAAACCCATCCCAAATTTGTGAAGCAGAAATCTCAGATATCTTCAAAGCTGGATAAATAACACCAAAACTATCTCCATGGAAAGAGACCACTGACACCAGGGTGCACGCATGTGTCTCTCTAGTGTTTATATCGAGATTAATCCTCGAGCCCGGTCACATTAAGACCTCGAAGTATGAGTTCCAACACTGGAAATGAGACACATAAACATGCTGGTATGACATTTAAAACCGAGCAGACGGCACATGTAACAACAGAGCAATAAGACAAATCAATAAGCATGAACACACGTGGTCAGAACATTTTAAACTCAGAGGAATATGACTAACTCAATCAATATCCTGACACACACACACACACACACACGCACACACACACACGCACGAACACAAAAGAAGCCAAGGGGCGAGTACAAACCTCAGAGAGAGCAGAGCCTACACATGTTGACATGCAGTGTTTCTTCCATCGCCCTGGCGGAGGTAACACACAGCTGGAGCTCCCCACACACACACATGCACACACACACACCTAGCCAAACACGCTGCAGCATTACACCCTTTCCTCACTGTATCCGTCCATCTTGCATGTGCGCGGTGGATTCAGAACAGAAAAAGAAAAGCACTTCCAACTCTCTCCTCTCTCTGTGTTTCGGTCTCTCTTCCACCCACTTCTCTCTCTCCGTGGTGTTGAAACACGTCCTCCTCACCGAGCGCGTCTCTGCCTCTCCAACTCAATACACTCATCCCTGCCCCTCTCTCCGTCTCTATCCCTCCCCTCTTTTCCGTCCTTTTCATTCGCACGGGGCATGCATTTTTAATTAATCACTTCCACTCATTTCTTTATTTATTTTTTGTGCTCTCTTCTTTTTTTCATTCGGCAGATTTCAGGCCTTAATCTCGTGCAATCTGCTTGCTTGGCACACAAACGAGTCAGAGAGAGAGCGAGAGAGGAGGGGGGAGTGAAATGCAAGACTCTAATTATCAGCTGCTACTTGATAGAGAGAGAATGTGAGTGTGTTTGTGCATGTGTGTGCGTGTCAAAGGGATTTAACTTGGTGTAATTAAACTGCCTCCGACATTAAAGAAATCTAACCGCTGTGCGATCACACAGCCAGCCACAATGACTGTATTTTGGAGCCAGAAACACGCACGCACTGTGGTTATTTCTTCACCTCCGTACCCGCTCTGTGACACCACATCAGCGTCTCATAAGGCCTCGTTATTCTGGTTTTTTTTGTCGAGGCCGTTTGTGTGCACATCAAAGGTTGGAAGAGGATGACGGCAGGGAAAAGAAATGGGTTGTGGGAGGAGGGGAAACAAGACAACCGTACGCTGAATGAGATGACAAGATAAGGAAGGAGGGAGAAACAAAGAAAGAGGCTGAATTCACGTTCAAACAAACGCTCCTTTTCTCTTTGTCTCCATCCCTCATTTTGTCTGTTTCCTCTTGAACCGCACGTCGTTCTTTCTCTCCGTTCGCCTGCTTCCTCTTTTCACACACTCCCACACAGAATCCTCTCAGAACATTGGAGTCTAGCCACTCTCACCCATGCTTTTGTGTGTTTGAGTTAAAGACCGTCCTGCGCTCGCTCTTGTCCTTCCACTCAGCGTGCTCCTATGGTGTCACCTCCTGCCTCAACATGTGTATCCACCGCAGCTCAGAATTCAACATTATTTAAGCTTCACAACACAGCATCCAGACTTTAACACACCTGCGAGGCCCGCCCTCTTCGTACGGAGGTATGATGACCACTTTGACCGTGACCGACGTCCTCAGCAGGTCGATCATCTGCTCGTGAGTCAGCGTCACCGCCGCCACCTTGCAGATCTCCACCAAACGAGAGCCCTGCCTCAGTCCCGCCTGCCAGGCGAAACCGTACTCCTCCACCTGCGAGAGAAAACAAAAATAAATTCTTCAAACGGACCAGTTATGTGCAGCCAGGATCCGTCATAAAAGAATTCCGATGTGAGATCTGGTGCAGCAGATGGTCTTCTGTCCTTACCTCGGCCACAGTGCCGTCCAAGCGGACATGGAAGCCCAACTGTCCCAGTCCGTTTCTTCTCAGAGTCATATCCACCGTCTCACATCCCACTGTCAAAGACTGGCAAGAAGAGGACACAATGTGAATAAAAACATTGTATTTTCAGCTTGGTATTGTTCTTCATTAAAATAGTCTGTGGGCATCTTTTACAAGCAAGGAAACATCACAAACCAGCCTGAAAAAGGAGAAGGCGTTAAGGCTGCAAAATCTGATATCCATCAATTATATTATCAATACACACACAGTCACATCACCAGAAACGGTTGTAACAAGAACACTATATTAGTCTCTATTTAGAAAGATTAACTCATTTTATTTTTTTTCTGTTGGATTAACACAAAGCGCTCTGGAGTCCAGGAAATCTCCTTTTCCCAGCATTTAATTCATCAAATTTCACAGGGATTATCACAAAATCAACGGCCTCTGGATGCAGTTACACAACCTCAATGAATGAGTTATATGGCTGCATAGAGAAGCTTCATGCTGTTTAAAGTTGTATTCATATCTTAGAATCGAGCAGTATGAATTTCAGCTTTGACATTTCTTAAGTTAGGCGTTTAAAACATCCTTTCGTCTTCTATTTTCACAGTTGCTCACTTTAGCAGTTTTGTTCTTGAGAGTAAAAAATCTTGAATTTCAAGTTTCATAGGATGCTCAGGAAACATTCAAAGGAATTAACTACAGTTGAAATCCCCAGAGCTTAACACTCAAAGCAGGCAAAACACAACCGAGATTTTAACTTTTAAGAGACACTCAACAGAGTATAATTGAGGTCTTGGAGTGACAGATTTATGAAGTTTGTGACGTGTTCTCCTACATTAAATGTGACCTGGCATCAGCAGTGAAGAAGAAAGTATACAAGGATGCAAAGAGGATTTCATGGAGGGCATTTAAGCATTTATCAAACAGTTCTAATATAGATTTGTTAAATATATATTTGAAGAACACATTTGCCACTCCTCAAGTATCGACACAATGTCTATAGGTAAGAAACGACGAATGTGAATGTATTTGTTCACAACAAAACTCAACCAAGGACCCGAGGTCCAGTAAACCTAACTATGGACCCAAACACAAAACCTACGTGCCTCAAGGCCACTTAAATGTACCCGGGTAACTCAAACAAGCTCTCACCTTTAACCTCTGCACCACCTCCCTGATGTCCTGAGCACAGCCCTCCGGTACCCGCACTGCAATGTGGTCTCCTCGGCCATAGAAGATCTTCAGCGCCAGTCGCTCCGGCGTCCAGCCGATGACGTCGGCACAGAAACAGTTAAACACCACCTCTTTGGTGGAACAGTCCGTCAGGAGGATGTATTCAGCCGACAAACCCAAGGCGCAGGGGAGCTCGGTCCCACCTCCACTGAAGTCCTGGGCTTGGACCCTCCACGCGACGGCCCCCGCAGCTCCCAGCTCCGCCCCCTCTCTCGCTTTCGAGCGCTCGCGTTTTTTAGAAGCGAGGGAGATGAGGTTGTTCAGCTTACCGGCTGAGTCGAGGGGCGTGCTGGTGACGCAGTTCTCCGCCAGGTCACGCAGGTATTCCTTCCGCGTCCGTGTCGCCATGGTGTGGAACTTCTCCGACTTGTGTGCTGCGCCTTCTGCATTGATAACTTTGGCCAGAAGGAAGTTTCGAAAGGTTTCTGGGTCTCTGAAGGTGACACCGTTGGGGATGGGTGGACCAAAGGGAGGCACATCCTTCATTCTTGTCACAGCAACACTGAGGGAAAAGCATTGGAATTTTGAGAACCATTTTTGTATCACATTTGTGAGTTGATGAAACTGTACTTGTTGTCCAAACATTTACCTGTAACAGGTGTTGTCGGAGCAGGGGTTGTGCACTCGGACGATAACAAAGACGTGCTGGAAATGAGAGCGAATGTTCTGAGGGGTGAAAGGCAGCGCTCCCGGCTCCTGAAAGATTATGGTGACGATGTCGTTCCCTATGTGCCTCTTTCTGAGGAGCTGAGAGGACAAGGGTGAGATAAAAGTGACAATTAATAAAATGACATCACTGACAACTGACTCAACCATGGAGAAAGTCTGACAGGGGAAATGAGAGAGTGATATGCTCACTAGACACCAAACAACAGCTCTTTATGTAATGTGTTTCTGTCAGATTCTGTGTGGGCTATTTGTGTCTGTGTGCGCGCCGGTTTGTCCGTCTATCCGTGCTTGTGTAGGAGACGGGGTGCAGAGACCAGGCTGTGTGTCTGTGGTGTGCGGTGCTTGCCAATCCTCTCTTCATCTGCAGAGAAGTGTGAAAGCACCAATTATGTAATCCAGCCCACTGTTTGGCCGCTCATACACACACATTCTCCAGCATGGCGCCACAGGAGCATCCATCACTTGTACTGAGAGTGCAGTTTTTATCATCTGAATTATTGCGCTTGATGTACTGCTAAAGAACATTTAGTGTAAGGACGATAATTGGAGAAAAATGTTATTATAGCTCTACTGTAGCATCCACCCTAAACACAGCTACACACTCCTGATGCTGAAGTTTCAGCAGGTGTTCACAGGACATTTCCTCATTGGTCTACAATGTAATAAAGGACTCTAAACAGTGTCTGAATTTCTTCTTCATCCCCTCCTGCTTCCATCCATTCACTGCAGGTTACTTTTAATGTCAGATGCTGCCACCTAGAGGTTCATCTGAGCAAGTGAACCTTCATACTGCTGCTGTCTCTGAACCTCTGGATGGAGTTATTGTGCCGTGTATAACACAGCATTTTATGATTTAAGAGTTGATAATAATTTGAACTGTTCAAACACACAACATTTTCTCAATTAAAAAGGTGAAACCCTCATGTTTCTTGTTTACCCACCATTAACAGTGTTTCCAATATGATGTAACTGTCAAATAACTATAATAACAGACTGCTGTGGGGTAATAAAAGCATCGTCCACAACATAAGCTTAATTTAAAGCAGAACAAACGGCTCGTCCAAAGCATGCGCTGTTCTGTTCTCCCAAGGGGCCTGCCTGAGCACACGTGCTCACCCGTGTGAGCCTCCACGCAAACACTTATGCGAACTTATAAAAAACCCCCACATGAAGAGCGTATTCTTACACATAGGTCACTGACACGATGCAACCCACGCTGCCAACACGCGGCACCCGGGAGAGCTTGTAGGAAAGCGGCTTTATTTAAAGAAGTTAAAAAAAAGAGGGAGAAAATAAAGAAACTACTCACTACTGAACCGCACCCAGCTCTGAGCCACTTACAGAATGAGAGGCAGAGAGAGGGTGAAAGAAAAAGCGAGTAAGAAAGAGAGCAGCAAAGACAAAGAACAAAGACTATAATAACTTGAGACGCTGAATTAAAAGAGGAAGGAGACTCGGGATGAAGAGGGTGACACAAGTCACGAGTTTCCACTTGATGAATTCTTGCTGTGGTTTATGGCTCGCAGAAAACTTGCAACAACAACAAGGCAGACGTTGACTTGATGGATGTATCTCCAAGCTGTAAAGACTTAAACTGGGCCTGAGACACAACACACCCGCCAAGGTGATGGAGCTGGATTATTTTTAGGTGTTCATAAGCTCTTACCTGCTGGGGGTTGTTGGGCATGTAGGGCAGCATGGTGGACACGTGGAACATGACCTCGTAGCCCTGGTAGGTGGTGTACAGCGAGTGGGTGCCCGTAGAGTCAGCTGGAGAGAGAAGGGATGTTGAATTAAGAGATCAAACACTTCCTGGTTCAAGCAGGTAGGTTTTTTTCAGGTAGCATGAGGTGGCGTTACGACACTGTGCCTGTTATAGTTAAAGTAATGGATTTTGTACTTTAGGTTTCTTTTACATAAACCTTCTTTGCAGCTTTATTCAGGCGTGAAAGGACCATTAAGGCGATGATACGTAGGAGGAGGAGTGTTTTCTCTTCCTTCACAGGATACATCAGCCAAGGATTTAGAGATGTACTTTGCTGTTGATGACTTAATGTACTTGGCCTGTTTCTCTTATTAAGTGATAAATGTTTTACACTGAGATTAATAAGGGAAGAGGAAGTGCATTTTTTCCCCTTGCCCTGCTGCAGTATCTACATTCATCTGACAGCATTCGACCTACACGTGTGCCATAGTGACTAACACTTTTATGTCAAAGTGACTCAGGTGCTGACTCAGACATGTGACCAACATGTGCATCTCTGAAAGGGGTCTTACTCTTTGTGTCGAGCTGCGCGGCGTATTTGGTGAACCCTTTGAGGAGCACCTGCTCCCCCAGCAGCTCCAGGAAGGCAGAGAAGGCGGGCGACGCCTCCTCGTTGTTGTACATCTCCTCCTCTGTGCTCTGGCCCGCGCGGCACAGCAGAACGCCCACCTTGCGCTTCTGACTTAACTACGAGGCAGCAGAGAGATAACATAAATGTTACACACACAGCTGAAATGCCACATTCAAACAGGGCGGTCGGAGTTTATGTGCAACTTAATGACCAAGTAGATAAAAACGTCTATCTGGAGGCACTTAAAGCAAATCTACATTGTTGTATAAAACCACCCACACAAACAAAAACAAGGCTCCTGCTGCAGAACACCGCCGCCCTGCACTTCACCCTCCATTAAATAAAAGGTGAGATAACATGGCTAAACATTAAAGCTTTTATGGTTACACACTCATGCTGAAACACACCACACCCTCATGGCTCACTCAGCTTTCACTGCCAACAGTCCAACTCTGTACTTTGTGCTATCATTCTGTACTTTATACAGGTTACAGACACTTTAATAAGGGACTCTCTTAGCATACCATACCATATGTGTTACTTTATCACTTATACTTTGTGCTGGATAAACTTTTTACTTTCAAATAAAAAGCAAATACAAACAGAGGAAAAACTCACCCTCTGTTCGTCCAGTTTGAGGAGCTGCTCGGTGACTTTGGTAGCACTGACGGCCAGCCTCAAACAGGAGACGTTGACCTCGGGGACGACCTGCTCCAGGACCTCCTTGAGCGGCAGACCCCGCACCGTGCCGTGCCTCCCCGTGGAGGCTACTGTGTCCTCTAATATTGAGCCTCGCAGGGTCACGAGCTGAACGTGGGGAAAGAAAAAGTGACGTTAAACAGGAAGAAATGCATAATCAGATTTCATGGGAACTAAAAATGTAACTGAAATAAGCAGATTTTATTGGATAAGAACTTTTCCCTTTACATATATACACCGATCAGCCGTAACATTATGACCGCCGGCCTGATATTGTGTAGGTCCCCCTTTTGCCGCCAAAACATCCCTGAACCGTCGAGGCATGGACGCCTCTAGACCTCTGAAGGTGTGCAGAGGTATCTGGCACCAAGATGTTAGGAGCAGATCTGCAACAATGTTTAGGTAGGTGACTCCGTCGGCTTGTCTTCTTCCCATAGTGCATCCTGGTGCCATGTCTTCCCCAGGTAAGCGACGCACACACACTCGGCCATCCACATGATGTAAAAGGAAACGTGATTCATCAGACCAGGCCTCATTCGTCCATCGCTCCGTGGTCCACTTCTGATGCTTACGTGCCCATTGGAGGCGCTTTCTGCGGTGGACAGGGGTCAGCATGGGCACTGTGACCGGTCTGCGGCTACGCAGCCCCATACGCAACAAACTATGATGCACTGTGTGACACCTTTCTATCAGAAACAGCATTAACTTTTTCAGCAATTTGAGCCACAGTAGCTCTTCTGTCAGACGCCTTGGACCAGCTTTCGCGCACCACGTGCATCAATGAGTCTTGGCTGCCTGTAAACCTGTTGCCGGTTCACTTGTTTTCCTTTCTTGGACCACTTTTGGTTGGTACTGACCGCTGCAGACCGGGAACACCCCACATAAGCTGCAGTTTTGGAGATGCTCTGACCCAGTCGTCTAGCCATCACAACAGGGTCCTTGTTAAAGTCGCTCACAGGCTTATGCTTGCCCATTTTTCCTGCTTCCAACACATCAACTTCGAGGACAAAATGTTCACTTGCTGCCTAACATATCCCACCCACTTCACTTGTCAGTGGTCATAATGTTATGGCTGATCGGTGTAATTGTGCTGTATGACATATTTTACATTTTGTATTGTGTCTGGTAAAAAAACTGTTATTTTTCTGTGATCTACCTGTTAGAAAAAGCTTTAAAAAAGCCCTGGCTAACAGTAACACAAGGCAGACACAGAAGAACATATACAGTAATACTATTGATCAGGTCAGAGGTCAGGCTCAGCTATAGTACCACACCTTAAAAATAGAGGGGTGGATGATTAGCAGCCTGGGAGCTTAAAGTGGGTCCATCAGATGAGGGATGGTCTCACTACTCATAATAGTGCCCTTCTGCCCTGAAGCTGCGCTTTTTGTCTCCATCAAACACACACACACGCACGCACACAGGCACGCACACACAGCAAGAGTGCTCTGTGTGGAGGATTTGAAGTGGAGCGGTATTGTGAATTAATATTCTGCTCAGTGTTGTGCTGCCACAGAGTGCTGCTCCCCGGTGAGAGGAAATTGACCTGCTTCAAAACAGTGAGACTGTAATAACCTGAGATACAGTGAGGGAGGAGCGGGCTGTTCCTTCTCGCTGCACTCACACACACACACACACACACAAACGCAGCTTCATTAAAAATGCATGGCAGACTCTGGAGCTGGCAGGGGCCGGAGAGACGGTCCAACCTCGGAGACTCGGGTGTGTCTCGGCGATATGAAGCCTGATTGACACGCGGCTGAAAATCACGGAGCTGTCGTTTCAACTCGTCAGCTTCTGTGCAACGGCGGAGTGAGCGACTGTGACATGCCGTGCAGGAATGTGTGTAAAAAACGCACAACGGTGGGAGAGAGAGGAAGTCCCTCCACCTTGCTGTGTCAGCACTGCTGCACAGAATTAAATGACAGACTTTGGGGGGACGGATATGTGAGAGCAGCTGCGGCTTGAGTGGGAGAGAATAAAGTCTGCAATCAATCTCTCTTTTCTGTGTGGGAACAGCGGGCCTGGGCGTGCTGGATGTGTGTGTTAGCTGAGCTCTGTGTATTTAGATGGCGGAGAGGCTCCATTGTTGTAGCAGAGCTAAGGTGATGAGGCCAGGCAGCCATGTAATCCTGGTTAAAACAACACGGAGCATGCCACACAGAGGAAGACGCTGCATGAAGACAATGGACAGAAGCAAACTTTGCTGTTTGCTTTAGCAGTGACCTTAACAATAATAGCAGGTGTTTACTCGAATGTTAAGTAGGTCAAACTGACTGTTCCTCGAACATCTCTCGCACAACCAAAGAAGCAACAGACGAGGTTCACTTGCTCATTTGTAAAACTATCTGTGATCAACTAAATGATTAAGGTTTGGTGCTCTCCGAGCAAAAGATTATGAATGAGTTCTTTGTGGAAAGGTCTTTAAAGAAATCTGAGGGAGGCTGCAGAGCTTCTTAACTGATTCTCCATGAACACCAGTCCATCACTTAATGCATTAAGACTATTTGATCCAACGGAGTGGAAAAGTGGTTGGGTGTGCTCCCTCTGAGAGCAGGCCAAACGCTTTGGGCAGAGCAGCCAGTGTTTGGTTTGGCTTTGCGGTGCTGAGAGCGGGCAGGTGGAATTTTCCACTGGCAGAGAGCGGGTGAGGGGGTGAGGGGGAGAGGTTAAAATCAGGGCACAGAGAGAGAGGGTGAGGAGAGTCACAGGTAGGGACGGATTAGGGAGTGCTGGGTGAAAGTAAAGTAGGAATTAACTGAAGTGTGCACACTCATGATGAGTCATCGGTGTCTCATCCGTCAGAAATCCCCACGCGGCTTTTGTGCATACCTCGCTGGTTCTGACGATGAGCCGGTACTGGTACTGGTCTTTCAGGTCTTTGGTGTCGTCCAGTTTCTCCCTGCGGATGCTCACGGCCACGGCGCCCAGCTTATCGTCCGTCCCAAAGTAGTTCGAGTGCTCTGGTGAGGGACAAGGGAGAGGAAGAGAACAAAGTTATGGTTTGTTGTTGGAGGAGACGTTCATTCCTTTGTGTTTTTCATGTTTGAATGTGCTTGTGTTACATCAACATGACAGGGGATTAGTTGGGGGTTTTACAGACATGTGATACCAGAATTTAGTGTCTATTTTAGAGCTGAAAGGATTAGTCAGTTACTTGATCGACAGGATATTTATTTGAAACAATTCTTCAACTTTTTCTGGTTTCATGAACATAAAAGTTATTGAGGTTTGAGATACTACACTGGCATAAAGAGAAGACAGCATTTATAACCATGCAGAGATATCAATGAGGCAAAGGGAAGAGAGGAGTTTCGAGAAGAGGTAGTGTCCCAGGTAGAGTCTGTGTAGTAAGCAGAAGTGACTGAGGAGGGACATAAAGTCAAGGAGAAGACAAAGACAATGGCATGTTGTCTACTAATTAATACTCACATAATGACAAAATCAATTTAGCTGACACGAGGTATAACCCAGAGAAAAGGATAATGAGTGTTAAAGAAAGGTGAGGACTAGATCGTCGTGTGTAGGGATACATTTTGACTTTATGTTTAACAAACTTTAAAGAATCAAATATGTTTTCTGTTTGATCAGACAGAAAATGGAGGCTGTTAGTTGGAAATTAACGTTCTGTGACGATGTATAACTTGATTTTGTTTGCAAAAAAAGAAAGTGCCTTTCAGAAGAGCGTCCATCCTTTCTTTAAGTAACTTCTGTTGTAATCAAACCATGGTGTGTGCTATTGTTTGTAAATATTTAGGTTTTGTTTGTGCTCCGTACCACATGATCACGGTCCTCAGCCTGAGCCACGTAAATTCAATTACAAATAAATGAAAACAATTCACAAACATCTATCTCGTCCTCATCTTAAGCTCCGAAGCCAAGTCGAGGTAATGTGAACGCCACGGGCAGTGTGGGGGTAGAAAGACTAATTTTCCAGACACTCGGGGAGGAATCTAGCTTGACAAGTTTTCCTCCTCTATCCTCCGTCTGACTGGAATAAACCCCGTCGACGTACATGTTAGGAGACCCAAGCCTGCTTAGCTTCCATGCCACGTCCTGTGGTGAAAATGTCAGCTTTTTGATGAGGCTTTCTGACGCGCGCACACACACACACACACACAATCACAGTAGCGTTCTGGGGGACAGCTGAGCTGGAAACGAGTCAGCAGATGAACATATTTTTGGAACGATAACCTTTATCTGTGTGGCTGCAGGCCTGTCTCTCCCTCTCCCTCTCTCTCTCTCTCTCACACACACACATGCTCGCTTGCACACATGTGCGCCTAACAGCATCTGTCACTAATTAGGGAGCAGCCAGATGATGCTCTGCCGAGGGGAAGTTTCATCCTCACTGTCTGAAGAGGTGATGCTGACAAAAAAAATGCACGCACGGAGGGGCACACATCACACCGCCCCTCTCTGAGGTGAGGTGTGATTTCTGACACAGAAACCAGATGTAAGACAAAGCTTCCCTGGCGGACGTCGCTAAGTGGTACTTGTGATGGTGCAGAACGGCAGGTGGTGTATCATCAGCTCAGAGTTTGCCAACAGTCCGGTGGCAGGTACATGTGTAATAAAAACTCTGGGAGCGCTGCCAGCTTGGCCCCTCGCTCTGCTCCGGCCCAGCTGGATGTTAACAGCCGGAGGATGAAATGCGGGAAATGACAGCGGAGAGGTGATAACTTGGTTCTCTAATTCACACATACAGATAACAGCAAGGGGCCGGAATCAGAGTATAAAGCAGGAGCTGAATGTAGTAGCTATAGAGCAACTGGGGATTGTTTCCATTATTAGAGAATCTGCTTTAAACTTCAATTGGTCTGCAAACGTCACACATTCAGTTAACATATCTGTTGTACAGTATGTGTCTCAGTGTTACCTTTCCCATGGAAGTAGTCTCTGTAGTACCGGGCCCCCATGTCCACGTGCTCGATGCTGTACAGTTTCAGTCGTTCCAGTCTCGTGACCTGCTGTTCAACAGGCACCTCCAGCACCGACACGCTGGCGTTACTCTTCCTCAGCCAACCCCTCGGCCCGTCTCCTCCGTCTCCTCCTCGTTCAGCCGACGAGCTGAGGAAGCTGATGTTGCGCTCTCCGTGACCCCCGGTCTCATTGAGGAAGTGGGGGCAGCAGAGGAGCAAAGAGCTCGAGCTGTGAGCTCCGGGAAGCCCGTCCAGGGGGTCCATGCCGAGGGAGGGTGTGGTGGAGCCGGGGTCGAGGCTCAGGGTCAGGTCCTCTATGCTAGAGTAAACCGGGTCGTTCACAGTCGAGGATCCGGAGACCGACAGGGACACTGAAGCAGCTGACGCCCCGGTGGCGGTGTTCCTCCTCTGGGCGGCGTAGCTGCGCTGAGCCGCCGCTTCATGGAGGTCAAACATCATGCTCTGAGCATCAAAGTGGACAAAACTCTTCGGGCAAACCCACGGTTTGTAGGAGGCCCCGTCATCATTAGTCTCTCCTTTCCCTCCGTCCAGCTCGCCCCGACTCGAGCTCCTCAGTTTCCTGAACAAAGAGGAGGTGCCAAGTGATGACTCCGTCCCTCCACTTTTCTTCCTCACTCTCTCAGCGCCCTCCTTTCTTCCTGATCCTCTGTCCTCCCCACCTGAGGGACCAGGTGATGGAGCAGAGGGGAGGGACGCATTTGGGTCTGGCGCCCGCAGCAGCTCGCCGAGGCGCACAGGCGCAGAGCTGCGCTGGTCAGGCCTGTCCTGGTGGAACTGGGTGAGCATGTCGAAGAAGCTCTGCTCGGGAATGCCCTGGATGTCGATGGAGGAGGTGCTGCCGTACTCTCTGAACAGGGTCCCCATCCCGACACCTCCACGGACCTCCACCTTGGAGCAGAATGGGAAGAGAAATATGAGGTGACATATCAGCGGATATAAACAACTTTAAATCCAATATCTCTCCTAATATCAGGGTACACAATGCCTCTTTTTGTCCTTATGCATACAGAACTAAAAAGGCAACATACTTTTTTCCTTCTACTACAACTGTGAGAGTGACTGAAGACTGAACACCCACCTCCGTTTCATCCTGCTCGCTGAGCGTCACCTCGCTGTTGGAGCGCTGTCTCAGTGGAGGAAACACTCTTAGGCTGAAAGGTGTCGTTCTTTCAACGCTAAACACTCCTCCTCTGAACTCTACATCCTTGGAACGTCTGCGTGGCAACCTCGCAACTCCTCCCCGCACCAACCCCATGTCTGATGACAAAACCATTGAGGACATTGAAGTTAAGCAGTCGTCTCCATGACGATTGTTGCCAATTTGCCCGTTTTCAAGTAACGACTCCCTGGACTGCGCGCGCCTAGGGGGCCATTCTGCGATCCGCGCCCGAACACCCATTTTAGGCACAGAGATGCGTGGCTGGAGGGTCGGGTCCATGATGCCAGGAGCCGGGTTGCCATTGGGGGTGTGGCGAAACGGAGTTGGCTGGGGCAACCCTCCGCCTCCTCCTCCACCTCCATCCAGGAGGTCCGAGGAGGTGCAAGTGACCCCTCTGTCTCTGTAGTTGTTCATAACACCCCAGGAGAGCTCAGGGCAAGGAGGCGGGGGGCTGGCATCCCATGTCAGGAGGGGTGCTGGGAAAGAGGGAGAGTAGGGGTCCCACACACACTCTGCTGACGGTGCTGCGACCTCCAGCTCCCAAAAACATTGCTTTTAACGGACGGGCCCGGGCAGGCTTCACTGGTCCATCCAGGACCAGTTTGAATCAAGGCTGGTCCCTCTTCTTTCAGTCTAACGTAGATCTGAGAGAAGACAAAACAAAGAAGAAATCATTATGACAATAACACTTTTTTTAAACCACAGAGCTGGTGTGACCCTCTTCGCCATGGAGGTAAGAAAAAGCTGAGCACTAAATTCAGAAAAGAGCGAGTCAGTCAGCTGTAAAACACCGTAAGACTGATAAGACAGAGAGAGAGGCGAAATAAGGTGAGGGGATGCGACAGAGGATTTCTCCCGTTGAGGCTAATCTTCAGGAGGCTGACAAGGGATATTATTATCACACACAAACACTCATACACCCACAGGACAGGAACGCTGTGGTCGCTCTGCTGCAGATTAAAACCACTTCAGCTAATAGACTACAAAGTGATACAGTCCCAAACAGAGGTAATACAGAGTACCCAGGCAATTAACTCGTGCTGCCTCGGACATGCCAGACAGAGAAGCTACTCCTTCTTTAGAGTGAGGGCCAACAACTTCTAAAGGCGGGGAGATGAACGTGGACTTCGTGAGAGGCAGAAAAGGGCAAATGCAGAAAGTGACCCAACAGCTGGAGGGGTGAGGTGGGGTAAATCCAGAAATAGAGCGGTTGGTCAGAGTCGAGAAAGAGCAAGGAGGAGAGCAGTGAACCACAGCGGCACGCTTTGAAACGACAGTCACGCTGCATCAAGTCGACCCTGTACGGACTCTTTTATGGCTCAATCAGAAGCATCTTCTCTCTTCTGAGGTTTAATGTTGTGACTGTAAAGGCGTTAATGTTTCACACAGGCGCAGGGATCCTCTCAGAACATTTGAGCTTTAGTTCTCTCACCTTAAATTATTGTTTACTTCACGTTCGGTGATCTAAAGCTAAACTTGCACTTGCCGGCTCGTTTTCAGTCCAGACCAAACTTTCAAGTCACACTGGTATTTTTTGGGCTGTGAATGTGGCTGCTGTTTAGAGCGAGCGGCTGAGAATATTACTATGTGGTTATGACTCACTGGATGACCATTGTGAACACACTGAGCAAAGACAATAACAGGCCAAAGAACATTTTTAATATCTACTGAGGTCTTTTTGGAGGAAACTAAACCCAGTGGTTTCCAAGTCTTAGTCACCTCTCCCAGCGTCTCAAGTGTCTAAAGTGTAACTGTGCTCAATCCGTCCATCTCTGCTGGAGTAAAAATGCTCGTGTTCCCCTAAAATTCCTTTTCCATTCTGGAGAGTGTGTCTAATCTCATTCCCTACTTCGGTCTCCATTCCTGGATTTAAGCTCATTTATCTGCATCAGTCTCTCCTCAAACCGCCAAACCAAATTAGCTAAAAAGGCAAACGCACTTCATCTGCATAACTACCTTTAAAAAAACGTGCTCTTGCTTGGTGTCATTCTTGTCCCACTCTTCACGGTTGATCTTAGAAGCTTTACTGACCTAATTCTCTTGCACGTTTTCTGCATGCGAGTTAACCATACATGTTATTACACAGATAGCCAGTGACCTTTTAAATTGTACACTCTGAGGAGTGAAAATGTTACCACTGTCTGATTAGCCACAGAACAGGCTTGTAGTGAAATCATATGATTCAGACACAAGCAAACAAACGGTTTAATCATTTACACTCCTGTTTAGCCACAATACAATGTAGGCAGCTTCACGGATACTTGACTTGACTATTTCCAGTAACAGTAACGGCCTGCAGGAAGCGGACATTAGGGACGTTTTTGTTGGAAGAACAAACCTGTGCTTGTCCTTCCTCCAGCTGCCTCAGTTTCTGTGAGCTCTACAAATGTCCACTCCTGGGGTGACTATCTCGTTATGAGGTCCAATTTGCATAACGTCGAGCGTTTCATTGTGGCGGGGCAGCTCAGAGTGGTTTGTGTGCGTTTTATGATACACAACGCCTTTTATGAGGCATCGCTGAATTCATTTTTGGCTCCAAATCTGCATTACTCATTCCCTCACACACGCACATGGGCACTATCAACAGCACTCATTCACAGCAAACAAAATCCCCCTATAGTCACACAGATGTGCAAATGTATCACGTCTTTGTTTCGGGACAACCACAGAGACTTCCAGGCTAAACGGCTCCTGCTCTGCTCATGCTTTCTGACAGAGTCCCTCCTCATCCTGAGAGCTGTCCTGTGATCCGCTATCAGGCCCAATCCCAGATTATCCGGCCCCAGCTGCAGGAGCGGCAGAATGGCTTCATTATGCGTCCGAGGTGTCTGATGAAGGAGGCCATGGAGAGAGAGCGGTCTGATCTCTGCTAGTGACTTCTGTCGGAGCGTCTGCGGCCTTTCAGTGAGAAACACACTGGCTGGTTTAATACACAGAGAGATACAGACTGCTGATCTGGACTATCTGGAGTTTTCCCAGTGAGATAGTCTGCAGTCATGCAAGCAGCTCTTTATGAGAATTTTAACTATCGGCGCCGATATTCGGCATTTTGACACATATCGGCATCGGCCTTTTTATTTTTTTTATCGGCCGATAAGAGTGCAGAGTGCTCACACACACGGCGGAGAGGAGAAAAAGTTAATTTCTTCTCAATATTTATTTAACTTTGTTTTATTTACTTAATAAAACTTCAGGAAGTTATTTATTTATTTATTTAAATTTTCAGTTAACTTTATAAGAGATGCTGCTGACCCTGGGAACTCCCTGCGCTTTCTGTTTGTTTAATAAACATATGCTTAAAGGCATTTAAACCAAGTTAAGTGTTGGAGTTTGTATTATTCAAAATTTTAACGCCAATATTTTCACTTTTACTGCAAATGAATATCGGCTCCAAATATCAGTTATCGCCCCCCTTGACTACTAATAATCGGTATCGGTATCGGTATCGGTATCGGCCCTGAAAAAACCATATCGGTCTATCTCTAATTTTGACACCAATAGAGATACAGATTTAAGAGTGTTAAATAAAGTGATTACTGTTATGGTGGCAGATTTAGTAGGCGGAGGAGAGCTTCCTTAAACTAAAGCATGTGTGACATAACAATACAACAATTGCCAACCAATGCAAGTGTGGGTCTGCTCAGTGGTCTGCTGCGTGTGCTGCAGACAGTACTGTAAACAATAGAGTTGCAGCAGGTCTGCTGGTCAAAATGTGCGATGACATCACTTCTAAGCTTTGTTTTCTGCATCATTTGTTCTCTGAAAGTTTCACATCAGTATGTCAGAACACATATTCTGCAGAATTCAGTATGCATATTCAGGTCAGTATGAATAATAGATCTGCTAATAGGCCAGTTGGCACAATGCAAATGTGCAGCTGGCTTGGTGTGGTGACACATTCATCACATCTCAAAAGTTAATTCTTAGCTTGCTATGCTTGTTTTCATACACCGATATGACAATGAGAAGACTGATTGTGTTGTGTATCACTTCAATCAATTAGATCAAGTGAGAAATCAAATACAGTACACTGCCCTCAGCCATCTGTTATAAAGACCAGAGTGACAAGTTGTTACAAGCAGTAGATTGTGTTAAGAGGGGGTAACATTTGATTTAATATGAACACAAATCTGACAAGTTATGTGCAATGGATCTCTGTGACGCATTTCTCTGCCATTTAACAATATAAATTACAGCATAGTCTCGACCTTTGGATCACAGTGTGTGACATAACAGTTCCAACTCAAGGTCCAAGCTTTGCTCGATCTGCAAACCACGTCCAACAGTCTCCTGAAACATCTACGCCTTCTCTCGGTGTTTGTGAGGGGCACACATCAAACTCGTACTCTATCACAGCAAGTAATAGGGCAAATGCAATAGTAACAGCTCTACAACAAGGAATATGTTTATAAAATTTACATAGTGCAGAAGAAGAAAGAGACCACATATTCAGTTGCTAACGTGTATCAAGCAAAAGCACTAAAACATTTCCAAAGACGAGCAAACCCCTTTAATTGATGGTGATTAATTCTCTCTTCTCACGTGAGACGTGAACAGACACATGCAGCATTGGCCCAGACTTCAGAAGATCAAGTGCAGACATTTAATGCCTTTTAATTACTCACATATAGTAATTAGTCAGCTCTGGGATATACCTCCCATGTTTTGACTCTCCCTGCTCTCCCATTCATGCTCCCTTCCCTCCCCCCTCTCTCTCCCTCCACACACGCTCTGATGGGGTCTGCATGATGCAGGCTTTGGCCCCGTGCACCACAAACACACACCGAAGCTGGTAATTACGCTGGTTAGATGGTAGTAATGACAGAGTTAGCCGAGGAGCGCAGCTTCCAGAGGAATGAGCGTGCTCCGTGTGGAGGAGGTGCCTGCTGCTGCTGGTATGTCATACCAGTGCGGGCAGACCTGAGATCAGCGTGGAGCTGTCACAAGTGTAAAAAGCTCAGAGGTAAGGAAACAGAGACGGGCCATATGTGTCTGTCCTGTCGTTGCCAAAACAGAAAGCAGTTTAGTTACATCAGAGATTAAAGCCGGGAGGTGAAACAGCAAGCTAAAGTTAAATAACAAGAAGTCTGTGCAACACCAAAGGCCCAATAAATCTGAAAATGTACAATAACCCTCTTAACAATGTCAAACCAAGATATTAACAGCTGATAAAATGTCAAAGCAGCTCCGAGTGATTTAAAACAGATAAGTGTTTAACTTAAGAGAGCGGTGCCAGAGTGCGAGCTAGATTATGGGCTGGTTTGATAAACAGATGGTGGTACATATGACTGGCAGATGGCAGACAGGAGCAGCGGCAGAGCACGAGACTGTAATACAACACAATACAAGACGTGCAGCTTTCATGGCACCGGGGCTTCTGAAGGAGCGACAGAACATGTGGGGGGAACGCAAAGTCAGCTTTTAGACAAAGCTCAACCCAAACAACGTCAACTGAGTCTGGAGTACAATGTCGCTGAAGTCAGAGCCGACAGGAGATGTTATTTAACTGAAGACACGTGAAAGCATCAAAATAACCTCAGGCCATGTGAGACTGTTTATAAGGTGTGTATTGTTGGCAACACACAGGTTTGTTTCCGTTGAATCATTCAGAATAAGAAATGAAAAGCAAAGTGTGGAAGCAAGATTTGACTTATTGTAAGATTCGGTGTATGAGACACACTTTTAATACTTTTTTTTTTGTCTAAAAAGTGGGCTGCTTCTATATACCAATGCGGCCAATATACCAGTATAAAATGCAGAGAGAGGTATTGTATAGTGTACAGTATTTTACCCAAACGATGGAGCTGTATTCTAGCTAAAGTTTCATCATGGACATGCGCTGCCAAGATCGGCAGCGCAGCCGCCATCCTCACAACAATCAGCGTTATTGTAGGCTGAGCTCAACTAATGCACCGGTAGCTAGCACAAACTCGACATGGTAAATCCACGTGGTAGGCTATAATTTGTGTGTTTTGAATGTGTTTCAAATGAAAATATATGGAAATAGTGTTGAAATAATTTGTATATGCATTTGATTAATAAATAGCTATAGAAAATCTTTTTCCCTCTGGGATAACCCCCAAAAACAGACGCTTTATATTCTGGTTCGACTTATAGTTCGGATTTTACGGTACTTGTGAATCAAAGAAAAAAGCTTTAAGCTTTGAATTTATAATATACTCAAATTCGGACAAGCCTATGGAGCCATACAAATTGAAAAATTCAATCATAGGGCCTGTATGATCAAAATGTATAAGGGCTTTCAAAGGAAGGAACTCTTAGGGCCCGATCAGACAGGACGCGTTTTGCAGGCGTAAAACGCGAGGCGCACCGCACTGCCTTTTTGTGAAAGTAAACACCCGATCAGAGAGAGCGCGTTTTAGCAGCTGGGGGCTTTTTTTCCTTACTGTTGCTAAGGCAACCACTGAATCATTAGCTGTCATTAACCTAACCGTTACATTGTAAACTGACAGAAGGCTCACCTCTCCTTTCATCCGATTGGACAATGAGAAAAAACGCCCATGACGTCGGGCGCTTTTCTGCTTTGAGTTGAAGTTTTTTCAACTTGAGGCGCTCGGAGCGTTTCCTCAAAAATGCGAAGCCCACAAAGCGGAAAAAAGCGAGGCGCTCTGCAAAGCAAAAGCAGCGCGCAAAAAGCGTCCCTCTCATTGAAAACAATGACAAAAAAGCCGCCCCCAGCTGCTAAAACGTGTCCCGTCTGATCGGGCCCTTAGAGTCCTGAAAGACTTGATGTGGACTGGACCCCAAAAGACTAAACAATAAACTAAGGTCAGTGCCTTTAAAAACAAGTGGTAACATTGAGGTGTCTCATACATTGAGTGAAGTTTACTCCTGTATGTTTCATGTTGCTGGGGAGAGGAGAAGGGCCTGGTGATGTGAGGCTACAGGATGGCTGCTCGTGTCCATCTGCGTTAACCCTGATGTGATTATAGAGGCAACCTGCTTTCCCTTCTACAATAACAGATTTGATAAACAAATTTGTTGTCATGCTGGCGAACGTGCCAAATGAAGTGCATGGAACTGCATCTGACTCGACATCACAATTGAACCAACGCAATCAGAGAACAGCGCTTCCTTTCCGTTAGCAGGAAGACTTGCCATTCTGTGATAAAGCCAGGTAATCAGACGCGCCTGCAAGCTCATGTTTAATTTGCCTTTGCATCTGGTCCTCTTCCTGTTCAGACAGATTTCCATCAGGTCGGATTCAGGTCGGGCTGATCACAAACGTTTATCTATTAAGAGGCAGGTTGAAGCACTGTTGAGGCCTTTTTGTAAACAACAAAGATGGCTGCTGCTGATGTGGAAGTGTTGGATACTAAATCAAGTCATGCCTACTTGTGTGAAGTAACGTGGTAATGTATGCCGAGTTATAAAAATTAGATAATGGCAGCACCAACTTTCTTGCATCATGCAGCATATTTAAATAGTTTCCTGCCGACGATCCAGGAAGTCTGAAACTTCAGCCTCAGAAACAAACTATGCAGGGTCTGCAGCCGCTCCATCAACAACAAAACTCTTCAGGAAACACTTAAAACAACACTGACATATCAGAACAGTGGTGGAAGGAAACACAGTGGAAGCCCGACTCTGTTCTAAATTTGGCTTGTTAGTCTGTTGCTCTTATCTGTAGGCGATATCACTCCCTCTCAGACTGAAGTTTTACTAAGCTACTGCTCTCCCTGTTACCCTGCTTTCCTTCCCGCTCACTCTCCTCCCCGGGCTTCTCTTCAAGACTCTCCCAACCCCGCTGTCATTGTCTCCACTGATTTCCGTCTACATTGTTATGCTGAATCGCGCTGATGTTGCTGGTGTCACTTCCATCTGCCTGTCCGTCCATCAGGCTGCTGTCCCACGACACTGACGCAGCTTTTGAAGAGGACGAGGAGAAGTAGGAGGAGGAGGAGGAAGACCAGGGGCTGGGGTGAAAAGAGCAGGACGCATTTAACAAGAAAAGATTGGAACACACGCTCGCTCAGGCATCCAAACAACAAGTCTAATCATTTGCATGTAGTTGGAGGATCACGAATCAAGCAGCCCACATCACCATTCATCATTATGATTATTCACTGGTTTGGCTGCAGGAGATGTAACAGATGAATGGTGGTGAGAAGAGGAGTTGATGAGACGGAGGTGTAGAGGAGAAAGTGAGGGCAGGTGTAGATAAAATTTCCGATACTGCAGCTTGGGTAAGATGACTCAATTCTGCGAGTTTTGCCAAATGATGTTTGGAAATAATCAAATTTAATCAAGCAGGAACATTTCCATCACACCCCCTCACAGCTTGAGGGAGTTTGGAGTACTGCTCGAGGACATTTCAACAAAGTGGAGAATAGTCTGTTAGGGTTCATGGACCTCGGAGGTCTGGTTTAAGGTTGGGCTTTTAAATTTAGAGCAAATATTGTTTAACAATCAGTTCAACTGAGTTATTTGAAAACATCCTCCACTGTACGTGTTTCTATGTGCATTAATTGTAATTAAATGAATTCTCTCTACACGACGTGATGAATTCCCTTTGGGCTCGAGGATATTGAGATGGGCACTGTTTTCTAATTATAGATCTTATTATTAATCCATCATTTAAGTAAATAACTGGTCAGATGTAGCCCGAGGAGCAGACCCTTTGACAAAGTGTTTTAGGCTTGCTTAGATGTCCTTTGGTGTATCCAGCTAAAAATAAATACTTGAAAAATCAAGATACTTTTTTAATTGATGCCAAAGTCAATCATCTGCATCAATGCCCACACTAAAGTAATACACCCTGACAGCTGACAAATTGCTCTACATTGTACATACTATGTCATCATACCCTGTCCTAATACTATTTTCATCCTCTACAGCTGTCTGCCTGTATTAACTATGGCCGATTGTACCTCAAAAACATCCTTTGTGAAGAAAGTAGTTCCTCCTGCAATTAACTTTAATATAATAATTTGTGTAGTCGTGTATTGTAAGAGAATCATAGACACTCATAGCATCTATAGATGGCTAAAGATATCAGACTGATAACATAAAATGGATCTATAAAAAATTTCAAGTATATGATATTTATGGCCAGAACCTTTGTTGTGACAGTGGCACAGTTAAAGGTAACATTAGCACAGACAGACATTTCACAGGCAGGAGAATAAGTGTGGCATTGTGGGAGTCCCTTATAGGCTGAATCTTGGATGCTGTCAAAAGCAGCTTTCCCACTGGTCAAAAAACCCGCTAACACCCGGCTTTTTTTGCTTAATGGGAAAGGTTACAATCGGCATTCAAACCCGGGACTCCTTGTCATCTCAGCTACAAATTCTGCCCGTCTCCATCCAAGCAGCGCTCGAACATCGTTCCAAATTTGTCGCCCCGAGTTTGATACACAGACTGAATGAGTAATAGATACAATAAAGACCTCGGCACCGTAACATCTTCACTGTTTACTAACCCTGTTTCGGGCGCGTTTGTGACGTCAGACAGTGAGACTGAAAGGAGTGTACTCCACTGGCAATTGGAACTGAGACAATCGGTCTGAAAAACCTGTGTCAACACGCTAAATTTTGGTGGGAAAGGGGTAAAATCCTTTTTGCTTTGAGGGGTTTCTAACTGCGTGAAACAACCCGGAAGTATTTAAGTTGGAGCCACAATAAGAGCTGTTCAAATGCTAAAGAAAGGAGCTTCAATGCTTCCTTTCTTATCTGCTTTAGCATTAAAAAGGAGATAACAACTACCCATAATACCTTGAGGCAGCAACATACAAAAAAGATCAGCAGTAATTCCTTTTTTGAGAATATCTTGCATAAATAAAACAATTCACACACAATGAGGGATTAAGGCGAGCTTAAGTATGAGTAACTATTTTAAATACGACAACCATTTCATTTCAGTTGCAGTGACATACTGTATATTCCATTACTCAACTCCATCCTTCAATCAATCAGTCAATCAATCTCGCACCACTGATGTCTTTTCCTAAGTCCTGAGAAATTCTCCCTCAAATCTGTCTGTCACCTCATTATGTTTTCCATTAAGGTCAAGGAGAAATGAAGGTATTCTTTGACATTTTTGACACTCTTTGTGTTGATTGGAGCTGTTAGCGCAGCTCTTCATCATGAAAGAGTAGACAACAAGCGACCTGATTTTCATTATCAGTAAAAAAATGCAGACAAGGAAGTGATTTATCTACTAAACAGCGGGGCAGACGGCTCACCCTTAAAATGCAGAAACATATCAAGGTCATCAAGTCAATTAACCTTTTATGAAGTGTTGGGAACCTCACTTTTCTGCTGGTCAGAGGGGTTATGTTTGATTTAAAATGAACCAGAATAAAGAAGACGCATTCATAAGTATCGAGTCAATGACAAATTAGTTTTGTTACTGGATTACAAACTAGACTGAAGACACGAGACACACTAATATATGCAAATACAAATCAGAGGGCAAAACAAAGTTAATACTGATGATTGCAGAATAGCTTGCAGATTAGTGATTAAAAGATTAATTCATTTAAAGCATCAAAAGAATTAAATATGAGTCGATCACACCGCCCCAAAACAAAGGTTTGGTGTTGAGTAAGCTAAGAGTCACATCCTTCCGAGACTATACGACCAGACCTCAGAGTAAAATGAGCAAAATATATGTTTTGTAATAAGTGATATTATTTACCTTTAGCTGCCTTTAGCTGAGAAGTGTGCGGGTGAAGCAGGCTTGTGACGTCACAGTACAGGAAGTGAAGGCTCAGTGTTTCACTCTGTAGGAGAAAAAATAAAAGCATATTGTTAAATTGGAGTACGCTTCTTTTCAATCATGTCAACTTTACGGAAAGACACTATATTTATTAAATGTTTTGCTTTATGCATGTACATTTTTTGTGATTTAATTACTGCTTTTTTATATTAATTTGCCATATTGCGAAGTGAAGTTTTAACCTCCCGTGTTTCACATAAGCTGCGTGTGTGGGGATAATAAATCGAGCCGCTGTAATCAGTTCCACGCTCACACAGACGTGTCCTCTGTTTGTGAGGAGTCTGAACAAAGATGCCCGAGGCGGTGTAACTGCACAGCATCTGTACTGTAAACACATCAGCACACACGCAGAGCGGCTTGCACACAAACAGAAATAAAACACGTCATGCAGCTTTTTCCTCGGCTAAACCGATGCTAGATAATATTAGCTCACAACTTTGGATGGAAGCAGAAGGAAGAGTGAAGGTTAAATGAGGAAGGCTGTGCACTTTGATTAGAGGTCGAGGGGCCTGAGAACAGAGAGGTCAGGGGGGGCATAAGTAGGACAGAAAGAGAGGGGTGAAGTGAGGGCAGGAGAGGGGGGGAGGGTGGGAATCAGCAGACATAACGTCCTGAGGGGGAGGCCCATTACTGTCTGACAAATACAGTGCTAATCAATACTGGCCAATCAGGGTCCACTTACCCTGCCACGGCTAGCATAATAAGAGTGTCTTTGGTGGGGGGAGGGGAGGGGGCACTACGGGTCAGTGATAGTGAGTGTCTATTTTCTAAAAGCAGCGCGTCAGTGCTTAACAAATCAGCAGCGTCAGCGTGGATTTAAGGCTCAGGCTTCACTTCACTGCCCTGAGGATGAAATTAAAGCGTAAGTGAAAACTTCCAAAGCATGGCCGACTTAGCGCCACAGACCCCAGCCTCAAAGTGATTATACTACGCAGTACAGCGTTGACAGTCAGTTTTTCCAGTTATCAACATGTTATTGCCTTAAGTCTTAAAACAAATAGAGTAGACGCACCAAGACGCAACTTCTGTTTTGGTTTTCATTTAGGCTCAGGTGTTTTTTGGCATTTTTGGCCGACACCTGACTCACGAGTCACAGCCACAAACAGCTAGCAGAAATGTTCGGAAGCTCAACAACAGAAGAGAAGGAATTCATACAGCTGGTGAACCACGTGCACACGCACCACAAAAATACAGCCTTACAAAGTGCCAGAGAGTTGAATCATCACCTCTGTGACACGGGCTCGCCTTAAAATGTTTGGTATGAGGATGAGAGAGCTGGGACTTTTTGGCTTCATACCTGTAGCTGTAAACTAAACCTAGAGTTCCTTCAACCATTTTCTAATGTCAGCAGAACATGTGTCCACTTCTGTAAAAGGTGGGGGATCTATTACAGCATGACTGGTTCCGATGATTGCCTGATATCGCAGCAAAGGTCTCAAGACACACCGCAGAACGAGTTAAGACAGAAAATCCACGAGCAGCAGGATGAAGACAAACGACCTCTGCGGCCTCTGAAGCAAACACCACTTCTAAACATCAGCTGAACCTTTAGGTGAAGCAGCGTACAGCGCAGAGAGCAGAGCTAGGTTCAGTGCAGACGTCCACACGTGCCGAGCTGTGTGGTTCTGCTGTAAATTTAGTCGTGGAGTCACTCTCTGTGGCTCTGACTCCTGCCAGACAGAATAAACTGTCACACGGCCAAAAACACAGTTGGCTTTCTCCTTGTGTGTGTGTGTGTGTGTGTGTGTGTGTGTGTGTGTGTGTGTGTGTGTACGTAGTGTATGCTCTCAGGACAGAAAGACTTCAGAGTTCAGCATAAATATCTCTATAAATAAATAAAATCGTCTGCTGGAGGAGACATGCAAATCAAACACAACCACCACTGATGGGGGGGGGAAAGAATGTTTGTGTCTTCACAATCATCGGCTTTATGTTGCGATTATGACGGGATTACTGTCACGACTCTGACGCATGAATATTTCAGAGAATTTGCTGTGTCAGTTTCCCTCCAGAGCTCAGCCTGCAAAGTTTTTACACAAAAAAAGAGTGCACTTTTCTAGAAGGCTGAGAGGCTGTTACAATATCTGATCTGGTGATGATAGTGTTATGGATGTGTCACACAGATTAAGGCATGTGATAACTCATTTATACTATTCCTATTATACTAAGGGCTCTATTAGTTCTAGTAGCGTGTTGTGTAATTGTAGCAAACAGACGTCAATGAGCAGAAACAACAGACATATTAAAGCTATTTGACCTTTAATAAGTTATTAATTAACTGCTTATTTTTTTAAAGAAGACTTGCTGATTTGGCTGCGCAGTGGTGCAGTCGTTAGCGCTGCTGCCTCACAGCTAGCAGGCTCCTGGTTCGAATCCCGGTTCGGACATAGAGTTTGCATGTTCTCCCTGTGCATGCGTGGGTTCCCTCCGTGTACTCCATCTTCCTCCCAGAGTCCAAAGACATGCTGGTTAGGTTCACTGGTGACTAAAAATTGCCTGTAGGTGTGAATGTGTGCGTGAAAGGTTGTCTGTCTCTATAGCTGTTTTCCCACTGGTCAAAAAATCCACAAAAAATCGCACAGAACTGCACTGTTCTTTAAATATTGTGTCTATTATTGCATATCATGTACATATTCTGCTGTAGCCTGGAGAATATAATGTGTTCCCATGCTGCATTAGAGGGAGGAAACCCCCTGCAGAGAGGGGTGGGCAGCCCCATTCACACTCTAACACTAGGAGGTGGGGACTGCCACACTTTCATCCCTTTCACATTTCCCGTTCTTCTGCACGCCCCTCTGTTCTCCCCTCTTGATTCTTGCCACCTCATCCTATTCGCATTGAAATGAAACAACGGGGCTGTTCTTCTGCGAGCGGCACAAGTGAATGACACGTGGCTCTGGAGCTTCATTAGGATGTAGGACGGGATGGTGGGGGAGTGTCGCATGAGGGAACACAACTGGAAAGGCAGAATGAAGCCATACAGCGTGTTCTGTTTACACTAGGAGGTGGGAGCTGCACGATGCGTTGCTGATCAATTAATGAAGATTTATATATTCCATTGTTCCAGTATGAATATGCAGAGTAGGAGGACACAGTCTGCATTATCTGATCCAGCAGTAAATTATGATTCTCTTGCAACAAGTCAACAAACACCATGTTTATGCCATCCGTCAAAAGTGTTCTCAGCTGTTATTATCTCCTCAGAGAGCATTTCTGGAATCCTCAACTGTGCGTAGGTGTTTGTTCTAAACCATTATTTACCAAGGGTTATTTTTTAATTATCACTTGCAAAGAATCTGATAATTGCACACAAACAAAAACAATTCACTAACTCACTTGTTAGAGTGTTTGAAAGGAGTGACTGAAGCTCACTGGCTGGATGCGGGCTTTAAACTCTGGGCAACATAAGAGGAAAATACAGTGATGAAGTCATATGCAATACACAGAGCCCCTTTCACCAAAACCACTTGGAAATGCTGCTGTAGCTGTTTGATCGCTATGCTGGTGCTGGTTGCCATAGGAACGAGAAGGTGCACCGGCAAAAAAAAAAAAAAAAAGACGTATGATGTAGGCGGCGGGCCGCAGGCAATCAGGACACACAACCTGAGAGCGGAGCGGTAAATAATAAGAGATGAACACAGTGATCCACATAACACCGCCATCAGCTGGTCAGAGTGCAGCGTGTGTGTGTGTGTGTGTGTGTGTGTGTGTGTGTGCGTGTGCTGTCACTGCAGCACACTGCAGCAAAACTCACACACACGACAACTTTGCTCTTTTTTTTCTTCTTTAATTTTACTTCTCTGCGTCTTAAAGCGTTCACCCAGCTGTCCTCAGATCTGGTCATTCTCCCTCTGTGGTTTAATCAGTCTGTCCACGTCCCCTCGCTCGCCCTCTCTCTCTCTCTCTCTCTGTGTGTGCAAAGGACCCACGACAGAGCGCCATGCGAGCATCAAAGCATGTTAGAACGGCCTCTAAACTCCTCCAACACATGAAAAAAGCTCAGGGCAGTAAAAAGTGCACTCATCAGCAGACTCCCAGCATCTGTTTCTTGTTGTTGTTTCCGTAGCATAATCCAGTCGAGCAAATTCCTCACGTTTTCTGTACATGGTTGTCTTATCTCACCATCTATGGTGAATTAAGCGGCCATATGCCGAGCTCCAGAGCCAGCTGCAGGGACAGGCTTTTCAATTACATCTGCAGAGCTTGAACCTGGTGACAAGGTAAGCAAGGGGGATTAGCAGAAGTTTAAATAGGGTAAACCTTACTGTATGAATAGTCAACCACAAAGCACCCTCTGCCCTTGCTATGTAAGGACTTCACAAGAATCCAAGAAAGGCGCTTAACTCATGACGTGTAGTTTTGCATTTCCTGGACATACATTAGCATTATAATAAGGCAAAACATGCACTGTAATATAATCTCTACCGATCTCATAAAAATGACTTCTTAGAGAATCCAGGTCTGCAGGTTTACATTAACACAGGTGATTTATCCCTACACAACACACAGCCTTCCCCCTGGCTTATCGAGGCACATCCCCTGGCGTCAGGTGGCTGTCAGAGCCTCGATTACAATCTAGATTTTTGTCAGCTAGCTAGCTACCTGTCGGGCTGCAGACAGGCCAGGCCTGTTTTATATCTGTCTGACAAACTGGCAGACACATTCCTGTGCAGTGACGTGCAGGTCAGACACAAGGCCACACGACACCTTTCTGTTGAAATGAACACACCGGCTTCACGGTGATTGTTTGATCCACTCTCAGGCCACGGGGCAAATTCCTGACAAGACTCGGAGAGACTCGACACCTACACACCATGTTTGCATACCTTTGTGTTTAATGTTGAAAGAGATAACAGTGTGTTCCATCTTTACAGTGTTTAAAGCACCGACCTACAGCTTAAAAACTATACAAGCACAACATAAGTAAAGGCTATAATAAAGGAGGATACTTGGCAGAAAGACAATAAGGAAGCTACAAGACCTCAGCTCCTGCTCTTAGCCTCAGCCTCTCTCCCCATGGGCGTGTGCGGTGAGACTGGGTGCGTTTGTGTGTGTGCGTGCAGCAGCAGTAGCGGCGGGTCCTCGGGGTGACTTGCGCCGTCACAGCTGTTGCAGCTCCCACAGAGATGTCTCAGGGGAGGGCAGCGGGCTACTGCTGCTCCACGCAGATTAACCCGAGGGGCGTGCACATGGACGGTCGGGTGAAACACTCTCGCTCACACGCACATTTTCACACTGAGAGAAGAAGGCCGGAGTGTTTACTGTTTACTTTTATTATGTAAAATATTATGTAGCTTTTTAAGAGACAGCTGTCCATCACGCCTGCCACTGCACTGTATCAGTGACACATCCTTTTATAATTGGGAATCATGTTTGTTTCAAATTTGCCCACCTGTCGAGAAGCTGACAGCTCTGACTGCAGATCGTGAGAGCAGCTCAACTTCAGTAAATACATCTGTCCCATTCAATCTGTCTAACACAATAGTGATTAGCTGCTGGTGTTTCCCCCTGGTACTTAACAAGTGCAGCAGGAGCAGCCAGATAACAGCAGATTAGCAGTTTGTGCTCCTGTTCCAAAGGCTCTCGCCGCTAGGAGAACTGGTCAGCAGAGAGGAGAACTATCTCAACCATTTATTAAGCTGTAAAGCTGTAGGATGATTGCCTCTTGAGGTCAGCTGCACTACGTCCAACAAATCAGCCAGATGATTTTGATTAAGGGGTTAGTAATCATTGGTCCGCAATCACATACTCACATAATTCCCATAAATACGCACAAAAATACAAAAAGAGGGTGATCAGAGCAGCAGATGCTCGGCCAGCTGTTGTCCGTGTTTTCTTTGACTTGAGGTTTCCAGCAAGATTGTGTTTCTGTGAGTTTAGATTGCACCGTGCATATCTGGAGGTGGGTTCAGAAACACTTTGACTTTTGCTACCAATCAGAACTCATGAGTGGTACAAAGGAATAAAAGCTGTGACTGTAGCCCTTTTTACACAGCGTTGCGGCGTTGTGGAAGCATAACATGCACGAAACAAACGTGCGTGCTTCAAATACAAACGCATGGTGCTGTTCTGCCCTGCCGGCTCCGCTGTTTACACAGACGCTGTTTTGCCACTGTTACTACCTCAGATGCCGGCTCAGAGGAGCGACTTTGCCCCACCTTTTTGCCTCTGTGCGTTCTACATAGAAGACAGAATGTAAGAGAGGCGTAATAATCCCGCCATGAACTGGCAGCGTAAATTCACTGAGTTACGCAGGTGCTGGAAGGAGAATTCAATCTTTGGACATTCGGGCTAGCTGTGTCCTCCCGCTTGAACTGTTTATGCTAAGCTAAGCTAAACAAATCAAGCTAATAGACTGCTGCTGAAGCTTTGTATTGACACTACAGAGACATATCTGAGGTATTAATCTTCTCATGTAATGTTTTGCTAGAAAGCAATATAGCCCATTTTACAAAATGCTCCTTTAAGCAGAACAAGCCTGGCATCTGAAATCTGCTCTCATGTATTGTCTTGTTTACTTATTCTGCAAATGTAAGGCTGTTTATAATATAGGCAAAGCTCTTCTACAGCTGCAAATTAAACTTCACTTAAGCTAAGATTAAAATATAAAAGAGGATAATGCTGAAAATGTGTTGGTAACACTGTGAGATATCCTAGCATATATTCTCAGGTACTTATAAAAGCCGACGCAGCATCAGGTCTGCGTCGACATAAAAGTGCGCGAGTCTGTGGTTATTTCAAGGCTCTTCCTGTAACCGAATCAGAGCAGTGACAGACTAATGAGGCTAAATGATGATGAGGCTTCAGGAAGTGAAGGCCTCCAGCCGGGAGGAGAGAAGATGTGTCAAACAGCTGGGAGGGAGTCGGGGCTTTTCTCCGGAAGCTTTACTTTTATAGAAACTCTATATCTGGCAGAGGAGAGCTGCTCTCCTCGTCTACAACATCCAGCTACGGTTAGAGCTGTGCAATAGAGAACCTCTCAGAGTGAAGTAGTGATTATCATCCGATGTATAATTGATCTTCAAAAGGAAATGTGCTACTTTAAAGGTGGGTCGGATGTCAGGGTTAACGGCTCGGTCTCAGGCCCTTGAAGTACACTCCTCATTCTTGCTACCCTGCAGCTCTCCATTAAAGATATATATACTGTGCTGCTGCAGTGTACTGACGTAAACAGATGTGGGCTCTCATTCAGCAGCCCCCCTGCTTAGACCAGCGGCCAAGCTACAGACTTACAAGTCCATCCCACCACTTCCAGTGACCGGATCAGAGAGGTTCAAGCACGGGGTAAGCCTCAATCAAAAAATTCCTAAAGCGCATTCCTCCATGCACCTCACTAAAAACAGATTATTTAATCAGAGCATGCACAGAAATGAGCCAGAAATGGGATTTAAGGCTAAGACCAGAATCTGGACTCATTCAAGACATGCTGGAGACAGAAACAAAAACAAGACACTGTAACATGACTGACTTTAGGCAGACAAAACAGTCATGAGATCAGACTGCAAACTGATTCAATGATTGATGAAAACTACAGGTGCTCTGATGGCCCGGAGTCAAGAGTCTCTCTATGAATAATAACCTCAACAGTATCCATTCACCTACCTTGGTTGCATGTCCTTCCCTTACTTTCTCTCCCCTCGTTTCCTGTCACTTCTCTTCTGTCAACTCACTAAAATATCCCTTAAAAACATCATAATGTCATACATTTAGTGGGTCCAAATTCTCTAATGCGCAGATTTGCAATTTTACTGAATATCTTTGGGTTTTGGACTTTGCTGGTTGTATAAATGGAACACTATGAAGATGATGCAGACTAGGGGTGGGAATGGCAGGGTAACTCACGATACGATAAGCGATACATGGTCCCCGATAAGGATAATATCACGATACAGTTATTCTGCGATAACTGATATATCGCAAGATAGTCATATAATAATACATCACTTTATGTGATTAACTTCTTCAATTTTTTTCCATTCATGTTAACCTTGTTCACATCATAACTGCCACCGCGAAGAGTCATTAAGTAGTGACACGGTGAGTCAACATTGCAGGGAAATCTGTTTAGAGCGCCCAATATCTGTCAATTAAATATCGATTTTGGCACCAGCCTAACAGTGATTGTATTGCACGATCAGGACGACGATATATTGCCAAATCAAGTTTCTTGAAGCGCTTAAAATGACTGCCTTTTTAAAAGATACAAGGAGTTTTCAACAAGCTTTCATTGCAGACAATAAATGTACTACAGCAGACACAACCATAACAAATACTGCTGCAAACCTTGACCTTTAGATAGTCTCCTCGTCTAAAAAAAAAAGAAAAAGATAACAGCAGAATTTTCCCCAATTATGGTCAAAAAAGACAAGATTTTAATATCCCTGAAATGAGGGCACGGCGGCGTCCAGCTAAGGGCTAACGCCTTTTATTAACCATAAAGGAGATGAATGTAAACTGAGTGACATCTCCATCAGTTGTGCTTTTACATGGCTGATTAATGAGAAGTGACACTGCTGTCCTCTTTTCTGCAGCCTCCTCTGCATGACGCATCCACAATAGCAGAAGCGCACAGGGTCAAAGGGCGTGCGTGTGTCTGTGTACGAGTGTGTATTGGGGTTACAGTGTAGTCAAACAAAGAGGGCCTGTGACACAAACCCAGCCTCTCTGGGCCTCTCCCTGTTTGATTCCCCCCCCTTGAATGGTGCCATTGAAAGAAGAGGCAGTTAGGACCGTATTGTATGAAGGAATAAATGAGCTCTCAGACTGTTGCAGATCATTTTCCCCTCAGACACTGTCCCTACAGAGCGAGTGACTCACACAGATTTAGGTTAAGAGTTTGTTTTTGGCTTAAAAAAAATCACTACACTGACTGATAGATGCCTTTTTCTTTGATTTGGGGGCTTTGAAAAGTACGTCTGCAGCTGCCCCCGCCCTGCATTCGTGTAGCTGTATGGCCTAGATAAACTCAGCTGGCGGAAATAGAGTGTGGCAGGGCTGAGCGATAACGGTCAGAGATAGAGATAATAGTGCCCGCCGGTTCTTCTGATGGACTCCTTTGGGGTTTCTTTCTATACAAACAGAATGTACTGTAACTGGATTTGCACCACAGTCAGCGGTTAGGCCGAGAGGAAGTGTGGGAAAGGATTGGCATATTGTTGGTGTAATTCTATAGGGTCAATTTAATCTCAGAGCAAGTAAAAGGGATTAACCGCTGGTGAATTTGGAGATTATTCAGTGCAGTTTCTCCTCCATGAAATGAGACGCACTCACTTTTAATTTGCCTTTTAGCGAACAATACCTGACACTGACAGCTTGAGCTTTTTAAATTGGCCTGGAATAATGACTTTGTTACAGGCTTGAAATCCATCAAGTACTCTCAGGTTCAAAGTTCAGCTGCAAGTTCAACTCCATTCCAGCAATGACATAGTAAAAGGTATGTCGGTGTCACAGAGTTCACGAGCAGCAAAGTTAATCAGCCTGAAAAAAGATGAACCCAGTGCCTCTGCGTAAAGCCGGAGATATACTCGCTTTTAACTACGCATTTGCGTGTGCTCTCTAGAATACCTACATGTATGTTTTCTCTCCGCATGATTGATGTATCATTGTAAACACCTTTCTTTACAGGTGGGGCTTAACATTTTAAGACTTTCATTTCAGGGATTTTTAAGGCTAAATGTACAAAAAAAAGTTGGATTTAGTGAATTTAAATAAAGATTTTTGATGTTGACAATCCTGTGATACACAATATACTGTAATCAAAAAGCAATAGTATTATAACCATGGTAATAAAGGACAGGTTCAGACAAATTTGAGTCTTTCCTAACACAATACTCGCAGATCTTACGGATGTTGAAAGAGTGATTACCTGCTCTAATCATTCCTCCTGTTCGTACTGGCCATGAACCGTAAATAACAACCATACTGCAAAAAGCACAGGGATCAAAATCCTCTGTTTGCGCAGTAATTCCTTCTTATGTTCACCCAAAGCTAATATGAGGCTTGAGCCGTCTGAACCTGTCCTATAAAACAGTGTGTGGCCTTTTTTTACACATGTGTATGTGAGTACATGTGCCATCATGTAAATGTCAAACTGTGGCAGAAAGCAGAACAGTTTGAAGTTCGAATGTTTGCAGAAAAAGGAAGAAAACACTTTGAATCAACAGAACTCTTCTGAAGGTGGAAATAATGAGCGTAAAGAACAGCTGACATGTTGGTTACAGACTCAGGTCGGGGCAGGGAGTCTCAGTCAGTCTCTGCTGTAATGTGAGGAAAGGCTGACTTTACTTTCTGCTCTTGAAAAATCAACTCATTTAAACGGAACTCCACTGTCCTTACCTAACCTCTTTTCTAAATTCAGGCCAATGTCACCACCTCACACCACATGACCCTGTCCCGAGGTGATCCTGACCGAGAACCCTTCAGTCCACCGCAGGGGGCTCGGGACTGAGGCAGCAGAAGCGGGCTAAGAGCTGCTGGAGGAAATTAAAAACACAGCTACCACTCCCCTGTTCCTCCCTTTCCCTCTCTCTCTCCTCTCGAGCGACGCCAAACGCTAGTACCTCCTGCTAAAGTCTGTGTACTTAAGTTTCAAACCTCCTTTAATATTTATTGCTGCAGTCTAAAATTATGAGAGGGAAAAAGCTGTGTGTGTGGCCTTTCGGTGTCCTGCTGATAAGGAATCCACTGAATAGAACTGCTCAGTTCAGAGTTAAAAGATTACAAAACAGTTTTTCCAAAAACACAGAGTCACTCCCTTTACTGTAGACTCTGCTTCTGCGGTCAGGTTGGTGAGAAATGTCTCGGATAAGATTTCAGCAGACTGAACATGGAAAGTACAAGAGGAGGGAATGCATGGGGGAACCCCAAAATATGATCCTGTATTTTTTAACAGCCACTCAGTCAAACTTTGAACGGCTGACTGAAATTTCTCAGCCTGAAATCTGGCAAGCTGGGTGCCTTACAACTCCTGAGTCTCTGCTCAGCACAAAAGATGAAAAAAAACAATGAATTATCTAGCCACTGCTGGATAGACTAAACGCAGACATTAGTGAATGATGTATCCATCAAACTTTTTTTCAGATTGATCAAAAAAAAAAGTAGATTCACAGTTTCTTATTTCTGTATGTGGAGTTATAAGAACTCAGGTTACATTCTCTAACCTTTGGCACTATTTTCTGTACAAAAACATCAACGGAAACAAGGCCACACTTATCTAAACAAATCTGACATGTGGGTGGTGAATCAGAGAGCCTGAATCAGGCTACAACTCAACTGAGACAAGTAAAATGCTTGTTTGGTCCCTCCAGATTAGAGATAGACCGATATGGTTTTTTCAGGGCCGATACCAATACCGATTATTAGTAGTCAAGGAGGCCGATAACCGATATTTGAAGCCGATATTCATTTGCAGTAAAAGTGAAAATATTGGCGTCAAAATTTTTAATAATGCAAACTCCAACACTTAACTTTGTTTAAATGCCTTTAAGCATATGCATCCGAGCCAAAATAACCCAGTTTTAAATTGATCTCTTATCGGCCGACAGATTAAAAAAAAAAAAGGCAGATGCCGATATGCGTCAAAATGCTGAATATCAGCGCCAATAATCGAGATTCCAGATTGCCATCACTTCCTCTCATAACTTTTATACTACTGAAATTAATTGTCCTTTGTTTTTCTGTTGCTCTTTAGTGGACAGAACATCAACTGGAGGGGCTGCAAGCTGAGCTCCCGCTAACAAGGATAGCTCAGTGTTAATGGTCCACAAGTTGGCAATGGTTTAATGTCCAATGTTCAGGAGTGTCGTGCTGTTACATCAATCGATAAAGAGTAGAAACTGACCAAAGTTTATCATCGTTACAGGCGTACATTTCATCGCAATATAAAGTCGAGATGGTTTTATCACACAGCCCTAGTTAATATCCAAGCTGCACGTGATCAGTGTCACATCCCAGAGGAACACCTCTTTGGCAAACGTTGTCACTCTCAGTCTGACAAGTTATATTCCGGATGCATTTAATTTCAGCTGTCAATTTGATGCGTTTGGGGACTCTAGTTGCCAACAACTTTGTGTCACATGAGGCTGTTGTACTACAGTATGAAACCAGACATACAGTATGTTTCTGCATAGGAGGCTCTGTTAAACTGTTCAAATCTGTGGAGACACGAAATTGAGTCAGCAAGGAGTGTGATTGCCCCCTTCCCGTTGTACTCTTCATTGAAGCTGAATATTGGTCTAAAAAAGATATGTTATAAGGTTTATTTTCCCCTCTTGGCAGTGACTCATGAGAGAATAACCTGTCCTAACCTCTACAGATTTTACAAAGGTGATCTTCCTGCTTTGTTCTTTCTCCAAAGATAGAAAAAAACAAGCTGTTTTGTCTGTGTCTCCATGTCTGTCACTCTTGCGGAACCGTTTCAAGTAAACACGTTCAAACAGCCCAAACCCACAACCCCCAAACAAAGCCGCCGGTTGCTGGAACTCCTGGCAAAACAGGAAATACAACTTCATCCTAGCAGCGAGCGCGGCTCTGAGCAAAGCAGGCATTCGAGTTTCAGTGCGCCGTGACTCACCGCACACCTCCACGAACAAGGAGTAACAATGTGTTTCCTTGGCAGGCGCACCGGCTGCACGTTGGCTTACATGCACACACAATAACCTCCTGACTTAATACAAACAGAAACTGTGGGAGAGCGTTGCTTTTGTAAATGTCAGCTGATCTTTTCCCAGGAAGGGAGCTGATAAAACCTTCTGCTAGGTTCAAAATGGCATATTGGAAATTAGAAAGAGGATAAACAAAACCAAAAATCAGCAAGAAGAAAACTCTTGTAGGACTACGACTTCCTGTTTGCTCCCACACTGTATGGAAATGTTAAGTGACTGGGGTGTTGCGGCCCCCTTCAAAGCCTCATCAGTGGAAGGTCTGGTTAATGCCACATGTGTTGCAAAATCACACACACATTTATCCTCACACCTTTGGGCTCATTAGTATCTTTGTATCTCGATCCTGGTTTCCTCTCTGTCTTCTCCTGCCTTTTTCCCCTCACATTTCCTTTGTGTCGGCTTTGGCAGCTCTTCCCACCTGTGTGCCGCTGCTCATTTATCTCTCTTACTCTGCCAGATGGACAGCAGAGGGAGAGGGAGTGGGTGACAAAACAGCAGAGCGTCCAGTTCTCGCTGGGTGGCCTGTGTCCGAGCTGTTTGCCGATGGTGTGTCGCAACAGCAGCTCACAATGCAAACCCCGAGCAGCCATAATGCTGTACATTTGAGCGTCTAATGAAGCCTCGGCTGCAGCCACCCACCAGCCACTTAGTGCTGTGGTTTTGCTCCGGTGCTTTTTATAAACACGGACCTGGAGAACATGGGGAACAGGTGTCACGCATACTCCGTGGCAGCTAGAGGAGGTTAGAACACAGGAGCTGAGGCCTCTGAGAGAAACTCTGCACCTCTGTTTTAAGACATTTGCCAGAGCGTTTTCCGTTTGTTCTCCCGCCAGGGGCAAAGCACTCACTGAGGCAAATATTGACTGAGGGCAGGCTCGGGCGCTGCCTCTGTGCTGCACCAAATCACCTTGGTCTTAAGCTCAGACGGTGCAGTACTCATCCAAAGCCACACCACCCACTTCAGTCTGTTACTCACTGTGGAAAAATTATAAAGACGAGTTCCACATTTCTTTTGGAAAAAGGCTTATTGTCATCACATATTGGGATGGTCAGAGCTGTGATTCAAACAGCGACACGTTCAAACAAGTCATTCTGATAAGCTGAATCCAACTGACTCATACAGGATACAAGAGGATCTGGGACTTTTGACTTGTTGGATGCATGCTTTCCCAACGTTTAACCTTCTTCTTCTGTTATAAATGGATTGACTGATGCTGACTAATGTGGTGCTACCAACTTTCTGCAGACGTGTTTAAAGGGTTTCTTTCAGGGTGGGAAAGTTGAATTTTTTGGAAATTATTGTAATTTAAATTCTTTCTATGAGCAACATAATATCACTCGTGTATGTTGATTCCATATAAAGTGAAAGCAGCAGAAAGTTTAACTTAATAAAAGCAATTAAAGGCTTTATAAGGGGTTTATGTGCAGGACTATCGCTGGAGTCTTACCTCATGATAAAGGTTGCCTGTTAAGTGGCTGGTTTTTGTACAGAACATATAATATAAATATAAAATGTGTTGTGTGTGTCAGCTGTTCCCCCCCAAAAAAGTGAACTATTCCTTTAAAGATTGATCATTTATAAAGGGTAGCAGTAACATCATCCATTCCTGTCCACATTGGGGTGTCAGCAAGCAAAACTATATTTTCCAATGAGGAGCTGTGACGCATCATCTATCATCCAGGGGCATCTATTAGTTCTATGTACGGAGAAGTCGCCCTGATGTCACTTGGAGCCCAGATGGTTAAGAGTCTGTCTGCAGGCCGCCTCTCTCCACGACACGGGCCTGCACTGAGCCATCTGTTTAACCAACCAGACTGTGCCAGGCCGGGCCGGGCCAGGCCAGGCCAGGCCAGGCAAGGCCAGGCCAGGCAAGGCCTCACAGCCTCAGAGCAGGCCTGCTTCTTCAATATGCAGACGTTTGTTTGCATATAATTTGCATTCACTATTTCGAACTTCCTTCCTTGGGTAAACAACTGTATGAACTGACACTACACTTCACTATTGTCTAGTGAAGTCAATTTAATGAGATGAGCCGGCAAATAAAGTTCTGTTTGCCTGCGCACGCTCCGCATTTTTTTTTTTTAATCGAAACTCAAGTCATAAATTCTTACCTTGAAAACCAGATATGGCAGTTGTCTGAAAGTGTAGTTGCGCAACAACACAGAGCACCAGCACTAATTTTCAGTGGAGAGTCTTGGGAGGACAAAGATCTTTTATGAGATGGTAATGAGTCTTCATGCCTGCCTGAGCTCATCAGAGCCCTTACGCAGCGTTGGACTACATACCGCTGTACTGTAGGCTGCTTTTAAAGTAGAGGTCTGGCGTGGCTAAGCAGCTTAGACTTTGCCAAAACTTGCCTACAAAAACAGCACAACAGTCATTGTGTCTCATCATGGTGCTTTTTCTCCTTCTTCAGCATCTATTTGATATTCTGAATAAAAAGCCCAATTTGTTCACCGTCCCCACTCAGCTCCACACCGAGTCCTCAGACAGCTCTCCCTTTCAGTGCTGGAATCAGCCTTTGTTAATTATAAATCTCGCCCTGTCCTCCTCTCCTAACAGGGTAAGGAAGCACCCAGAGCAAATGCATAAAATGAGGAGGGATGTTAAAAGAGGTAGAGGGAGAAGGAAGTGAGACCGAGGAGGTCAGATGACGGATATGTGGAGGGACACTGACAGGAGTTTGTTTTGGGGAAAGAGGGATAAAATAAGGACTGGGGAGCGACTGAGGAAGCGTGGCTGACCCCAATTCAGCCATGACTCCACCATGCTAGAAGGAAGGGGGGGTGGGGGCAGACGTAAACCTGCAGTGACAGGGCTGCTGCTGCTCCAACCACCCTACCACTGAATCAGCCTTCACTTGTTCCTGCTCCTCCTCCTCCTCTGCTCTTCACTTGCACAAAAGGAAACTTACAAACAAACAGGTCTTAAACTGGAGAATGGTCTGCAACACTAAAAGCTTTGTGCGCAATTTGGCTTCATTAATTGCGGTCTGCATTTCTCGGTGCAACCCGTCCATGCATGCGAAAAGAGGGGAGAGAGAAGCCTGCACATAAAGAATGCAAGGAACGTGGCGTTTTATTAAGAGAGGGAGCCCGGCATAGTTTGGGGGAAGCAGGCATGTGATGTTGGCGGTATGCTGGGAGAGGATGGGCTCTAAACTGGACTGTAGTCGGACCCCCGGGGCAGACGCCAGCCCAGCACAAACCAGTCTGGAGGGGGGTAAATAAACATGCCTGGCCGGCTGGCTGTGAGGGCTGCAAGGGCCGACAGAGGGGCTCACTTCAAACCACAGCGCAGCTTTTTCAGTGGTGTGTTTATGGCCAGGAAACTGCCCAACAACTCTCACACACACACACACACAGCTTCAAACTCATATGCATCCACTTGTGAAACACATAAAAACATCATGCTGGTTCAGATAATAAAAGTTCTCGCAGATAATATTTCTTTGCAGCGAGACAAGAGAACAGCCGCAAGCAACAAACTATCAGCTCACTCTGGGAAGAGGATTAAAAGCACTAAGCTCACCGTTTTGGCAGGAGACCCCGAGATGGTGTGCTAAGTGGGTTAAAGCTCACCCCAAGTCTCATAATCGCTCCGGACTCCCCCTCCTCCTTCTCCTCCTCCTCCTCACTGCGTCTGCCAACTCCAGCCGAGGGGAGAAATTTCAAGTCCCACAGAAGACTTTGAGATCTGAGATAGGGGGAGTCAGAATAAATCGAAAAGTCGTGCACCAAAAGTTGAAGTTCATCTGGACACAGACTTGCATCAGAATCACGATGAGGATATCGGGGGGGGGGGGGGGGGGGGGGGGTGTCTTTCTTTTTACAAGGGTCTGCTGCTCTTCCTCTCACACCTACTGTACTGTGTGATCTAGCCTTCCTGACTCCCCTCCCCTTCCCCCATTCTCTTTGTGAGGACAAATTCTTACCATGCGGAGAGATAAAACTTTACATCTGTGTGACTCTTTTTTTACTGATGTGTGTTACACAATATTAACAACAATTTAAGGCACACACACAAACACAAAAACCCCTTCTTCTCACAGAGCGTCACTAGCCCGACACTGTGGTAACACGAGGCTATGGTGAAACCGTAGCGCTGTAGCTCGGCGGGCCCTGGCTCCACTGTATCACAGTCCCAGGCCCCAGAGAGACCAGGCACTGTTTGCCTGCGGGACTTTGACTAGTTAGAGCAAACAGAGTACAGTAGGTCCATTGAGACCCGAGCTGAAACACAGAGCTGCAGAAAGCACTGTACAAACTGACTTGGTGAGACAAACTGAAAAGAGAATGCAGGCTGAAAGCCAGGGTGTTAAAACAGAGCAAACAGCAACAGAAGTACACCTCAAAGGTAGCTGCATAGTGCATTTGGTGTCCCTCCCAACCCGTCTCCACTGACAGCGCTAGTTAGCAAAGTAACTGAAGACCTAATCTTCAACAATACTAATAAAACATTGCGGCGTTTGTGTCTTAGATTCCCAGAAAACTGATCCTTCTACAGTAAAAGGATCAAACACCACCCACTTGAATTCTTATTGGACATCTAATACATGTTAGAATCCCTCTGGCAGCCATGCATCTCCACTTTTGAGACGTGCAAATGTTCCCGGGCTTGTTTTGCAAAAAGAAAATCCCTAAAATGCCTCATGTAAATGCTTCACACGCCAACACACACACACAGAGTTTTCTGCAGAATTAGAGGCAGGTGGTGAGCGCAGGTGAACACAGTCTATTCAGAAGATAACATAAAGAGGGGTTTTGTTTCCAAAGAAAAAGGATTAGAGGGGGAAAGGTGTGGCTCCGCTAAACTCACATTCTGTGTGTGTGTGCGTGTGTGTTCCTCGCTAGCCTGTATGAACATCCTATTATGAAAAGTAAAATGGAGATACAGGCTCTCCCGTCAGACTCCAGAGGTGAGGATGACTTACTTTAAAACCTACATCATTCTTAGCCAGCATGTGGTCGTAAAGCTGACATACTGGTGATAAAATATGTTCGCTTGTAGGTTTCAGGCTGGGTTATCAATCACACACAAGAGATGAGGGTGAGTTTTACACTCTGATATAGCTCTCAGCCCCTCAAAACTATCTCAGGCATCTGGACCGACAGCGGCATCTCTGAGGTGGAATTTGCGCAGTAATAACAGCCGAGTGGAAGGTGTGTCTGCTCCAACCAGCCTCAAATGAAACTCCAGCAGAGGGACTGTAGCGCCGGATCACCATCACCACTTTGTTCCTCAAACTTGGAGCGAGAACTGCTCGGAGGCCCGCTCGGCTGTCACTCCGCTCATTGTTCGCTCTGCGATCCGCGGCCATCAACCGTCTCGGCCCCGAACTCGCGCAAGGCGCTGTCACAACAAGCTATATCCCTCCAGAAGTCGCCTCTCTTTCTCTCCGTGTTTGGTTTGAAGCGTGGCGTGACTCCAGGGTGTGGTTCTACAGCCGTGCATGCATGTGCAACCCACACTGAGCTGCACATGTGCTCGCAAAAAACAAAAAAAAGCAAACACTGGCCGAGTTGTTTTCCAGGCGCAGACAACTGTGGTGTTGAGTGAAAACATTTTGAGTAATGACAAAAAAGTTTAGAGAGAAAAGAGAGGAAGGATGGAGAGAGAGGAAGAGGAGAGATTAAAGTAAAAGCACATTTTAAAAGGACAAACGCACATGTATTCTCTTCTTTCCCTTAGAGTTAGATCAATACTGTGACTATTAACTTTCCAGATTGAGCAATGGATTAGCTTAGTTTAGCATAAAGACTGGATGGGAAACGGGAAAACAGCTAGCCTGTATCAAGTAAATCCCACACCTGGACGTGTAAGTAACTTATTTAAGTGCTGTTGATGGATTTTCATGGTTAGCTCTTTCCCCCTGCTACAGTCTTGATGCTATGCTAAGCTACCCACCTGCTAGCTCCTGGCTGATATGTAACAGAAAGAAATGAGAGAGGTATCAATCTTCTTATCTAACTCTCGGGAGGACAGCAAAAAAAAGAGCATTTCTCAAAATGTTGACCTTCTACTTAAAAAATTGTGAAGGAGGGGGGGAGAAAAAACCTACAGCCTAGAGGCTCCCTCCTGGGCTGCCAACATTCCTGTCAAATTCAGACGTGGGAACCACTGGAAAAACACAGCCTCTGCAGACAACTGTGCATATGTGTGTGTGTAAGGGGGGTGTGTGTGTGCAGTAGTTGCATGGCAGAAATGTGCTTAATGGACGCAGCCATGTGTGTGCTGAGGTGTTTGGGCTGAGAGCAGTGACAAGAGTTCACGAGGAGAGAGAGAGGTTGTCTAAGTGCATGTGAGAGGTGGAGAGGACAGAGAGAGAGGGAGGGAGGTGTTTGAGCGCCTTTGGGCAACAAAGTGGGTCAAGCGGGGTGGGGTGAGCACAGTGACCTTCAGTAAACACACGCACACATGCGAGCCGAGCATACACCTGTTTGCCGCAGCACAGAGACAAACTGTCCACTGACGACTTCTTCTAATTCGTGATGCATCTCTTAATCGAACTCATCACAGCCGGAGGAGATCCGCTCCACAGACAAACTCTCTCTGGAGACAACCGCAGATTCACACACAAAACGCCCTCGCTGCTTCTCTGAGGCTCTCACCTCTCTCTAGGGGGGGATTGTATCGCATTCGCACTCCTTTTCCGCTGCGTGTAGCTGTCCTTTGATTATCATTTCTCAGGTACAGCCTCACCTGACACACTGAACCAGACAGTTATCTAATCAGCTTTCGGCCGCAGAGGTCGTGGGGAAAAGAGAGAAAGAAAAGAGAGGCCTAATCGAGGAGGTGAAAGAAGAGAAGGCTGCACATGAGCCGGCTTTCTTCTTCCAACAGGCCTCCCTTTTAGCCTCTCCCTCCGTCTGTCCTGTCCTGTCCTCCCATCCCTCCTCCCCTGTCGAGCCGTTTCTCTCCCCTCTGAGTTTTTAGCTCATCCGTCTCCTCCTCTCCCACGATGATAACAGGCTCGACTGTTGTGTGCAGAAACACCCAGACTTCTGTCACTTCCTTCTCCCCTCCACCGCTCCCCTGACTACTCCTGTGGGACGGCTAACAAGGCTGTCACTGCCGCACACTCTCACACAGACGCACTCAAATGTATCAAGGTCCACGGCTGGGTCGAATAATTACATTAATGACTGAAGTTTTTAAGTGAAATAAAAGAGCAGAATTAAGTGTCGCGGTGCATTAGCTGAAAGTAACCAGGCAGCAGCTATGTGTGTGCGGAGCGGAAAAACACTTCAAACTGAAGAGTAAAAACAGCCAGAGAGACACTTCTAATGCAAGTGTTTCAAAGGGTGTCATCAGCAGAGTTAATTACAATACTACAAATTTAATCAAGCACTTAAATAAACAGCACTGGGAGGCATTTAAGTTCTCACACGCAGGAGCCCAGGGAGCGTCTTTGGTGGGACTCAGCAAAAAAAGGAGATATATGTGTGTTGTGCTGGATGAGCAGAAGCTTTATTTAGAGGGAAACAGCAGCAGGAGCATCACTATAGTGTCCCTCTCAACACTACCTCTCAGACAGTAGCATTGTATAACAGTGCATAATGTATGACAGGAATCTGGATTGTATAAAAGAGAGGATCAAAGCCTTATCTGAAGCAACACACCCCTAGCCTTGAGTATTATTTGTGGGAAAACCTGCTAAGAGAGGGAATGATGTTTATTATCTTATGACAACTGAACACTGACAAGGAAGCACTAATCACCGACACTAAAATCATCGTCACAGAGTACACACACCCACTCACTTACCCAAAACTTAACAGCTGTATACTATGTTTCTCAGCAATCCCCTCATGTCCCGCTCATAAAGCACATATTGTGTGCCCGGCCTCAGTGACAGCATAAACACATTAGCATACCTCTCCGCACAGATTAGCCCAAATAAACTGGAATGAAAATAGCCTTTAAAATAGCCTCCGTTTGGTATCAAATCTGATCTGGAAATTAGGAAGGAAAAAAATGCCCATTTTGATACAGTACCATGAAAACTGGGCCAAGAGGCATTCATGGAATGACCACATGCTATATTCAATTAGCATTAAAACAAAGGCTCCACAGTCAGCCCTCATAGCCACAGATCTGAGCTGTGAAGAGGAAGTGGGCGGGAGGGACCATATGTATGCATGCCTCTCTGAACGGCTGCATGTATGTATGTATGTCTCCCTCCAAACAGGGACAGACTTTTGATGTTGTTTCATAACAAATCTTACAGAAAGAGGAAGAAAAACATCTTTAAAACTCACTTGTTCCTACCAAGACTCATTGGCACACACATACAGGATGTAGTGCGTGTTTATCTGTCTGTGTTTATAAAAGACAAGTAGGTCACTAAAAGTGAAACATCCTGAGTGACAAAGGAAGGGGGAAACATGCAAATCTATCCACGTTTCCTGATGGTGTTTGGCGTTACGCCCTTTTCTCCAACCCTTTTTTCCCAGCAGCGCTTGAAGGCAGCTGCTTTTCTCTATCGACGAAGATGAGCCAACACTGAACCCTTCCCAACAATGCATGGGCAAAGAAAAGTCCAGGATATCAGCTGTATCCAAATTGTGTTAACGTGTTTCCGAGCTTGGAAGGGATTCTTGACTAGTGTGCTGTGAACTGGTCATTCCTCTACGTGACTGATCTCTGTAGTATGAGGCCACTTCTGTCTGATTCATTGCAACACTCATCTCCACCACACACTCGTATCCTCCTCAGTGCGTACTCACTTCCTGTGCGACTGCTTGACCTCCGTCGGGCAGCACGGAGAGCCAGAAGGAGCGGGCTGGCGAGCGCCTCCAAATAAAACACAGATGGAATTTCGCATGAGGTGTCTGGGGGGCTACAGAGATGCTTTCATGACTCTACAGAAAGAAACAAAAATGTGGTCATAAACGCATCCCTGACAATGAAGAATTGACTCATTGTTCAGACGTAGTGGGCTGAATCTTTACAGCCTCTTGTTGATTCAGTGATTCAGGCCATTGACTAATATGGAGGGGGTTTAAACTTCCTCATTTAAGTGACCGATTCCTAACATCCTGTGTATTTATCCTTACACGAATACTTAACGATCACATGATAGGAGCCTTGAAATTGCTATAAAGCGTCTTTGCTGGCTGCGTTTACAATCTGCTATAGGTCTTGTTACAGTCCAGTGATGAGAAGGTTTGGTGTTTTTCTATGTTTAATATCTGTTTGAGGTTTGGACTGTTGATTTGACTAAAAACATCTATGAGTAGACGTCAACTTGGGCTCTGTGACGGGCAAAAACAGGAAATCCCTCGAGAGGCAGAAACCAGAGGATTTTTTCATGGTTTTGCTTGGGAAAAAAGGAGATAATTTCAGTAAAGACTCAGACTGTAATGGACCGCAAGTGAGTTCATGACATGATGGGTGTGTGATGTTCAAGCTCATGTGTTTGTGGGGTGCACAAGGTTAATTTACTCCTCCTCAGTCCATAAAAACAGATGCACTCGGGATCAGCTGTTTCTCTTTCCCTTCATGCCGGATTTCCTTTTTCCAGAGCATTTCTGCTATGTTGGCGTATGACAGGCCTCTTTGTTCACACACATACACAGACACGCACACACACACACCACCTGTCCACTGTGTGTGAAGCTTCGGCAAGGGACAGATTTGAAGCAGGTGTAGCAACACTCTCTTCAGGCAGCGGACAAACTGAACTCCCAAGACATTTCAAGCAAGATGTTAGAAGAATAAAGGAAATGAAGACGTTACAGAGTGAACGGTGGCTGCTGCCCCTCTCAGCTGAATGACAATTCACATTAATGGACGTCTATCTGAAGGCTTTGGAAGTCTCTAGAACAAAGCCTGCTCCCCAGAGATCTAATTCATGATGTGTGCTTCTTCTATCAGCTACAGTCCCTTACAGCACAGCACTGAAACACCATTTAACATCATCAGTCCCCTTTTGAAAGAGGCGTACAGGCCTGCGAGAACATTATAAAAGAGGGGAGAGGAACAGATAAGAGCTCTTAATGTTATGGAAATGAGCACACTCAGTGCTGCTCAGGGACTGAGCAGGCCTGCAGCCAGCTTTCGCAGCGACTCCTCTTCTTCGTGGCCCTGGATTCAGCGAGGATTGAGAAATAACCCAAACAGTCAGGTCTGGCTTTCCTGTGAAAATTCTCTCTTTCAATAAACACAAATCCAAGTATTTAAGCTAAGTACAGGCTTTCTGTTAAGTGGACGTCCATTTGTCTGTCTGCAGAGTGGCCTCCACTTTAACCTGCTAAATGGACAGCCATGGTAGGCCTGCATAAATCACTCTTTATGTACAGCACTTTGTCAGGCTGTCTAAATGTTTTGTACTAAATGTATACACATCCTTTAACCCCGTCTAAAGCTTAGTGTTAAGTCCAATAGCCCTGTTTAAGTGTGTTGTGGTTGGATGAGGAGGCATTCCCTCTCTTTCTCTCTCCCTCTGCTACCAGCGCTGACCAGGGGGAGGACGCAGGCCGACCTGTGGCAAGAAAAGGCCTCCTCAACATCTGTGTTTATCCTCGAGCTCAAACCAACAGGCTATATTTACCTCAGTCAAACATACCCAGCACACAGAGGAACGATGTAGCCGCGGACGTAGCTTATGTAGACGTACTAAAAATGCAAAAGACCCTAACCTCTGTAGAAGGCAGAGAACAGCACACTGGCAGCACATCAGCTGTGATTCTCTGATTCATCCTGTTCCCTGTGATGAAGATTGGTAAACAACACCTAGAGGGAAATTGACCTCTGAGGGAGTGAGGAGGAGAGGAAGAAAAAAAAGAGGAAGAAGCAGCCTTGATAGATCAACTGCCTACCTCGCAAATGTTTTATAGCTGCACAGTAGGCCGTAAAGCAGAGACTCATTTCGGGAAACATGGTGCGCTCTTCTCTTTCTGTAAATCTCTGACCTCTTGACACTGCCATGCAGGATGACTTATGGATACGACCCTCAGGGGAGGCGAATACATCAAAGAGATTGGGGTCGGGAGGGAGGGGACGGCTTGCATTACTGTTGGTGGTCTAATGCCATTTCATCCTAAACTGTGCACCTGCACTCTGACTAATACACATGAATTACGCAGGTCTCCTGAATTCGCATTCAACCTCTGTTTGACCCATTTAGACGACTGTCAGACGTTCATCTTTTTAATGGAGGCCAACAACTTCTGCAAACTGTCTCCATTACTGCCGGTGATTTTATTTAAACACATACAACAGTAACTTGCTGTATACAAAGATGCTGAGGAAATGTTCCAGTCTTTTATCCAGCATCCTTATAGTGAAGTATGAAATGATGTATAAATATAAATATACCAGCAGTAATCACAACAGTTATTTTTCAGTGTTATGAAGTTGTTTAGCCCTTTTATGCACCAGTTAAACACTCAGCTGTGTACGGAGGTCTTTCACAGTTCACACAAACTTCAGACTACCACTGTGGTGCCGTACACATACACAGCTAACCACAGAATTACATTGGACTACACTTTATTACATAATTATCAATTGAAATGTCATTTTCTGTTTCTCTCCACATCTACGCTGGATCTCGCCCACACACGCTCCGCTCTGGTTTCTGGGCTGCTGCGTGTCTGTGTCTTTCAGAGGATAAAATGTTGCTTAATTTTTCCCCTGAGATTTTATATTTCACTGCTCTGAGACTGTATATAAATCAGAGATTTTTTAATCGATTTTATGTTATCTTCCTTTTTGCTCTGTTTATAAATGTTGTTCTATTTCCTTTACTTTACATAAAGCTATTTAAATTGCCTTTAAATTTGAAAGATACAGACAAATATTCTTGCTTTGCCTTGTTGCAGCTATAAAGAAGATCAGGTCACATATGGTGGTATAGGGCTTACATAAATTGTAAGCCTAATCTGAAAGCAGTTTTTCAATGCAGTCAATTAATGTACTGTGTTTAATACTAGTTGGGAGGAGGCTGTGATGCCAGGTGTGATGACGTGTGGTGACCCTTTCAGATTAACTGCCGACATGGGTTGAACCTGCGTCACACTGTTGATTTAAAAGGAGTATAAACCCACAGCGTGAGGCGGCAATAAACCGAGAGAGAGATATAGCTCAATGAGAAATGAATGTCAGGCTCAGCTGACAGGCTATCACACAAAGGCTGGGATCCATAAGCTCAAGTTTAAGACTATGCAGCATGTTGAAGCCCTTTTAAAACACACATGTATGCACTCACACGCAGCCGTCACCGTGCACCTTGACATAGACCAGACGGCACAAGGTAGCCCAAGGCGTCTTTCTCCCTCTATGTGACCTGTCAGGGTACACCTGGTGACTGTGATGAATGTTGTTTGAGATGCTTGTGAGTGTTCTTCTGCACACTGAGAACTCACAGTTGTTCATTTCTTTTAACCTTTATTTAACTCAGATGCCACCAAGGAATTAATAAAAAGCCTGGCAAGAGGCGTTTCATTCTGAAATTACAAACAGCATGAGGGCTGCCAAGGTGTCGCGGTTGGGAAACAGGAACTAAAACCAGAGATGGAGCCAAAACAAAGTCCTTGCTGCTTTTAAAAAACATCACAAAAGACGCACTTGGAACCATGTACAGATGACCGGGCCTGCATGCCTGTGTGTGTCAGTTCTTTAAAATCCTTGTGAAGAACAAGAAAGAGGGAAAAATCACACAACAGATGAGTCACCTCTGCCAAGATAACACATGGTGATTCAACGTAATGTTTACAGGCGAAATAACTCAGGTGGCCGATATTCAGCAAAGTCTTTGAAGACAGGATCCTTTGTTCCTGCAGCTGTTTGCTATGAAACACCACGATAAGAAGCACAAAATCTGAGATGGTCATCAAGATCACAGACGTAAGTATCCATTATCCGGTGCCCAATGTAGCCCAATACAAGATGATTGCCGTAGGTGCTTTACAGTCATGTGAAGCAGGTCCAACATTAGGAAATGAGCATGGATAATGTCATACAGTGGTTACATTTCCAAAACAAACTGGGTTATCATACAGATATTATAGAGTTGGCAGGAGTTTCCAAAATTGTGTAGCAAAACATAATCTGGACGATACTCATTTTTTGTCTAGTTTCAGAGCCAAGACCAAAACCAACAGTGAGAGATCAGATTTTAGAGCTAGTGTTAGATTTTGTCCTTTTGCTCTCCGCAGCAACAATTTAGGACTAGGAGAGTGATTTTATATTAATGAAGTAATATTTAATATTGTATTAGAGAAATGTCTTGCATTGACATTGAATTAATTATGTGATACAAAGTGAGATAGACCGATATGGTTTTTTCAGGGCCGATACCGATTATTAGTAGTCAAGGAGGCCGATAACCGATATTTGGAGCCGATATTCATTGCAGTAAAAGTGAAAATACTGGCGTCAAAATTTTGAATAATACAACTCCTGATTGGCTGTTACCCGTGCCATGGCTCTGCGTGTAACCAATCAGTGCTGTGGGTGGGACAATGCTGGAGACAGAGTAGTGACTGCAGACAGAGAGGCGCGGCTGCATCAGAGCCAAAAAAACCCCAGTTTTAAATTGATCTCTTATTGGCCGTCGGATTAAAAAATAAAAACAAAATGTAAAAAAAAAAATGCCGAATATCGGCGCTGATAATCGGTCTATCCCTACAAAGTGTAGAACGTGGCGAACAATTTGGCTGATAAAGAGCTAGAGTCTACTACTGTCTGCAGGTTTGCTTTATCTCCTCTAAGTCACACACTCCTGTTGTTTTCAATATATCCAACACAAACAGCTTGCAGGGACATGCTGCTGCTGTCACTCATGAAATAAGTCATGCTTGAAATACAAGTTTTTTTTTATGTCAACCATCAATTAAAGGAATTTGTTGCTTTGACAGAGCGATAGAGGGTTACAAAAGAAGACAGGAGGGGAGCATTTAGAGTGAGTGTGCCTGAGGTTGATTTTTTTATATGAATCGTTTGTCTTGAAAAGATGGGATTTTCTTAAGGGAAACTTTAAACAAAGACTATTGTATAATTGACTTCTGCAATCTGGTGCGCAGACTTTGATCAAAAGAAACTGGATTTACATTATGGAGAATCATGTCTGTATTATTTGGCATGCACTTCACAGTTCAAAACTGTGTTGACTGCTTTCAAATCTCATTTCCTCTAAAAAAATAGGGATGAAATACAGGATTTCCTTACTGTACTGCAAAGTGCTGTACTCAACACTTGTGCTGCTACATGCGGGTAAAGCAGTGGGATAACCAGGGCTGGACACTTACACATCATTCTTAGAATTATCCCGGTGATAATTATTCCATTAGTTCCAGACGGAAGGAAACGAGAGTAAATGATGCCCAGAATATGTGCAGTGCTGCACGCTCTGCTGCTCTAGCAAGACAGATCCATCATCCTGATCCTCGACGTGTCATTTCCTGAGGGCTGGGGGATACAGCAGCAACACGGGGGATCTCTATGAAAGGAAGACGACACGCCGAGGCATCATCACCTCCCCATTCAATAAACACACTCGAATGCACATACACACACGCGTATACATGTCTACTAACGTTACGCACTCGCAAATCCAGTGCAAACGTCTGTTGACAGCTGAACAGAGTGTGCACGTCCAACCACGTAGGAGCAAATCTCATTTTGAGACCACAATTACACATGTTGCACGATTTAATCACAGAAAAGGGTGTCATTTCCAACTACTGCAACACTCGCATTAGAAAATAACAAAATACGTGTGTTACCAGACAGCAACAACAAATGCCATGCAGCTCATTCTTAAACAAATCTCTAGCCAAGGCAACTTCCGATTTGCAGCAAAACTACTCGAAATTCAAAGCTCGTACGGGCTAACTAGATGGCTAGCACTCTTCCCAAACAAAGCTCCCATTGTCTGGAACTTGTAGTCTTACCGTTTTCTCTTGGCCCTCACAACTGCGATTAACACAGGTACGAAAAACTACAAATCCGAAGTCTGCCAAGCAGTGAGAGCATGCGCACTGGTACGTTAATGATCAGGAAGGTTGTAGAATAATTAGTAGTTAATACATTTTTGCGGGTAGCGGCATATTTGAGGCTAATTAAATACCCTGTTGAATGGCCGGTGGTCGAAGTGAAGCACTGAGCCGGTTTGAATGGTTTTAGGCAGAACTCAGACTAACGGCTGAGCCGTAGTAAAGAGCCTGCTCCCTGCATTGACTGAAGTTGGTCGGCTCGGCTGGCTCTCGGTGTTTGCAGTGCTCGCTAACGTTTAGTTCACTCGTCACTTTTTTAGCGCTTTTCAATCCCCCACACTATTCAACTAAAACTGTTCAGAGAAAACAAAAAGAGCTTACCTTTCTTAACGCTGCTCCGGTGTTTCCGCTCGGCTCCTAATCCGTTAAAATAAATTTCCAGACATTTTGGGAACACTCGTTGGCCGACGGTCGAATGCCTGTTCAAGGAGCGAGACGTTGCCAACCGAAACCACGGCGAAGCTGCGCCCGCACACTCACTGCGCATGCGCAGCTGGGGTTGGTGCAACCTACTGATAGTAACACACAGGGGGCGGCAGACTACTACTGCTGGGACTGTGGACCCACACACAAAGTTTTAATGACCATCTGCTAAATGTGAGTTTACTATGAATATTTAAGGCACTGGAAACTACAATATAGAAGAAGCTGCAATAGAAACAACACTAGAAAGGCGCTCCATGTATATATAATGCTGCATGATCAAGTTTTCATTATGCACCGCACACTAATTAGCCAATAGCACAACCTTGTGGTTGCTGAACATGATCAATCCTTTGACATGTTTGATGGTATTTCACTGATTAATAAGATATATTAAAACACTGTTGAGTAAAAAACGTTTACTCCATTGTAATATATCACAATACAGCCTTACACTAACAGAATATTGAGTACGCTTGACCCAGTATCAATGGGGTAATAAACCACCTAACAGAAGGGTACAGAAGGGTTGTTTTGGTTGTAATCCAGCAGTAATGTAAAAGCATCACCAACACTTGGTCAAAACATCCCAGTGGTAATGGGTGAACTACTAGAACCTAGTACTGCATGCATGCTATTTTGACCCGCCTTTGGTCATTAAAAATAACTTAAAAATCAGAAGCAAAGTAACTACAGTTAGTTGAAAGGTTACTTAAAGACAAGACATTGTAAAAGTAAACTCTATTAATCAATACAAATTGATTAATATAGCGGCAAAAAAAAAAAAAAAGGTAATCAAATGATACCTTAAGGAGCAGCTCAAGGCATTTGAAATATTGCATTTTTATATTATTGACAGAGACCCAACAAGTCCACCATGGGAAAGCAAATGGCGAATGAAAAATGTTCTATTCACAGGCAGAAACCTCAAGCAGGTACGTTTGATTCCACTACAGTCCTATCTTTTTATAAAGATTGTTGTTAAAGACACACCCAGACACGAATGAGCTGCTCTCTAAGTCTAAGATGTGTGTCAGATGTGACTCAAATGATATCCCTATTTTCAGTTGTTAAAAAAAAATATATATCTTGCACTTAAGTAAACTGTAAAATTACAACAGTCCTGCACTGAAATGCTACCTAAGTAAGAGCATGAACATGTAAGCAACAAAATTCACTCAAAGCATCAAAATTTAGAAACACTGTTATGTTACCGTATCATACACTTTATTAATTGATCATCACATTAATGTCATGGAGGTGGAGCTAATTGTAACTGTACCACACCTAACAATTAACTTTAATGTTGATAACACTTTTTTTTCAATTTAATTTTAGATTACTTTGGAAAATGTTTATTTGCAAATACAAGATGTCATATGAATGTAGTGCAGTAAAATGTAATATTCCCCACTGAAATATAGTGGAGGATAAGTATAAAGTAGCTAAAAACAGAAATACTCAACCAAAGTACAAGTTTGGCCAAATTATACTAAGGTAAATTACTTTTCAGCACTGCCAATTTCTGTAAACGACTGAACCACCACCAAATACGTGGTGTTTCAGTCATCAGACACCAGGGGTCAGTATTGCTTAAAAATTGATGGGGGTGAATAACGCTACTGTACTATATTATTTGAATAACCTATTGATTGATTTTATTCTGACATGCCAGTCAATTATGACACATTGTCATATATTCAGACAGAACAACAGTAAATGTTATATTTTAAAGTAAAAACCCAACATTATCTTGCTAAATGTAAAGAAGTCATGTCATGATTTTTTTTTGTCAGGAAATCGAATCTTTTAAGAAAATGATCACATTATCTTCCCTCGCTTTATGGTCCATTTGTATAAAACCCTTAGGGATCTTTTTTTAAGGTATGTGCTAACTTTCATCCTTAAAGCTGTATACCTTTACTGTTACTTTAATTATTTAATTAAAGAAGAATATTAGATTCACTGTTATCCAAATACATGACCGTTAAACTGTCAAAATGTCCTTGAGCTACATACGCAGTCCCTATTAAAGACATGGCTGTTGTTCCCTTACTGACCTTTGACCCCTGAACGTGTTAGGAAGAAACAAGAGGCTAAATTTCTATGTATTACATCATTGCAATGAAGGTATTGCCAATTGTGGTCTTGATTCAGCAGGATAAGGCACTTTAGGGTGGGATATATTAGTTAGCGCTTCTATGACGCTAATCCTTTTCTTTATGATGGTAATATTGCTAATTATTTACTTGTATGAGCAGCCAGAATGATGTAGGTCAGCAGGCGATCCCATAGTAACTACACTACCCAGAATGCAACCGCGCCCCCTCAGCCTCGTTCCAACAGACTGTGGTGTCCTCCTCTCCGCCCTACACGCGGAGCTACACCCTGATCTGGACTCATGTGATGGGCGTCAGTGCGTAGAGAGCGTGTGTGCTTTAACCATCCGTATGTTTTGTAGATCTACGACAGAGGAAGCACTTGTCGCTACGTGTGTGGACTGCACCCCCGGTGTATTTGGATGCAAAGTCAGCCCAGCAGACTGACAGCTCGGTGGCTCGAAATGTCACTGCTTTTTGTGGAGATAAAGAATACGATGGAGCTCCGGACAGCTAGCTGAGCAGCACGGACTGGCACTCCCGGGAGCGTTTTTCTCCAATTGTCGGCAAATTGGGTTACTGACCTGGATGGTCCCTCTTCTTCCTCGGATGCAACCACACGCCCAGCAAGCGACGATGTCGGTGGATGTTGCTGCCCTCAGTGTCCAGGTTAGGTTACAGTAAACGCCAAATGTTTACGTATTTAAATATAGCTGCTCTAGCCGGAAGACGCAGTCAGAGACTGGATACCTAAGACATTTTACACGCAGAATAAAAAGGCGAATTGTTCTATTTATATTATTTTTTTATTATGATTATTATTTTTTAATTTTTATTATTATTATCAAGACGAGGTGCGGATGTATAGATAAAGGGAACATGGGGCCGGTTTGGATCTCCTCATCGCCTTATTTTGGCACGCGCCCTCGGATCAGAGCTACTGTAATGCTGCAATGCCTCCATGCAAACCTTCGCTGACAATATTTTCCACCTTGTTGCCGCCGTGTGATGGTGTCTGTCTCTCTTAAAGAAGTCGTGGACATTTAAAGAACCTCTCTACAAGACTAATTGGTTGATGATCTGACACTACCACGAGGCTGCAGGATAATGAGAAATGCTGGCATCCTTTTACAGTCTCCAGCGAGGAAGAGTTTCCTCTCCAACCGTGGGCTCGTCACCGTCACTAATGTAGCCCAGCAGAGGCAACTGAACCAGGCCGCTGCACAGAGACGGGGGCGGGTTTGTTGTGCTCGGAGACTCGGCTGCTGGATGCTGAACATGGTGCCACTTTCCTGCTTTGTACTGAATACCTGCCGCCCAGGCGTCGGCTTCTTTCTTTAATTCTCCAGCTGTCTTATTAAAATGGACGGGGCTTTTTTGTTCAAGGCTATTCAGGGACGTTGAACCGGCTCACGAGTGGCCATGCATGCAGGATTTAGCCAGGACCGGCTTGTGGGGATGTAGGGCGAATATCCAGCGGATATTTCCAAACACACACACACTCACGCTACTACAGAGTAGGAATCAGCCCGCGTTCATGGAGATGGCAGGCGGGGGAGGTGCATGTACACTGGGCTGGATGAGAAATAATGAGGACCCCTGCTCAGAGGATTTCAAACACAGACTGCGGTTTTTATTGGCAGCTTAAACAGTCCATATTCCACACTACAAGTAATCCGTTGTGGTTTTATTATCACCTCTGAGTGTCTGTGTAGCTCTCAGAGTAAGGAAACTATTTTCTAAATGGGCTGAGATGCATTTATTAGGCAAATTAATTGTTATTAAGTGTGTAATGTTTTTATTAATTGGGGGACCAGTGAGAGAAATAAAGTCTGGGACCAGGAACTTTTCACACTAAAAGCACCTTTCTAAATATTTCATCAGACCTGCTGCTCCTGAGACAAACTCATGTTTACATCCGGGGCAGCTTTCTAAAAGACACAATTGTTGAAACAGTCGATTAGGTTTGGTGAGGGAGGGGGCTACACTCATGGATCAGTTTGACCTGATGATCATTGTCCCTGAGTGAACCTGCCTTTGGGAATACATGCTACTAACACACTGGGCAACGACAGCACAGCAGCAACTGGTGACAGGATTTGGCACAGTTTCAAACGCGGGATGTGGTGATGGGGGGGAGCAGTCACAGCTTCCTCTGATCCCCTCTCCCCCCCCTCCGCTGGTGGTCGAGGACACCTCGTCTCTGTAGATGGGCCCTGTATGGATTTTGTGCTTGAGTTGACAGAGGGCAGGCCCAAAGAGATGAACCCATACGGCAGAGCGAGCAGCACAGCAGCCCCCCTGTCCTGCACCAGCTGTGGGGGCTGCTGCTCCCCGCCTCCCCCTTGCCTAATCCCACCAGGGCCCCCTTCTTCTACTACCTCCTCCTCTTCAATGCCTCCTAATATGACCCCTCCACCGCCGATGTGTCCGGCCCCGGTCGTGCAGGTGGAGAATGGGAGCAGCTGGAACTCCACCATGTCCTCCTCGGACTCCCCAGACTCCCACCCAGGTCACCGCTGCGGGGCCAACAACCCCAACCCCTACTGGACGGCTGTGTTCGACTACGAGGCCACAGCGGATGAGGAGTTAACCCTGCGGCGCGGGGACCTTCTTGAGGTCCTCTCCAAAGACTCCAAAGTTTCTGGGGACGAGGGCTGGTGGACGGGCAAGATTCAGGACAAGGTGGGTATCTTTCCGAGCAACTACGTCACAAGGGGGGGCTCCGCCAACTACCAGCAACTGACCTCTGTAGGGCTGGTGGCCGGCGGGGTGGGTGAGTGCCCCTTGGAGATAGACTTCTCAGAACTGCTCCTGGAGGAGGTGATAGGAGCTGGTGGGTTTGGGAAGGTGTACAAAGGAGTATGGCGGAGAGAAGAAGTAGCAGTAAAGGCAGCCAGGCAGGACCCAGATGAGGATATTAGTGTGACAGCAGAAAGCGTGCGACAGGAGGCCCGGCTCTTTTGGATGCTCCGGCACCCCAACATCATCGCTCTGCGGGGGGTCTGCCTGGGGGAGCCAAACCTGTGCCTGGTGATGGAGTACGCCAGAGGGGGGGCTCTGAACCGAGCGCTCGCTGGAAAGAAGGTTCCTCCTCGGGTTCTGGTGAACTGGGCGGTGCAGATCGCCACAGGAATGGATTACCTGCACAACCAGGCGTTCGTTCCCATCATCCACAGAGACCTCAAGTCCAGCAACAGTAAGTACTGCTAACAAGTGTGACTCAGCCTCTGTGTAAATATGCAAAGGATTTAAAGAGTGATTCGTGCAATATTGTAACACCAATGGTAACACTGAAGAGTTGTTTAGGGGTTTAATTTCCCTCTATTTCCACTGTGAATGCTAAGCTAAGCTAACTATTCACATTAAATGAAGTGCTGAGATCTAAGTCTACGTACCAGTTTTCATCCTAAGGTCAATATTGAACCTCAAAGCTCACTCCTCTGTCTGAAACATTCAACTCACAGCTGAGAGGCGTAGTAAGCATAACTGGGAACAAACATCAGATACAAACAGTACGTAAAGCTGCACATAAGTAATATAGACCCAAGGACAACTTGAGTCTATTGTCTGAGCTCTTCTATTAGGTACTCATACTTAGCTAAAATTAGCAGGGTTTTATAACAGTCATTTTTAAGGCTGTTGTTTGTGCTGCTGTGGAGTTATATAATGTTACACTGACAACTGCAGCTAATACAGTGTGTTGTCTGTTTTTATTGATATTATGGGGAGACAAATAGGCGGTTGAAAGTGGCTGAAAAAGCTAGTAACTGGATCTGAGTTGTTGTCAAACAGTTTCCACAAAGATATGAACATCTGAACCTTTGGAGCTCGAATTTATGACAGGCTACATCAGTTTAAGCTAGGTGTCACTGACAGCAGAGTGCAGTATATATAGAGTGTATTTAGTAAATCAGGCAGATGAAGTGTTCGGATATGAATCCAGTTTTATTGTGACAGTGATATTGACTCAAGGTAGGAATAATAGGCTCATGTTATCGCAACATGTTGCCTATAGTAACAGTGTTATCAGGCTGAGTGTCATAAACATGACCCAATACAATCCTAGACTCACACATAGCCTTAAATACAGTCCAACATTAAGAGAAATGTGCTTATTTGTTTATTTGCTGAGAGCCAGATAACACAATCAATACAACTTTCAAGTCTGTCCTGCAGATGTGATGACATAGCTAGAGGTTTGTTAGCTTAGCTTAGCTTAGCACAAATTCCAAACAGGGGAAATCAGTCTAAAAAGGACGGACGTTGTGGTATTATGTACTGTAAATTTGACGCTAGTGGCAGGAGTTGGTTAGCTTTGTTAGCTTAGCTTAGCACAAAGATTAAAACAAGGGAAATTAGTGTATAAAGGGCATGCACTGGTTAAAAGGGGGGTTATGTACTGGACAATTTCTTTGCAGGGTGCAGTAAAGGTCTTACATGAGGTGCTGGTTGGTCATTTTATTCCCTATATAGAGAGCTAGGGCGAGCGGTTTCCCATTGTTTCCAGTCTTTATTTTAGGCTAAGCTAACCGTCCCCTGGCTGTAGCTTCTTATTTATTAAACAGAAACAAATTCAGTCAATCTTCTTAAGATATGTAAGTGTTATAGCATATTTCTCAAAATAGCAGACTATTCCTTTAAAATTATTTGACCTATAACAAAATTGATCATAGGAATTTTCAAGTAATACCATATAGCTACAAGTACAAATGTAATTGATTAACTCCTGAAAAAGAGCATGTTGCCATATGTTGTAATGATCAGTTGTCCCACTTCTAACATTGACCTGCTGTCCAGATATTCTGTATTTGGTCACGTCTATTAGTTTCTCTGATTGGCCTTTGTGATATTCACTGTTTCAGATAAGTCAACAGTTATAGATGCATGAACATTCAACCTATCATTTCATGACATCACTGAAATGTGATTTTAAGGCGTCATCATTTAATACTAAGATTTTCCGAGCACTGACACAGGATGAGAAACTGAAATTGAACCCAGCAGGGAGACCCGAGTCCTGCAGAGCCGGGCTCCTTATGCCATCTTTTCCCTGTCATCCCTCTCTGCACCTCCTCCTGCTCTTCATCCTCCTCCTCCTCCTCTTTCCTCCCCTCCTCAAGGAGTGCAGTTCTGCTCTGCAACTCACTGTGCTATTTTTGGTCCTTTGTGCTACTTGCTGTTTAAAGACGCAGTTGCAGTTGTTGGTGCATCAACGAAATAACACACAGCGAGCATCTAAGTGCATTTTTGTATGTGTGTGTGTGCGTGTGTGTGTGTTCTGTATACGTGCAGGTCAGACTGTGTGTGTTTATCCTAAGTGACATGAGTGATGGGGGAGGGAGTGCTCAAATATGGGTGGAGTGTGCAGGATGCTGACTAAAGACCTTTTAGTGGAGCTTTAACACACTCGCTGCTGATCTCCCAAAATGTTCCTTAATCCTCTCTTCCTCTCTTTTTCTTCAGTTTCTCACTTTTCTATCATGTTTCACTCTTCACATGTGCACCCAGTCGCCATTTCTCAACTCTCCCTTCCTCCCTTGTGCGGCTCCAATGCTAACTATAAGGGATCAGACGATTATTGGACAGCAGGGCCCTGGCAACAACACCACAACGCTGCCTTTCCATGGTGACATGGGCACTGCTTCTGTGTCACTGAGTCATACAGCTGCTAGCCGCTGTCAGCTGCTGCGCAAAATGTCAGTCCCCCAATTTAGAGTATTGTGTGTGAGAAAATAGCTGCATGAGGCATGCAAGAATGTCTCCGTTTTCTCCCTGATTGACGAATCTTGCTGAAAATGTGTGGGTACTAATAGTTAAGTATGTGATTAGACTGTGACTCACACCCTAACTGACGGATGTTAGCGTTAGCCTGGTGATGCCCTGAAGGGAAAAAGGCTAAAGGACAGAGGGAGACAAAAGACGGGGAATACAGCGGTTGAAGTATTCAGGTGTGTGTACTCAAAGTACTAAATCAAGTAGAATGGCCCATCTCAGAAATACATACTTGAGCATTTGCTGTTGGCAGCAGGTAGATTGTCTGTGTCTCTGAAATGCTGCTGGCAGTGATGTAGAGAAACACAGCATGGCTGCTTGGATCCTCAGCAATACACCTGCCAACTACAAAGTCGATCAGATAAAGGATTCTCGAGAAATACAGAGGACAGATATAGACAGACAGACAAGATAAGATCCTTCTGCTACAGCGCTTCCTATTGGCCAAATTGCACTAAATCTGTCATGGTCACTTGGACATCAAATCTACACATGTCCACCAAATGTGGTTGCAATGGGCCAAAGCCTTCAGGAGCTATGACCTTTTTTGCAATATAAGCCTATAAAACTTTTAATTCCAGCTCAAGCTAGCTAAAAGGTAGCTTTGTCTCGCGTTGGCTTTACATGCTCTCTACCAAATTTGATGATGATTGGTTAAAGACTGGGTAAAGCCAAGTCTGACATGTGTTTCTTAACATATTAAACATGTTGGAAAATAGTTGACGAACACGTGTAAAGAGGCCTTCAACTATATATTACTGAATTGTGGAGTTAGACATTATGTCGTTTTTCACAGTTTCTGTCTTCAGGTTTTGATTTGCAGCGTGGCTCGAAAATGAAACAAAGCCGTCCTTCACATATCCCCTCCCACACACTATTTAAACGCTAAAGCGCAGCGCAGCGGATGTTCTTAGCCCTGTCTCAAGTGACAAAAACCCCCGTAGTAGTCATAGTAGTCATAGCCTTGCAAAACTTTCTGCAAATGCATCTTCCCGTGGTGTGTCTGTGGTCATTTTACACAGTTTTGCTAACTTTATCAGAGACTACTGGGATCACGGATAATCCGCTAGTGCTAGTGAATGGGGCCGAGCTGACTACAGTCTCCACTGACCGCACTGATTCCAAGCTTGATTCCAAGCTTAATCGAAAAGGCAGCTGGACTCGGTTGAAGTTCTTGAAGACGTTTTACTTCTCATCCGAAAGGCTTCTTCAGTTCACTGGTCATTACGATCACCTGGATGACTGAGAGCCTTCACAGACATGTTAACCAGTCAGTCTATGTTCCAACCCTCACCTATGGTCATGAGCTTTGGGTAGTGACCAAAAGTATGAGATCGCGGATACAAGCGGCTGAAATCAGTTTCCTCTGAAGGGTGTCTGGGATCAGCCTTAGAGATCGGGTAAGAAGCTCAGACATCCGCAGAAAGCTCGGAGGACAGCCGCTACTCCTTCGCATCGAAAGGAGCCAGTTGAGGTGGTTCGGGTATCTGATCAGTATGCCTCCTGGGCGCCTCCCTCTGGAGGTTTTCCGGGCACGTCCAACCAGGAGGAGACCCTTTGGGCAGACCCAGAGCTCGCTGGAGGGATTATATATCCCGTCTGGCCTGGGAACGCCTCAGTATCACCCAGGAGGAGCGGGAAAATGATGCGGAACAGAGGGACGCCTGAGTCACCTTGCTTAGCCTGCTGCCACCGCGACCCGGCCCAGGATAAGCGGAAGATAATGGACGGATGGATGGTTGTAGTCGGTACCAAGTCTTTAAAACTTAACATGTGGCTAATTACTATATTGGAAGGCTTTATTCAGAATAATACTTTATAATTAAGTTGATCTATGTATCTAAATCCGCAAAGTAATCTAATCTAGTTGACTTAAAGGTACATTACCTCTTGAGTTTAGTGGAGTAGAAATAGACTAAAGTAAAATACAAGTACCTCATAACTGTACTTGGGAAGACATCAGAGGACGGAGAGATATGTGAAACGAGTGAGCCGACTGATGGGAAAGAGCACGATAGGGAGAGCGCGGGGGATAAACAGTGGTTCATCTCAGTTTAGGGTTACACCTCAGCTCATTGTTCAGGTGTGCCTGTCTCAGGTGTCCTCTTCAACCTGCCGACCACTTGGCATCAGCGCGGTTACAGAGCGGCTCAGGCCCCCGAGCCTCTCCTCTGTCTTCATCAGCTTCTCCTGCGCTCGGTAAACATACCTTCACTCTCCCGCAGAAGAACTCATCATCAAGGCAAAACGTGACACTGCTGTTAGAGTCAGAGTGTGTTTGAAGCTTTAAGAACCTTTTACAACACAGAGAGTTTATTTTTGGATCGCGCTGCTGCTTTAATCTAATTTTATCTCAGCAAAGTTAAAGTACTTTTTTAAGGCGTGTTCCTGTGCTTGTGCGAGTGTTGCTACCTGCTAGGCCCACAGTGGTGAGTGAGTCTGTGTGAAGGGGATAATCTGATTACCATGACCTCCTTAGAGTGATGTCACACCATGTTTGTGGGTTGGCAGGTCATCGCCCCCTGTGGTGATGCCTTACCTGTCACTCTGATCCTGGATCAGCCTCTGGTATCCCAAAGCATCGGGCACCCGTCCTTCTTGATTGGCTCGACTGACACGCAGGATTAAAGCAGAAACAATGACAGAGTCAGAGGGCTCTCGATCAATACAGACATGACAGATACAGTGTATTGATATGATAACAGTATCATTGTACGAAAACAGGGCAGCAACTTTCATTGTCAGTTAATCTGTTAAATATTTTCTTGATTACTTAATTGATTGTGTGGTCTATAAAAATTTTTGTCCAGCCAACAGAAGGAAATATTTTCAGTTAATTATCACAGAAGACCAAGAAAACAACAGACTATTTACATTTTATGACTATTATTGGTTTTTTTTAAATTCTTGCCTTTCCCTTTATTGAATAGGATAGTGGAAAGAGTCGAAAATGTGGGAAGAGAGAGTGAGGATGACATGCAACAGAGGGCTGAGGGTTGCTGAATCTTTGTTAATATAACAATAGCATTTAGTTATTTCTTCAACTAATGGGACCAGATCCTGATTTTGACTTTATCATATTATCCTGATAAAAACAGAATCTTATTTTTGTATAATTTTAAGGCTGCAGAAATGAATAGATCCATCCATTATCTATACCGCTTATCCTGTTCACGGTCATGTGGGGCTGGAGCCTATCCCAGCTCATATTGAGTAAGATGTGGGGTACACACTGGTTTGATCGGCAGTCAATCACAGAGCTGACAAATAGAGACAGACGACCTTTCACTCTCACATTTACACCTACGGGCAATTTTAGAGTCACCAATGGACCTAACGGGCTTTCTTAGGACTGTGGGAGGACTCCAGAGTACCCGGAGAACAGGGGGGGGACCTGCTAAAAGGGTTCATGGTTATCATCTTAAATAGCAGGCCACAAGGACGCCTGTGTAACTGGTTATTAGGAAATCAATCACCTCAGGAAGTATGGATTTGGATTCATTTCGTGGATCTCAACATGAAGTTAACAATTAAAGAACAAATTGTTATAATAATCACAATTATTACCTTGAGTTATACAGTTCTTTTTTTAAGAGTGCTCTTTTGGCTTTATTTATAGGACATCTGAAGAGAAACAGGAAATGTGGGGAGTAGAGAGTGGGGGATGACACCAAATGATCGGCAGACAGTGTAACAGTACCAACTGAGCTAAACCAGCGCCCCCTCAGTTTTACAGTTCTTGACCTTATAGGAAAAAATGGATAAAACTTTCAACTCGAGATTCACAGATTGCTTTTTCTTATTACACAGTCTTTTGCAGTTTGATCATCCACAGTTCCATCGGCAACTAAGTAAACTTAACCTGCTGCTGGCGGCTCTCTGTTATGATCACGTAACGATCCGAAACAAGTGAGTGGCGGGACATTGAGATGTTGTTTTCTCCTCCGTTTCATTACCAGGATGTGAGGCTGAGTCATGGTTCCTTTTTAAATTAGACCTACGTCACTGACACTTCACTTAGAGGTCTATAGAAGCTATGAGTCAGCAGCAGGTAAGACAATACAGGTGAGCTGATCACCCAACGCTACCTGCATCAGGACGCAGGCCGGGTCATATCTGTTTGTGTAGTCTGTGCCTACATAAATGTCATTAAGATTGACTATGACTCACTGTGGACATTTATATACATACAGCTAATATTTGTCCTTCCCTTTGAATGCCTGTTATATAATATGTCTCCAGCTTTATTCAACACTAATCATAACTAATATACAAGTGGTCCCAGATAAAGTTTCTATGTGAATGCAGAGGCTATTAGATGCACATACTAAAGACAGAGTGTGGGTGACATTAACTGCTGTTTTGACTGCTGTAGCTTCAAATGGACGCCATGTTTACACAGTAAACAATCATCTGAATAGTGTCTCTAGGCAGGCCTGTCAAGTATGCTGTCTGAACATAGAGTACTTAAATTAAAAGGTAAGAAAAGGCTGATAGATTTTTTTTGGGAGCTTTTTCTTGTAATTGGTTGATTTGCTTAACAAGCTATCATGACATCGACAACAGCACTGCACCTAAGTGTTATAATACCTAGCTAACAGATTAGCAAGGCGAGATATGGCAAATAAGTGCCGTCATTGAAAAACCTGCATCTGGCTCTGTGTGTGCGTGCGTGTGAGAATATAAGAGTGAGTCTGTTGAGGAAAGGATTAGAGCGGTGGCCAGTGTCGGCCGCTAATCCCTCAGAGAGACAGAGCTGTGGAGGCCGAGACTGTGACTAACTGGAGTGGGAGCTAGCCATACGACTGGTGCATTCTATAGAGAGGAAAGAGACCTCTATCACACGTTCTTAAGCTTGAGGTGTTAAAGTATGTCATGGCCATAGATTTGAGGATGTGGTATGTGTAACTATGTAGACAGCTACGGCTTTGTTTTAGTTGTGGTAGTGGCAGGAAGTTTTGGAAGTTGCTGTTATGCGAATAACCCAACTTAAAATTACATCCCAGGAAATAAGTTTTACTGATAGATTTGTGGAGGTAGTTACTGTGTGTAAATTCCAACTTAGCCTAGTTATCATGTTTAGTTTATATAGATTTCATACATCAGTAAATGAGTTGTACAACATAATTATACAACATAATTATGGTAACTATCTAATGTATCTATTCTGTAGCTACCTGAACAAACTGACATTGCGAAGATTAGCATGCTAATATATGTCAATTTCAAAGGTACGGCCAACATAATTGATAAAATAATGTTATACAAAACACCTTTATATATATGCTTTTATTTATACAATTATGTAGTTATTGGTTACATTAACAGACAAACCGAGCCTAAGGTGTCCCCACAAAAATGTCTAAAAGTGCTTTATAAGAAAATAAACCTCTTTGTACTTGTTACTTTTGTCTGGCTTTCGCTGAATATTTACTCCCAGTAACTGCCAAGTAACTGCCAAGTTACTGACAAGCTAATGTTAGCTTGCTAATATGCTTGTTACTGATGTACAGTAAAAAGTAAGACGTAAGGGGATACAGTCGACACCTGGCTGATAATGCAGTTAAATAACAATGGAAAGTGAGAGTTTTCTAATATTAACTTGCTATAGCTCATAATTACATATTGTTAGGCCAGTAACTTGAGCCTTTAAAGTGTCAGGTTAGTGTAAATTTCACCCAATAACTTTCAGGTTACTGACTGAAAGCTAATGTTAGCTTGCTAATATGCTAGTTGCGGATTTAGAGTGAAGAGTATAATAGGTAATGGGATATTTGTCTGCATCTGACCTTGCATTAAAATGCAGTTAAATAACATTGGACAGTGAGACGTTTTTTAAAATAACTTACAATACTTCAAATTTGAAACTAATAACATCAGCATAATGACTAAATAGTGTCAGCTAGGTTAGCATAATCTGGAATTTCCTAGTTACTCAACTCTAGGAATTCTAACTCTGAAACACAAAGATGTCTCCATTAATGCTTAAAGCAAACAAAGTCATGACTATAATTACAAAAGATTGCCAATTAAGTTTTAACAAATAATTTCTATCCCCAAAACTATAAATTTTGTGTTATTTAAAAGCTTCTGATGCTACAATGTTCCTTCTTGTTTACTTCGTGGATTGCTTTATATTGACTTGGGCTCTACATGTTTGCTAAAACAGTTCTACTGCTACTATCGCCGCCAGTACTAGTCCTACCTTTCTTTCTTTATATTAGTTAGCAGAAATCATTAGTTTTAAACTACTAACATTAAAGCGTCTGTAACCCAATCCTGATACTTAACTAGCTAGCTGCATATTTACAGTTGCAGTGTCCTTCCCTGCTTCATATGTGATTCTTTCCTTGATTTTTGTTCAAGGCAATTTTTTAAGACAAAACTAGTCATTTTTAAAATCCCCAGTGGAAATTCAGCTGTTGGACAGAATGATTACACGTGTGCTGTGTTTTCGTTTGTTTTACTGAACGTGTCTGCAAGCTTGGTACGGTTGAGTATGTAGGCCTGTGTGCGCATGTAGGGCATGCTGGCACCAGGGCAGCAAACTAACCCTCCTACTATCACACACATGTACACACTCACACTCGTGTACACGCAGCAACAGGGCAACAATGACCCCATTCTCACACAGCAGCCCAAGACAGAGGAGCAGGAGCAGGACTCACAATGGCAGGAGTCAGTGCAGAGGGGGGAACGGGTTGAAGGACGGGAGAGCGAGGCAGCGAGGGCCGACTGTAGGCTGTGAATGACAGAGCGTTCAGATGGATGGAGGCGAGGCAGGATGGGTAGAGGAGGAGAGCAGGAATGCAGTGGCTGAGGAGAAACCCCTGGAGGCTCGGGTTGGGGAAGGGAATGGAGAGATGGATGGGGGGAGGGAGAGATGAAGGCAGGAGCAGGGAGAAGTGTAAGGGCAGTTTGTGAGGAGGTCAAACCATTCTTCTTTTTCTCAGTGAGCCGGCTACAGATTAAGGCTAACAGTCCTGATGGACTGTAGGCTGCAGTTTTCTACTATAACTGTGTCTGGCACTGCAGCGTAGGCCTCATTATACTGATACATGTTGAATTCAAGTCAAATGCACAAATTATTAACTGCAACCATCTGAACTCCAGCAGGGTTTGTTATACGTTATAACCTGACTAGTAAAACAAACCTGAAATCATGTAGTACACAGCTCTCTGAAAATAGTTTATACTGAACAGACAGAAAATGCCATTACCTTTCAAATATATATACTGAAAAGTTATGTTTGATTTGAATAAGGTCCAGTGATATTCATTATTATTATTATCACCAAAATTAGCTGGTGCCCTTGCTGTCTTTGTTCTGTTTTTTTTAGCCAAGCTAGCATGTTGTTGTTTTTTTGCCAAGCTAGCAGCTAATTGTGACCTTTGTCCAGACTAAAATATCCCCATATCCATTAAATGTATTGCATGAAATTGGGTATATATTTTCATGTCCCTCAGAGGATTAATCCTTGAGACATTTGTGATCCCAGGACAATTTCTCTAGCTCCACCAACATGTTGACTCTTGTGGTTTTGCGTCTGGAAAAATAGGATGCAGTGTCATGATGTATGGTACATTAATACCCCTTCCCATTAGCATGAATTGTAATAACTCTGTACTATATGAACAGACATCATCAATCATCAGGTCAATATTTAAATCCGTCTAAAGCTTTTATTTGTGACCAAATATTTACTAATAACATTTTGCTGTTTAGCTAATGTTAGCATGTCATTATCCTAAGCTAAGATGGTAAACCTGCTAAACATCAGCCTGTTAGCATAGTCAGCCTCACCATGTTAGCATGCTTACATTAGCCTAAAGCACCACGAGTAACTGTAGTGTAACAAAATGCCTCGCAACAATATTTTCTGCATTTCTGGGAGTGATTATTTGTTGTATTCTTCTTATTTTGGCAGCATCCACTCAGACTAGACATTGCATATTATCTTGGGATTTAGTATCTCCACTGGTGTTCATTATATAACCATCTCAGATTTCAAATATGGGTAAAAATGTGTGTCAGTTCTGTCTCACGATATAGGACCTAATTTTAGACTCACAATGTTATTTTGACAGCTGAAAACCAGACAGATATTGAGTTCTCTACTGACAGTAGCTGCATGGTATAGATTGTTAAGGGTTTTCTTTGTAGTAGAGGAGAAAAGACGCAGGTTCAGGGAATTTCTACCAAACTCAAATACTCAAAACAGGAAAGATTATTCAAGTGCGTGTTGTTCGAAAGACTTTGGACTAGTTTCAGGTCTCTGGCACCGTGTGAACTCGGCCACGCGGCCACAGATGTTTATACCGCCGCACACTGCTGAGCTTCAGTCTGTCAGTGAGTGAGAGACAGAGACACAACTCAACCAAATGGTGACACCAGTCAATGGCTGCATGATTACAAATGAACACACATGCATGCACTCACACACTCGCTCACACACGCATTGAATTGTTTTCTCCACTGGTCAATAAAAAGTTGATTTGAAGCCAGTTAACAGTGATGACTCTCTGCTCTCTTTTACTGCATTGCAGCTCGGGCTCTGTGTGAAGCTGCCAAGCACACTGACACACATTTACACATCATACTGCAGGGTGTAGCTGAGTGTTATTTTTAGTTATAAACACAGCAAATTTCTAAGGTCTACAGCATGCAAACTGTGCTTAATGTGCTGCTTATGATCCCTATTCAAATGTTCACTAAGATTCTGTCCCATTTTGGTCTTCAAACTGCCTCCAAACACACAACTGCATGCAAACAACGTCTTTACACCAGTAGGTTATATAATTGTATTTGCACAAAGGACTGGATCCTATAGCTTTAAGTGTATGTCTGCAAAAAAGGCCTTGAGAGTATTTTACTTTACTCAGGAGATAAACAGTAGTGGAGTAAACATCACCGTTAAACACCACAGGCAGTTCCTTTCCTCATCATCGCCTCAAATTCACCTCAGCTCTTCAGTCAGTCGGAGCGTCTGAGAAGCACGAGAGGTCGCTTGAAATTAAATCGAGATGACAAATAAGTGCACGCAGAGGGGAAACACTCGGCGAGAGCAACGGAAACAATACATCTGTGTTCCTCGCTATTTTACTATATCTATCAAATGAGTTCTGTTTTCTGTAGAATAATCCTCCAACATAAAAGCACACTATGACTTTGTGTGTCCCAGGGGGCAAAGACATACATTACACTAGACAAAGTGATAACCACAGTAATGTCACACAATCACACTTACATTGACACCTCCCGGGCTGCTGTACGTTCAGTGACTCGGCTGTTAGAGGGTCATTGTTGTTGGCCAGCAGCCTGGCACGGAGAGCAGGGAGTCAGGCCAAGCAGAGAGGGCGCTGGGTCGTCCCCCCCGAGCCGAAAGACCTTCACCCACTTTCATAGAGGAGTCAACAAGAGGACACTTCAGCCAGACAACAGACAGTCCAAAGCAATCCAACCCAGAGTCAATACTTTAATGTCATGTTTTATTCAGCGTTTATGCTCACTCCTGGAGAGATGACACATGTAAACATGCCGCATTGTACACTTGACTGGCTTCCTGGACAACCCGCTGAGAGCTCAGGTCTGTTCATGACTCATGGATGATGAATTAATTAAATCAGACAATACAGCTCAGTTTTAGGATGCGCATTATAACACACTGTGCAATGAACACATTTAAACATTTTCAGACACAAACGTTATAAAACAAGTGACAAACTGCGTCAAATGATGTAAGTCATTTGAAATGAGCTGTTTTTTATTGATAATAGGAATATTGACAAATGTGGTCATGTTTATCTCCCCAAAATGATCTCATCTCTTTATAATTGACTTCCTGATTGACAAGTTTTGATGCGACGCCTTCAAGAGAGATTTTTCATCAGCAGCATGCTCTGATAAACTCTCTTTTTGGTTGTTTTTGTCGGTCAAATAGTTGTAAATAAAATTCACAAAAAGTATTTTTTGGAACAATATTGTCCTGAATCTTATTTAGAGAAACAGAGCGGCTTTTCATTTCGTACCGTACTAAAATAGAGAGGAAAGGAGTGTCCTTTTTTTTCTCTTTTACCCCTTAGAATATTCTGGAATAAGTTTGATTACGCTTAAGTTAAAATCTGTCATCACACACCCCCCAGAAAAGCTCATACCTTTCTGTGAATTCCCACACTGTAAGTACCCCCTTCTTTCACGCACACACGCACACACATGCACACACACGCTAAAAAAAAGCCAGTAAAAAGCCGCCTCATTTAATACCTCAACCTCTTCTGAGAGAGAGTCTGCCTGGTCACACGAATCTGGCAGCTGCGTTTGTGTGCAGACAAAGTGAATGGCTGCAGGGTGAAACTGTGCCACTGCGCGGCTCAGGATTAGAGCCCTGATGGCCTGTGGTGGTACACGTGGAGCCGGGCCAGGGTATCAATGACATGGGAGCATACACACTACAACCTCCGTATAAAAGCATGGAGGGTACAGTTGTCCATCAGTTCTTAGGCTTAATTGTTCCTAGTTATATACTGATATATTGTTAATGCAGCAGGTGAAAGTCCGTCTGCAGATTCTAAGTGAAGGTTTTTACCGCACTGTTATATTTTTAACTTTAAGATGACTAAACTGAACGCAAATCTACTCCATGCAAATTTTTCATGCTGCCTTTGAACTAAATAGACTCGGATTTTAAGTAACTGGGGGGATTTGAAGTTTCATTTTGTGTGTGTGTGTGTAGAGATGTTTTATATCTCCCTGTGCTTAAAATCTCTTGAGAGACGAGATGTGTGAACGCCAAAGGAAAACGGAGAGACCTTTTGAGATACAAAGACATCTGGTATGCACTGCCAGTAAAATGACAAAAGCTCTCCCTGCAGTCATCTCTCTTTACCTCTACTAGCCCGCATCTTTTCATCCTCTCATTATTACCCTCCTTCTCATAGTGCTTGTTCCCTTTCTCCCCCATCTCTCACTCTGTCTTTTCCGTGCCTGTTCTCGCTCTCCTGCTCTGCCTCCCTTTTCAGCTGCTTCTTCCCAATATTTCACTCTCTGCTCTTGGCCTAATTTCTGCAGCTCTCCCTCTCGTGTCATTTTTTGTGTCCCTTTCTTGCCTCCTTCCTCCTTCTCATCCTCCGTCTCCCCTCCCCCATTCCTCATCCTCAAACCGCCACCCGCTTTGCCTCCTCATCTTCTTTCCACCCCCTCCCACATTTTGTACAGTCTACCTCTCAGTTACTGTTTTTTTTTTATTCCCTCTTTTGCTTTCCCTGCGTCTCTTCTTCCATGTCTTCTCCCCGGTGTGTTGTGATCACAGCCAGGGTGGCGACAGCTGCAACAGCAGACATTCGGGCAGTGGGCACCATCAGAGGGAGGGATGGAGGGGATGAGGATCAGGGGGGTGAAGAGGGGATACAAAGATGAAGAGACAGTCATGAGGCGGTACGGTTGGAGGGGGAGGTTATTTTTTGTTTTGAGGTTTTGATCTTTGCAGAAGCAGAAACAGAGACGGAGACGTCGGGGCCTGCAGGGCGGGGGGCCGGCTGCTCAGCATCCCTTGGGCCTGTATCTCGTCTGTGTTGATGCACCATCGCCCCCCTGCCATGTCAGACAAGTAGCTGTATTTGTCTCCCTGATATTCTCGTACAGAAACAAACGTTTTGGACCAACATCGTGATGGTGGTGGTGGTGTGTCCAAACAACCAGCAGCTCTGGGCAGGTAGGGGAGGTGGGAGAAGGAGTCAAGGTGTGGAGAGATAAAGGGAGGTATCAGAGATGCAGTCGGGGGGTTTGTGGGAGTGTTGGAGCTGATTTGCTGACTTGGCGCCTCAACAGCAGCTGTTCCACCCTGCAGGCTACACCTGTTTCTGTACAAGGGAGGAGGGTGTAAAAGAGACTGATGAAGGGAAAGGGAATAAGATCAGGGTTAGAAACAACCTTTATGAAGGTCTTTCTTTTTCTTTCTCTTGGTGACGTCTATTCCTCAAAGCTAACTCTGAAAGATATGGTGTAGAAAGTGCAAATTACTCAGCAGCCTGTAAGTCCACTTTTTGTTTCCAGGGGGCGTTATTGACGAGCCCGGACCAAAATGCACCTGGACGTTACAACCGATCAAATAAATGAGATGTGTGACTTAGCAAGAAACTGTTAGGCTAGGTAGCTAGTTTCAACATGCAACTCAAATAGCCTCTAGATCAACATATAAACGGACGTTTAGCATGACAGGATTTAGTAGCCAACATGTACCATTTGTATACTAATATCCAGTTTGTTAAATACTAGCAGGAAATACCACATGGTCAGCTGCTGTCTTGGTAAGAAAAGTTTGTGCTTGGCCCGACCAGAGCTCATAAAACACAAGCTCAGATTCTGTGGTTCCCAGTCTGAGTAGAACTGAAAGTTAGCTCCAGTCTTAAATATTTAACCTTCAAAATGAGCTCCCAAAAAAGGCACACACACATGAATCAATATTTCCTAATGCAAAATATGAATAACTAACTTCTGGATAAAAGTGAGTAAGCTAGCAGCTCTGTGAGGCTAATTGCTAACATCAGCATGCTAACATGAGAATGCTAAAACATGTATAGTAGGTATAAAGTTTACCATGTCAACTATGATAGTAGTAGTATGTGTTAGCGAGCTCACACTGAGCTGCAAACACAGCTGAGGCTGGTGGGAATTTTGTTATTAATTTTCAGGTATTTGGATGTCACGTATATATAGATGCTCTCATCCCAACAGGGGTTATTAAAACAATGTTTTGTATTGGAGCTCTAGATGATTGTAACACTTGATGGGCGCAGATTTAAAAAGAATATTCTGTTGATTTAACCTTTAAAGCTCCATCTGAGGAACTTTCAGTTTGTGTTGATTTTGGCTCCCCCTGTGGACAAAGCCGTACCTCTTATCTCGTTGCTGATTTTGTCCTGTATGTGCTTAAGTGGTGGTTTTTAACAAAAAATCTCATCCTGCCTTCTTTAACAGTCATATGTTTCACTCACTTAAAATTTTTGCCCTGGAAAATGTAAACAAAGGCAGCGTGTAGTTTCAGGCATTAAAAATAACTATATAGAAATAATTATCTGGTCGCCAATATTCTGTTTGCTTTTGTAGCTCGTAAAGAGTAATTAGAATTAATTTCAGTCTGCTTCATTACCAGCGTAAAACTCCTCACAGGAGCTTTAAAAAGAAAATTAAGCCAGAGCACAAAGGAAAACAAAGCGTCCTCATAGGGGCATGAGGGTTCCCTTCTCTCCTCTTCTTTCCCAGCGTCATATAACTCTGTGACCTTTGCCCTTGTTACCATAATAACAAATTAGCGACACAGCAGACTGCGCTGATCCTTGGCCAGAATAACAGGAAACAATATGAGTTAAACCGGTCAAGCTTTGGGTGTCCTCCTTTGTGTCTGAAGACTTGATAGTCAGAGCCCCAAGAAGCCTCCAAGAGACATACTGATACCTGACTTTAAGGTTTGATTTTTGGGTTTAGAGGTCCCTGTACGCTAAGAAAAAAGAGCAGGCAAAAGAAGACAAACTAATCAGGAATGGTCTGTTTTTTACCACTTTGTTCATAAACAACAACGCTAGAGAAAAATATTTTTGTGTTGGATGTGTTTGGGCTTTCAAAGCTGCAAAATCGTGCATCAAATACTCCACCCCAAAATTGTGGTACATCCCAGCCCTGAAGTGGCATGTCGATTAACAGAGAGAGGAAAACTGAAAGCGGTGTTTGCTCCGACAGGTTTCACCACCTGCAGCATCCTGATCAGCTGATCAGACTGACTCAGCTTAATGTCTCAGCTGAGTGCTCGGATGACCACGCCCAAAACTCTGTCAGCTGACCGGTCGCTTGCCAAAACAAAGTTTATTTAAGGCGAGGCAGTGTCAAGAAAGACAACAACAGTTTGGCTTTACTATTAATGTTCAGATACATTTTTTAAAATCTTTTTACGTTATCATAAAAGCCTCCTAATTTGCATGGAAAGCAACCACTTTATTTTGTGTCACGATTAGCTTTTACTATTTCCAAACATTTTTGTTCCATTGTTACCCGTCTAATCTTTAATTTAAGTGCTGACCCAATCTGATAAAGCTGCAGCTTTTCTTCTCTGGGACCTTTAGGGAGTTTCCAGATTAGAGCGTCCACATGCCAAACGTGTTGCGTGGCTCTTTTAAGGTGTTATAAACCTGAATGTTATTGGCTCTGAGTAGAAATACCGTCACTCAGAGGACCTTTGATTGCATTCCTGTGTGGTGACACATCTGATCGAGCTGTTTGCTAATGTGTCACCTGCATTGACTAACCAGTCCGTGGATCATTAGTCCGAATAAAGCCTGGCTGGTGTTTGAACACTGACTCAGTGGCATTTCTCAACACTTAGCCGGGGTCAGGGTCCAAGGATGTAGAAAGATCAAGAGCAGTTTAAAGGTTGAATCAACACTGGATCACACGGGGATGAAAGAAAACTGCTGCGCTCTGTGGGATGAAAGTTTGACTCTTTGGACAATTAGCAAGTGTTGTTGAAGGCTGAGCAATGATACGTAGAGTTTCTGGATTGTGGCCTCAAGTGTGGGTATTTGGTACACCTTCAGGAAGTATTACAACAGAGCAGGAGCCTTTTCTACTTTATCTAGATATCTTTACTAATTATAATCCATTTAAAGCTAGTAACATGGACTGATATTTAAAAAAGCTACCTAAAGATCCTATAAACAAGTTATATATTGCAAAAAAAAAGATGATTTAACTCCAGCAATGTGGCTCAACAAGACTGGATGGGTTAGCATCATCACAAAGTTTTAATACGCTGGCGTTTCTTTGAACCTGAACCTTCATATCAACATTTACATTTTCAAAAAATTTATGTTTATGACCAAATAATAATAAAAGTAACAGCATTACCAGCTTCTTTGTATTTGTAGTCTGTGTTAAGCACTTATTAGCAAGCGTTAGCAACTGTTACCATGCTAAGACTGGAGCAAATTTTAGCATGCTAAGAGGCTGAACTAAGAGGGCGTTAGCTAATCATTATACCCGCTAATCCTGAGCATTTGAGCATGACACCTTGTAACATTACTAAGTCTAAAGATTAAAAATTAACTTTGAATCCATCTAGCTGTTTAGTTTTCAGCACAACAAGCGTCAGTGACCTCACAGAGCTGCTAGCATGGCTTTAGACTCATGCTAATCAGCCAGTTTGTTTAGTGTCTGTCTGTAGATACGAACCCAGGTTATTGATGAGATAGCGTCTGCTGTATATGGCTTTTTCAAAGAGTATTTATTGGAGGACAAAGATTCTTTGTACATAAAAATAAATAGGTCAGCTGCTGTGTGCTCAAATGTGTAAACACTGAAACAGCAGCAGCAATTCTAACATTACAAAACCTACTTTATCTGCACCTGAGGAATAAACTATTACAGCATGTTTTTTTTAATAATAGATCCGTGTGAATAATCAGTTCATATCGAGGCTTGTGATTTTTCCCATAATGCATGTTGCTATGGAGGACTTTGTAGTAACCAGGGAGCTTGGCAGTATTTCTGGCATTTATCTCATTACTCTATTTTAAGATAACACTTCCAACAGCGGTGCCATTGTATTGTGTATAAGACACACAATCCTTGATGTATTTTTTCTTCTTCTTCACTTTGATAAAATGTGCTCTGATGCTTCAGACGCCCTCACGGTTGTTATTTGTGCGGCTGCACGTCAGGCTTCTGCTGCGTGCCGTATACAAACATGTTGATCTTTGTGTTTGACGTACGGATGTATTTCTTGCTGTAGTGAAAACCTGATGAATGAAACATGCGCAGGTGGTGTCAAGAAGCTGTGAAGGACGTCCTCGGGGTGTGAAAATAACACGTTTATGATATAATTAAACTAGAGAAGAGAGGCAGAGTGGGAGCAAGAGCTGCGTTGCTCACACGTTCAGTTTCTGCGTTTTTGCCTCAATTTGTCGGCATTCTCTATTTCTCTGTGTTTCCACCCCGCCCTCCTCCACCCTGCAGGCCCGTATGGATGTGATCCATATTTATACACAGAAAAACAAACCAGGGGAGGCAGAGGCTGTCCTGTCCATCTTTAGTTTTTTCAGGGACAAATAGAGAGAGGGAGAGAGGGAGGGAGAGTTAGCCCCAAGGAGACAGCTGAGACAGTGACCACAGTATCATATTGAAAAAGACGACTAGAGACGGTTTATGAAGTAGTTCCTCTCTGAAGTTTTCCGATATTTTGATCATCTTTAAATCAAGCTCACCATATTTTAACAAAAAATGGTGACATCTGTGGACGGAGCCATTCGTCCCTCTGTCCATCCATCCATCCATCCATCTGTACGTCCCTTTCTCATGAATCTGATACTCTCTGCAGTGCCTGAAGGGAATTTTTTATTACATCTGCCATAAACAAAGGTGACTGAGAGCTCCTATTTTTATGGAATATTTCAAAATGTATACACAAATTATGAAAATATTTTATATAAATTCATAAAGGGGTTACATTTCATATCCAAAAGGTCAAAGGTCAACTTCACTGTCACAGCTTAATATCCTAGAAAAAGCTATGCTGTACCTTATTTCGGACACCCTTGTGTAAACATCCCTGGAAGGTATTTCTTTGAATTTGGTACAAAGTTTACTTGATCTCTGTTTCACCATTATCAGCATGTCTGTGAAACGAAGCCCAACCTCAAGGTGATGGCGTTTTCTTTTGTTCCTGTTCGTTGCCCAGTAACTTGAAACAGTAGCAGAAAAGTTTAAAAAAAAGTTCACTTGAACTCAATGACTAATCAGTTTTGTTCATTAAAGGTCAAAGGTCAAGGTCATTGGGACTGCACGTCTATTCCATTTTTATTAACGCGATATCTCAGCAACGCCTGGAGGGATTTCACCTAAGAAAACGTTTGTGATCCATTATTTAAAATCTTCGCTCTCTCCAGCACTTCTTGTTGGTGCTTTTAGCTTTAAGGGTAATGCAGTCCAAATACATATATGTGTACATAAATGTCCCCCATCATTCTGCTGGATCAGGCAAAAACCCACAACGCAGTTCTAGTTCTACACATATTTAGTCTAAGTTTATCTGACAGCTGCTGTTTCTATTAATTTTGCACGAAAATTTTATAAAACAGAAAGTTATATGCATTTCTGTAGATTAAACCGCCCCACAGCACATAAGGTCTGGGCTGAAACTAATGAATAGTTTCATTGCAGATTAATCTGCTGATTATATTCCTTATTGTCTATTAATCAGCTCGTCTTATGGTCGTTTTGTGTGTGCTCTGCGGTAGCAAAACATGCGTGAGGTGGAAACAAACAGCGCGAGCTTCACATACACCCACACGGCACCGTTCCGCCCTGTCGGCTCTGCTGTTTACACTGACGCCGTTTTGCCTCTGTTACGCCTCTGATGCCGGCTCAGAGGTGGAACGACTTCGCCCAACCATTCTGCCAACATGCGTAATAAGCCCGGCTTGAACTGGCAGTGTGAAAGGGGCTACAGTTACCGTTTCAGCTGCAATATAAAGTAGTTAAACTTCCACCTCGAGCTGATGTTAATGCATCATTAATAATATCGAGTACTCTAAAGAGGACCTTCTACGTGTACATTTAATTCATTACTTTCACTTCTAAAGGAGTCTATATACAGTACACTTTTTCTGCTTTTACTTAAGTAAGTGACTGTGGGAATATCTGCAGACGGGCCTGAGATCAATTCTTTATCAGTGAAACTCTCCCAGCGAGCTTGTGGACAGAGCAGAGCACAGAGAGGCACACCTGTATCACGTGAAAGCTTGTGTGTCTGTGTGTGTGTGTGTGTGTGTGTAAACAAAGACGCCGCTGTGTGTGCGTATCCTCTCTCTCTCCGCCTCCCTTTGCATACGCCTGTAGATAAGTGAGAGGGAGAGAAAGCAGCCCCAACCTGCCTGTGAACTGTGTACACTCCAAACATTTCCATAACCTGCTCGCACACGGAAACCAAAGAGGAAGTCTCACAGAGAAACACAGAGATGAGCTTAAATGCTGATGTATATTAGAACACTGTGAAGAAGATACTGTAGACTTTAAAACTTGCCTGTATGGAGAAAAAAAAACACACATCACACACTGTGGACTGCTGGACCACAGCTGATAATCTGCCCTATAGCAGAAACTTGAAAAGCACACTGGTCCGACCACACCTGTAATGTAAACACGACTCTGTTATAGAACATGAGCACCTTTTACTATCTGGTTTTTCCATTTGCACATACACAGTTTTAGATATCTGAAGTACAAATGCATTAGATCAAATTATAGACACCTATTCAAATTAAAATACTGCATATAAAAACATACAATTAAAAAAATATATACTTTTAAAAAAGTGTCTTTTTTTTGTTTCTTAGTTGCTGATTAATTTGTTTCTTTGTGTGCAGCTCCTTCATACTGATCTCTTTCTCTAACCGTCTGTCTGTCCTTCTCCTCCTCCTCAGTTCTCATCCTGGACCCGGTGGAGCGGGACGACTTGTGCGGTAAAGTCCTGAAGATCACAGACTTCGGTTTGGCCAGAGAGTGGCACCAGACGACGAAGATGAGTGCGGCGGGAACGTACGCGTGGATGGCTCCAGAGGTCATCAAGCTCTCCCTCTTCTCCAAGAGCAGCGACGTGTGGAGGTACTGCACTCATTCTCTTTGTTTCGCCTGATTTATACAGAGACGATATTCTTCAGGCAGGATTTTAAGAGAGACTTAAAAGTCACAGTATGAACTGGAGGTTTGTATAGTAAGAATAGCTAAGTTAAAGGCCCAGTTCGCCGATTTTCAACCTCAGTCCTTTCATGCTATTATGGGGAGCTAACGCATCTATAGTAGAAACAAAAGCAATTTCGCTCTGTGCCTTTGGAGGTGGCTATCCACTTCTCCAATGGGCCGTGGAAAACCTCCACCAGACTCAGTAAAGCGTCAGGGAGGCCAGGGAGCTCGCTAAACTACACTTCCTCAATCTAGGACGCCCACCTCCGATGTCATGTCTCGTTAAAATCGTCAGGTTTGAAATGTAGACTGCAGACCCAAAGATTTTTTAGACGATCCACCGGTATATTCTCGTCGTATTTCAGATTCTGTACCGCGCTGAGCCATGGCCTGCAGCGATCAATGTCTCTTGCTGAGCCGTTCCTTTCAGAGGGAGGGGCGCAATGCACGCTGGGTGTTGTAGGAAATGTAGAACGGGCGAAACCACGAGCTGTTTGTGCAACTTTCTCCACAGCTATGGCGCCAGTTTAAAATATTATTGCTTCTATCGATTACAGAGAACACCAGCTTTGACTGACGGTGGCTTTTTCCAGGGGCGACCTGCTCCTTTAAGAATATTGATCAATCATCAGTCAAAACAGTTTTATATTGTGGTTGTAGTTGGTTTACATTATAGCTGGCCTCTCCTCCCCCTCTCCACGACACCAGAAGCTTAAAGTCATGCGTCCAACCTGTCACCTGTCCACTAGGTTTTTATAGATTTCTGTTCTCACACCCTGAACGCTGTTATTGGCTGAGGCCTGCACACCCACTGCCTAAAGGTTGACTCCCAGAAACCCGAACACAGCAAGATAGTAAATCCAGACAGAGGGCAGAGTCTCTGCAGATACAGACAAACACATCACACTTGAAGTGGGTCAGAAGTGATGACAGAGAGTTCAGAGATAGTTTTTTAGGAAAGTCCTACTTTCATAACTTGAAAGTATTTAAGTAAAATAACTTACTGCCCACATGTGACTGTTATTGTTTTCTATATGATATATTTTATTGTTGGATGAATATTTCAGATGCATGAATCTGTGAGCAACATTTAACTTAACTCAGTCTGTAGGGACTTGGCTTGGGAACCGGAGGGTGGCTGGTTCAAGTCCCGGTATAGACCAAGCGTGGAATTGGGGTTGGTGGCTGGAGACGTGTCAGTTCTTTTCCAGGGCTGTTCCCTTGAGCAAGGCACCAAATGTCCATGTGCAGCCTCCTCACTCTGACATCTCTCCATTAATGCATGTCCAGAGTGTCCTGTTTGTGCATCTGGTATTTAGGGCTTTTATATGTGTGTGGCATGTTTGTAATAATATCAGAGTCAAGACATTGTATTTCTCCTCTGGAATTATACCTTCTTCTTCTTCTTCTTCTTCTTCTTCTTCTTCTTCTTCTTCTTCTAAAGGTACAATATTTTCTTATGAAATGTAGTCAAGCTGAAATATTAGATAACATGGCCTTCTCCTCAGCGATAACAGCTTTGGTCACTGATTAATTGTCATCCCCGTTAAGGACATTAGAGCATAAAAAGCATAACATTTTCTCATCTGTCATCTCTCTGTGTCGCTCCTCTCAGTTTCGGCGTGTTGCTGTGGGAGCTGCTGACCGGCGAGGTTCCCTACAGGGAGATCGACGCTCTGGCGGTGGCTTACGGTGTCGCCATGAACAAGCTGACTCTTCCCATCCCGTCAACGTGCCCCGAACCTTTCGCTCAACTGCTCGGAGGTAAGAAGCGGGAAACACCCGGACACTTTGAGTTAACATTAAATAAAACAAAAGACCAAGACTTGTTCCATTTATTAAAGTTTGGAAAGTTTAGCTTTATGTGGTTTTTCTTCTGAACTTTAATGTTCATGAGTCATCAAATGTGACCTTAAACATGTCAGAAAGTCATTAAGAAAAGACCCTTTTTGTGTCCTCATCCACTGATATTCTCGATGCATCTGGCAGACGAGACAAACAGAGTTATAAAAGGATAAAGGCCGTGTGAACGTCTTCATTAAGTTGCTTTTTATACATCCTCGTGCAGCCGAGCGCCTGAGCTCCCCAGGGCCGGATTTCTCCTTTTCACCTTGTAATAATCCAGCCGCTCGATGTTAACAGTGGTAGAGTATTAACGGGCTCTTTATTTCACAGTTCAGGTCGTCTCTGTTTAAACACGCTCCTTCCTTATATCCACATTTCCTCAGGCCAGGTTTTTACGTCTCACAAAAAAACGAGCTGTTTCTTAACTGTCAGCCAAACTTCAGTCACCTCCTCTACTCCCCTCCCACTCTGCTCCTAAAGCTCTTTTCCTCCTCCTCATCCTCCCCTCCACTCCTCTTCATCTTATCCATGTTCATCCGCTAATCTCTCCTTTTTCATCCCTCGCCGCTCTCTCCTCACTCTGTTTACTCCTGTCATCATCTCACTTTCATCTCCTCTCCCTCCCAACTTCATCCACTCGCTCTTTATGCTAATTTCAGGTTACCTAAAAAATAAACGTTACCTGCTGAAAACTGTGAAGCAGCTTCCCTGGTTGCACTTTTACTTTCTCAGTCGATGGTTGTGCCTGTGGTTATGTGTTGGAGAGGCAGCAGTGATCAGTGTGTGGCTCAGCAGATTACTGTAGGTGCGCACCGTGTTTCTGTCACACTGTCACTCAGGGTTTGGCTCATGATGGCGGCCATATGCCGGCCCATCTTGCTCGCTTCCACGTCTCATGTTGCCTCCTTTACTGCCAGGAATGGAAAAAAAAAGTCCAGACCAAAATGAATGGTTCAGCCGCTTTTAAATATGTTCATAACCTGTGAATTTGTTGTCTAGTTTTTAGGGACTGACATTGCGAATTAGTTAAGAATATAAATGCTTTGGTGTGCTGCTTACTCAACCCTAAACAACTAACAACAAATATTAAATATATAAGAATTTATTCAGGGAAAATGAGGTGAAAAGTGATAATTTAAAAATGTCAAATTTAACTTTAAGTTACAAAGCAAGCAGTGCACATACAATACCCATAAACGTTGTTGTACTTAATTTATTAGTTATACAACTTAACTGAAACTGGTCTTTTGTTGCCGAGCAACCCAAACATTCTCCTGCACTCTTGCTACTTTGTTTGTGTCCATGTGTTACCACAGAGCAGCTACTTTGTATGATGTACGCTTATCTGTTTTATTTTAATAAGAGTCTGCTGTGTGATTCAGAGGTACCAGCTTGATCAGTGTAGACACACACAGTCTGCTGTAATGTTAATTAACAGTATTCAGAACAAGTGGCTGAGGCGGAGTGATACACAGAGTGAAAAGTCCCAGTGATGTTGTTCTCTATGTCAGCACTCATGGAATGCCTCTTGTCCAATCAGATTACTTGGTCTGAAATAACTGTTGTATAATCCAATGGTACAGCAGGGGATAAAAAATATAATGTGGCGATATGTTCTGACATAATGTGTTGTATAGAACAGGAGAAAGCTTATAATGTATATGTGATAAAATTTACTTAGTGTTTAGTAGACTATAGTATAATAATAAATAGAATAAATATTATACACTTAAACTTGTATTAACGAAGGGAACATGATGAAGTCAAATTCTGGTGATATGCTGCTCAACAATTAATTATTTTTCAACCCCATAAAAAAAGTCCCAAACCTTCATGAATTGATCAACAAGTACAAAACTGTCTCAGTAGCCTGATCCTGCTGTGTATTCTTCCTCTGTACCAAAGAGATGTCAAAAACACACCAGTGAGTCACACACTCTGTTTATTTAAAGTAAATCCCACATACATCATCCTGCTGCTGTTAATATACACCAGAGCACCAAATGTGTATTAATCCCCCGCTGAAAATAGTCCCTATCACATGCACTGTTTACTCCTGTTTGAATAACGTCTTCTAAAAACTACAGAGCCCAACCCAGATTTATACTGAGTGCAGCGTATTGTTTGTTGACAATAAGAGAAATATAGAAAAGCAGCACTTTGATAAGCAAGACTGTAAACTAAAACAGTGCTTTATGTTAGCCAGTGTTAGCTGTTAAAGTGGTGTTTTTTGAATGGAGCCTGGTATGAATCATATCTCTGGTGTAATAGTAAAGTAGGAGTCATAGCTAAGACATCAAACAAAGCTAAAGCTAAGTCAAATTCAGACAAAAAAATACACAAAAAGGACACAAAAATGCACATATTACCTTTGATGTTTGCATGTAATTTACGACTTTATAACATCCGATCAAGACTTTAAAAACTTACGGCAGTATTAACTTGTTCCTGTCCCTCTTGTCTCTCCCCTCAGAGTGCTGGAGCTCGAACCCGCGCAGCAGGCCCTCCTTCACCAGCATCCTGATGCGGCTGCTGGCCATCGAGCAGTCGGCCATGTTTCAGATGCCTCTGGAGTCCTTCCACTCGCTACAGGAGGACTGGAGGCTCGAGATCCAGCAGATGTTCGACGAGCTGCGGGCCAAAGAGAAGGTGACGAATCCGACAAACTTAAAGGAACTTTATTTTGAAATGTATGTTTTTAAATGTGTCTTTGAACAGAGGAGAAATGTGGGAGGATTTTTCAACACCTCACTCTGTCTGAGGTGTTTCTGCAAATCAGAATTACCGTAGCAACGAGCTTGTTCAAGGAGAGGTGTGAGAGGAGGTGCTGCTGTGCTAACGACATCTTCCTCTCCTCTCCTCCTCATCCTATTCATCCCATCTTCCTTACCTCATCCTCTTCTCTCTTCTCCTAATTCTCTCTTCTACTACCTCTCTTTCTCCTTCTCCCCTTCATCCTGTCTCCTTTTTCCTCTTCCTCTTTCCTTCCCTTTTTTCCTCTCCTCGTCCCCTCCTTTCTCCACTTTTCCTCTCTTTCTTCTTTTCCACTTCCTCTTATTTTCTACTATACCTTTTCTTCTCCTCTCCCTCTCCTTCATCTTCTCTCTCCTCTCCTACTTGTTCTCCTCCTCCTCGTCTTATCCTCTCCTCCTCCACTCCTTTCTCTTCCTCCTTTCTCCTCTCCCCTTCTGTTCTCCTCATCCTTTTCTTCCCTCTTCTCCTTCTTCTCTTTTTCTCCTCTTCCTCTCCTTTCTCCTCTTTTCCTGTCCATCCTGCTCTTCTCTATTCTCCTTTCAACTCCTCCTCCTCCTCCTCCTCCTCCTCTTGTCTTCACTTTTCTCCTCCCCTCCTTGCCTCCTTATCCTCAACTGTCCTCTACTCTCTTTCCTCTCCCTCTTCCTCATCCTCTTTTTCTCATCTCCGCACGTCTCACCTCCTCATTCATTCCACTCCTCTGCTCCCCCTCATCCCCCACCTCTCCTACCATCCTAAACCTCCTCCTTTATTCTCCTCTCCTTTGCTATCCTCATCCTCTCCGCTCTTTTCCTGCCTCGTTCTCTCTACAGGAGCTGAGATCCTGGGAGGAGGCGTTGGCACGAGCCGCCGAGGAGCAGAGGGAGCAGGAGGAGCAGCTGAGGAGGCGGGAGCAGGAGCTGGCGGAGAGGGAGATCGACATCGTGGAGCGAGAGTTGAACATCATCATCCACCAGGTGTATCAGGAGAAACCCAGCGTGAAGAAGAGGAAGGGACACTTCAAGAAGAGCCGCCTGCTGAAGCTCGGCAGGGACAGCAACTGCATCAGTCTGCCCTCTGGTGGGTGAAAGAGGAAGTGCAGTCTGGTTCTTTTAATCTGAAGAGTCAGGTTCAGAGCTCACAGTTTGATGTAATTTCCTGTTACTTGGTGGATTTTAATGGTTGGAAATTCTGGCCAAACAAAAGTAATAAAGTCAATTTTCACCGGTACACCCAAAGCCTCTTCTATAGAGAAAAATAACAGAAGATAAAATGTTCTTCACAGTGATCACATGTTGCAAAATATGAAGCAAACACAGAAAATTTGAATTTAAATGAGCTACTCAGAAAACCACTTACATTTCAAATGTGCAAACACACGTTTTTAACATGTTTCACATCTTATCACGTTTTTGCATATTTAAAATAAATGTTTTTTAAGAGTAGAAGATATTTCTGTTGAAAATCCATAGTAAATCTTAAGTTTGTTATTCCTTTATATTACTATTTTAGGGAAATGTTTCATCAAATTGTACAAAAACCCAAAATCAAACCGGCCGCTGGAGCACAGAGGAAGCGGATCTATTGCAGGATCAATAATGTGAATATCTGAGAAATAATTCAGTTCTTTTATTCAAATATTTTGCAGCAAACAAACAAAAGATCCTTACCCTGGTAACAACACAACATACACCTTCCCCGGTGCCAGCATATCCTAGCTCGCCCTCCCATATATACACGTCACCCAGTGCCCAAACTGCCCAATACTTTTAAAAATCAAACCATAAATAAATACTCAAATATCACAATGTTATAAAACTTAGTACAAATCTTCCTTAAACAAAATGACAACAAATAGATGAATAAGTAAATGTTAAATAAACTAATAAAACATAACAATGTGAATAGGTCCAACATACAGTATGTTTGCGAAAACTTGTGCTACTAATAGTATGCTTTTATTTGAACAAACAGGATGTTGTAGTTCATGATTTAAACCTTAACCCAGTGTGTTTACCCAAAATGATTGATGTCAAATCTCCTTCATCTGTAGGCTTTGAGCACAAGATCACAGTCCAGGCGTCTCCCAGCGTGGACAAGAGGAAGACTCAGGGCAGCGAGAGCACCACGCCACCTGCCAGCCCGGGGGTCATCCCCCGACTCCGAGCCATCAGACGTGAGTAGGAACTGTGAGAAACATTCAGAGAGCGTCATTTGTGAGAGCGAGGGAGGAATGTAATGTTGTTTCTTTTAATCTGTCCCTCAAGTGACGCCGAGTGACGGCAGTAAGACGTGGGGCCGCAGCGCCGTGTGTAAGAAGGAAGAGCTGACGGTCAACAAGAAGAAGGGACGCACCTGGGGGCCGAGCTCCACCCACCAGAAGGAGAGGGTCGGCGGGGAGGAGAAGTATGTGCTCATTATGGATGTAAAATATCTCTTACTTTAAGATTAATGTTTTTTTAATTTGAATTAAACACAAGATACTTGTGCCCTAATGACATGGATAAGCGCTCAGTGAAGAAACCCCTCCGCTTGTGCCCTCATCCCAGTACTTATAATTAACCAACCACACCGCAACCCAGGCAGCATTGCCACCAAGTAAAACTAATCAATATTAATAAGATAAAAGTTGAAATTATAATAAAAAAAACTTACTTAAAGTAATAGAAGTAGAATGACACAATGCAGAAACATGTCTCCTGTGGCTATTATAGGCTACAATTATGTGTTATATCTTATTATCAATTATTAACTTTGAGCTTTAATGTAAAAGCAAGAATCCACTTTTATAGTTGGTTGAGGTGGAGCTCATTTTCTTACTATTTTGTACGGGACTGCACCTAATGATGATTGTTTTCATCATGGATTAATCTGCTGAGTGTTTTCTCCATTAAACACTGGATTAACTGGTTTGTAAAATATCTGTAAAAAGCAAGACATGCTCTTAAAATTACACATATCTCAAAGTTACATCTTAATAATGGTTGTTTGGTCCAACCAGCACTTCAAACCTCCAAACTACATTAAAAAGTCTCCTAACAAAACTTAGAGAAGATTTTAAATCCTCACACTGAAAACTGTTTGTTAGCACTGTTGCTTCACAGCTAGAAGGTTCCTGGCTCGAATCCCGGTTCGTACGTAGCGGGCCTTTCTGTGTGGAGTTTGCATGTTCTCCCCGTGCATGCGTGGGTTCCCTCCGGGTACTCCGGCTTCCTCCCACAGTCCAAAGACATGCTCGTCGGGTTAACTGATGACCGTAACATTTAGCCGTAGGTGTACTGAATAGTAACCGAAGCCTTAAAATAATTTTATATAATTTCCTTTGAAGTGGAAGGAGTAGTGGGCATTAAAAGAAATAATGAAGTAATGGCAAGAATATGAAATTTGTTTCTAAGTACAGCACATCAGGTTTTGTAATTATGTATGAAAATGTGTATCTGTGTGAGATTAGCTGCAGGTCAGCTGTGCAGTCCATACAGATATACACAGATAAATGATACTACTAGTCACAGCTCTGCATGAAAAGAGTTGAATCCTTTCTTGTTGCCTTTCTCTGTTTTCTAAAATGTGACAAAACAGCATGTTCTCTATAAACCATCTTATAAAAGCGGCTAAAATTGGATCATGAGGCTTGTTTTCTGTGAGATCGAGGGTTATCACAGTTATCGCCAGCGAGATGAAAACATTTTCTCATATCTAACTGGAGAGGTTATTGCTCCGAACACAAAGAAACAAAACCTTTCAATCAATTTCTCATTACAGAGTGTGGAGCGGCCAGAAGCAGAGCAATAATCTCTGCAGAATGTGGTGGGAGAAAAATCCATGTTGTGTTTGATGGCTGTCCTCATGTGACATGAAGCTTCTTGATAACTTTTTCCTCAGTTTGAAAACATCACTGTGGCACTTTGTTACATTGTTTTGTGTTTGTGTGTGTTTGCAGACTGAAGTCACTTGGTGAAGGCTGCAAAGTTTGGTCGTCCAGTGCACCAAATCTGGGGAAGTCCCCCAAACATGCACCCATGACGGCCGGCTTCTCCAGCCTCAATGAAATGGGTGAGTTTTACCTTTCATTTAGAGTTTTGCATCAAGTTAATCACGACAACTTCGCCTCAATCCCTCCTTCCTCCCTCACACAGAGGAGTGCTGTGAGTTCGAGGAGTCCCCGGGGTCCCTGCAGCCCTCAGAGACCAGCAGTAACGGGGCTGCGGAGGACTCGGGCTCCCTGTGGGGCAGCCTGGGCCCCAACGCGCTGCCCTCTGTTGGCGGCTCCTGTCAGGGGCCCGGCAGCGTGGGGTCGGGGGCGAGCTACCAGGACTCGCTCCGTCGCAGCAGCCAGAGGAAGAAGAGCGACATGTTGCTGCTGGGTTGCGCCTCTCTGCTCGCGTCTGTCGGCCTTGGGCAAGACCTGCTGCAGCTGGGAAAACTACAGGTGAGGAAAACCAGCACAAGGAGAACAACAATCAGTACACCTAGTTTGTGAGTTTTTATTGGGTCTTTTTTATTTTACAAGCTCGTCCCTACAGGATATTAAAGTTTTAGATTTTAGCTATTCCCCTGATAAACAGGAAGCTTCCTCCTGCACACACTTAAAGTAACAGACATGGTTTAAATCACCTGCACAGTCTCCAGATCTCAGACTGATGGATCAGCTTTGGGATGAGATGAAACAGGATGAGCAAGCTGCCAAATTATCAGCAGGAAATGAGCGATGCTGTCGAGTCAGCACCGACCGAGGTCTGCGTGGACGCTTTCCAGCATCTGTTGATTCTGTGTATCAAAGGTTTCTGTCTGTTGTCGAAGCAAAGAAAGGTTTTACCAAAGTAGATACAGAGTTTACAGTTACAGGATCAAATAGCTTATGATTTGGATGTAAACTTTTACTTTGAAAGGGTGAGGAAGTGATTATCAAAAGGAGTTTCATAGTTTTCTGACTTCTCAGTGGTTTGTTAACATGTACTAATGTTGCGTTCAGGTGCTTCAGGACGAGCAGGACCTCAGAGAGGAGCAGCGGAAGAAGAAGGAGGGTCTCTTCCAGCGGACGGGACGTTTCCGTCGCAGCACCTCCCCGCCCAGCAGAAACCTGTCCCTCTCTCTCTCCAGACATCACGACTCCACCCTCCCCTGCTTGGACCCGTCCCCCTCCGTCACACTCCTGTCTCTGTCCTCTCTGTCCGACTGCAACTCCACCAAGTCCCTCCTCCCCTCAGACCCGGATGAGTACCCCCTGACGCCGATGACGGGGGTCAAAACTCCGGCAGCGACGCCGGCTCCCGCCCTCAACCCGCTCCTGGACCTGCGGGCGGAGAGCTTCAAGAAGGAGCCCAACCAGTCGCTCACGCCGACGCACGTGTCAGCAGCCATGGCGCTGAACAGAGGACACAGACGGACCCCCTCAGACGGGGCGATACGACCCCGAGCTCAGACTCTGGGACACCACAGGACGCCGTCAGACGGGAGCATGCCCATGCCGCCTCCACCAGGGGCACAATACAAGACGATTAGCAAAGGTACATTGACCTATGACATACGATTAGGTTTCATTCTCAATGTCAACCGACATTTTTGGAGGTTACTGTCATATATTTCAAAATCGTCACATTTTTAAGCTGGAGGGAGAAAAGGAGGATGTTTGCCACATGTTCTGTTACAGTTATAATGAAACTCTTCTCTCTTCTTGTCCTTATTCAGCTACACAGGACAGCCTGGACTTCCCCCGCCTACCCGACCCCGCCTCCATCTTCCCCGCCCCACATCGGCGCAAAGCCCCGGCTCCACCGATCCCCGACCAGCCTCCTTTCTGCCTCATCAGCCCCCTGGAGAGACCCAAGACTCTTGAGTTTGCCCCCCGGCCGCGGCCCACTCCGGCCCGGATGAGAGCCGACCCCTGGAAGCTGGGCTCTCTCTCTCGGACCCTCAGCTCGTCGCCGGGCAGCAGCTGCGACAGCCCGCTCGGGTCAGGGGACAGCAGCAGCGCCGGCGCCACACGACCCAACCTGATGGACATGGACGTGGAGGGTCAGAGCGCGGACCACACGGTTCCTCTGTGCGGACAGAGGAAGCCTGCGACGCTGTGTGGACAGCAGTACTCATAGTGAAAACAGCAAAGGGACATTTTCAAGTCTTTGCATTCAAACCTGAACCGAGTCATTAAAGCTTGAGCTAGAAATGAATTCACTATATTCACACAGCGGCCATTTTTGTCTGACTCCATGCTCATGGTGGCGAGCTCAAATGCTGCTATTATATAATGCTGCTGTGTTCAAATTTTAAGTTGATTGACAGGGAGAGAAATGTTGCCATATTTCTATGTAAAACAACATAACTCCTTAGCTACCCTTAGATAATAGCTAATGCTAGCATTCAAGCACTTACTAGATCACATTACATTAGCTAACATTACGTTAGCTAGCAAGGACACTAGCTAGTTATGTGTTCCAAGCTAACGTTATGCTAGCTAAAAATGTAAACTTTTCCTAATACATTGTATTGTGTTACCAAACGGTTATATTAGCTTTCAGCCACTTCCGAGCTAACAGTGATATTATCTAGTTAGTGGCTGGATGCTAACGTTAGCTGTTGTTTGACATTAGCTAAAGGGTTATCTAATATCTTGTTTTATCTTAAAATATGGCAAGATTTCCCTCTGAATTTTCACAGTTTATTGAACACAGCAGTACGACATTATAACAGCATTTGACCTTCTTAAACTGAGCGTGCCCCAAAGGAAAATGGCCGCCGTGTGAAGATGGTCATTGCCTACTGACGTCTGAGCCGAGCAAAGTGCACTCACTGCAGAAACATCTCACTTCTTGTCGCGTTATAGGCTCATAAAGGAAGCCGTTCCCCTCATGTGTCTGAATAATAAGGTGTGAATCCTTACAGCCAGCCTCTCCCTGCTAGTGCTCTCTAACCTGCACCACACTGAGGCTCCAGGAGGCCTTTTAATACCCATCTCACCCAGCACTTCTTTCCCTCCTTTGAAGCCATCTTAACCTGCTTCTTAGAGCCCCTTTGACCAGGTTGCACTTCCTGCAAGACCTTCAAAAGCCATTCAAGTACTTAAAAAGCCACTTTTTTAGACTTTGCTAACTGTTCATTTCAACTCACCTGCTTGTGCTTTTTGCTTGTCCGCTTCCTGCTTACACAAAAACATTCGCATTTCACCTTGACGTTCATTATTTCGGGAGTGTTTCTTTGACGAAAAGAGGAGCTGGACTGTTTGAAATTCTTAATACAGAGTGTCTTTGTTCTCATTTTGCACGCCGTTTTTTCCTGCCAGTGCACAAACATCTCCCATAAACCCTCTGCCTTCGTCCTCACATGTGTCATCCCTCTGCACGGGGAGTCCAAAGAGCACTGCTGGACTGGTTTTCTCCTCAGCCTTGTACAGAAAAGTTTATTTTCTCAGTGCTTGCATCATCCCCTCTGCAACCGGTTAGCAAAACTGTTTTCTATTGGTTCGGCAGGCCAGGTGTGTTTCTCTCTGTGTGAGTGTGTATATATTACTGTACATGTGTGGAAGAACAAAACTGGGCTCTTTTTTTATTTGCGTGCTGGTGCTTTTTCAGTGCATGTTGTTTTACGTGTGAATGTTGTTTCACGCTTTCAAAATAAGAGCACACGTTTCATCTGTTTGTCATTTACACGTTTTTTTTTTTTTGGGACGAAAACATTCCTCACTAGCCGTCAGTAGCACTCTGTTTGGATCACGTTCATGCCGCTGAAAAAGACACAGAAGAAGGAAACTCTGAGGGGGAATCATGTTTGTGAGGGACCGTTTGGACGCTGTTGGACTCTGTGGCACTTTAGGAGCCATGTTAGTTAACAGTCTCTCTTTGGACTCCGTTCACGGCTGACAAATCAACCTTTTCCGCACAGTGGACGGTGGTATTTACTTGACAGTGCAAATTTCTCTAGGTGAGTATGTGTGTGAGTGTGAAAATGTGTGTGTGCTATTATTTGTATGGGATGACGACAATCCCGTCAGTAAAAGAGTGAGTCCAATCTCATTCTCCTCGTGTGGTTAAGAACACTGAGTATTTATTAAATTAATTGTTATTATTGGAAAGGATTAATTATTATTATTATTCTGACGCTCTTCCTGGGATATCTGTATATATTTGTTAATATAACAGGAGAAAAAAACAAGGAAAACCTAAGAAGCTGAAACATCCATGTTGTCTCCAGTCTCATACCTGTGACACCTCTGGGTTCAGTGAGGAAAACGTGTGAAATGTGCTGAATGAGAGACGAATAAAAAAACAAAGAAAGATGCTACACCTGTTTTTTTTTCATTTATTAAATCTATGAGATGATGCATGGAGCTGAATCGGACCGTGTGATATCTGAGCAATGATGGAGAACTCTTAAAATTGCAGTGCAAGAATGTAAAAATACTACATTAAAGCTACGGAAGCCCTAAGTGGACATGCATCCATACATTTTATTTACTCCTGTTAAAAAAAGTAATGTCAATTGTTTGCTCGAGATTTCGACTTATTGATCTCGTTATCTCGAGATAACAAAGCTGCACCTTTAACATCAGATGATCATAACTCGTATCCCTGCTGGCTGCAGAGGCACAAAACAAACATAGTAACAGGCTTAACTTACCTCATTACTGTGGGCAATGGCAGCATGGCATGTCCTGGTCTGTAATGTCACAGTGAACAGCCTGCTGTGTTGTTTTCTAGATCACCAGAAAGTTATCCCGTTATCAGGAGAAAGCCAGCTTTGTTATCTTGAGATAACGAGAAAAATAAGTTGAGGTCTTGAGAAAAAAATACTTGTCATGGGAAAACTGAGAAATATAAGGATGCATGTCTGCTCAGGGCTTCCATACAAAACAAAATATACTCCAAGTGTTAAAAGTAAAAAAGTCTGAAGATCTCCGTCATCAAAGAGATTGCCTGTCTAAATAAAGGTTAAATTACAAAAAAGAAGTCATTCTGCACGGTGGTACCTACCTCACAGCTAGGTTCCTGGTTCAAATCCCAGTTTGGGGGCCTTTCTGTGTGGACTTTGCATGCGTGGGTTCTCTCCGGGTACTCCGGCTTCCTCCCACAGTCCAAAGACATGCTCGTTCATTGGTGACTCTAAAATTGCCCGTAGGTGTGAGAGTGAAAGGTTGCCTGTCTCTATGTGTCAGCCCTGTGACTGACTGGCGAACAGGATAAGTGGTATAGATAATGGACTGATGGATGGATTTTATAGCTGTAGCAGGTGGAAGCTGAGCTAGTTTTTTCTAATGTTTAATGTTTGAGCCTTGAACACAGACATCTGACAGAAAATGTAACACACGCCCTCCAAGTAGAAATTACTTTACTGTAAGAGGCCACAGGTGAATAAGGCTAACTTTAGCAGTGTGTTGTATTTCATGAGCTTATTGCCTGTTTTTATTTTCTTAAAGAATAATCAGATAATTATTAAATAAATGTGCGAAAGTAAAAAGTAAAAAGTGTCCCTTTGAAATGTAGAGGTAGAGGTAAATCAAAATACTCACATAGTATAAGTGCCAGAGACAAAGGCAGGTGCAGTGACAGATAATGTCCTCTAGGTGTCACCACTGTGCCCAATGATGTCATAACATTTCCAGGTCTGCTGTTTTTCTGCATGCAATGAATTCCTACAGTACAGTCGATCTCTGACTCTGCAGTGACCATAAAGAGCAGATGATGCTGCACTCTTTATTCAACGCAGCAAACGAGGGTTAAAGGATTAAATTTAAGATGTCGCGGTGTAGAGAAGTCTTCAAAATGCCAAACAGAACATGATGTTTCACAACAGCATGAATATTAAACACAAACACTCCACTGTTGTGTCTGTCGGTGTGACCACCAATCAAACACCCGATTCCAGACGCCAGCCAGTTACCTAGCAACCTCTCCTCACTTCCATGGTGATGCTATTAAAAGCACCAACAAAGAAAAAGGGAAAAAAAGGGACGATGTGCCTGAAAATGAAGAGAGAGAGAGAAAGAGGTGTTAAAGAGCTAGCCCAGTGTTTTGTCTGCCAGGAAGACACTGTGTGCTTTCTGTGTTTCTCTCTGCCTTTTGTCCTGAACAACAGCAGTTATTCTCTCACATGTTTATCACCCTCTCTATCCTTTCTCTTCATGCTTTCTCTGAACAATTTGTCACCTTATTGTCTTCCGACTATTGTTCCGTCCATCCTCTTTTCATCTGATGTAAGAGGAGAGGTGAAAATAGGCGCTGTCTTACAAACATCTTTGTGTGTTTGGTGTTAAGATAGATGTGAAACACAAACCAGATTGCCTGCCAGGTGGTGTGTCCTAAAATCTGCACGAGGACTCTCTTTGTCTTAAACGTAATCTTTTTCAGATAATTAAACCACAAAGGAAGTTTTATTTTTTGAAAGATGTGTGTAATAAAATGTAAGGATCACATGATGAAATATAAGTAGAATAACGAAGGTCTAGAAGTGATTTTTAGGATGCTGTTTTGTTTAAGCAGATGCCAGGAAGGAAGCAGAAGTGTGGGACTTATAAAGGTATTTTTCCAGGCAGGAAGTGTCCAACAAAAAAAGATGTTATTGGTGTCATCATGGGTATTTTTGGACTGGCTAGGAGATTAAATGTCTGTACATCTCAGCCTCTGATACCTATCTCTAACATTTACATTGTGACAGCCCCAGAGTCTGCTCCATCTTTGTTGTCTTATCTGGTTGTATCGTCCGTATATTTGAGAGGTCCATTTAGCAGCCGTTCTTTAACTTGAGGTTACATCACATGGTCTTGATCAGTAGATGGAGTAGATGTAGATGTTGAGGACTTATAGGTAGGGTCAGATAAATCTTTCAAATGTCAAACTATTTTGACGTTCACTTCCTGTCAAAAATGTCTCTAAGCCTGGCCTGAGATAACACTGATGTGCTTAGAGTGCTATGAACAACAATTCCACCTCAGTCGGCAAATTTAATCTGATGCTCTGTCCTGTCAGATGCTGTTTCTCAAATTGGACATCTGTATTTTAACAGACTTTAAGATGCTCCAGCATGAGCACATACAACGTTAAACCTCTCATTCTTCTTCTTTATGGTTGAAACTGGAGGAGGTTCCCTTTAAGAGTACTCCCTGATTTAGCATAGCATTTGTTTAACATTGCTGGACTCACAATTGACACGCTACGGAGCCAGAGATATCTTCTTCACATTATCGTTGGTTTACTTGGCAGCACACATGTGGTTGTTTTATGCTAGTAGCGGCTAATGGCTAGCTTTGAGCAGTTAGCCTCATGCACAGACAAGCAGCTAAGGTCTTGTAAAATCTTCTTCTTCTTCTTTTTAACTACAAATTTCACGTGTCGCTTCCATACCCAACCACTGACTCAAGTGACATCACTTGAGGTAAGTGACATCACTTGAGGTAAGTTACCAGACGTCATATCACTCTCTCTGGAGGCACAAAACAACCACAACATTCCTCTTTGTTTGAAACTTTATTCATAATCTTCATTTACCAATCAGTAGTGCATTCCCGGGCTAGCAGTTCAGTAAAACCAGTGGTGGAGGCCTGTGATGTTTGGATGTTGAATGAAAAAGGCCTCTTGGGAGCGAGGCGAGACAAAAACGCAGTCATAGCTTTGACCAGCTTCATGTCTGTTTTTTGTTTCTCTCCATGAACGCACGATGGAGATCTGTGGCTGTGAGGAGCAGCTCTGCGCTCTGGTACGAGTCACTCAAAGTTTTCATCCACTCCTGCGTCTTACTGTGCAGGAACAGACCAGTCGGGTCAAAGGTCATTCCGACGTTGGGGAGGGGGGGGGGTTTTCAAAGGGCATTGCACGCACTCCGAGCCGGTTCTGGATCCCTTTGACGAAAAGGGGCGTCAACAGAAATACCAACAAATACAGACACAGTCACAAAGCAGCTCCGTGGAGGAGCTTTAGTAGAATTCTCTTTTCTATCTCTTGCTTTTCTTTTCTGTTGATAAAGTAATTCAGTAAAGCTTTTCACGACCATAAAACTTTCCATTTTGTAATTTTTTTTGTACATTTGTATCATATATTCACAAAAACTACTCTGACATTTGACAAACATTTACCTCAAATGACATCAAAGCAAAAGAGCAAAAATAACACAGCCAGTAGTTTGACTCTTCTGTCTCTTTTTTTGTGCTTTTTGTTGTTTGTTTTCAAAGCTACACTGATGTCGACATCAGACGTCTCTATTTTGCACAGACAGCATGTCAGCTCTGTCCATTAAGAACTGATGAGCCAGAAATGAACCTGTTTCATGTGCAGCTTCCTATCCCCTAGACGGCCGCAGCACATGCTAAGCTAGAATGACTTAGCGCAGTGAGACAAAAACAAGATGGCAGACTGGTGCCGTGGAGAGAGGACCACGGGAGGAGACCGATCCCCGAGGGGCCCATGGGTGAGTAGACTCAGCCCAGGCAGCCATGGAGACAGAGCCTGCAGGTGCCATTCCTCACTGTTGTTTTGTTGATTTATTTCCTCTGGGACGCCAGAGGAAGAGAGGAGGAGAAGAGAGGCACAATAAGAGTGAGGAAGGCTTCTGCGTCTCATCTTTTAGCTGAGTGATGCTAACAAAATCGTGTGTTTCTAAAATATGACATTATTTTAAGAATGAAACCACTGATTCGTGGGATTTGATCAAGTACCTATTGGCATCAAATTTTCAAAAGTGGTTTTACACCTCAGCTTTGGTACAGATTACGCTTACAAGATATAATGGATGGAGCCAGGCTAGCTATTTCCCCTTGTTTCTACTCTTTGTGCTAAGCTACGCTAACCTGCTGCTGGCTGTAGCTTCATATTAGCGTACAGACATGAGAGTGGTGTTAGTCTTAGTAATTATATTGAAAAACATCTTATATATGTGGTCTATATGACCAAAAACATGTGGACTGCATGAGAGCAAATCTCTGCAGCCAGGTTAAGATAAATGCGTGAAAACTGTGAATGAGATGTTCAGGAATCGTGTAGCTTTAAGCTACGGTGTCCCCATACGTTCAGCCGTTTGGTGTTAAATCTTAAAGCTCGAAACTTCTCTGTTTATCTTGTGTCTCTCTCGTAGCTGCAGCTGCTTTACTGGGGCTGACGGTGGCCTACTTCTCCCTCCACTGGAGCCTCTCTGTATCATGCCGGTCTCCTCAACGCATGGTGCCGTCTCTCCAGAGTCCCATTGACACACTTAGGTCCCTATTTACCTCCTAGCGGGTCACTGGAAAAAACGGGGAGGGGAAATCTTCTACGGCATAATTCTTTGATTTCCTCTCTCACCAATTTTTGTATTTCTCAAGCAGAGTTGCCTCTTTCTTATCTCTCACCTTGATCGAGGCAGAAGGTGACCCTAATTTATTAAAGACCTCCTTTTTCCCCCCCAGATTTATTTGATACCTCTTCTACTGCTGCGATCACAGGCTGTCACCACCTTCTGTGTTTAAAATAGATAAAAGAGAGGCATGAGCAAACAGTGTGGCGGCATGCCATGACGAAAAGCAATAGAGCAGATATAATCCCTATCCCATACATCTCTAGTGACTCTCTGCAGCCGCGCGTCACATGCAGGAGGGGAAACAGTTTCATGGCGTCAGAGAGAAGGGGGATTCAGGTCATGCTTTCACAAATCGTCAACCTTCTGCAGAACAGACTGTGGTGACGCTAGCATAAAAGCAATGTTTGCATTATCAATGATTCAGCTTCAGAAGTCACAAGAGAAGCAAATTATCTATGTATCTTTTGACAGCTAGCCATGTGTATCCACAAACTATATCCTCATAGTGTTGTCTAATGCTAATGCTGTGTTTATCTGTCCTTTAGCACAGATAAAGTGAAAGAGGAAGAAATCTCAAACGGCACGCTCTTGTTGAGCAGCCCTAAAGCTGAGTGCTAAAACGTGGCGGTCTAGACTGCCGGGGCCCAGGACAGATGTGTGCGATTGTTTCCCTGCACTCACGCGGCGGCCCGGAGACTCCTCCGTGTGTTATCGATGTCTTTAGCATTAGCGATAAAAGGTTGGACCTCCGTTTAGAAATGTTAAAGTGTTTCTCGCTGCGAAACTTTAGAGTGGATTTCCATGATGAAGCTCCGATCCTATTGGCTATTTTCCGTTGTGACATCATTAACAGGAGAGCAGAGAGGAAGGAAGGAGGGGGCTTTGTGGTCTCAACAACATCAACGACGACACACTATAAAGGAGGGGCAACAGATTGGAGACAGATCCACATTAGCACACCTGATAACAGCAAGAACCGCTGGAGTATTGTGTCTGTTTGCTGCGCGCACGGATGCTATAAACGACCGATTACTTACTACTGAGTACGATGAACACCGAAAGCAATTTAAAAACCCTAAAAACAGACGACAAACAATTGAATTAGCCCTTGAATTGAAAAAAAAAAATCCAGTAACTAAGATTCAAGGAAAGAAAAGTGAGACAAGAGAGCGATGGATTAAGCGTAGAGGCCTTTTCTCTACTCGATGAAGGATTTCTCGTGCTAGTCGGTCCCGTAGTCTGGGTAAGGGGTCTGAGTGAGCCCTGTTGGAGAAGGATGTACAATCAAATTGGGCTATGGTCTTGATATGTGTCACACACACACACCCCTAACTGTCCCCCCACCCTCCTCCCAGTGTGGTCAAGCTTCCCACCCCCCTGGTAATTCTCCTGAAGAGTTCAGAATCAGACGGAGAAGAGAAGGCAGAAAGAGAGAGAGAGCAAAAAAGCAGAAACAAAATGCATTTTATGTCCTTAAAACATGAACTAAATCACGCAAATGTCCATTATTCATATGTATGTTTTGAAGCTCCTTTTTCAGTCCACCACATCGACTGTTTCTTATGAGTATAATACAGCATTTTCCTTGTTTTTGTTGTTTTTTTTTTATGTTTGCTCGACTGTCTGCATCTAGGGAGAGGAAGCACAGCACCTGAGGGAGAGAGAGGGAGAAGAAGAGGGAAGAGAAAGGGAAAGGAACGTCGGTTTGCAGACGGCTTGTGATATGTCTCCTGTTGGTTTCCATCGCTGGCGGGGTGAACGGGGTCTGTCTCTTCTGTCCGGGGGCTGTGCTGCTGTCAGGAGTCGATACAGGAGGCGGAGAGAGGGAGGGTCGATTTAGGGACTGCTTGTAGGGTCGGAGGTCAAGGGGTCAGGAGGGCGAAAAGGATCGAGGGGTCAGCCCTGGGTCTCTTTGCCGCTCTCTCGTTCCCGCTGTCCGCTCTTGCTCATCTTCATCTCCGTCAGCTGGATGTACCGCAGCACGTTGGTGTCTGTGATGGAGACAGAAGGAGTGACGTGAATTCAATCTCCTCTAGTAATGCAGATAATTTCTTTTATGTTAGAAAAATGGAGGTGTTGCGATGACTTTGGTTCTTACAGAGCTAAAAAGTGGTCCAGGTTTCCAGAAGTAAGAGTCAATTATTTTCTATATTGACATGTCTAATAAAGAGAAGTCTCAAATGTGACCAGCAACCTGTGAGAACACAACTTACAAAATGGTATCCAATGTTAAGGGGAAAGGAAAGGCACCTAGCTTAATGTGCTTTACAGAAGAACAACAAATAATCCCATGAAGCCTTGCAGGCAAAACACACAGACCTTTATGTACACACACTATTTGATATAACAATAAAAGCTTGCTTTAATTGTTTAAACTGCCAAACGTGTTGACGATGGTGCACAAGGCTCATCAGAGAACAGATGTTACTTTCCCACTGTGTTGCCATCAACTCCAACACTGGGTACACAGTGTGCCAGTGGCACCGTGCTATTTCACTGTTGAAGAAATGCAGCAATGCGCCAACAAAGGCAGGGAAGAAGAAGACTATTACCAAGAAAATGTGGCTGCAAGTTTTTCTAAAAATCAACCCTGCAAATGTTGATGGATGGAGGATGGGAAGGCATCGACAGGTTTATCATAAGGTCTTAAGGATACATGCAATGGGTTTGAAATGTAATGAAAGCAATGAACCCGAGAGGGTTCTTATCTTTTATCGTGGGGTTCTAGCCAGAACCAGGAAGTCTAAAATGTATTATTTTACTTTTCACACACTATTTAGTCAACTTTTTTATTCCAACATGAAAATCTAAAGCCTTCTCTAAGCTGAAAAGAATATAATGCTGTGGGAGAAAACCTACAAGTAGTCAAATTTAACATAAAAAGTCTTGAATCAGCTCATAGTATAATACAATCTCCCTCCATGTTCGTCAATCTCAATTAATTACCAGAAAAAAAACAATCCATAAATCAATATAAAGTTGTCAACATGACCAATTGGTACCTACGCAAAGAACCATGTCTGGTTATCTCACAGTTCTTCTCACCTGTGGGTTCGCGGTTCTTGGCGTCACGCAGGTAGCGTAGGGCACATTCGTAGTCACCCAGGTGATAGAAGGCGATGCCGGCTCGGTACATGGCCTTGAAGTGGTCTCTCTGGTGGCTCAGCACCTTCAGACAGTACTCCTTCACTCGCTCGTAGTTCACCAGCTCTGATTGCAGCAGACACGCTGCAGGAGGAGAGAGAGGGGACACGTTAGACGATTCCTAAAAATGCATTGTAATAATGGTAATAATGATTTTGTCTGCTCAAACACCTTGAGTAAGTCCCACGAGGGTAAAACAAAGACGGGGATATTTCGCTGACATCTCACTTTGTGCCTTTTAATAGAGCCATGGTGAAACTTAGCCTCCACACTGCTTCCTCGGGATGGCAGTGAGCCGACTATAAATAGGCGATACTAATGTCTCACAGTGTGCAGAAGACACAAAAAGTTGTGCAAGCAGTTTGCGCCCCGGGGCAGGAGAGTAATGTCTCTACATGCAAAATAGAAGAATGGGGGGAAACTCAGCCTGAGCATGATGGACTGCACACTATGAGGATGCTTAAGCCTCATTCCCCTGACTTAGCAGATGTGCTGTAAGAAGAGAAGAGAACAGAGAAGAAGGGCAAGCGGAGAGATCAAGTGAGCAGCAGATTCCGCAGGAGTCCAGAACGGAGGATAAGAGATCTAAACCTGAAGCTCAAAAACGCCATGAAATTGAGTTTCATCGTAGCGATGAGGCCTATCGATGTGTCCTGCAGCAGCACTTTGCTCAGGTTGGAGTAACGTCATTAGTAAAGACACACACATGCAGCTTTTCGTCGGCCGAACCTTTAAAAGCTTGCTGATGGATCAGATATCTGATCACTCAAACATTATTCCTCTGGCGATCACAGGCACTCCAGGTTTTTCTTCACGTCTCCCTTCTTTTTTATTCTTATCTCATCACTCCTTCCCTCCCTGCAGTGCCTTATTCTATCAGAGGTTTTATCAAAAATATTCCCTTTTATCCCTTCTTGTACTTTTTCTGCCCTTCTCCTCCCTGTTCTGACTCCTTTTTAACCCTCCCTCCCTCCTCTGAGTCTGCCCTTGTTACACAGACAGCTCTGTGAATAACATGAGTCAGGCGCTGTTAGCCGGGAGGCAGGGTGAGTCAGGAGTGAGAGACGGAGAAAGAGAGAGGGGAGAGGGACACGGCTGCAGTAGAATGAGGAGAAAGAGGGGGTTTGTGTATGGTGACGCTGAAGTGGAGGAGAGAAGGTGAGACCTGGAGACTTAGGGGCGAGGAGTGTGTCCTCTCACCCTGAACGTCGGAGACAAACTGTAGATGGTCTGGCCTTGCCCGTCAACAAGCCAAGTGCACAACACTAAATAATTCATGGTGGACATCAGGGGACGGACTGATTCAATAACAATCAATGTGTTTTGATATTTAGTGGCTGAAGTTGCACGTGTGTCTGGTAGATGCAGGCGGCACGTGGTGTTCTGTGTCAGTGCCTCGAGCCGCACAGCTGTACACGTGAACTTTGATCTTCAACATGCAATTAAAATGGGGGGATGGTTCTCTGGAGATGAGCACAATTACATGTATACTATTTCTATTAAACTGTTTCACCTTAACCGTTGTCCCCTTTTAAATATACTCTTTATTATCTATGACATCGTGTTATAATTACTCTGAATATTCTCAAGAGACACCTGGCCTTTATCCACTATTTCTCTTGATGTTCTCCTTAAATTTATGCTAAAATCAGAATTAAAATTAAATAATATGCCCATGTCTTTAACTTCCCTGGACGTAGGCCTTTCAAAGCAGACTGCATGCCGCTTCACAGTAAATAAACCCATTACATTTAGGATGGCTAGCGATAGCGTCTATTCAAGTGTGCCAGTAAGCAATGACAGGGAGTGTGATAACATATGCAAGTTTCCTGGTTACAATGTGCTTTTTTTGGGAAGGATTCATCATGTTTTTGTTGCTCATATAAGCATCATATTCTTTGTTTGAGAACCCTGATATGTAAGTAGGAGTACTGTGATAGAAACCAGGTAACTGTAGCATGTAAACACTTGATCAGGGTTCGAAATCTGCCAAGTCTAAAGGTGCATCATCAACTCAAGTATCATATTAGGTAGTCAGCAAAATAAACAAAAAAAGGCCCAGCTAAATGGAATTCAGCCCCTCATTCTGTGACATGTCAGAATCATAGACTGTATAAAAAGATGGACGACATGACAGCGCCTGAAAAGTGAAGCCAAAACATTCTGAGTCCCCCTGCTGACTGGCTGCAGCATAGGTCATAAAGCCCGCCTCCTCCATGTTAACAGATGGGACATGAGTCAAACTACATCAAAATACACGTCAAATGAGTGTTTCTCAAACATGGTTTCTGCCATTATAGAAAGTTCTTATCATGCTGACTTACGTCCAAGTGTTCATTTTTGCGTTTAGTTTAGTTTTAATTAGTTGTAAAAAAGGATGATTGACAGCTCTGTTGACAAATACGGCTCCTGCAGCCGATCTGTTCCGGATTAGCAGAGTAGAGGAGGAACGGCGAGAGGAAACATAACTAAAACAATCACTGCAGTCATTGAAGTTTGCGTCTGCTTCAGACCAACACAAGAAGCTGTTAAATACACCAACGTGCGGGATCTTTGCTGTTTTTGTCTGTAGGTTAAGTGTGTGTTTTGGTTAGTGGCTATGGTAGCTCCACCTGCTGATCTCTACTGCGCAACTCTGGCTCCAAATGACGTCATCATCGCAAGATGGCAGTGCCTATCACGGGGGAAAGAGATGCGTCGTCCATCTATATATACAGTCATGGGTAAGCCAACATTTAAAGGACCCTGCAAAGCTGTATTTATTCTGCTGAATTGGTGCACTACAATCTTGTTTTCTCTGGATACTCGTGGCAAAAATGAGATGTTTGAAAATGTTTTAGCTTTTTAGTTAGTTAAAAAATGTTTTTTGTTGTTGTTGACTCCTGTTAAACCCCTTAAGTTGGCTTTATTGGGAAAAAGTTGTTAGATAATAAAAATGTGTTCCGTGACTATTACTCTGACGCACACAATAATAAGATGCAGCCTTGGTGATCCTTTTATTTTCCGCTCGTGACTCAGCCCGGAGTGGAGCTGCAAGGTCGACGCCGTTTCCCGTCTTCGCTCTTCCCTACAGTGGGAATCACCTCAGATGCCCTCTACCTCTCCCGTACACCTCTCTAGTCTACACAGACTCCACTCCTCTATTTGTTTTCACAACCGTCCAGCTACAGCCTGACTGCTCTCATCCCTCCACACGCCTATCCATCTTCGCCCTGCAGCAGTGGACCTGAGCGGGGCTTTCAGAGGATTCAGTTACAGTCCATAATGGCTTAATGGCTGACGCAGTTAGAGAGTCCACTGGCACTCACACAGAAACATACACAGGCTTGGCATCACACACACACAGTGCATACAGCTCATACGCATGGGCAGGAGGCACCCACATATCCACAGTAACACAGGTGGCTGCAAACAAACAATTGGGCGTGCACACAGGATGGATCTTACTTGACAAAACACAACACAGAGACACTCAGAATCACAAACGGACGACTTTGAATGATCGGTTTGATGCACACAATGGTTACAAAGATTCATGACTGTACATACACACACCGACACAAACACAAAAGCAGTGTGCACAAGTGATGACTGGCCGGCCGCACCCCTTCTGGCCCATTAGGCAGATGGATGGCGTGCCAGAGGAAATGTAGTGTGTGGTGAGATGCATTAAGGGTGTGATAATGACGGGATCATGGGAGCAGGCGGGGCAGGGACACAGACAGACAGACAGAGGCCCGATAAAATAAAGCACGATGAAATCACCGGAGCCGAGACGTCCCAGTCTCTGAGAGGCAGACATGATGGTCGAAAGGTTCCTGTTTCTGTGTCCTGTTTTATTGTTATAAATAGAAAGATATGACGGTGGTTCCAGACAGGAGATTGCAAGATAAAAGGGAGGGGATGTGACACGATTAGCAAGAGAGGAACACTTAAAGACTACAGTCTTTGCTGAACAGGTTGCAAACATAGGACCAACCCATTAAACTGTTGTCCATCTTAGATTAACTTCAAATGCCAACATTCAGTGCTAATACAGGAAGCAGTGTGCCGTTTACATATTGTGGTGGAGTACAGGGATGTTATGGTCGACATGATGTTTGACTCTTAGGTCAGAGATCAAGGTTAGTCACATACCTGCAGTTAGCATTCAAGTTTTACCACCTAAAACAAACACATTTGTTAGGGATCTGGTTGACGTGCAGAAATTATGAATTTTTCTTGGTGCTAGAATTGAAATTTACTCATGTTTGTAAAATGTTTATCGCAGCAGCAGAACATAGCTGCTCCGACCTCATCACTCCTCCCAGATTTATTTAACGTGCAGAAATTTAAGGAGTGATGGGAAAATATATTAAACAACCCTAGTTAGAGCCCACAGGTGGAGTACTGGTGCAGGGCAGCGGTGGCCATGACAGAGAAGAGGGAGAGACTGGAAATCTCGCAACTTAAATAGGCCGCCAAAGTGGGAGGAAGTGTTTGTGTCAGGTGATTGTGGAGACAGACGCATCAATCAGAGTTGCCTGCCTGAACTAACTCGCATGCTCGCCCCATTTAATGAAATAGCTAATAAACAGAAAAACAACCTCTTTTCAGTCAACGCTCAATCTTTACAATCTCCAGTTCCAGCTTCTCACAGTGAGGATTCGCTACCGTACTTCATATGATGGTAAAATAAATATCTTGGGGTTTTTAACAGATTGATTTTAAAAACAAGCAATTTGAAGATGCCACCTCGGGCTATGGGAAATTACTTTTTTTTTTAAAAACATTTTTAGACAAAATGAAAAAGCAATTAAGCAGAAATATAATTGCAGCCATAGCCAGAAGCCAAAAATGTTGGGAACGACTGTGATTAAGGACACAGTCCATCATATCCCTGCTGCTTTTAATGTCCATGAGCAAGATCCTGAGACGCTGCCAGCTCAGCTGAACTTCCACTCCTCGCTCTGTGAGACGCAATTCCTCCTCCGACGAGAGGAGAAAATCTGATTTGTCTTGCCGGTTTTGTATTTGATTAAAAACGCCGTGTTCCCACGGCTTTTTATGGGTACATGTTAAAATGAGAGCGTCGGTATAATGGGATGTGACTGCACAAAGGAAATTAGTGGTGCAGACAAGATAGATTTGTCTTAATGAGGGACCTGAAGAGAGGAATGAGCGCAGACGGGGACACTGGCTTTGTGAGCGACCATTTAGTGTCAGTGTCATCTCTTTCTCTGTCTGAAGGAGCTCTGACTTCCTGCCAGAATAAAGGAGGGCAGAAGAAGACACAACACAGGAAATTGGGAATGAATGGGGAAAAAAGTATTTAAAAAATGTAACAGGATTTCTTCGCCAAAGAAAAAAACCCAACAGGTGCGAGGCCGCTGTCGTCATGCGAGTGTGTGAATGTGTGCGTTTCTGGTGCTTGAATGTCGAAAGAGAGGTGCGGAGAGTGGGAGTGGTTAACACATGCTAAGGAACCCCGCTGCTTTGCCTGAAGCATCATGTCGGAAAAAACAGAGGCTGCACAGAGACTCGCTTTCATTTGGCTGACAGAGCGCCAAAGCCTGGGAGGAATAAAAGAGAGATTTGAGCGACAGAGAGAGAGAAGAAAAGGCAGGAAGCTGAAACAAGACAAGAGAAACAGGGAGAGGGGGGCAAGAGAGGACAGAGATAGAGCCTGACAACAAAATCCAGACACAGCTGAGGGAAAACAATGACAGAATATCTGTACGGAACATTTTTAACTCCTCTTCTCTTTCTCTACATCACCTCTTGTTCCCTCTGGACCCACATTAGACCCCCTCCCATCCCTCTCTTCCCTCCTCTCCTGTCCCTCTTCATCACACCAGGCGCAACACCACGATCCGGCTACTTTAGAGCCACTCGTGGCCCTGCTGATTAGTCTGCTGTCCATCACCTTGTAATTAGTTCTGCGGGAAGATAATGGCAGACGGAGAGACCCATCACTCTCGGTGGTGTTCTCACACAGACACGCAGTCCTCATTCCCGCTCGCATGCCTCCATCTTCGACCCTCGTCCTTCACTGGTCCTCCACCCTACATTACTCCTCTCACCCGTCACTGTCTCACCTTCACAGACAGATATACAACATTTACACTGATTTATTCGCAGAGACAAACATTCTCTGAGCAACACACTGACGTCACAGCTCTAGGACAGTGCAGCCGCTCTCTCCAGGCCCACTAAGAATAGCTCCACCCAAAGCATTTCCTCTGTTATAGAGAGGGACAGGGCTACGGCTCCTGGCTTGTCTGCACTGACGTGACACAGCACTAGCTCCACCTTAACCTGCCACCAGCTGCTTTATCCTCTTTCTGTTTTGTGCTTGTGTCTCAATTTGTAAGCGTTTTATTTTGAAAACCTCATTTCCAAGCTGCTGACGTTTTTTTTTTTACCCCAGAGCTGATTAGAGGAAGCTGTCACTCCCATAAAGGAGCAGATGAGTATTTTAGTGTCTCTTTCATCACTCAAAATGCGACATAAGGAATAAAAAAAAATAAAGGAAATGTACACAATGACTGCTTTGATTTATTATTACACAGATTTGATCAAAGCTCATCTTGTCACTTAAAACAAGTGGTGCACATGATCTTTTTGATTGTGCGTCAGTGTAGCAGAAGACTGATGTCGCTCCATATGGTGTCAAATAAGAAAGGCTCATAATTACTCGCTCTTGTTTGACTGTGAGCATCTCAGAGGCCTCCACAGGCCCCTCTGGGGTAGTCAGAAATGTGCCGGGACCAGTCGTACAAATGAGTCACTGACTACTTTAAATGAGAATGAGGGCTCTAGAGGAGTACAGACTTAGGGAGTATATAGCTGGGGTGGGACTAAATATCGATAAGGCAATATATCGTCGTCCCAACTAGTGCAATATAATTATTGCTAGGCTAGCGCCAAATATCGATATTTTAATTTACAAATATATGGTGCTCTAAACAGATTTCCCTGTGACTACGCTGCACTACTTCATGACTCCTGGCGAAACTGAGAAAGTCCTGATTTGGTCTATAGTTCTGTACATTTATTTTACATCATCTCAGTTTGTGTCAAATTCTGTTAAACTGACACCAAATTGCACCAAATTAATCAGTTATCAAGATGTATCATTATATGATTGTCTTGCAATTATCGCAGAATCGCTGTATCGTGATATTATCACTATCGTGGGCCACACATCGCGTATCCCACCCCTGGTATATAGTTCATATAATAAAGGTTGAGATGTGAATTTGTGTGCATCTGGGGAGAAAACTGTCTGATTTTGGACATCATACATCTATATCACACAAATAAGGCTAAATTTATAGTTAGCCTGTCAACCGCTAGTTGTAATTCTGAGTGGGAGATGAAACTCCCTATATCCCTTACTTTAAGTGTCAACAAAAGCTGTGAATTATTGGCTACAAAATCAAAGTTTCCATTTCTGACAATAACATTTAAATAAAATACAATATTGCACTTATTATTGCACTTAACATTATTAAAGATTTTTAAAGGGGCAATACGCTGCAATGATTATCTAGTTTGACATGTCAATAAACTGCTAATGAATTCAAACGCGGCGGTGTAGCTTTTTTAAGCTTCTTAAGTTATGTGACTATGAGGTTAGAGACAAGGGCAACCATCTTGGAACGATGTGTGAAAACTATATGACTATTTAGTTTGTTTAATCTGTACAAAAACCTAAGTGCAAAAATTAAAACTTGTGCTGAAAGACTGTGTAAACCAGCTAGCATGAAGATAGAGCCAGACAAGCTGCTTCTGTCTTAATGCTAAGCTAAGCTAGCTGGCTAGTAGATAAATTTAGCAGACAGAAACGAGAGTGGCATCAATCTTCTCATCTAAGCCTCGGCAAGAAATTGAACAACTATATTTCCAAGAAATGTCAAAATATCCCCCTCTCAGGTAATCTTACATTTGCAATGTTAACCTCACAGCATTTCTCTTGCCCCCTTCCAAAAAACAGCAGGCATCCCTCGTAACACTGCCTGGACACTGCTGGTACATCAAACATATTTGCATGGATTACACACGGTGCAACATTGATCCGGGATTTGAAGGTAAAGTAGTACGATTATTCTGTTAGATCCGACAGAGAGCAGAGGAGCGCAGGGAGGCTTTTCATAGGAGGATCAACTAGTCCACTCTCCAGACTGTTTATTAGAGGATTTAGTCCAGCAGGAGCACACGTTGGTCCACGGCAGACAGAGATTTTTAAATATAACCGTACAGTCAGGCTAGGACATTAGCCACTTTCTTCACTTGTCAACCTGCTCGACGTCCCATGTTTCATCTCCTACCTTGCTCCGTCTGGCCCCTCCTGCATTGTCCCACTCTCCTAAAATAGTCGCTGACTCAGGATTAATGCTCATCTGCTTAAATATTTATACAAGTGAGGAAGCTATCATCTCTATGACTTCACCCAAGATGAAATCATTTAATGCTCTCTATTGCACATCACAGTTTCCACAACTTAAGCTGTACTATAATCCCACGGTAGTCAGGGTGAGGGGTCGTTGTGGGGTTTCTGGAGTCTAATCAAGAACATGAAGAACTGTTCATGAACTTATGATTTAATTTAACTCATTACAACTTGTATACTTTTATCGTCTGTGTCTGAGGGCCAAAGGAGGATCCAGGGCTTTCTATGCTACTTTCTCTCTCTTGAGTTGAAACAGGCGCTCAAATAGTAGATAAATACAGTTTAATAAAGCATAAAAGAGACTTTTATTGAGGTTATATCTGTAGTTGAACTCACTGACTGAGACATAATTTCGTTGTGACCCTTAGCTTGGCTATAATCTAATTGGTGATGTCATGTGTGGACACTGAGCAGAGTCTTGCCTTCAGCTCTGCAGATGTTTGGCTTCTGTCTTCTGTTGCTTCTATCAACTCCGACCACACGTCAGGAAGTATTTGTAAAGTCAAACAAAGGCGCTGTTTGCTGTTATTGATCCACTAATGTACTTTTTTTTCAGCTTTGTTTGATAATGTATGTACAGTATAGCTGTGAGAAACATGCTCCGTGCATTAGACTGGCTGTGAGATAGATGAGAGGGCCTGTAGAAGGGTCAACAGAGAAAAGTGCCAAATGGTTTGGCTCGGACTCTAATGGAGTCAGACGTAATCAGCGAGGTAGTAAACCTTTCTGCAAAGTGCCTGGAGAAAATGAATGGCTAAAGCATGAGCTTTCTTAATCTAAAGAAATGATACAGCCGAGTGTTGGCAGCATGTTGTGTTTAAAGACTAGTAACAGCTGCCAAGAAATACAGCATGAGACCATCCAGTGGTAGAGAATACGGATCACAGCTTACTCACGTTGATCTGTATCATCCTTATTTTAAGACCAGTTTGTGCAGTGGACACACTGTAAAAACAAGAAGGACGATTACGTTGATACTGTGAACATGTGAGCAAAGAGTACAGTTGTTCCGATACCAATACCAGTTTCAGTATTGGCTCGTGATACTGCCTTAAATGCCCCGATCTGATTCCATAATTTATTATGGTTAAAAATCAGTCGCAAATGTCAGCAATCAGTCTTTTTCCTCCAAAAATATTTTATCGCACTGGGTTACTCGGTATCAGCCCATACCTAAATCTAGGTATCGGAATCAGCAAAAATTATATCGCAACATCTCACTGAACAGTCAGATTCAGATGAAGTTGCTAAGGCGTCCAAGTTTGTCAATGTAAGTCTAATACATTATATTAAATGTATCCATAATGTTTTCCTCATGGTGTTACTTTGCTTGGAAATTGACTTTGTCTTTTTGTCTGTGAGCCTTTAAGCGAGATCCTTCTGGAACCCTTTGCCACCAGCTGTTTATCCGAATAAACAAACTCCAAATTTCTGCAGAACAGTCGTAGATGCAAGCATGCATCTGTATTTTCTTTTGCCCAAATTTGTGCTACTTTTCGATGCAAACTTGACCTCGGTTCTGAAAGACGTTTTAAGGCTCCTTAAAGTTTTACATCAATGCAAAGCATGTAGATTATTATCTGTGAGGTCATACAGGTAACCCATGTCACATACAAGAACTCATTTTTAATTTGTCTTGATAAAAGCAGCTGTAGATTTCACATTTTATCTCCTAATCTATTTCTTATAATTAACCTTTTTTTAAAATAAGACACAGTATTGTGAAAGTGCTGGTAAACCTCCTCAGCGCCGCATCAGCAAAACAGCTCAACAAAGCCTTTTCCATCTCAGTGCAGCTGACAAGTTTTCAATGTCAACCCCCGGCAGTGCACGTAATGAAGCATTCAGTGTCAGGCCAAAGCAGGCTGCATGGGGAGAGCTTAGATAGTGACCAACATGGCTCTTTATCAGCATGGAGCGCGGAGGATAAATATAAACAGCCAATTGGTTCACTCTGCAGTGTCCATGGAGCCATGGGTGTTAGATATGCACAAACAGCTTCGGCAAATTCTCATTACTGATGGCTTACAGAGGATGAATATTCTGCATTCCTCCGTTTATCATCCACGAGCATTTTCTCTCTCTTTCTCTCTTTCGCTCTCACTCTCTCTCTCTCTCTCTGAGGGTGTCAGAAAAGGGCATCTGTTTTAGTTTCCTCTCAGCTGATGCCATGACTTTCAACTAAGGACTAAAAAAAGCTTTGACAGGCACTTCTCCTTTTATTCTTTTCTTCATACTGTCAGTCCACATCAAAAACTAAAAAATCACCCACATACATACAGACAAAAAAGCATTATAATAAAACCCTGCCTTGTACGCACAATGTGACGATTGTATTACAGTCAAATGTGCTTGAATGCAACATTTAATTTCCTTCCCAAGCTGGTTACCGACTGTATATATGAGGTCAAATACAGTATTTCCTGTATGTTTACTGAAGTCAATATGTTGAAAGCAGGCATCTTCAACCTACAGTGTGACCTACTGATACACCTACTATTAAGTGCTCAAATTTGTGAGCAACACCGTTTTTATGACTTTAGACGAGAAGCTAAAGAGAATTTTACCTTTGAAACTGCTAAAAAGCTAATGTTAGCATGCTAGCACGCTTTCATCTAAGGTGATAAACATTAATTCTGCTCAGCATCAGCATGTAATGATTGTAACTTTTAGTGATGCTTACTCACTCTGACGTGAGCATGTATTTTTATTCTGTCTGTTTGTGTTGTTCCTCACTGTGTTGATTTTGTGTTCTTGTGGGATCACTATGTTCTGTTTTCTGATTAACTGGCTTAATTTTTTTGAAAAGCTGAAATTGTCCCAACTTTGCGAACGCTGACAGAGCTTCAGTTTAAAAATAGATGAGACAAAGAGCAAAATAAAAATATATCCGTCTTGCCTTCGTGTCCTCTTCTTCTGTCTCCCTCTCCATCTCTCCCCCTGAGGCCTCGCCTGTCCACTCTTTCCTTTTCTCCCTGACAGATGACTGAATCTTATTTACTCTTGTGACAGGAGTCATTGGGGCCTGTCAGGCCTCTGATATAAATCAGTTTGGTCTGGATTGAATTTCCCAGCATCCTCCTCTCACACAAGGAATAAAAAAAATTCTAAAAACTCTACATAGAGGTCATCGAGGTCCTCTCCTTCCCTTCTTGTCACTCTCTTTCGCAGTCACACCCTCCCTCCTCTGTCCTATAATCCCTTCATATTTAAGACTTCTGTCCAGTTTCTCCCGCTCCCTTGGTTTTACCCCCTCCCCCCATTTCAGCCACTGCATCTTTTCTACTCCCCTTCCCCCATCCTTCCAAATCTCTCCCTCTCTCATCTGTGAGGTAACTCAGAGTGGAGAGTACAGTGTGAGTGGTACAGTAGAGGGAGTGCCAGTCATACCAATGCCATGCCATCTGCAGCCCTGGCACACGGCGCTCCATCCACCCCTCCAATAGCAGACACAGAGAGGGAGGAAAATCAGCAACAAAACCTCCCCCCATCCCCCTTCTCACCCTCGGCATCTCTTCTCCTCCTCCATCCTCCTACGAGCACATTGCATATCGCACTGCTTCTCACAAAAGCACCAGGCATGTCCTATTCCTCTCTCAACGACTTATACAACCCCCCTTCCTTCTCATGTTAACCCCTCTATCTAACGATTCTTCTCTTCATCTCCTTTCATACTCCATCTCTACTTCTGCCTTTATCTCACGCACTCCGCCACGTCCCCCGCTGACGGAGCTGGCAGGAGATGAAAGCCGGGAGTTTTCTGTTCTGTTCTGCTTTTGTAAGCAAGCCTTGACTGTTAACTAGCAGCGGGTTACAGCGGACTGGTGATATCAACCCATATTAGTGTTACTGCCCGAGATTGGGTTCAAAGGCTGTGATGTGGCTGGTGAGGAAGTGCAGCGATAGCACTACAGCTGCATGGGTTAGGATTGATGAGGAAGGCTGCGCTTTTATTTTCTGGTCCAGCAATGAACAGATGTTGATGCCACCAACAGGCTCATTAAATCTTCATATCGGGCCTGTAATTGCACGTCATGGTTCAAAAGTTTATTGATGGCCTCAGTGAAATGTTCCCGGGGCTTTGAATACACGTTTCCACCTGGTATTAACACATGATCTGTGCCTATGTCACATGGAAAACATCTGATTGAAGGCTCTCTGCATTACCAGGGAATTAAAGGGCTTTTGGTTCTGGCATTTACATTGACCCTCACTCCTTTTATTCAGGTAATGTACACAGATACAGATCACAGTGTTTTGTCACACACATTCAAAAGCATTAATGTGGTGGTGTAGTTGTTTATTAAAAGTGCTCTAATCCATATTTTGCACATTATAATCTCTGAAGGTTTGGCTTTAAATAGTAAAATACACGTTTGATAGCGAAATTGGAAGTCTCTTTGAGCATCCACAAAAAATCAGAGTGAAAATGAACACTCAGATATTGCTCATTAGACCACTTCTCAAGACTGTGTGGGCATGGCAGATCACCTTTTGATTGACATCGGCCTCGTTTCGATTTGCATTTGTCTGGCTCTGCGCACAGCGACGGTGCATGTGACAATCAGCGTCGTGCAGCTCTTTGAGTCGTCTGAGTCAGAAAAAGAGGAGGAAGCAGGAGGACTGACATCAGAAAATTATGCAGTTCAACTGATCAGCTCACGGTGACTTACCAAATGCTTTCGGTTCCTCATAGCTAGCAGTTAGCATACACATGCAACGATAGCTGAACAGTAATTGCACCTGTGGCTATATTTAACATTTTATTTCCTTGTAAATGGCAAATTATATCTGAATGTGGAGTTTATTTTACATAAATTGACATAAGATTTGTGGTTTAAACTACAACAGCAGCTCCAGTGGGAATAATGTTTGTTAACTGACTGCTCATTACCGGTCAGTGAACATCTCATTCAGGTTAAATTGTCCAACCCCATAGCTGCTTCTTAATGTGAATACAAAACCCCACTGTAAACTGGCAATGTGAAAAAAGTGTGCAGTTTTCATCTCCAGTGTTTTAAGATACTTTTTCTAAAATGTGACAAGTGGGTGTTAATTGCTGGATCATCATTACAGCAAGCAGCTAAATAAATAAGGTTGTTGGTGTTACGAAACAAACAGTTTCACTCTTGAACCCTCCTGCTGTGCCTCTCCTAAAGCAGCAACGTATGACTCATTCACAGATTGAGCCGGACAGGAAGAACAAAGGGAGATTTTCGGCCGATATCAGAGCGAGCAAAGTCAGAATGATCGCTCTCACAACAGGATATTATTCTTTAAGCTATATTTAAAGTCATTCAAACTTATTTTAGCTTCTTAACCGGCGGCTACAAGTTGGTTTCAGGAAGCTTATCTTCTGTGCCTCTTCATGATCAATATCAGGAAGAAGGGCAAACAAACTACAGTCACATCTGTTATTTCTGTATGTGCCTCTCAGTGTGCTTGTGGTGGGCGGATGGATGACTGAGGCGGATGGGCAGGGAGTCCGCCTCTGGCCAACATGTTGCAGCACTGTGAACTGCGACAGACACAGACGGTGGTGGTGGTGTAACCCATTTAGATACAGCCAAAAAGGGACACAAATTGGGGTGCCTCTTTAAGAAGGCTGGCAAATAGGACATTTATTACCGATCGTCTTTCTGTTTGACAGAATCAGGTAAGTTTACTGGTTCTGAGACTTATTACTCTGTTTCTCTCCTCTTTCCTCTAATAATCACGTCCCTTAAGTCTCTCTCTCTCTCTCTCCTCCTATCATATTTCTTCTCCTCTTACATCTTCCCATCTTGTGTTTTGTAGCAGTGAACTGAGCAGGTGGAAGAGTTACTCAGCACTTAGTAAAAACTTCTCACTCATCGACATTTTCTCAAAGTTGCTGTGATTGACAAAACACCACCAGCAGCCTGTTGCACCAGCTGTGTGTAAATTAAAACTTGCATAACCTTTATTTACTATAGCTGTAAAATAAATGTAAATACATGTAGATATTCCTCTTTGAACTGTAGGCGGGTTGAAGTAGAAAACTTCACAAGATGGAAATACTGAAGTGGTGTACTAGCACTTATAAATTGTTCTGAAGCACAGTACTCGAGTGACTTAATCTATTCCAAAAATGCAATATTGCCCTCGTTACAACAAAGTCAAGAAGATGAGAAAACACACACACATCAACACACAAAAGCACATTCATCACACCAAAACACTTTGACAAAATCACCAAAGTCAGCAGAGGACAGCGCTGAAAGCACTCCACATCCCCTTAGCAGCTGTGAATGCTGAGACAAACACAACACCGTCCGCACACACTTGTACAGATACATAAAAACACAACACATAAACACACGCAAGCAGTCACTCTCACACGTGCGACCAGTGCTGCCGTTGCTCTCCAATCATGCGTCAGAGCCAGAGACAGCCGGCCAATCAAACGGCAGCTGCTCACTCATAACTACGGTGACCAACGTTTGCCCAGCGGGACTCTGGGTAACCAGGTGGAGGCGTACGACAAAGACCTGCAGCTGGATTGCTTCACGTCATGCACTCAGTGAGTCACTACCTAATTTCAGCCGGTGCGACAGTTGTTTTTTTGTTTTGTTCTTTAAAAAAAAAAAGGCAACCTGTCGTCTCTTTTACAAAATAAAAAGCTATTTTGTTTCACACGTAATCACACACAGGGTCAACACGGACCACAATAGCCTTAGAGTTAGCTTGATTATGATTTAACAGTGACTTTTTACGTTCTCTGACACCCCTGAGCACCCCATGTTTGTGAAAGTGTAATTGTGCTGAGATATTCAGAGTTGGATGGGAGCTGACGATAACATAGCCTATCTCAGAGTACATATATAAAGATATTTAGTTAATTATTAATCACAAAAGAAGCTAATTCCAGAGAGTACTTTTTTTGTTCTTAGCTTATAGTCACAGGGGGAAAACATAACATGACAGAAAGGAGAACATACACACAGATATCATGAGTATAGAATATAGACTTCTTGGATGTAGTGAGGTTTCTTTGTGTGCCAGTGTGTTGGTGCACACACTTCTGTTTGAGGCAGCGGCAGTAAGAGGAGGGTTTCATTCGTATTAAAACCACAGGGAAAACAGGGAAAAGGCCCAGCGATGGTTGCCATGGTAAATATGGCACCCTGTCGCGTGCTAGCAGTCCCTTCCTCCCCCTCTTCTCCCCTCTCCATTACTATGCCTCTCCTCACCTGTTTCTCCTCTCTTACACAACTCTACCTGTTTACCTTTTCTCTTCTTCTGTCATTTCAAACATATCTACTCCTTTGTCCTTCTCAAAATCCGCCCTTTTCCTTCCTTTTCTTACTCCTGCTCCCTCCTTTTCTCCTTCCCTCCCCCATCTCTTCTCCACGCCACAGTGGTGTCCCTACAGGCTCCAGACAGGCCCCGAACGCCATGCAGAACGAGGCGACCTTCAATGCATCATCATGGCAGGCTGATTGGGTAGCACCCGGGCTGGCAACGAGACACAACATCCCCCGCTTCTTTCCAGTCATGCCACAAACATGACACAACATTCACATATGATGTCTCATAGGTACAATAATGATGGGATCTAACCGCTGTAGTGCCCGTGTGCACGTTCATCATCCCCTCCTGGATGTCAACGTTCATCATGATCTGCTGTTCACACTGCATAGGGCACATACTGTAGTCACAATTACGGTTTCACAACAAAGCTGGGCACTATATTCAGGATTATAGCTGTTCTTGTATTACTGTAACGACACTGTGGGTGTTTCCTGATGCAGTAAATCATGATTGGAAGTATTTTGTTGCTTAAATTAACACTTAAGAGACATATTTCTTGCTGAATGCTGGATGCTGAATGACTATGAACTCAGATAAATCATTGATGATTCACTTAAAAATAAATGACATTAAGCTAGGTTGAAATATGTAAATTAATAACCACAAGACCTACATTCAAATAATTCTCATGATATACTGATACATATTTATAAAGCACGATATACCGATATCTTGACGCGCGTGTGAGCACAGGAGAAGCCTATTTTTGGACCACTCTCTGTAAAATTAGATCCTTGAATAATCTGTTATAGCAAATGAACATTAAGTGAGTGTAGTACATGGTGTAAATACTACAGTGAAAGGAGAGCAATGAGTTAAGCTTTTCTCAGTTAACCCTGTAGTAAAGTCGCTGCAAAGTGGTGCCATTAGACACAGGCTTACATCACCCACCAGATGATTCAGAGGACGTTTTCCCACCTCAGACCCCCTTATGAAATGTTGATGTTACAATACAAGAGCTTGGTGAACTTGTCTCATATATACATAATGAAAACGTGTATGACATGCTGCTTTTGGCTTTATTTATTAATTGTCTCTTAATTCCTTGGATGCAGTAGGAAGGGGATGAAAAGTATAGGCACGTAAATTGACAGAGCCTATAAGTAGCATGACAAAATCAAAATGAAAAAATGCCAAAGGAATGATAGGATGAGTTAATTGAATGTGACACTAGGCTAAATAATGGGTAATTTGGTGAGATAGTAAACACATCCCCCCCTCTTCTCCATTGAAGGAGCACGATGTACTTTTATTCCTGCATTGTCATAAGCTAACACCAGTTTTATTTCCCCTGCAGTATACTACGGGCTGCTAGCTAGCTTGTAAACTCGATGAACCGGAACGAACAATGGTGTCAGCAGTACTACTTCATGGCAACGGAGGTCTACGTGATATGTGGGGATGTAAAGGTGCTTCTCACCTGTCAGGCTGTCGTAGCACTCGATCTCGGTGCTCTCCACGGCTCTCCGCTGTTCCTCGGTCAGCTTGGCCGCCGCTTGGTTCAGCAGGTTGACCTCGGAGCCCGTCGTCCCGTCGACTACATGAACCCCTTTCAGCTGCAGCAGAGCCCGGTGGTACTTGCCAATCGCCTCCCGAAATTTCTTCTCCTTGTAGCAGCGGTGACCCTCCGCCTTGAAGTCAATGGCTTTCTGGATCTTCCCCTCCATCTCCATTTCCGCTGAACCGGCTCGATACCCGCCGCCGCCGTCTACTCCGGCGGCCGCTGCCAGGCTCCGGCCACCGGTCTCCGGGTAGCTTTTTAGGCTCTTTATCTGGTGCTGTTTGGCTTCCATGTCTCTCAGTGAAAGCGGCTGGAGCGGGCCATGATGCTCGGACACGAACGGGTGTTTTGTTGGGGAGGACCGGAGCAGCGTGCTGTGCATAAAGGATGCGGTATTGAGTGTCAAAAACGGCTGAGCAGGCGGCGGCACCGGAGAGACGACGAGACTCGATAAAAAGCCAAAAAATCAGCCTCAGAAACGTCTCCGGTTTGTTAATTTGTGCTTCAAGAATATCTAAAAAGAATTTAAAAGATACCTGTAGTTATAAAGAGATAAATACGGCTACAACAGCCGGCTGAAACATCCTGAATTTCCCAACAGTCCGTTTTCCAACCGTCGAAAAAAGCGGAGTCGTCGTTCTGGTCGTATCGCGGAAGGATGCTCGTGTGGATTTCTATGGTAGCAAGCTCCGAGGCACGCGCAGCTTCAGCACCACAAGCAGCGCACGCACACGACAACCCCCACCGCACGGCATTGTGGGTATAAAAAAAAAAAAAAGAGATGTCGTGAGGCGTTGCTGCAGTCCAGATTTTAAATGACAAAAACCGGAGAAACATGCAGAAATGTCCTGATACGATCGGTTATTTGTAAAAACGACAGTTTACTTTGATAAACAGTTGAAATAAGTGTCTAAATAACAATAGCACTACTATTTGTCCATAAATAATTTCCAATTTGCATATTATTAAACTATTATCACGCAATAATACGTCCTATTTACACAAATCATGGTCATAGTCTTATATTTACAATATTTTAATAAAAATAAATATCGTTATAAAATATTGGAGATTACGTCATTGTTTGGAAGTGGCCAGATGTCACCATAAAAAACAAGGTGATTCAGCTTTTACTTCAATTGACACCCCCTCTATGAACATCAGATTATGGCAAAACAGGAGCGATGACTTCAGATGATAAGGTTTTCAAGGAGATGCAGACGGACAGCAGGAGGCTGCAGGGACCTGAGGAGAAAGAGGAGGAGGGAGAGAGCGACCTCAAGGGGAAATCATTTCAATTACAGCTGCAGAATACCAACCAATTATCTCGTCTTTTAGCGATTGATAGACACGTTATACACGTTATATTCCCTGATCTTTGGAATGTTGCAACCTTATTTCCGCATCTTGCGTCTGTGAGGTGTGACTCATCTGATTCATGAACAGCAGAGGAAAGCCTCACCTGAGGTTAACTCTGTCCAGCAGCAGGCTCTCCTCAGTGAGTCATGTAAACATCTGTAGTTTCATATCCATACTAGCTCCCTGTGACCTACAATGTATCATCTCCTTCTGGGTAAACTGTGATTTGATTTAAACTACCATATGGAAAAAATATGTATGAATAATTCATTTGCCTTATTTCAAAGCTACATGCTGAAGCCTTGTATCTTTTTCAACTTAAGGTGTTCATTATCACACCAATGCACAAACCAGTGAACCATTTTGTACCTACAATGCCTCCTTGGAGATAATAGTGATAAAGAAAAGACACAAGGTGGCTGTATGTGCCATGTGTGTTATTTGTACTGATGAGGAATAAGGATGTAAATGAAATTTTAAGTCAGAAAATTTAGTTTAAAGCTGCATTTCCTGGTTGCAGCTCTATATAATCATCCTCTGATAAAGCATCATTCACATAACCCTCTGACTGATTATCCAACATTATGCAGCAGCTCCCTCACTGAGAGAGGCGTGAGAGTTTAACAAGTGTATTGATCAGCTTCATGTTCCCAGGGGAAAATAAATATTGACTTTACTGTATTGTCAATACTTGAAAGAGTTGCAAAGTACTTTTTCTGCCAAAGACATGCATTGTAAATGTCTCCTTTTGAGACAACAAAGAGGACACCAAAACACGTTTGCACCCTTTTCCTCTTTTAATTATTTCCCAAGCACAAATTCAGGGTTTTTCCTTAATATCTTTAAAAAAAATCATGACAATTCTTGTTGTGTGTTGCACTACTTTGTTCTTTAAAACAATAAAAAGTCCTTAACGTGGATTTAAACGCTCAATATTTACAGTGTAACAAAGTTCTGGTGTGAAGTCTGAAAGACCAAAACAGTACACGGGTGTGAATGACCCATACTGGGTAAAAGTGAACTACCTACTGAGACCCCTAACGTGGCCCCCCTGACACCAGGCCTGATGGCATCTCTGAGTTTCTTACATGAATACATGATACAAGAATGTCCACATAGAAAAATATGCAACAGAACAGGTTCTGTGCTGCTCCAAATCAAATCTAACAAATCTATACATTGCATTTCAAAATAAACAATATTCTCGTGACCCAGCCTTCAAGTAGGGTGTGGTAGAAAATGTTCAGTACTATGGTAGAAAAGTTGACATGCGCGTCTTTAGGTCGGAGGTGTGAACTTCTATTCGACAAAGCGCAGAAGAAGAGGTGCAGTGCTTTGTTATGACACTCAAGTGTTCAGAGAGGTTGTTCTGTGTGACTATTCGAGTTTCGATTTTACACACTTAAATAAAGAAGCCTTTCATCTGCACTTTCGCATATCTTCTACTTTTAAAACACGATACAGGAGGTAATTATGAGGTGTTGAAGGTAATAAGAAGTAGAAAGATTTAACCATCATCTCACGGCATGTCTTACACCTGACTGCTTTCCTTTTTTCACTTGAAGAATGAACTTAAATTGCCTGAAGTGTAAAAAAAACTTCTTACCTTTTGCACTCTTTCCTACTTTGTATAAAAACTGTTACAGAGCAGAAAGTTTTATCTAATTTAACATTTTAGTTGGCTTTCTGGCAAATTTCATTTACACCTATTCAACTGTTTTCGTTCAGGAGGATTCTCTAAAAAGGCAGCAGCAGCAGACGTGGAGTTACAGGGTAAAATTAAAACCACCAGTATGGCAGCTCGGTTGACATCATGCTCATGCTTTAAGCTCACGTATATAGCTAAATATATATATTTTTAAATGATATACGGCAGACATGATAAATAGCTTTTGGGTCGAGCAACATAACATACAGAGGACTTTGAGTCCTCAAATTAAAAGCTTGGACACTTAAACAAAAAGGTGTATTTTTCTCAATGGCAGCATGTTTAAGTGTATAAAAACATCTACCTTTATCTTAGACTAAGCAGCATTAAATGTGTCCATACACTCAGGCTGAAACAACAACAAAAAAAGAAAACACTCCAATCTGCAGTCCTGCATGTCGCCAGGATACGTCGCAAAAAGGGGGTGATACAAATTCTATAAAGGACGTGTAGAAAGAGTCTGGATAATTTCAGGTTAGGTTCTCTTGCTGCCCAGTCTTTTAAAAACACTGACCGCCCCGATGTCCATCTGGGCCCCTAAGGCTTCTGCTCCTGCAGCCCCGGTGCTGCTGCTCACCTTGGGACTCGCTATGGTCAGTCTCTCCTGAGCTCGCGGCCTGGTGCTCGTCACCCGGTTGTCTTGTGTGTCAGCAGGCGGAGGCGACACAGCTGTGCTCGGGTGTGTGGTGGGGAGCTTGCCCAGTCTTTGAAGCACACTGATCTTGGCAGGGGGGAGACCATTAGGAGAAGAGGAGGAGGAGGTGGGAGTGTCAGAGGGAGGTAGTTTGAATTTCCCCCCCAGGCGCCGCAGGGTGGTCGGAGCAGGTTTGGCGGCTGGCTCTTTCCTCTGTGAGGACGGGGCTCTCTTAAGAACGCCAGCATACTGGAGGACGGAGCCTTCTCCGTCACTGTCGTCCTTGTCGTCCACATCCATGTTTGCAACCATTTTGCCTGGCCTCTGCCCCTCTTCCCCCCCTCTGTCCAGCCGACTGAACACACCGGTGGGCTGCCAAACATGAGCATCATGAGCACAGAATTCTTCATGCCTACATGCAATCCAATCCAAAGTGAGCTATTACAATATACTGACAGGTCTCACCTTGTTATTGCTTGTTGTTGTGTCTGCTTTTGATTCGGCACCAAGTCGCGCAAACACAGAGGTGCGTTTCGAACCTTTTAAAAGGAGGAGAACATTATGGGGTTAGAACTTTCTACATAAAAGACTGATAGGTTTGGGCCATGTTTTAATAATTAGCCATAAAAAATAAAAGATTCTATGTGATCCTCACAGATGGATACAAAATCTCTCCTCTAGAGTTGTGCTTAACCCACGCTATTTAGAGACAAATCTGCTGTATAGGGTCTTGCAGTGTGCACCAGTCAACATTTAAGAAGTATAATTTAATAGTTTGTAATGCAACAGTTAGCTAGCTCTACTGGTTAATAGACAAAAAATAAACTGAGTTTGATCATGAAGCCTGATGCTCCTCTACAGCTCTGTGTGAAATATAAGAACAACACAGCAGACTGGAGTCTCTGTTGACAGTGACAGACAGAAAGATCTGCGTGATTAACACACAGATCCAAGTTATTAAACATCTGTGTCCTCCCCGCGCTGCATTATTATAAACTATGATGACCTGATCGCAGGTTACAGCTCCTGCTAGTGTCATTCACAGCATGTGGAAACGTACTTTATACTTTATAGTGTGCGATGAAATATGGACAGATGGCGATCTTATTGAGCCAGGTACAGAGCATGCGAAACACACAGATGTGTGTTATATCTGCTCATCTCCTAACGTCTGTGGTTAAAAAGGAAAAACATAATTTGAATACTGATTTTGGCCATCAATTACCATGGCAACGATTGAAGCTTCGAAGCATTCAGGTCAGCCCGAGAAGCCCCCAAATTAAAAAGGGGCTATATGTAAGATTTTACATGTATTCATCAATTAGATATCATTTTTTATTGCCAATGTATGAAGGGATAGTAGAGGAACTGATAAATTGAGACCTTCTCCAACTACCTCCACTGCCCCTAACAACCTGTGGGCTGATTTTTATGTAAAGCACTAGGGACGGTTTTTCCTCGATACAAGAGGAAATTGGGGAGTCAATTTTTCAGTTCCTCTACTATCCCTTCACACAATGGCAATAAAAAAGGATATCCAATTGATGAATACATATGAAATCTTACATATAGCCCCTTTAAAAGCTTTCAGAAGCCAACATGACAAAGAGCGTGTTAGGGCTATTTTTTCTTTCATCTAATAAGTAGAGAGAGATCACACTGGAGAACATACATGACATGCAAACAGACTTTATGGTCAGGAAAATTAAGGTGATGTGAAACAAAACACTAGCACAGTTTGAAAGAGAGACCAGTTGTTGTAACAAAAGAAAGTGTTAGTAAAAGGGGGTTAGATTATGACAGTTTGTCAGCCTGTCACCTGATTAGTTTTAGTATGAAATAAGTTGCTCATTAAGTTTAGTATTGATTAGCCTTCATGGGAAACAGCATTATTGGAGCGAGTTGTCGGCGAGGCCACTAGATCAGGCCTACCTTTCTTGGCCTGCTGGGCCAGGATGCGGCGTGTACGAGGCGTGGTGCCTTTGGGCATGTTGATGATGTACTTGCCTTCCATCTCAGCTGTCACACGTCGGCGCTTCACTGCTTGCGAACCGTTCCCTTCATCAGCTGGCTGACTTACAACTGACAAACAAAGTGGTGGGTACAGGAGGATTAAACAGAGGTAAAAAGAGAGATGGGGCTCATGGCTCCAGAGGGACAGGAAATAAGGGATTGGTGGGGTGAAAGAAACGGCCTTTGATATCTACCTGCTTTGCTGCTCTTGTTCCCTTGCATATTGGACACTGTGACGGACAACCGGTTGTCAGGTCGACGTGCTGGAGTGGCTGGCGGGGAGTCATTGCTCAAAGCGTTGGCAATCATACGAGTGGCAGCTGAGAAAAAATAGAAAAAAGGAGGTGTTATTTAGCTCGTTTCCTATAGGAACTCCAAGAACTTGTCACGTTCTGTCCCCAAGAGCAGATCAGAGGACAGCTGGGCTTCGGAGTTGTCATCTGAAATGTGGGAGACCTTTCTAGACACGCCAAAATTAAAAGTGTGCAATAGAGAAAACTTTGAACACGTTGTGAGGAACTGAAACATTACACAACGTGCCAGTGGAGCCGACCGCATGATGCGGTTTGTTCTGGTTACATTAGATTAGGCTGATGTGCTTTTATTTCCTAATGAAGTCAATGTATTATGCTCCATTGCTTGACATAACAATGACAAACAGACTCAGTAACAAATGTTTTGCACATCTTTAGTCTCTTTTAGGCTACATCTCAAAACAGAGACAGCACTCCAGGGTCCATCACATGTTAGCTTGACACTCGTTCTTGCAAATAGATTGTGTAAGTTTTGACAGAAGTGATGACTTCTTACCGTAAAGAACGGAACTTCACTTGCTTTATAAAGTCACAACAGCTGAACTTGACAATTACACTGCCTGTCTTGTGGCTACCTCACAACAAAAGCCACCCCATGTTTTTTAATGAGAAGAAGCAGTAGAACAAAATGTGCAGTTTGCATTAGCAGTACTGTAACACAGCTCTGCAACGGCTCATGGAGCTTTATCAGCAAAGAGATGAAGTGATTGTGAATGAAGTGATTTAACGGAATCACATAAAAAGTGCAGCCTACCAGAAAAAATGAGAACTCTCTAGTTTGCTCAAAAGGGGAAAAAGACAAGAGGCAGGGAGCAGCTGAGGGCACCGAGATTCAGAGAGGGTCTACTACAGTGTAGAAATGGAGAATATGAAAGAAACAATCAACCAGCATTATATTGAATTGAAGGCCTTGGAGAGGGAAAGGGACACTTTGCTTCAAGAAATAGATCCCATAAAATGAATAATTGCACTGATGAGTGCATGGCTGAGAAGGCAGAAGAGTGTCTATTAGAAAACAAAGGGAGTATGCATAAAGAAAGCAATTTTAACTGTTGATTCATGAAGACAACAATCTCCCTCGATTAGTTAGACAATGCAGCTACAAATGAGATACAATGAGAATTACTTCAAGTTCAAAGATGTGTCTGAGAAGGGTGACGCTCAGAGACGCAGCAGAAGGACAAAATTCAGGAAAATGACTCATCTGTGCAGAACAAAAATAACGCCCGTGTCCAGGAAGAGCTCTGAGCAGGACAACATTGTCTGTCAAGTAACATAAAACTTTGAAGGGAAGCTCCAAACAGAGGGTCGAGTGACTGGGTCTGCTTGGGCCTAAACTTGAAGTTGTTGAGAGTCACAACAAGCTCATAAGAAAAGAGGTGGAGCAGCTTAAACTATATACTATGCAAGCACATGGCTGAGAAGAAAAAGAGGCTCTGCTCTACAAAACATAATTCAGGAGTTCGAAAACTAAATGGATTTGTGTAAAAATAGGTAGCTGGAGGGCTTTCTGGAGAAGGTCTTCAACCGAGAAATAAACGACCTTAGACAGTGTGATGAGGAACTTATGTCTCTCCAAGCATGAAAGAAGGAAAATGCAGTCTACTTTCCAGAGATACAAGACCTGAAACTGTGCTATGAAGGAAAAACCTTGAGCATTCAAAATTAACAGATCATAAGAGGCTATTGCTGTTACAAACTCAAAGATTTAAATTTTGTGCTATTGGGTTAGGGTTAGGCGCCTCCCACTGGCAATAATCAGTAACTAAGAGAGCAGTCTTCCGATTTAACCAGACGTCTACGGCTGGCTCTCTTTGTCATGGTTCTAACTAGTTAGTAGACTGTTTGACTTAATCTGAGCGTTGAATTTGTTTCTTTTTCTTTGGATTTTCACTTATTTTTGAAGTTGTATCTGTAGTCATCGATCTTTTGTTTGTTTGTTCAGCCATAGTAGATTACTGTTTACTCGCAATGCTTATCGAGACCGGAAAAGCAGCCACTTAGCTAATCCCCCTGCACTGTCTGATAGACCAACCACTGCTGGGTGATGGAAAACACGTCACTAAATGGGCGTCGCTTGTGACCTTTTCCGCGAATGTCACCACCAACACCGAGTTCATAAAAATACGATATACTGCAAATGCAAAGGCTTTCATCAGGTGGCCATAGGCTCAATCACCATTGTGTTACCTCATTCGGTGATAGATAGTGACTAGTCTGAGATTGTTACTTTAAGGAAAAACAGTTAAGACAATTGTATTTCACTGTCACAAATGGTGCAGGTCTAAGCCTGGTTTCCTGTTATCACAGAAAATGTATCAAAATAAATATTTCACTTTTTTGAGAAGAATAAATGGACAACACAACAACCATGAGTGCTATATTGTTAGCCATTTTCTAAAATACCCTTTTCCCCACTGACCATTTTGCTGTGAATCCTTACGATGTATGACAGTGAAGATCAATTGTATTTAAGATGTAGATACTTACGAGTATTGGCAGTTCTTCTAAGCTCAGCTTTAACACTGGTCTGTCCTGAGGAGATGGCTTCTGTGGCCATTTTGCACATGTCCTGGTAAGAGAGTAAAAATTACAGAGATTATACAAACTCACAGTGTACAGCGAATCACTGACCTGACAGCAGCAACTTCAAAAGACATTCCTTCTCCATGACTGCATTCATAACAATAGAGGAGATATTACAGGGCTGATTTGTTTCTACATGCCTGCACCAGTGACAATGCAGCATCCATTAGAAAACGTTTCATTACTGAGGAACGTGAAAATGTCGAATCCGATCTTACCTGTCTGTAAACCTGCTTGGCATGTTTAAGAATGGCAATGATGTCGCCAATGACTGTAATGCCGAGGTCCATCATGATGTCTTTACTGAGGTCCATCAACATGTTCTTGTTAATTCTGCAGTGACAAGAAAAATAGTTACTATTGTATGCTAAATTCATGGCAAAAACATAAGGTTTTTGGTTTCTCAGAAAATGTTGTTCTGAATACTATGTTTTTGTATCTCACTTTGTCATTTAAGATGAAAAATATGTTATCTTTTAGTGTGTCTTTAAGACTAACTCCCTGAGACTGAAACTAATTGGTTAAACCAATAAGTTTATCACAATGACATGGTTCAGTTAATGAAAGAGACAGTCACAACTTAGTTACGATCTATGGTGAGGGTGCAAAGGAAACTTGCATGATCACAGAACAACACACTGTGGCTATAATGTGCTATATTAAAGAAAAGGAAGCACAAGATTACCTGTTGTCCACAAAGGAGACTGCATAAGTAACTGCGAGGCCGGCCGGGATCCCAGCATCCTTAAAAAATTGGATCCACTCTGAGGTGGCTATGGAAAAAAAACATCAATCACATGCCAGCAAGAATTTAATATAACTTAATCAACAACTAAACCACTGACACATTAACGATTAATTTAATTATTAAGCAGGAGCATGAGCAGGACTGCAACTAATGAATAAGACTGTAGGCTTCGGTGGGAGAGGGGCCTGGCACAAAACTGCCAGTGGGAGACATAAACCCGAGGAGACAGCAGCATGCTGAGGTCTAACACATGCTGACCACAGCCAGCTGGAGGTTATTTATAACACCAATTATGAAGTGTCGTCTTGTAGTTGGAGTTACAGATACAGGGTGATGGGTGCACAACAGCTGCCAGGACAATGGCTCAGTCCAACACGCTGTGACTAATACTGATGAACTCATAGCTACACAGAGACGAAACTCACACGGTGTCACTTTGACGTCTGACTAAGACAAATCCACTCATGATAGTCAAACATTTTCCATGAAAAAGGGAGCTAAATTTAGAATACACTCAATCGGGTGAGAAATAGAATTTTAAATCAGAGCTTGTTAGCTTGTGTTAGCATAAGACGACGGCATACAAACTCTACTCTCTCAAATATTAAAACAACGCACAGCTCAGAGCATAGTCCGCTCTTGACATGTGTTGTATTCATTTCAAGTTAAATCATACATAAAAGGGACCAAAGCAAGTCCGCCAACAGAACCGCCTGTGTTAGCATTCTGCATTAGCATTGTCTTAGCATCGAAGCTTCAGAATAACTTAAAAGACGCTTTCGGCCAAGAGCAACATGCGCTATAAATAAAACCGGTTTGAAAAACTCTACACAGAATTAATGCCGTGAATATGTGTAATATATAGAGTCAAGCACCGAAGTATTTCAATTGATGCTAAGCGGTAACGTTAGCTAGCCGGGCCTTTATGTTCTCACCTGTTGTCACGGACGCCATGTTTACAATGAACGTGTGGTGACGTCAAATACATCCGGAGAGCTCGCGCTGCTTCTGTGACGCAACTTCCCCCAGAACGCTCCAAAAAAAGTGTTGAGAAATGTTATGTATGGACGCTAGAGAGCAATACAGACCGCGTACTCGCACTGAATAACAACAGAACAACTCAGAAGACAACAGTGATTTTAATTACCGCGAGTTAATCTGAAAGTGTCAACTCTTTAATATTTTAACCGTAAGTGTCAGCTAGCATGTTAGCAAACGGTTGCCTCTGTACACTTCTAGCATTTACAGTGCAACACATGCTTACATTTGGAGACATGTTTCTGGCAACCTGACATATGTAAGTCCAATATTCACTCTCCCTTTGGCTCTGTTTTTGTCTCCACCAAGTCCTGAGAGAAATACTTCTGGTCACTAGTCAGCTAGTGCTAACTTTGTCTGCTGTTTGTTGTTGGGCAAGTAGCTTATATTTGGCCAAAAGAGTAAGCTTAAGAGTTCAATCTCGTGAGTTTATCACAATGACCCTTTGAACAAACAGGCAGTCATATGATATACTGTTAACATAGAGACAATAGTGATAATAGCCACTTACTTTTCTTTATTGTGTTTAAACCTTGACAATCTTGGCTTATGTCTGCCTGAGTATAGTGTTGGGTATGTTGTTTCCGACATTTGCCCATAAACAGCCTCTGCTCTGCTTTACACAACTTCACTAAAGAATTGATAGGGAATTTTGTGGACTTCTCAATTAATCAAACATAATCATGAAATTAAATGAGAACAAAGACAAAACTTAGGGCACTTTAAAACATGTACATACAAAACATGATACATTCTCACCCCCTGTAGTAAAATAACAATGATCAACATTACTTTTTTTGTTGTACAAAAAAATCATACACAAGTCAAAGAGCAGAGTAAAGATAGAGCATTTAAAATTGAGAGACATGTACATTAATAATATGTTGTTTATTTATGTAACTTTTTCACAAACTGGAAATGAATGGCATTTGGTCATATCATCATTAGGAGACAGCTCACCCAACCGTTGCAGTCTAGAAACCTTAAAAAAAACGTAATCATGTAAACTTGATAACAAAAAGAGCCAGAAGCTGAAATGTGGACACAGAGCAAAAACCACTAAAGCAAAATGGAAAAATTTCATACACTTTGGTCTCAAAATCAAACAAAAACAAATCATGAAAACAAGTAAATAGTACATTTTAGTGCTGTGCAGAAATCTAGCAAGTTTTGGTCAGTTGTTTACAATAAAATATATCCAATTTGATATCAGAGCACCTTCATGAGTTAGTTATGTAATTATTCACGAGTCTTAAATGACATCTATCATTGAAGTTTCTTTGGACCTTTTACTAATGTAGCATCAAAATGTATAAAATCATAAATCCTGTTTCCAGGAGTGACAAAATTGTAACCTTTGACCATAGAGGATGAAATAATTTTTAAAAAAGGATAAAACATTAAAAAGGGATTGATTGAAAAGAAGTTACATTGGCTTCTCTAAGTTGTTGGATACATTGTCAAACAGTTTTTTCATGAAGATTGTATCAAAACCAAATGTTGCCATAGTTCAGATAACTTTTAATATATTGTAACAAAAATTTAAAGCAATACATCATCATACTTGACATATAGTAGCAGTCAGTTTGAGCACTGCGTAATGTGCTACATTATGTTTATCCAAGAGGATAATAAGTATTGCATTTCATTTTAAATCAGATTATAAATGGGATTTGTGGAAAAATAAAAATACATAGCAACATTCACCTCAGCATAGAAAAATAGGAATGCTCTTACGCAGGTAACACTGACGTAGCCATTGTACAGTACAGGTAGGTGCAGGCAGTTTCTCTGTCTTTTAACTGGTAGCTAAATAATTCTCCTTTTCATTCTTTTTCACCTGAAAAAACCCATATGTGATTGCAATATAAAAAGATGAAAGAAAATTCGGACAACTTCAATAAAACCCAAGGCAAAGAAATTATATGATAGAATGAGTGTGCTGTGTGGTGATCAGGGGCGCATGTTTGTTGAGTGCAGGTACAGTACAGGGGCCCTCTGAGATCTGTTCGTCACACTTAAAGATGTAGCAGGCAAATTATGTTAACCTTTGATGAAATCATAGAGTGATTACTGCTGGGAATTCACTGTTAATGGCTTCTATTCTGAATAAAACGTCCTGAAGCGTAACCTTCCACCATTCATTGTGAAACTGCCTCGTCATTATAAGTAGCACCACAAATAACCTATATACATGAGAACTATTGAATATGTTTTATGCTTATTCTGACACACCAGAACATATTCTCATCACATTTGCATTTGGAGAGTAAATCAAAAGGCATCTCCAACATCTGTACAAACACAGTCATTAATTCAACATTTAAAAAAAATGAGGTCTGCCCATTTTCTGAACACCAGGAGCCACATTTGAAGAAGAATTTATATCATTTATCGTGCCATTGTTTTTGAATAAACATGTTTATTTATTGAAAATAAAGCTTCTTATCCATCAAATACAATCACAATAAATGTTTTATGTCAGTTAGACAACATATTAAGTACAGGAATGGATTAACATAATGTTAATATCAAGGCTTACACTGTGGTTATCCTTCAAACACACATTTCAGTTAGAAATAACAATGTTATTAATTGATATGTTTATACTGGACAGAAATGCATACTAGGTATGAAATACTTTGTCCTCAAATGAAACAGTTTAGTCATTCTGTTGTAGTCTGAACACTTTTAATACGTGTATTAACATTCAATCACTATTTTTTTTTTCCTCATTTTGCATCTGCTAAGGATCAAGTGGCATTAAGGTGTCAGTAGCATTAGGACAGACCTCACAGAGAAAAAACAAACAAACAAAACAAAGGCGTTACCACAACCTTCTTACATCATAACCATAAACATACATTGAATGTAACTTGGATAGTGCTTTATATTGTTTATAAAACATAAATACACATTGATAGAGGCAGTGACATCGTGCTTCATGTTGAGGGACAGGGCTGTACTTTAAATTTATTCGTTTTTTTTGTTCCTTTAGAAAAATATTCATTTTAAAACTAAACCTCAGTAACATCTTATCTTGTTCTTCATTGACAAAAATATCCCATTTAGATCTGCAAACATTCATACTTTACAATCATGGTACATACACTTATATATACATGTTACTTGTATATATGTATATGCATATAGACTTATAGTAAGTTTTTTTTATAGTGCACAACATGCCTCCAAAGTTGCCAAATGAAAATACAATAAAATAATGAAACGATTGTTACAAGGCAATAATAATAGTAACAGTTGTAAGGAAATTTCCCGGTTAAAAAAAAGAACAAAACAAAAAAAACAAGATACGGCAACAGTACAAATGAAAGCAGAGGTCTATGCAAAACAATCAAACACACAAACACACATAGACATTAAAATATAGAACAATTCTCACTCAAACATACAGGAAACAAGTTGTACAAATTCACAGGCAAAAAAAGGACGCTCACTCCTCGACATCAGCCCACATGTTCTCCCCTTTTTGTTTCCCGGTCTCGCTTTGTGCTCGCTCGCCAGCCACATCAACCTCAATAAAGAAAGAAATAAACGGGCCAGGTGCCTCAGAGTGGACGCACTCACAATAAAACGCACCCCCGCCTCGTCTCCGTGGAGAGAACAGGGGAGGTACAGAGACCACTGAGCCCAATGTTTAGAGGTTGTCTGAATCACTACAAAAAACGTCTCTCCTCTAAATAAAGGCATCGGTTCACATCTGATTGATTTTGAGCATAAACAGGGAGCTGCTGCGCCGCAACAAAACGTCTGTATCTTCAGTTCAGAGACTTCAAAGCGATGTTGTGAATCTGCGCATGTAGGCCCAGGGTGATGAGGCTCTGTGGTATGGAGGTGTTTTTACTGAGGTCACCCTTCCACACAGTTGGCAAGAGCATGATTTTTCCATTCTTTCTTTTTTTTTGCTTTGTTTTTAACATTTGGCTCTTTCTTTGTTTTCAGCATTTGGTTCCAGAAAAATCGATGGTTTGAATGGGCGTCATTCTTTTTATCCATCACCTCCCCATTTGAGTCTTTCCAACTTGGTCGCACTTCCTTCGTTAATTCCTGCTAAACCTCTCTCCATCCTCACTTTCAACCGGCCTCACATTTGTCTAATCATGGCATGAACATTGAAAAATGGCTCAGCAGAAGACAGCGGCATCTGTCTTGCATTTTGCGTTCATTGGTAATGCGTCTATGTGCATGTTATTTTAGTTTTTTAGCTGCTGTTCTCTGTAAGGATCCCCTCGGAGCAACACGCTCCAAGAAAATTCATCTTCTGAATGGGGGGGTTGCCTCCATGTCCGTGTATGAGAGGGTGCAAAAGGGCGTGTAAGTCTGGTTGTCATTCACTCAAGGTCCCAAGGGCTGGAGGGGGTCTTCGGGCTCTCGGGGGTCGAAGACTTCAGAGAGAGAGGGAGAAACATAGAGACAGAAGAGGAGAAACAGATGGGCAGAGATGGGTCGCATGGCAGGTAGGCAGACGTCAGAAGAAAGTTTTTTAAAAAACGAGAGAAGAAAGCACAAGATTTAGTGGCGGCTGGCACAATCAGATCCCCAACTTGCCAAAGTCCAAGCAGCAGATGAAGAAGCAGAGGGAGGTCGAGCAGATGAAGAGTTAGAGGTAAGCGAGAAATCAGCGTTCTGTCTCCCACAAGAAAAGACCCCGAATAAGGTGTCCTTCGTCCCTATTTCAGATTTGCACAAATACATTCAGCGAGAGGAAGAAGGGAGAAAAAGGATGGAAAAGGATGACAGCAAGAGCACTGGGCACCCGACAGAGGGAACAAGGTAGGGGAACTGGTGCGTGTTGGCATGTAAAGTGAGCCTGTGCTATCTGACTGGATGTACTGTACATGTTAAAGATTGAGAATATTCTTTGTGAAATAATCTGTTAATTCAGGCAATTTGGACTTGAATTTGTGACTCAGTATTATTCACATATCTTGTCCAGTTGCATGTATACTGATAATACAAAACAAGAAACTATGTATTGTTTAAGCTCAATGTTAAAGGTTAGATCTAATGTGCAACTATGTCTATGGCTCTTAATTGGAATGCATTTTAGAATCTGTAAACTTTTAACCAATCACAAAAGCGATTGTTTTTTTCTCAATCTGTCAGGCTGATACTGTAGGTACTGTGCATGTACTTGCCCCAGGCTCTACTTCCAGCAAGCGTATTGTGTGTGCGTGTTAATATGTGTGCGCGTGTGTCTGTCGGTCAGTCAGAGTGCCAGCAGCGAAGGCGAGTTCAGGGAATCAGATGACTGCTCGCTACTGCTGTTCCGCTGGTTGGCACTGACCCCGCAGGCTCCCTCTGGGTAGGTGAACACAAATGAAGATGTGTATGAGGTGTTGTAGCTGCCAATGGCCGCATCGTCATGGTTAACACCACCACCACCACTGTCGCTGGCCATAAGGCACGGCCCGCCTGGTGCTGGCTCACTCGAGCCATAGAAAGAACTAGAAAACTCTACCTCCTGCATCATCCCTGGCTGAGGCTGCGGCTGGACTTGCTGCTGCGGCTGAACCGGAGGCTGAGACTGTGCTGAAGATGGGTGGGCGGTGTAGGCAGGAGGCAGATAGAAAGTGTCCTCCTTCACAGACAAGCCCACAATGGAGACGGGAGGTTGTAAGGTCTGGGGAGCGAGCTGAGGCTGGACCAGAGGGAGCTGCGATGAGCCCTGCTGGGGTTGGTCCTGGTAGGGGATCTTGCAGTTAGGCTGGTGGGCCACCAAGACAAACTCCAGGCGCTCCTTCTCTTTCTGCAGCTCCGAGATCTCAGCTTCCAGCTCGGCCTTTTCCTCCTCCAGTATGTCAGTCTCCTGTGGGCAGGTACAGAGAATGAAAGAAACAAGGGCATCGGGATGGGAGAGAGGTGTGTGAAATGGGTAGAGGAGGGAAGAAGATGTGCAGCAGAAAGAGAGAGAGTGTTAGCGACTCCAAACCTCTACTTCAGTGTTTGTGTGGGTGAGTGTATCCATCCCAGCAGACACACTTTCTTTGTGTTGGATATGTAAGGTCGCTTATATAAAAGCACATTAATTTGGCCAAAATACCAAAGGTAGGATAGTCTGTCTTAAGGACTTTAATTGTCTTCACAACCGCTAAACACCTTATTACCATAATCCTCCCTCTTATACACATGCACACACTTATTAACACACTCTGTAATGTTATGGGAGGTAACACTAAGTGTGTAATTATAATCATTACTCATTCTGGCAGTTATAACAGGGCCAAGCTCACCGACTGCAGTCTATCCGTGAGTTCTCGTCTGCGGTTTCTGCATTTGGCGGCAGCAAGCTTGTTTCTCTCTCTCCGCACACGCCTCTTCTCCTCCTCCTCAGGTGTGAGCTAGGATGAAAAGGAAAATAATACAGCCGATTACAAAAAAGTTTTTTGTCTCTAGTTATGAAAATGTTGTTGTATTGTTGAAGCGACAGTAGAGGGCCCACAAGCTATGGTTGCATATTTGCCCTATTTTTAACATTTTCTTTACAATGTGTCTGCACCCTTTTCCCTGTTTAGAATGTCTTTGTTTATGAGATGGTCATACAGTAGACAGGAACTTGACCTTTTTTTTGTCTATTACTTATTCCCCTTAAGTGTTTGTGGATAGTACTGGATCAAATCTGTTGGCTCCCATGTTAATGATATACCTAAGCTTTGCACGTGAGGGTCAACAAGCAAACCGTTTAAACACACACACTTACTAACACACCAACATCTCCATCGTCACTCACAGACTCGTCTCGTGTACGGCGGCTACGGGTTCTGGACTGGCGCATGGGCCCTGGTGCTGGGCCTGGAGTTTCAGAACTTGGAGGGGTGAATCCAGACCCCGCAGAATAACTGGGGCCCGGCATGTCATATGGGTCAACCAGTGACACTGGTTGGGTCATGGTTGTGGTGCCAGTGGACCCACTCTGTCCAGAGGCCTGAGATGAGATGAGGGTCGGCTGAACCATCCACTGCAGGTCCTGACTGGTGGTGATGGCGGTGACGGTGGGCACGAATGAACCGGGCATTTCCCCTCCAACACTGGCCCCTGGCCCGCTGCCAACAATGCTCAAGCCAGCTCCTGCTGACACACACTCCTGAGAAGGAGACATGAATGCAAATGCAGTATTACAAACTATGCAACCACCACAGATCACTTCACACATTTAGACACACAGAGGCTGAAATACAGGCATTAACATTATAATAAATTCTATTAAAGGTCCTATTTTAGAGGGTTAAGTACTTAAAATTCCAGTAAAGATACATGGCATGGCATAAATCATACCTTGAGAATGTAATACTACGTAAAAATGCAGGTATTTTTATTAACTTTTTTAGTAACTTTACTTTGATATGAGAAATTGGTTTAAAATATGACAAATAGTTTTATTTTAATTATGTTAGTAGGCTATTATTAAGTGCAACCCTTGTATTCACTAGTTTTCAATGTTTGTTGCTATAGAGTCATAAGTTTGTCTAGTTATCAGAATATAGGTCAAAAAATACCCATAGAGAGCTCAAAGCTGCATCCTGTCTTTCTTTGTTTTATTTTAGACCCAAGGAAGAAAGTATCGACTTTCATTAATATTCATATTGGGTGTTATGACATTGGGACAGGCGGCTCTAAAAACGGCCTCCTCGACCAATCAGCGTCTCCCCCCTCCTTCTTCCTCCTCCCCCGTCACACCCCCGGTGTTCCCCTTGGCAACGCGACGTAGCACTCCAAAATAGAACAAGCATTTACGTCACGGCGAGGCCTGTGAGAGGAGAGCGGAGCGCGTGGAAGGAGAGAAGCGGGCAGTGGGGCGGGGCGGGGCTTCCGCGCTTACGTAGGAGAGTTCCAGGACTCTGTCATCCGTTCTGCGGCGTGCTGTAAACGGAGCACGTTGTCAAGGCTTGAGAACCGCTACTGGTCTCTCACAGAAACGCATAGAGGTAAATAGATATTTATTCTGCCGAAACAACAAACTATTGACATCGAACTGCAGGACGGTAGCAACTTAACGTAACACCAGAAGCATTAGAAAGAAAATAAAAAGCGTAAGGAAGAGCTGTTATAAGTAGGCTAAATAAGAGTCCGCATCATATATTAATTATGTATTTTAAATCTATAAATTACATTTTCAGTGCTCTGTATATGTCAGCCATTATATTTTATATGATTATAGCTATCATGCATATCTTATCTGCGGCTGGCCTAACAATGTTTTATATATCTTCAAACATAACACACATAACACATTTTAGGCTATGTTAGCCTTTTGGTTATCACAAAGCCCACATGCCATAAACAACACACATTGACCTATGGGGTGCTAAACTCCCCCACAAATATAGCCTTAGAATAAACCATATCAACAAAGTAACCATGAATTACACATTAATCAACATGCAGTTTATTCATCTGGAACAATGTTAGCATAGGAACATGCCCTAGTAAGACCTGTTGTATTTATTCAAAAAGCATATTTACATGCATTATTTAGCCTTAATAGTGCCTTACTCACCTGCGGAGCACTGGTGGTCGGCGGGCTCCCGAAGGAGTCCACGGAGGAAAGGTACTGTGACTCTATAGATGGAGACGAGCTTCCACGGGATCCGCTGTCTGGGTCACCGGGGAACCCTTGGTACATCTCCCCGGAGGGACCGAGAGAGAACGAGACACCTGCAGCTACCAGAGAGAGGGCGATGTCACCTGCAGCGACAGGGCAGCGGCACAACCAAGAAGATTACTACAAACCAGGTAGCCTATACTGTAAGGAGAGAATGACTGGTGTTAAATGCCAGCTGAATAGTTTGACAGTTTTAAAAAAGCATATAATGTGATATAAAAGATTTGCAATTCCACAACTTGTGAGCTTTATTAGCTACTTTTGCCTGCATAAATGCATCGATCATGGATTGGAATTACAAAAACAACTCCGGAAGAGAGTTTATAGTACCTTACGCGGCATGCTGAAAAAAGCAATAAGCTATCGAATATTAATTAGTACAATATTGACTTACCGTTGCTGATCTTTTTGTTATTCCCCGGTGAGATGCTCTTGGTTTCTTTCCAAAAAAGTTGCATGAAGAAGCTTAATCCAGTTCCCCGCGTTTAGGGGGAAAGTATCCAAGTTGATAAGAAGTCCTCTCGCTTAGCTTTAAATCCTCGGAGATCTCTTCTTCTGCCGGTCAATAATGCGATTATAGATCCATAAAGTCCGTTCACGGTACGCCGGTAGACGTTCGCCGGTATTACGGTGCACAGTAGCAGATCTTGTCTTATGAATGAATCCATCCTCCTCGAGTAGGCATTTCTAGCGTCGAAGTCCCGCCTCGGAGTTCCGCTGACGTACATGACCATATTTGTCCTTTGCTGTTGTGTTTGGTATCCTTGGTGACGTTGAGGGATTCCCTCTCCCACTAAAATGGACCAGAAGCTCACCTCGCCGACGGATAATAATAGATGGTTTTTTTTATACCATCATAAGCACGAGATATTTCTCACCGTCTGACAATTTTTGAGAGGAAATTTTAAAAAACTTCGGGGTGATGAATATGGAAAGTTTCTTTATTTAGGACAATCTATTTACGGCTATCAAGATTAGAACGTTTTTTTTGGTCATGGCTAGGCCTACGTTAGGAGAAGATAACATTCCTGCAATGTATACGTTTCTATAAGCATTTTGGAAGTGTTGCTGCTGTCATTAAACAGTTAGATCATAGATTATATGAATTTAAACATGATTTGTTTTCATTTAAGATGAGATAAACAGAATGAATTATAGGCCGTTCTCTATAACCACTTCAGTTATTCAGCTATAACATGTAACAGGCTGAAATAATACCTGGAAAATATTATTAGTCTATAAAAAGCCTATACCATGGCTTATTTAAGCAGCACCCAGAAAACTAGGTCGCTCCGGGACGGAATCCCGTCAGGCATGCGAGGGAAATCCTGCTGTAAAGTTTCTCAGGACACGCCCTCGGGAGTCCTCTGAGCTCTGGAGCTTAACGTGTAATCTGAGGAAAGACTCCTTTTCATTTGTGTCTAAACACTCCCCAAACCTGAAGTCAGACACAGTGCCAAGTATTGATTTACTGCAGGTTTAAAGAAAAAAAGAAACACCTTCAACCTGCACAATACCTTACGAAAGCACCCGATCTACATATGTATGGATTTTAGTGTAGGCACGACTGTGTGTCACAGAGCAGCAACAGCAGCCTTATTCAGCGCGATAAAAAAAACATAAATTGGTAAACAGCAGTGTAATTCTGTCATGGACAGTGGGCAGCAGTGACGGAAATCGGCGCCTGTCATTGCACCCGGCCGAGCATTACCCGGCCGAGCAGAATGTGATTCATTATCATAGCCTACATGCGGACACCAGTGGGAATGTGGCAGGTGGGAGGTTGGCTTTGCTTGGGGGGGTTGCTCCACAGGCTAAATGCGGGAAGACTGGGTGGCAAATCATGAATGAAATTCTAAAATGTTTTGCTTGTGATGTCAAACAATGTCACGGGGCGGGCATGCTGCTGTGTACAGGACCGATGTGTGAAAAGGCGTGAGTAAAAAGGGAAGAGTTGGGGATAACAAATTATTAGTCAGCGCTACAACAACGTCAGAGACGAGGATCCACGGAGGACGTTGTGTCCCATCCGGGCTACCGTTATCGTTGCTGTGCTGCTGAACCGGGATGACTAACTCCGCCGATGTAAGTTGCTCATGATGGGGAATTATTGAGGTGAATGGCTGATAACGCAGGCGAACAGCCCACATTCACGGGGAAATAAATGATAATAGCAGGACTTCACAGAGTAAGGGCAAGAAATCAGGGAGGTGATGACTAACTACCCTTCCGCTATGAATTATATACGGATATACTCCACAGTTAGAAAACATAATATTTTTCTCTCTTAATATTGTTCAAAGGATGACAAACCGTCATTATAGCCACGTAAAAAGCAGATATTGGGGCTAAAACAAGCTGCCGGGACCATGTGCTATCCACGGATCTGCTCTGCTACATGTGTGTAGCGTTCTGTCGCCATGGATACGCCGTTGCCTCTGACGCAAGGACGTATAAATTTGGTCTTTTTTGTTATGCCGCCTAGCAACCGGTTTCCGTGGTAACCCGCTCTGAGTGACAGACAGCAGAAGCACACAACATGGCTTCCGGATTCTTTCTGCGAAAGGAACAGCAACATATCCGCGTACAATACAGCGACGATTGTTGTTTTAAAACCATACTAACCGTCAGCAGCAGTTCTTTTTCGCATTACTACGTCAGGCAGTCATAGGGAGAGAGAAGTTGACAGTGTTATTGACTAACTGCGTGTTTGTCCCGTGTTCTAGTCGAAGCTTGTTAAATGCAAATATGCACGCGCTAAGCAACGCACAATGCACACATTTATGCAGTTTGTTGTTTAACATTGTTTGTAACCGCCAAATGCGTAGGGAGCACGCGGAAGAGAAACTGAGGGCTGTGTTTTCAAAAAGTTTCAGACAGCTCGAGGGAACGAGCTGTGTTTGGTGTTTCTGCAACAGCGTCTAATTCGACGAAAAGGGGGGGCTTTAATGATCCTTTATTGACTTATTCAGTAGATTATACCCTGCCAAACTCTGTAATGAACTGAATCAAATTTAATGGACATTATATCATGTCGATAATCCACTCAGTGTCTATGCTGTTTCAGGGGGATCCCCAGTACATAGTCTATGAAACAAACAAACAGACAATAATACGCTTGAAATATATGTTTAAATATGTATATATAAAGATATATAATATAGGCCAATATAGAGAATATAGATCCACTCAGTATCTATACTGTTTTGGCGTCATCCCCAGTACATATAAAACAGTATAATAACACACTTAAAATATACGACTGGCTATTTACATTTGTAAAAGAAAAAAAAGCTTGTAAAGTTAAGTTGTGGTTATATTTTCTTCATACATAATTGTTTAAAAAAATAGTGTTAATGCTTGTTAAATTTTATGTCTCTTCATAAGTTATGTATACCTAAATCTCTGTACCAGTAATGGCTACATTTGGAGTAAGGAGTACTTTATGGTGTAAAAGTGGGTCAGCATTCCTCTCCTCTGAACTATTTTGTTTCTTAATAGTTTGTTTGTTTACAAGTTGTGGTGGTCTAGACTCCAGACGAGTGAGATAAAAAAAAACTAGACGCAGAGTTGTCTTATGCCCCTCATGTGCTTTGTTTTGCTTGCCCCCGTCTCTTAGTGTATTTTCGGGAAGCCACTAGCTTGTGCTGCGTTCATGAGTCCAGCCCCTATTTCCTCTTGGAAGGCGGGACGTGTTTGCCTGGTGCTCCAGCCCAAAATATTTGTTACCAGGCAACGACTAGGCCTGTCCCACTTCTGAGCGGTTTTGTTTACACCCCTTCTGGCTCCTTATCCCAACAACATTGCATAACTCTCGCAGGCTTTCCCCACCTCGCTGAGAGAAATTTGATCGTCCCTTTTCCTCCAGCCAACCAAAATGTCTCATGCCCTCATACCATAGCTTTTCTCTCAGCCACTCAACGATTTTCTTTCTGTCTTTGTCTGCTTATTCACAGCGACCAAACTGAAACTAAGGCTAAGACTGTTTATGAAAAGGCTTTGCTCGACTTGACTTTCAGTTCAGCCTTTGGCTTAAGATCCTTACAGCTTATTGTTACATGATCTGTCAGGTGGGGGTCCTGTATTTCCCCATATCTGTTTAATAACATCTATTCTCGTCTAAATCCATTAAACCTTACTTGGCAAAGTCAAAGGACTTCCTGCACAACTATGTAAACATGGCTTTTGTATATTGTAATAATTGAAATATTCAAGTCTAAATTGAAGAAGGGGAGCCCTGTCTTCATTAATATTGCAGATCAGATTGAACCCTAAACTTTTAAACTTGGGACATACTGTTCTTTTTTATGCAAGCGGTCCAAAAACTTACATCTTATTGGATTTATAGTCATTATTGCAATCCAATTTGGGGAAAGTAATGAAGGTGAAATTGATTGAAACCCAAAATTTAAACATCAGGAAGACACCGCCTTTATGCAGTTTAAGGAAGTTGTTGAATTACATTTTATTATATCTTAAGTTGCTCTTGTAATTTTGTACCTTTTTGTGCATTTGGCTCATAAACTTCCCCAGATGGTCTTTGCGTAAAAGCGATATAAGAAAACCTTTCATTAGGGGCAGAGAGCAACTTCTCGGCTGACTGTGTTTTTTTGTAGTTGTGCCACAGAGCAGGAGCGGAGCTGGGAAACGGTCTTCCGTGTTTTTGTTAGACCCAAAAAACAAACAAACTGCCTCGATACGAGCATCCACCTTCTCCTGATTCCCTGTAGTCTTATGAGCCTTGTTCATATAGACTAAAGTATCCGATCTGCGTTCCATTTAAAGGATTGATTAGTTTTGTTGTAGTTACAATAGTTTTAACATATGGGATGTTTATGAGTTGCAGGGGGGAGGAGTTGTCCTTGTAAGGGACTACATGTTCTATCCATTTATTTTCTGGTGCCCATCCAGCCACATTTAACCACTTGGCAGTGTGCAAAGCAAGCTGTACAGCCTGGAATACCTTCACAGTCAGGTATTTAAAGGCATTCAGACCACATGCCCACACCTGAGAGCTAGAAACATTCATTCTTAGAAAACCAAATTATGAGCACACTGAAAAAAGTCAAGCATCTAGCTTGGGGGCACTTGGACGTTCATTCCACATAGATAGGTGCATGATGTAAAATAGGGTTAGCATTTTTTGAATTGTGAACTCTATTGTGAAAGATATTATGTAGTGTGGAAGCTTAAGGGATAAGTTCTGATTTTTTAAAGTGGGGTTGTATGAGGTACTTATCAATAGTGAGGATGTTAAGTAAAGTAGATGGCGGTTAGCACAGGCCCTGTTTGTAGAAGCCGGCTGGAGTACCAACAGAAGCTAAGCTACGTGCTGCGGTGGACAGGCTGTAGCAAAACATACAGGACAACTGTTCTGTAGTCCTACGCATGCAGCACAGGGTATGCCTTTTCCTTTCCACCATCATGGTCCAACACAACGTTTGCTAGACTTTGGATTCAGCTGGACATACCTGAACTCCCTCCCATTTTTTCAGCAGCAACCTAAAACTTAGCTTGACTTTCTGCTGATGCATGCCGACACAGCGTTTGCTTCAGTCAAACAAGGACTCAAAGCTCCCACAGACTCAACAGGAACCCTTCAATGGACACTTGAGACCACAAATCTCACGTCGTCTGAAAGGAAAATTCCCATGGACCTCTCCCTATCTGTGTGAGGAGCCGGTTACATTATTTACACTTGTGACTTTCCAGTTTTTCCTGCTTTAGCACACAGCGCCCTTGCTGCTGACTTTGGTCCTGTTTATGTTAATGTACTGGTGTTTATGTGGTGTAATCCTCGTGGCTCTCCAGTTAAAAAAGACAAGCTCGTGTGTTTACTGGAACCCACACAGCGAACACGCACAGCAATAATTTACTGTGATCTGTGGCGAAAGTAAAACATTCATTTGTGGATGCGTCAGAGCTCTGATTGTGGGCTCTTTTAAGACAAAAATGTTCTCACGTCATCTTTTTTTGCACCCAGCAGGGTGGCATCGGGCCTCATAGACACATCTCCAACATGTGAGTGAAGCTACGGTTGACCGTGGCACACCTGACGTGCTGTGAAAAGGCTTTCATGACAGTACGTGATGATGAAGCACAAATTAAAAAGATGCCTGTATTCAGTTTGTTTGGTATCATCCTAAACCCAGCTAGTGTGCAACCACAAGGAGGATAATCAAATTTGAGTGTCTGTGCTGTAATATGTGGCAAGTGAGATCATTTCTTTTTGTGGCAGTGCCTCGAAATAACCATCTTTCCAATTGTTCAGCGTCAGAACTATTGTGGCGTTCCTTTTTTTTTGCCTAAGTGCAGCCTTAAACGTCAGTATTGAGGTGCAGAAAGCGGAGCGGATGGCTCTATTGTATCATGCACTGCATGGGAGTCGGATGCCTAAAGTTAAATGCAATCAGTGGGCTTCAGTATTCCACAGCTCTCTGTGACTCAGATTCAAGCAGCGCGTCAATCCTAGCCTACTTTCAACAGGCTCGCTGCCAGTCAGAGAGGCAGAGTGCCAGAGAGAGGGAGGAAAGAGAGCAGGAGGGTGAGTGAGAGAGAGGATGAGATCAGAGGGGGAAAGTAGCTCGGTATATTTAGCTAAATACTGTCGTTAAATACAGCGTTGACTTGAGAGTTTCATAATTTTAAGCATTTATACATAGAAGTACCTGCACTTCCTCTTTCATAGCAGGTATGCTGACTCATCAGAGCAGGAAAAGCATGGGTGTTTCTCAGGGCTGCCCCCTAAGAGTCAAAAATTTGAATCATCAGTCGAGAAGACTCCGAGTCCACTGGGCCTAATGCACTTTTGTTTTTTAGTTATGTCATTGTACACAGAGCAATGCAGGGGTAACATCATGGCAGGCTGTAAACATAACAAGTCTCAGAAGGACCCTTCAATGTTGAGCTCCCTGTGAGCAGCATTATCAGTAGAGGTCTCTCTTCTCCAAACCAACACATTGACAGGACCTCAGGAGTGCGCACCAAGCTTTGCTGCTGTCTTGTTTCCAAGTGCTCAGCTTGTAGGTCAGGATTCCCTCAATATTCCCCGGATAAAAGATACTAGGAAAAACGCCTAATTAAGGGGTGCCGGTTGAGCTCATTTGGTAGAGCAGGCGCCCCATGCACAGAGGCTACAGTCCTCTAAGCACTCATCACAGGTTTGAGTCCTGGTCTGCCATTTGGTGCATGTCATCCCCCACTCTTTACTTCTCACAATCTCTGTTCAGCTGTCCTACCCTATAAAGGAAAAAAGCCCAAAAATAATCTTTAAAAACTAAATGAAAAAAGCACCTAATTAAGGAGATTTACGTTTTACGTGTCTTGTAACCTTTCGTCGGGACTTTGGGAGCTGTCATTAACTTTTGCTTACAAGCTGAATAAAATATTTAATCTGGTAATAAGATATAGTTTAAAATGAAGGTGACTTTTAGCAGAAAGAAAGTAAGCTACTGGAAAAGTTGTCATTTCCAGCTTGCACTTGTTAAATATAAAGTGTTACTTTCAGTATATATAAAGTGAGACCTATGTGGGCTAATACGTGAGTGAGGTCTGGCACTCAAACAAGACAAAAAGAAGAGCTACATGAAGCTTCAGGTGTTACTTTTATCATTCACAATGTCTCTGCTCAATATAAAATGTCCATGTAAGCAATGACAGCGTTACAGTGAGACAGCATGCCAAGTACCAGGACCCTAAGACTGAGGCAGCAAAATGGAATTAAGCCACCATAAAGTTAGTTAGTGTTTCTTCAGATGGGGAATTGTTTGTCAGCAGGATTATTAAAAAATGACAGGCCTGATTTTTATCAAACTTGGTGGATGGGTGTAGCATTGGCCTTGGAAGACTGGCGCCTGTTTGATGAAGCCTGTTGAAATGTTGCTGCTTTTCCTTATAACTGCCAAGGGTAAAAAGACCAACAATTCCTCCACTGTTAACCAAATACAGATGTAGCGGTAAGGAAAGTATTTTTTTTAGAATTTTTACTTTAAAGGATCATCGAGGATTTAGCGACACCTAGCGGTGAGCCAGAGTATGATGTCTGCTCAGCACGGGCCTGTTTGGAAACATGGCTGTGTAAATGTTACACATTTGTCCTTTAAATAAAACTTAATTATAAAACACTCTAGCATCAAAAATCCAGTTTAAATAAAATTATGAAACGTAGCAAACTGTACACAAAGTACCATGTTAAAACTATGCATAAGTGTACCGTAAGTGCTATACTATTGCATATAACATTTTCTGATTATTATTCTGCTGCTTCAGTGTCATTGCTGTTGGTCTAAGCAGATCTTATTTTTTACTATTTTACATACAGTTTGATCTATAACAGTGCATCATGTTTTAAAAGCTATTTTTCATTTAAATTGTAATCCCAAAATGACTTCAAATGTCAGTTAAATGTAGTGAAGTAGAGTAAATAATCAAGTAGAGAGTAACTCAAAATTGTACTGGAGTGCAGTAGTGGATGTCCTCCACTGCTGTCAGTCTGTAGACATTTGTTTTCATGCTTTGATCCATCACATAAAGAACAAACAGTCAAGTTCTGCTTTAATATGAGAGTTTTATCACTCAAACTGGATAAAGAAATTGAAGCCTCTTTTGTCTAAACAAAGGGTAAAAGAGTTACAGTGAACTGTTCAACCTTTATCAATGCAACACACAAAACAGCAAAAAATCCCCCTTTTCTAATACATTCAGCCTGTGCTGTACTAAAGGTTTATGAAACACAGTGCAGGTTATTAGACATGACATCCCCTGGACAACACGACCAACAGGGCCTTAAGAATTTATGGTTTTCTTTTTCGAAAGCAGGACTTTTTCTTTTGCTCAATGCAGTGAAATCAGAGCACTATTTATTTAAGTCCAGTTAATTCCTTCCACCTGGATGATGAGAGAGGAAAACCAACTTCATTATTCCCCCCACTCACTCTCTGTGTTGTTTCTATCCAGAAGGCTTTGTTTCAACCTTTTCTTCCTCTGCTCACAGCCCCCCCCCCCCTCCTCCTCTCCCCCACTTCTTCTGTCTCCCTTACATAAGGACTGCCCTATTTTTTCAGGGACCAGTAAGAGGTAGGAATAAAGGGAGTGAGTGGGTGAGGAAGAGGGACTGATGGAGGGAGAAAAGATATGGGGGTAGACTGTGTGTGTGTGTACAGTGAACACGTCAGGAAGATACACAACAGCATGTGTCCTTGTCATCCCCCTCACCTTACTGGCCTTCTGTGCCCACACACACTGCTCCCCCACTCCTCACCCTTTGCTTTGGTCTTGTGCCCGTCATTTAATGTTTCTACTCTTTTCTTTCTATCTATCTATTGTTCGTACATTTATCCGATATACTGTATATCGTACATTTATCTATAGTACATTTATTTTTCGTACATTTTTCTGATATACAATATATCATATGTATATGTCTATGCTTTGTAAATCAATTTGATAACTTTTTTTATGGATTCAGATTAATGATACAAATGAAAAAGTAATACATTAAAAATATAGATAAATATAAAGTGACGTCAATCAAATGGGACAGTCTGCTTTGTGCTTATTTTTACTTTTGGTAATATGAATAGATTATGATACTAGTACTTTTGTGCTTTTTACTTAAGTAAAAAATGTAGTCGCCTGACTTTTATTTATGACTCTGAATACTTTTTCCACTACTTACTGTCTATGACCAACCTTTAAAAAATGCTGCTTACACAGTCCTGCCTCAGTAATAGTGATCTGTAACACTAACTGGCACTTCTGACACCACTGCTGAAAGATGTTTCACTTCAAACTCAGTTACAGACAGATAACTTTCAAACCTTCAACTTAAAGAGACATAATCAGCAATTTTTCCACAGATAAGGTGCTTGAAACCACGTTTGCATACAAACAAGTTGAGCATAAAACTGTGGTGTTCAAGACATGAATGGAATTTCAAACATTTCTCCATTTTAAGTTAACACGGACACGAACGACTGCAGGCAGCAGTTTGATGGTTAGGTTTGAATGCTCCTCCCCTCTGCACACATATGGACACACATATGTTTTAAGGAAAAATTAACCTTGTGTAATGTTCGGTAATGTATAGTAATTTTTTTTCTCAATATCTTAATCGAACTTGTCTGATATACAGACAACACAGTGTACAAAACAGGCCATTAGATCTGACAGTATCCAAAGGGAGGCTCATGTGACATGGGGCATCACTTGATCTCCTGCATACAGACACCTGTATGATTGCATTTTTTTGTTTATCATGTCACAGTTAGGCACAGTTTTGATTTCTGCTTCCAAAAAAGTGAATGTTAAATGTTACTTAAAGTGGTAATATCGAAGAGATAAATGGCAATTGCGGGAGCACACTTACCAGATAACCAGACGTCTACGGTTGGCTCCGGTTGTAACTCTTGATTTTCCTCGCTGACGGTCGCTTTCCTTTTCAGACTGTTAGCTTCATCCGAGCGTCGAATTTGTTTCTTTTTCTTTGGATTTTCACTTATTTTTGAAGTTGTATCTATCGATTTTTTTCTTTGTTTGTTCAGCCATAGTAGATTACAGTTTACTTGCAACACTTGCAGATACAGAAAAAGCAGCCGCTTAGCTCCACCTACCCTCTGTGGCAGACCAACCACTGCTGGGTGATGGAAAAGACATCACTAACTGGGCGCCGCTTGTGATTTTTTTCTGCGGAAGTCGCCACAGACACCCAGTCTGTAATACTGCAAATACATATCTCATTCTGCGATAGATAGAGACTTAACAGACATTTATTTAAATGAAAATCTTCTGTTTACTGTAAGAAAACTGAAAAGTGACGTCTGAGACCTTCAATTTTTCTGACACGGTCATCAGGTCAGTGGCCACCAAAGTTATTATATTTTGATATTTTTATTGAGGACAAATTTGTGCAGTGAAAGGTTTAATTTCTTAATATTTAAAACCTTTAAATGCAAATCTTCATTATCTTATCCCTAACATCTTCTTACATGTATTGGATGTTTGACTGAGTTAAAATCATCCTTCTGGCTAACACTGACACCCTCACAGAGATGTTAATCACCAAGAACTTTACCGCCTGCTCCAAATCTGGTCAACGATGCAGTTTCTTCCTGTCTGATTTATGTCATAAAGTTGGAAATTCAGTAAAAAAATAAGAGTTTTAGTAAGATGATGCATCACATTCATCATGTATAAAACACCCGTTCATCACCGTCTGTAACATACTGACATTTAGAGAATAAGCATCAACAACAGGAGGAGGAACAGAGAGCCGAGTGCGGGGGGGGGAGAGAGATGCTGTCCTGTGGATGCAAATGTTGCTCTTTGCGTCTTAAATTATCAACCTTCACGACTTGTAAATAAACACGCACCATAAAAACACCCTACATCCCAGGCGGACACACACTCACATCTTTAAATACCCCGGCTCTGACGCCTGAGTTTGCACTGCTCATCAAATTTCTGCGTGAGCGAGCCCAGGCTAAATTTGCAGCCAGGGAGCCAACTTACGCAATCCTCCCTGGTCTCCCTTACTGTCTACACAACGGCTCAACAACCTCACAGTTCTCAAAGCATCCCGGCCCTCCCACACTACACACTACAACTCCGCCACTATTCCTGTCCCAGCCCCCGCCGCTGTGGCACAGAAATACAAGCACCTCCAAGAACAGACGCCAAGCCTGTCAGAGCATCATCTCGTCCCACAGGACAGCTGGGGAGGGAGGGGGGGACGGAGGGGTGAGGAGATGAGGAGCAGGTGGAGGGATGAGGACAGCCGCTGCGGAGAGGAACGAATCAACAGAGACAGAAAAGATAAAATAAATAGTGTCTCTGTGAGGGAGGGGACAGTTTACAGTGAGATCCTGCGAGATCAGCTTCAAACTGTTTCTGCCTCCTCTGATGTGAGGACGCTCCTCTGTGGAACTGTGTGTTTTGTTATATTACAATATTTATGAGGACCACATGAGGCGATAATCCCCTTTTAATGAGAGTCAAAGCAGTAAGAAACATTTATGTTAAAGACTTAATAGCTTTTAGAAAACTCTTAACTTCATCTCCCCTGTTTAGCAATAAAAACATGAAATAATATGGCTGTAAGCAGATTTTACTTCTTAATGCCGGCATATAAACAGATAACAAATGACAATATAGTAAAGATGTAATTAACTTAACATCATCACAGGAATATTTATAATATAGACAAATGCCGCTCATAGATAAACACTTTAAATGTCCTTATATGTTCTTATAACTAATCTAAAATGTTAAATTGTGTTTATAAATGAGTAAAGCGTTCCAGGAAAATTGACAAATCCTGCACATCAGTACACTCCTAAAATGTCCTGATATGTATTTACAACAACTTTGAAATGTGTAATAAATGATAACAATTATATGTTTAAATAGTGCATATAAAGTGTTACCTGGAGACCTTTTATAATAACCTGATAAAGACTTTTCTGGACCATATTTTTTTAACGTATTTTAATTATTTCCTTTGTCTTTAGTTATTACATACTCCACTGCACATAGGTATGATTGCGGTGTAAATTTGTGCAGGTCTTTTTTCACTTTTACATAAAAGGGATTTTTCTGCTAAAGTATTAAATAATCTTTGTATGATTTCTTGAAGGTAATAAACTCTTTTAGAAAGCTGATTCAGTAACGGAGATTCATTTATCCATTTAAAGCTCAGCATGCCACTTGCCCATGTTGCCCATATGGTAGATCCGGGGCAGCACTTGCTATTACTTATCTGCATGGAAATGTAGTATTTATTTTTTATGGAGATGACAAAGTCATTGGCAGTCCTCAGGTTTTTATCAGAGCACATTTTAAATGCTTTAAACAGGATGCAGGTTAGTCGTTAGTGTTGATATTCAAGGTGGGTGAGAATGAGACGTTAATGCTGAGTTCTGTGGTTTGGTCCAGACTGAAATATCTTCTGTTGGATTGTTTTTTGCACAAACATTGCTGATCCAGAGAGGAGCCAAAGCCCACTGACTCTCCTTACTTTGCTCTAGCGCCACCATAAGGCAGACTTTTTTTTTGGTTTTCACTGATGTATCTCAAATATCTCTGGTGAGTCGACTGCAGTAAAATCTGCTACACACACTTGTGCCCCCTTTTGGACGACTTTTAAAAACTTTTTTTTCTCAGTTATTCTGGAAACATCAGATTAACGTTTCATATTCTTGTTAGTTCATACTTTTTTCCCCCTAGTATTTTATTCTTTTGTACACCACTATGTATTTTTATGTTTGAGTGAGATTAATTTACTTTAAATATTATATTTGACATTTGTAGAGATCTGTTTTCACTTTGACATTAACTCAGCTGGAAATTTTTTGTTCAAGTAAGATTCTGAGAATGTTACGTGCAATGTTTTGGTGATGTTTTGAGCGGGAAGTTTATATTTGGTTCCCAGAATGTTCCTTTTTTATAGTCGGAGAACGTTCTCTGAAAACATTTTTAGAAAGTTGCAGTGAGTGAATGAGCAATGAAACATTTAATTCCATCAGGAGGTCAAATTTTGCAAGACATTTAATCGTTATCTGCAAAATGGCTGTACTCTAAAATTATTGAAATAAACCATGCTAACACGCACACAACCACTGAACATACTTAAATTTATATCTGTTTAACATTAGCGCTGTCGCCTCACAGCTAGAAAGTTCCTGGTTCGAATCCTGGTTCGGACGGAGTGCGCCTTTCTGTATGGAGTTTGCATGTTCTCCCCGTGCATGTGTGGGTTCCCTCTAGGTGCTTCCTTCCCCAGTCCAAAGACATGCTTGTTGGTGACTCTAAAATTACCCGTAGGTGTGAATAGCAAGCATGAAAGGTTGTCTGTCTCTAGTGTCAGCCCTGTGATGAACCAGTGTTCAGTCCAGGATGTACCCCGCCTCTCGCCCAATGGCAGCTGGAATACGACCCTGAACAGGATAAGCAGTGTAGATAATGGATTAATGAACATGTTGGAAATTTTAGGGGAAGGTTTTGCACCACTCGGCTTAAGTAGAGCCTCACAGAGCTGATCGATTTCTGTAGTCTCTGCTATTCTTGTTTTATTTAGTCTTTTCTGAACCAGAGAAAGTGATATAATAGTTGGCGAGTGACCACATTGGAGTCCTGATTTTACAAACCACAGATGCCACATTGTTTGACCTCCTGCAGAGCTGACACACAAACAAAGGGAAGCACAGATTTTGGAAGATAAAAATATATAAAAGAAAGATAAAAACATAAGAGCTGATGGAGAGGCCAGACACTGAGCTGAGTGAGTGTCCTCCCTCTCCTCCTCTCTCCATCACAATGCAGATGGACGGTTGCTGAGGACAACCTGTGTGTACTCACCTAACTATGAACAGGAAATGGTGTGTGTGAGCAAAGTGGCTATTAATAGCAACGTGTGTAGAAAGGACATTTGCTCGCTCACTGATGTGCGAGTGCGTGCAAGGATACCTGTGTGTGAGGGAGAAGCCAGCGTGTAACAGGGAGGAGGAGGAGGATGCAGATTGAGAGACTCAGACAGTTACTAGAGAGAAATAAGGAAGGGAGGGGGGGAGAAAGGGTGAGGGATGGATGAAGGGAGAGAGGGAACGTAGTGGAGGAGGGGGCGAGTGTGTGTTGACGCTGTACGTGGCGTCAGTGCGATAAGAATAGAGATGGTGCGTGTAGCGCTGCTGAGACATCACCCTCACACCCTCAGTGGGGCAGGCAGCACTCACTCTGACTGTGTGTGTGTGTGTGTGTGTGTGTGCAGATATTACCCAGGGTATGCTCATGTGTGCATAGATGACTAAAGTGTTGGGGATGCAGAGATTTTTTTTTTTTCCACAGTTGTGTAATAACAGTTATGTGTACCGTCTCATTCATGATTTTGCTTTCATCACTGCACGATTCCTAAAAAGGAACTTTAAAAAAAACAGGTTAAAAATGTGGATTACATTTGGTTTAAACAGTTTTCGTGTTAAAAGAGTTTTAAAAAGAGAAAATGGACACATTTAAACTCACGTCTGTAATTATGAAATCACTTTTATTACGATGTGGAGGATTAAAAAAGTGTTACATAACTGTTAAATGATTGTACTGCACACTCGTTAGCATAAACGACATATAGTTCCCTATTGTCCCTATTGATCGTCTTCCTTTACTGATACCTTTAAACACACCGCTCTGTTTTATTGTTTAATTCTAGCCTAATTTCAATTAATACTTTTCCCTGCAAGCTGTGTGTCCTGCGACTTTAAACTGTGTGCCCTGATTCTGTGTTTCTTTCTTTGACGTATTTTAGGAAGCTCTTTTTAGCACCTTGGCCAGGCACAACAGAAAATAGTCCTTTGGCAAATTTTGGCTTCTGTTTCACCAAGTTTATTTATTAATTTTCACTCTCCCTTTTAAAATAACCAAAGTAAAAGAAACTGTGTGCGAAGCAGGGATGGGGCTAGAAAACGCACACGCATGTGTGATCCTGTATTCTATATTGACAATCATGCTTGAGCCTCGAATCTATATGAAGAGAAAGGTACAAGCTAAAGAAAGTATAAAACAAAAGCACAGCACTGTAAAGGTATTTTTCTTTAGAATAAGGCACACATGGAGGAATAGTAAAAATCCAGTTTATATGTGTTGTCTGTGTTTCAGAAGCAGCAGCAGACTGTGGATCAGCTGGGGACCATCCTAATAAAGCATCTTCACAACACCAGGAACTGCAGCAGCCACTGTGGAGGGACAAGAGAGCAGGAACAAAAACCAGTCAACGTCCAGGTCAGGGTGACCATATAACATTTTATTTTTAGTATATTTGACCAGATACTCACCGAGTTGATCCCTCTGTCTTTCACCTCCTGACTGCTCTCTGACTCATACAGAGCTGAGGAAGAGGGGAGGAAATGACTACGTGCAGTATAATTTCAAAGGCTCACTATTCAGTAACTTCTGTTAGTTTCCAAAAGACACGCTGGCACAATGGACAAGCACTCTGATTGGGTTAATGAACAAGCACTCTGATTGGCTGAATGAACAAGTACTCTGATTGGCTGAATGAACAAGCACTCTGATTGGCTGAATGAAGTACTCTGATTGGCAACTCTGATTGGCTCAATAAACAAGCACTCTGATTGGCTTAATGATCAAGCACTGTGATTGGCTCAATGAACAAGTACTCTGATTGGCTTAATAAACAAGCAATCTGATTGGCTGAATGAACAAGTACTCTGATTGGCTCAATAAACAAGCACTCTGATTGGCTGAATGAACAAGTACTCTGATTGGCTCAAAGAACAAGTAACCTGATTGGCTCAATGTACAAGTACTCTGATTGGCTCAATTGACAAGTACGCTGATTGGCTCAATTGACAAGTTCTCTGATTGGCTCAATGAACAAGTACTCTGATTTGCTCAATAAACAAGCTGTCTGAATGGCTGAATGAACAAGTACTCTGATTGGCTCAATAAACAAGCACTCTGATTGGCTGAATGAACAAGTACTCTGATTGGCTCAAAGAACAAGTAACCTGATTGGCTCAATGTACAAGTACTCTGATTGGCTCAATTGACAAATACGCTGATTGGCTCAATTGACAAGTTCTCTGATTGGCTCAATGAACAAGTACTCTGATTTGCTCAATAAACAAGTACTCTGATTGGCTCAATAAACAAGCTGTCTGAATGGCTGAATGAACAAGTACTCTGATTGGCTGAATGAACAAGTACTCTGATTGGCTCAATGAACAATTACTCTGATTGGCTCAATTGACAAGTACTCTGATTGGCTTAATGAACACGCACTCTGATTGGCTCAAAGAACAAGTACGCTGATTTGCTCAATTGACAAGTACTCTGATTAGCTTAATGAACAAGTACTGTGATTGGCTGAATGAACAAGTACGCTGATTGGCTCAATTAACAAGTAACCTGATTGGCTCAATGGACAAGTACTCTGATTGGCTCAATAAACAAGTACTCTGATTGGCTCAATAAACAAGCACTCTGATTGGCTGAATGAACAAGCACTCTGATTGGCTGAATGAAGTACTCTGATTGGCAACTCTGATTGGCTCAATAAACAAGCACTCTGATTGGCTTAATGATCAAGCACTCTGATTGGCTCAAAAAACAAGCACTGTGATTGGCTCAATGGACAAGTACTCTGATTGGCTCAATAAACAAGCACTCTGATTGGCGGAATGAACAAGTAACCTGATTGGCTCAATGGACAAGTACTCTGATTGGCTCAATAAACAAGCACTCTGATTGGCTTAATGAACAAGCATTCTGATTGGCTCAATGAACAAGTACTCTGATTGGCTCAATGGACAAGTACTCTGATTGGCTGAATGAACAAGCACTCTGATTGGCTTAATGAACAAGCACTCTGATTGGCTCAATGGACAAGTACTCTGATTGGCTTAATGAACAAGCAGTCTGATTGGCTCAATAAACAAGCAGTCTGATTGGCTGAATGAACAAGCACTCTGATTGGCTCAATAAACAAGCACTCTGATTGGCTTAATAAACAAGCACTCTGATTGGCTCAATAAACAAGTACTCTGATTGGCTCAATGGACAAGTACTCTGATTGGCTTCATGAACAAGCACTCTGATTGGCTCAATAAACAAGCACTCTGATTGGCTTAATAAACAAGCACTCTGATTGGCTCAATAAACAAGTACTCTGATTGGCTCAATGGACAAGTACTCTGATTGGCTTCATGAACAAGCACTCTGATTGGCTCAATAAACAAGCACTCTGATTGGTTCAATGGACAAGTACTCTGATTGGCTCAATGGACAAGTACTCTGATTGGCTCAATAAACAAGCACTCTGATTGGCTTAATGATCAAGCACTCTGATTGGCTCAATAAACAAGCACTCTGATTGGCTTAATGATCAAGCACTCTGATTGGCTCAAAAAACAAGCACTGTGATTGGCTCAATGGACAAGCACTCTGATTGGCTCAATAAACAAGCACTCTGATTGGCTCAATGAACAAGTAACCTGATTGGCTCAATAAACAAGCACTCTGATAGGCTTAATAAACAAGCACTCTGATTGGCTCAATAAACAAGCACTCTGATTGGCTGAATAAACAAGTAACCTGATTGGCTCAATAAACAAGCACTCTGATTGAATGAACAAGTACTCTGATTGGCTCAAAGAACATGTAACCTGATTGGCTCCAAGAACATGTAACCTGATTGGCTCAAAGAACAGGTACTCTGATTGGCTTAAAAAACAAGCACTCTGATTGGCTTAATGAACAAGCACTCTGATTGGCTTAAAAAACAAGCACTCTGATTGGTTTAATGAACAAGCACTCTGATTGGCTCAATAAACAAGCACTCTGATTGGCTTAATGATCAAGCACTCTGATTGGCTCAAAAAACAAGCACTGTGATTGGCTCAATGGACAAGTACTCTGATTGGCTCAATAAACAAGTACTCTGATTGGCTCAAAGAACAGGTACTCTGATTGGCTTAAAAAACAAGCACTCTGATTGGCTTAATGAACAAGCACTCTGATTGGCTCAATAAACAAGCACTCTGATTGGCTTAATGATCAAGCACTCTGATTGGCTCAAAAAACAAGCACTGTGATTGGCTCAATGGACAAGTACTCTGATTGGCTCAATAAACAAGCACTCTGATTGGCTCAATGAACAAGTAACCTGATTGGCTCAAAGAACAGGTACTCTGATTGGCTTAAAAAACAAGCACTCTGATTGGCTTAATGAACAAGCACTCTGATTGGCTCAATAAACAAGCACTCTGATTGGCTCAATGGACAAGCACTCTGATTGGCTCAATGGACAAGTACTCTGATTGGCTCAATAAACAAACACTCTGATTGGGTGAATGAACAAGTACTCTGATTGGCTCAAAGAACATGTAACCTGATTGGCTCAAAGAACAGGTACTCTGATTGGCTTGAAAAACAAGCACTCTGATTGGCTCAACGAACAAGTAACCTGATTGGCTCAAAGAACAGGTACTCTGATTGGCTTAAAAAACAAGCACTCTGATTGGCTTAATGAACAAGCACTCTGATTGGCTCAATAAACAAGCAGTCTGATTGGCTTAATGAACAAGCACTCTGATTGGCTCAATAAACAAGCACTCTGATTGGCTCAATGGACAAGTACTCTGATTGGCTCAATGGACAAGTACTCTGATTGGCTCAATAAACAAACACTCTGATTGGGTGAATGAACAAGTACTCTGATTGGCTCAAAGAACATGTAACCTGATTGGCTCAAAGAACAGGTACTCTGATTGGCTTGAAAAACAAGCACTCTGATTGGCTCAAAAAACAAGCACTGTGATTGGCTCAATGGACAAGTACTCTGATTGGCTCAATAAACAAGCACTCTGATTGGCTCAATGAACAAGTAACCTGATTGGCTCAAAGAACAGGTACTCTGATTGGCTTAAAAAACAAGCACTCTGATTGGCTTAATGAACAAGCACTCTGATTGGCTCAATAAACAAGCACTCTGATTGGCTCAATAAACAAGCACTCTGATTGGCTCAATAAACAAGCACTCTGATTGGCTTAATGGACAAGTACCCTGATTGGCTCAATAAACAAACACTCTGATTGGACAAGTACTCTGATTGGCTCAAAAAACAAGCACTCTGATTGGCTCAATGGACAAGTACTCTGATTGGCTCAATAAACAAGCACTCTGATTGGCTTAATGGACAAGTACCGTGATTGGCTCAATAAACAAACACTCTGATTGGCTTAATGAACAAGCACTCTTATTGGCTCAAAAAACAAGCACTCTGATTGGCTCAATGGACAAGTACTCTGATTGGCTCAATAAACAAACACTCTGATTGGCTGAATGAACAAGTAACCTGATTGGCTCAATAAACAAACACTCTGATTGGCTTAATGAACAAGCACTCTGATTGGCTCAAAAAACAAGCACTGTGATTGGCTCAATGGACAAGTACTCTGATTGGCTCAATAAACAAGCACTCTGATTGGCTGAATGAACAAGTAACCTGATTGGCTCAATGGGCAAGTACTCTGATTGGCTTAATAAACAAGCACTCTGATTGGCTCAATAAACAAGCACTCTGATTGGCTTAATAAACAAGCACTCTGATTGGCTCAATAAACAAGCACTCTGATTGGCTCAATGGACAAGTACTCTGATTGGCTTCATGAACAAGCACTCTGATTGGCTCAATAAACAAGCACTCTGATTGGCTCAATGGACAAGTACTCTGATTGGCTCAATAAACAAGCACTCTGATTGGCTGAATGAACAAATAACCTGATTGGCTCAATGGACAAGTACTCTGATTGGCTCAATAAACAAGCACTCTGATTGGCTGAATGAACAAATAACCTGATTGGCTCAATGGGCAAGTACTCTGATTGGCTTAATAAACAAGCACTCTGATTGGCTCAATAAACAAGCACTCTGATTGGCTCAATGGACAAGTACTCTGATTGGCTCAATAAACAAGCACTCTGATTGGCTGATGGAACAAGTAACCTGATTGGCTCAATGGACAAGTACTCTGATTGGCTTAATGAACAAGTACTCTGATTGGCTCAATAAACAAGCACTCTGATTGGCTCAATGGACAAATAACCTGATTGGCTCAATGGGCAAGTACTCTGATTGGCTTAATAAACAAGCACTCTGATTTGCTCAATAAACAAGCACTCTGATTGGCTTAATAAACAAGCACTCTGATTGGCTCAATAAACAAGCACTCTGATTGGCTTAATAAACAAGCACTCTGATTGGCTCAATAAACAAGTACTCTGATTGGCTCAATGGACAAGTACTCTGATTGGCTTAATGAACAAGCACTCTGATTGGCTCAATAAACAAGCACTCTGATTGGCTGAATGAACAAGTAACCTGATTGGCTCAAAGAACAAGTACCCTGATTGGCTTAATGAACAAGTACTCTGATTGGCTCAATGGACAAGCACTCTGATTGGCTCAATGAACAAGTTCTCTGATTGGCTCAAAGAACAAGTAATCTGATTGGCTCAATGAACAGGTACTCTGATTGGCTCAATTGACAAGTTCTCTGATTGGCTTAATGAACAACCACTCTGATTGGCTCAATAAACAAGCACTCTGATTGGCTCAATAAACAAGCACTCTGATTGGCTCAATGAACAGGTACTCTGATTGGCTCAATAAACAAGTACTCTGATTGGCTTAATGAACAAGCACTCTGATTGGCTCAATGAACAAGTCCTCTGATTGGCTCAATGAACAAGTACTCTGATTGGATTTCTTGAGAGTCTAAATACACATAAAACTCGTCATGTAAACAAACCGCACACATGTAACTCATCATAAAGCACTTTGCAGAAATCAGCCGGCCACATGTGTAACATTTTTGTTGGCACAACGTAATCAAATCATGAGGTAAATATTTAGATACAGTTATGTTGTTGAGAAAGTACCAGAGCAACAATGGAAAATACCTACATGTCAAAGTCCTGTATTTAAAACTCAACTTAAGTAAAAGTACTGTGTTAAGTACACATTAAATATCACAGCTATGATGCTTGTGCTCTGCAGTAACATGTCGGCTGTGCCTGATATACAGCTTAAGAGAGCACTGCAAAAATATGTTTTTTTCTGGTTCTACTATTTAAAAGTTTGTGTTTGTATAAAGTTTTTGTTTCATTCGATTCAACATTTCTCCCTACATCCAAATATCCTCATGAAGGTCTTTTATTTGATGTTTCTTGAAACAACAGAATACTGATGTTTTTGGTGGAATAACGTTCAGCGTCTTTCTCTTTGCTGTAGGTTTGTTACATTTAGTAGGTGATCAGTAAGGATTACTGGGAGGAGAGAAGAAACAACAAAGTTTGGTTGCACCTCAGCTGACTTTCTGGGCTTTTCTATAGCAGTCCTGCTGCTTTAATCTTCATCAGTGTGTTATATTTAATGAGGTTATCATAGTTTTCTTTTAACTACAAAATCTTAATGTGATCATTGGTCAATATGTTTGTCCTTCTTTGTGTTGATAGTGTTTGCGTAGCTGCAAAGATGCATGGGAGGACACATAAACAGAAAGCCACATAAGGACTTTTCTGATACTAAACAAATAGAGGAGAAAAGTATCCATAGGATTGTACCTTAATTGATGTGTGTGTTTGTGTGTGTATGTTACCAAAAAGCGTGCGCAGCCTGGTGACACATGACACAAAGCCGTGGAAGGGCATGTGAAGATCTCCAGATGCAAAGCGAGCGGACAGCAGCTGAGCGACCTGACCATCACACTGCATCCCTGTGAAACAGAGGAGAGGAGGGAGGTGTGAAGCCAAACAGCAGCAGCCATCTGTGTGCACACGTACAGTAAAGTATGTGTGTGTGTATGTGTGCGAATGTGTGCACTCGTACCAACAGCTTCCAGGGCTGTGCTGAGCTCAAAGGGGCTCATGGTGCCAGAGGAATCCTCGTCGAACTGGAAGAAGATGGACTGAGAAAGAAAGCAGCATTAGAGTAAGATTAAGACTGCACACTCACACACACACACACACACACACACACACACACACGGAGGTGTACCTGCAGATTGCGCAGACTGGACAGCAGGGTTTCTGTTTGTTTACGGCTCAGACTGGAGCGCCCTTTAGTCTGCCGGAAAAAAGTTAAGGTCACCTCACAGGACAGGAGACAAGGCGATAAAGTTTTGAAGGGACAGAGAAAGTTAACAGCGGGGTGGCTTCGTGACTCAACCTCAGGACCAAGTCTTAAACCCCTTCGTCTGCAAAAATCCACCAAAGATGAAGTGCAAAGCAAGCAGGGGTCAAGCTCGTGTTTAATTAGTGATGAAAAGATCTCCTATAAGTAAAACACGGAGAGATATTCTGAGGACAAAAGGATACATCCTCTCCAAAGATGAGCTGTCTGCACGTCTCCAGAGGCAGATGGTAATCTCTGTCCAGAACTGCGATCACAATAAAAAGGCCCAGATTAATGCAGAGAAAGAAAATTAAAGGTTTAAATTGGATTAAGCTGAGAAAAGGTGACGGTGAGGACAAGTGTAGTCACTTTTATTACTTCACCCACCTCACTGTACTCTATCTGACTGCAGCTATGAGCCTCTGTCTAGACTGCTGACCTCTGAGGCTTCACTGATCACACTTAAGAGGGAGCGTGTAGCTACTCTGCTCCCATCTAGTGGCCATTAGAGGTATTACATAATGAAGGATTACAGCTGTCATTTTTTTAGATGATTTAAAACATCAAAATTGTTGTTCTTGAACCTGAATTGAACATATTCATGAGCTCCTTAGCGTTCAGTCTGTCATCCTGCAGAGGGAAAAATAAGAAATTAGTTTGAATATTTTAACAAAAAGCCCAAACGCAGACTTTTACAAGAGGAGGATTTCTTACAGGGCCAGCCTCTGTTTCAAAGGTCTTCTCAACTCTCACGTGATCCTCCGGGAGGCTGGGAGTGGCCATCACCTGTGTGGTACAAACCAGGTGAATATAAACATACAATATATTTTGAGTTAGAAGTTTTTGCCTCATGTTTTAATGTATTGACTCACCGGGAGGTATCCAGAGGAGCATGTGAAGTCCTGGGTGCTGGAACATAAAGATTGACAAAGTTGCTCGTTTTAAATTACACGTTTTAAGACTTTCAATCTCACGCACGCAACCTCACGGCTCAAATCCTTAACTCAAGATGCTACCTGAGTTAATTAAGCAATATCACACGAGAGGGAGTGATGTTGTGCCTGCGCCCTTGTGCCTATGACTGAATCACATCCGTGCTGATATTCAGTACAACATCATGACCTCGAGTGTGATATTGCTTTTATACAGTTATACAAGCTGCAAATAGTAGTAAAAAGTAACAATCAACAAATGATTCGAATTTTTTGCTCCACCAACTCCACTACTTCCACAACTTAACTGAAACTGGACTTCTGTTGCCAAGCAACCCAAACATTCTCCTGCACTCTGTGTCTACAGGTTACCAGCTGTTTTCATCATGTACGTTTATCTGTATGTTTTAATTTATCATCAGCCAGTGAAATAAGAGCCTGCTGTGTGATTCAGACGTATCAGCTTGATTAATGTAGACATACACACTCTGCTGTAAAGTTAAAGATATAATTTCAATGATTTTCATGTCAATAAATGTCTGTTAAGTCACTATCTATCGCCAAATCAGGTAACACACTGGTGATTGAGCCTATGGCCCACTGATGAGAGCCTTTGCATTTGCAGTATTACAGACTGGGTGTCTGTGGCGACTTTTGCAGAAAAAAATCACAAGCTGCGCCCAGTTAGTGACACGTTTCCATCACCCAGCAGTGGTTGGTCTGCCAGAGAGGGTAGGCGGAGCCAAGTGGCTGCTTTTCCAGTATCTGCAAGTGTTGCGAGTGAACAGTAATCTACTATGGCTGAACAAACAAGAAAAGATGGATGACTACAGATACAACTTCAAAAATAAGTGAAAATCCAAAGAAAAAGAAACAACTTGGACGCTCAGATGAAGGCAAACAGTCTAAAAAGGAAAGAGACCGTCAGGGAGGAAAATCAAGAGTTACAACCGGAGCCAACCGTGGACGTCACATGTGACACTGTCTGGATATCTGGGGAAGAGTGCTCCCACAATTACTGTTTATCACCATAGGTGCCGCCAAAGAGAACGAAACTGAAATCTTGGAGATTAGCACTTTGATAAACAGTATTCAGAACACCTGGCTGAGGTCGAGTGATGTTGTAATGTATATGAAATGCTTCTTATCCAATCAGATTACGGTCGGAACTAACTGTTGTATAAAGTAAATTATAGTAATATTAGAAGAAAAATGTACCAGATTTAAGTTTTAAAATATTCTAATTAAGGACCCCAAAAGGTCCTGAAACATGTTTATATAATAATATTGTTTTACTAGAAGTTAAACTGAATCTCTCTTATTGGTGACTGCGTGTAGATCTTTTGCAACACCTCTAACCTGTTTATTGAGCCACTAAAACGACTAAAAACAGCTGTGTCGTTATGCAGTGCCTTTAATGTATGATAAGGCTTCATATTTCATAAGTTGATTAAATGTTTTGTTGTCAAATTGAAGTAAACTATTGCTGTTTAATAAATGACAACATTCCCCTCCTCTAAAATGTAGTGGTAAAGCTCTTCACTGTAGAATAAAGAGTCATTGCCCATTCTTGTTTAAACTAGTTGCATGTTTTCCAAATATGCAGAAGTCAAATGTTGGTAACAGGCTCAGAGTGTGCGTGTAGGTCCGGGGCAGTGTGGGAGACTGTGACTCTGCTGATGAAAACCGAGAGAGGCAGGAGGTGATTCAGGAGCTGTGGAGCCCTCAGGAAGTGTTATGGGTCATTATTTAACAAGATATGTATGACGCACATACTCCACACATCTCGTTTACACAATGTGGCTGATAAAAAGTGCTCTTTTGGTTTTATGATAAAGAGGAAAAATTACAGATTCAGCTCAGTAGTTTTTATCCTGTTTTGGGTTCTTTTAAGTTTAATCTGTTCAGTCTCACCCCAGAGTGTTTCCAGTCTTGGAGAAAATGCGGACGAAGAATTCTCCAGTGTTGTTGGGTCGATATGTGGAAGCCACGATGATGTAGTTACCAGGGTCCAAGTGCAGCTTCCTCCACACACCCCTGAGGAACAAAGTTAGTAAGTTGACTTCAAACATGCTTTAAAATGTATGATTTCAAGTTTAACTAAGAAGACTTCTAGAAGAGAAGAGAAGAGAAGAGAAGAGAAGAGAAGTGAAGAGAAGAGAAGAGGAGAGGAGAGGAGAGGAGAGGGAGAGGGAGATAAAGATAAAGATAAAGACTTTTAGATCCAAAAGATATTCTATGAACAATAGCTTATACCATACAGTATATAGACAGTAATATACATGTGTCTAATATCTGCCACCTTCAGGGCCATGTGCAACACTGCTTATTTTTTTCTAATGGATTGTCTCTGTTGTTTTATCTGTGTGTATGTTGTATGTGAGTTTTGGGCTCAAACAAAGTCATCCTCTTCTTCGAGCTTTGCATTCAGTTGGACAATTGTTTTTTTTACTGTGAGGTTCAAATTATGAGTACAAATATTTGAGTTAAGCGTTGCACAGTTAGCAGAGAAGTTTCACTCTGGTACCATCACCAAATGATCTGCTTTTTTTTTTACGAGCACATCATTTCATAATCACTTATAAGAGACGTTTCTGCTCCTGGCGGTCGGTTACCTCTGAGCCTGATATTTTCCTGAACGTCCAACAGGGCGATTTTTCATGAAGAAGGTGCGGTCCAGACACATTCCCTGGAGCTACATGAAGAAAAACATAAAACAAAGTTATAAAACTATAATGTTGTCTTGGTATTATTTAATTAATTAATTAAATAATTCAAAATAATCACCTCTGAAGGAACCTGCAGAAAAGAAAAAACACAAAAACAACTGTGAGTTTATTTAAAAACAGAATAAAGGCCCAAAACACGTAATAAATCAATTATTGTATCAATAAAAGTGCAATATGTCTGTATGACCTTGTAGATGTGGAAAGCAATGTACAGGAAGTGGACTTTATCCTTCTGCCTGCGGTTCTTCTGCAGCATCTCCACCAGCACGGTGCACTGTTTGGCTTTCTGCTTCTGCTTCTCCGCCCTCTTCTTCTCCTCAGGGGTCATCTCCTCCTCCTCGTCATCGTCATCTTCATCATCATCATCCTCATCGTCCTCTTCTGGCTGGTCCTGCTCCGTGAGAACCAGCTCGAACTGAGGATTCTTCCAGAAAGACTCTGAGCAGAGAGAATAGAAGTTTGATTACTTAAATAATTAAATATTAAATAATAAGATATTAGTGCAAATAGAAATCATAAACACACTTTTGTATCTTCGGCTTCCTCCAGCAGAGCTCCCCGTTATCCATAATCCTTCGTGCTCACTGATGGTCCAGGTGGATGGGGCGGCAGGAGAGGAGGGAGAGGCCGGTGTGGTTCCCTCCACCAGAGTGTCGGGATTCACGCTGCAGAGCTCCACGATGTCAAACAGGCTGGAGAAGTCCTCCGCACTGATCCTGAACGAGACGAATCCACATCAGAGACTTTGACTTTTAATACTTAAACTTAATGGATAATGGATTAATAAAAAAGAATTAATGTTAAAGCTGGTGTGTTTCCTTCTCTGCCACATACCAGAACTCTCCATCTTCTCTCTTCTTCAGATCAATCCTCTCCTTCTCTGCTTTGTCCAGGTCGTCCCACTCTTTGCCCCTGCAGTCACACACACATGCAAAAAGAAACATCAACATCTGTGGAGGTTCTTTGTGGGCTACATCGTGCACAAACGCCCTCACTTGTCGCTCCAGGGTCCCCGATACTCGACAAAACCCCAGGGGTTCCTCAGCCTCAGGAGCAAGATCTCATCAGAGGCTTTCTTCACCTGAAGTTTGAGCAGAGAAAAACAACAGTAAAGTAGCAGTTTGTTATGTTGTAGTTTCATCTAAATATTTTATTTATATTTAAGGATGAGATTAAATAAAATAATCCTAATATAAGATTTTGAGTTTATTGAGCTTAAAATTGGATAAGAGTGAGCAATGAAGTGTGATTAGATCAGAATAAGTCAGACTGTAATAAGATTAAATGATAAATGATTCAATTGAATTTAATTAATCAAATCAAAATGTAATGAGTTGTGATTAAGATGACATGATAACATGTGACAAGTGTAGATTCATTTGAATGAGAGGAAATGAGGTGATATCAGGATACTGCAGAAACATGGGATGTGTTGAGATCTGAAATTGAATTAGATAAAATTTAATTGATTTGATTCGATTTAGATTCTTTTCAGTTTGATCCGAATGTGCTGAGATGTGCTGATGTTAGATTTAACTCCAGGGTACGGAAGCCCTAAGTGGACATGCATCGACACATTTATTTACGTTTTCCCGTGATATCAAGTAATTCCCTTTTTCACGATCACGACTTATTTATCACGCTAGATATAACACTGCACCACCGTAACGTAACGTCAGATGATCATAACTCGTATCCCCAGAGTTGTAAAAGCACAAAACAAACATAGAAACAGGCTTAACTTACCTCATTAGTGTGGGCAATGGCAGGTGGCATTTCCTGGTCTGTAATTTCACAGTGACCAGACTATTGTTTTGTGTTCTAGCTCGCAAAATTATTCCGTTATCACGAGAAAACAGCTTTGTTATCCCAAGATAACAAGAAAAATGAGTGGAGACCTCAAGAAAACAACCGGAAATTACTCGTTATCACGGGAAAACAAAGGAAATAAAATGTATAGATGCATGTCCGCTTAGGGCTTCCGTATCAGGAGGATCATATTGGATGAATTTAAATTAAACTTTCAGATGACATGAGATGAAATCAGAAGAGATAAAACGGGAAGTAATGAGATAAAATGGGAATAGATACAATTCCAGTAAGATTTCATTACAATGAAGTTCATTAGATTAAAATAAATGACATGACATAGAACAGCTTTTGATTACACTGGTCTGTGGAGAACTGATCGTTGCGGAAACAGAGCATGAACATAAAACAGAGCAACTACAGAATCAGCACATTGATGGCGATGATGTCATCGCTGTGTGATACTAGCCTTGTCAGTGTCGGTGATGGCGTAAGCGTGGCCCTTTATCAGCCCGTCTCCTGTCACTTTACCAACATCATGGTAGCTGCTGGCCTGAGGAGACAATAGAGACAAACTCAAGTGGAACTTAATCAGCATCCACCTGCGTACTGAGAACAGTTTGAGGTGTGTGTGTGTTTATGTGTGTGTGAGTACCTCAATGAAGCAGCTGAGCAGGCTTCCTCTGGACAGAGCGGCCGTTAGAGACCTCCAGAGGACTCGAGGTGTCCGAGAGGAGACGTTCAGCGAGTACGCGATGCCTCCAGTGAAATCCTCCATCCCCTCTGAAATGTTTCCCCCCTTCAGGCTTCCGTAGCTTCCAACTAACCTACACACGAGAGGTGAGAGAATTACCTCCTGTAGCTGTGTGTATCTGTTAAATCATTAAACACACGCGCAGGAAAAGAGTGGGTGCTCTCAGACATTACAACCCAGAAACATATGCTGCTAGTGGCAACTGACTTGGCGTAAGCTTTCTCCACCAGGGCGCTCCAGTACTCGTGGCGGGTGTGAGAGTAGCTGAAGAGCAGACGGCCTTCGCGTACTGGCAGCCTGTCATCCACCACCACCTCCACCCACTCACCATACTGCCAGAACTGCACAGGGACATGGAGAGAGATAGAGAGAGAGAGAGGGATGTGAGAGGAAGAAATGGATGTAATGAATTAGGAGGATAATTAAGAAGTGTAACAAACTCAAACTCAACTGATTTCTTTGGCCACCAGGGGGCAGCAGAAACAAATTACAAACACAACAACCTACGATATTCTTTTACGATGAATATGACTCTAACTGACTCAGTTAGAAATACAAGCCTCTAGAGTACCAGTCAGTTTAGAACTGAAGAAGCCTTTTGGATGAGAGGTGAAACGTCTTCAAGAACTTCAACCAAGTCCAGTTGCCTTTTGGATTAAGTATAGAATTACCATGAATAACAATGCACCTTTTATCGTAGAAGAGAAGTAGTTTGTTGTTTCATTAGATGCAATAATACATTTTAACATCTTTTAATCCAGTCTACTCTCCTAAATCCCCTCTGCTTAAACAGGCTGGCTTAAATCTCCATTTAACATACTTAACCTTTAACCTACTGATAAAATAAGGGGCTTCTAATAATCCAATATCATACTGACAGATTAACTGATGTTAGCTCTATATGGCTGCATCAATATGTAAGAGGTAAGCATCTCTTAAGGGGGGAATTTCTTTGAATCATATTTTTCAAACTTATAATTAGATAATTCTTTATTGATCCCCAGAGGGGAAATTCAGGTGATGCAACAGCACAAAGACAAAATAGCATTAAGGTAAATACAAATGGAAATAAGAATAGATAAAATCAATTACAATGGTTAATAGCGGCAACATTTAAGCAGTATGAAATAGTACAGTATAATATGAGGTATAAGATATAGTACAATATAATATCAGATGTTATATGGTGTTGTACAGTACAGAACGTACAGTACAATATGACTATATATGTATAGTATAATATGTGTAAAAGATTGAAGGGCCAGATTAAGGCCGATATACATTAATATCGATATGATATACATTTATATCGATAGTGAATTCATATTTTTGGTTACAATAAATAATTATGTAAATAATGACGTTAATGATGTTATATATTTGATATATGAACATATTAGTAATATATTTGTATTAAAACTATATATATATGTAAGTTTAGGTAAATAATTATTGAGATTTATATATAAGGAAGCTGGAAAATAATTGAAAAATGACTTATGGAGAGGGTGTAGGATTAAATAAGTTTGTACTTCTTCCCACTCCCTTTCGGATGTATATACAGAGTCATCAAATATTCGATAATCTGTTACTGCGTTATGCTTTCTATTTGTGTAATTATTGTTTTCGAAATAAATCTAATCCAATCCAATCCAATCCAAAGGGCACACACTTACAAGCTGCAACATTAGAGCGACACATAATGCATCGTTAGTTATCTTGTTTTTAAAGGTGATATATAAATAAAGTTATTATTATCATTATAATGAAATAGACTGTAACAGGCTCTAATATGTGGTAAGTACCTTAGTTAATGGTACTTTAAGAACATTTTTATGTTAAGTTTCTCTTATTAGTATTTTTAAACTTTGCTACTGCTGCTTTTACTTTCATAAAAAATCTAAAAACTTCCTCTACTGCACATTAAATATTCGAGCCCAAATCGGAACAAAAAGATGAAAAGAAGAAAACATTTAGACTGAATAAAAAGCAGAGTTAGCCTTAGGAAATATCCGTTGTCCAGATCTTAATAAAAAAATCCTGCGATTCATAAAAGAACAAATTGAATAAACACATTCTTTGTTCCTTTGTCTTATTAAACCTATTAAAGCACCTCCCAAGGCAGTTACTGGTCATGACTCGGGGGCTGTACTGTACTCTAACTGTGTACACAACAGCGGCCGAGAGCAGGCCTGTACTGGCCTTTCATACCTGCAGCTGTGTGTGTGTGTGTGTGTGTGTGTGTGTGTCCCAGGGGTAGTCACTACCTGCATGTCTGGACTTCTTTCCAATCACCCTGACAAGGCAAAATGAGTTTCCAGTCCTTCCAACCTGCTTGTTAAGTCATGTCACATTCTCCTAAACAGTCTCTGAAGGTCCAAAGCTCCGGGGGGAAATAATCGCTGAGCAAAAACAGTAAAAATGATCTACGTCTCACTTGAGTGTGTGTTGTGTTGCTTTGAAGAGATTAATATCTCTAATAAGGGCATATTTTATTGTTCTGTGCAGGTCAGAGCCGGTGAATGACGAGCTCTCTAGATTAAGATCGCCACATCTAATGAGGTAATAAAAATGACGCTTTATGTTTGCGCTCTTAATACGTGCAGGACCACCACACGTGCAGGCTTCAGGATGAGTTTATACCTGTTTGTGAGCTTTGGCAACTAATCAGAGAAGAAGGTGTCTCGTTGAAAAATTGCAAAGTGAACGAGAATAAAGCCAAATCAGATAAACATATTTTATTAAATAACATGAAAGGAGCAAGTGTGTGTATAAGATATAGGTAGTAAGATGTATAAATCAAACTTAATCATTTATGTTTATACTCTGCCAAAGTCTTTAATACAATATTAAACACACAAAACAAACTATGTTACTAAACTATGTAGGTTTGAAAATTCTGGAGCTGTTTGTGGGTTGTGGTTTGAGGATACATTAGCTGCTCATAACAGGCCCGAATCTCCTCCCAGCTTGTGTTGAGTTGCTTTGTGGGTAATGTAGGCATCATGTTTTGACCACAGACTGTGCACTAAGATGTTTATTAGCGTTTTGAAGCCTCGAGTTAGGCATTGGCCATTCCAATCTTGTTTTTTTTTGTTTTTTTTGCATGAAGCTCAGGTTTAGTAAGTAAACTAGGTTGAAACTGAGGTGACAGATAGTGGCATCCACCTGTCACTCAAAGCAGCTTAACCCACACGTAGGCCTAAATGAGTTAAACAGTTATATCAAACTTAACCCTAATACTGTTTTAAAAAAAATTAGCTATGATTCTTTTTGTTTTTGTTGTTTGTCTTTTTGTTACCACGCTGTATATATGTTTCTTTCTGCTGTAAAGTTGGTCATTTTAATATGGGGCCTTATGATGGCCATTCCAGGAACTGCCTTAACTCTATTACGCCTCTGAGGTTGACTTTTGACATAGACTGAGAACGTGTGGCATAAAAAAAAGAAGATATCTTGGTTTAAGCTATCACCTTTTAACATTTTAAAAATATAATTGAGTCCTACAGTTTTAAAGAAGTGTAACACTTAATCACTGGAGCACTCTTTTAAGGCCCTTATTATGTCGGCAAATATTTTCTCTTGATATTGATATTCCCTTAAAGAATCAGTGAGCTCTGCATCCTCATTGGAGTTTGACTCCCTCTACCATCTCTCTTTCACATTTTGAGTAATTCGATATGTTCATGTGTTCAGCAAATGTATAGAGATTTGTGAGCTCAGGGACCTTGTGTGTGTGTTTGTGTGTTTTTCCGGAAGATTCAAATAAGTACAACCAAACAAAAATGCTGATTGTGTAAATGAATGCCTAAAACCTCCACATGAATGTCTTCACTAAATTACTACTTATCATAAGCATTTACTTTGGTAAAGAATATTAAGCAACATGTCCGGGCAGAGAGGGAGCAGGGGATGGGTTAAGTAAGGGTGTGTATGGTGCACTGAGGCATAAACATGTATGGAAGACTACTTCTGTGTGTTACATATTTGTTGGTCTGCAGCAATCAAGGTGTGAGTCCTAGATGGCTTTTTTAGGGGTAAGAGAAGTGTCATTGTTGTTTGCAAAAAGGGTCATGGCGTCAGAGGTTCTCTGTTGTAGACTGTATCTAACTTTACTCACCCTAAAGTGGAAGATCCCTGCGTAAGGCTTCTTCAGGCTCTGGCTGGGCGGCACCACCTTCACAAAGAGCGTGGGGTGCATGGTCAAACAGGAGAGCGCCGCCAGCAGCCAACAGTTACCTGATAAACAAGAGAAACACACAAAGCTTTTATGACCATGTGGGAGATCCTTTGTTCTTTGTATTGACTTTTATACATGTGAGATTATTCAGGAGCCCAGGTTTGTTTTTTTTGTCAATGCTTTTCAGGTGAAGCTGGCTCCCAACATAAGCCACATTCCTCTCAAAGAGCAAACATCTGTTCCATGTCGTCGAGTTGTTTTTGCAGCGGATACTGTGAGTGTAAATCACAGAAAACTCGTCCTGGGATACAGACGAGGGAGGAAGGGTTGTTATTGATTTGTGGTATTGACACATCTGCACGCAACTGGTGGAAAGAACCATTATTTTAAAAGTCCCAGATGAGGGAGGAGAGTTTGCTTTGTGCACAGAACAATGTTGTAGTTTCCCACAAATAGGAAACAGACTGAAGAACAGAGATTTGAAGAGGATCTGCGGGCTGTTAAACACAGGCCTGTGATGGGGGACGGACCCCCTGCAGATTCGGGGAACACAGTGCGTCATTCCTCTTTCCCCCTCGCTGCGTGTTTGAAGTTGTTCCCTGAGGCTGTGCGGTGCAGAAGTTCTGAGGTCATTACATTTATTATAATCGAAAATAGGAACTATGTAATGTGTTGTTTCATGTTCTGGTTTTGTGGATTTTGAGCAATGCAGACTCAAGGCAGCTCCGCATGACGTACTCCAACTTCAGCCCTCATTTATCATCATTTTAATGTGAGCAGAGGTTGATTGTTTGGTGATGAACTCACCCAGTTGGCCCTGACAGATGTCAGTGGTCCCAGTCGTGCCCTCCACAAACACGGCGTTCTCACTGATTTCCTACAGAGAGGAGAGGAGAGTGTGAGCACAAGATGCTGTAACATACAAACTGCTTAGGTGTCTGACCAAGCAAGGGCTGTCGATGTGAGTATAAGAGATAAGAGAAGATAAGAATGATAATTAAAATCCTCTTTTTAAGGAAGAACACCAGTTATTAATGTTTTCAGGCCCTCAAGTATGTCATGTTTGATATTAAACGTATTCCTTTGGGTTTTGGACATTTGGTCAGACAAAAAATAGGTTTGAAGAAAACAGGAGAAACTTGAAGAGCAAGTTGTCAGTTATCTGATATTTTACTGACCAATTCATGTAAACATTTTTAGCAGATAAACTTATATTTAAAAAGAATCCTTAGTTGCAGACCTGCCTGTTTCACAGCTACCCCCCTTTGTCACGTTTCTTTATGCAGTGTACAAATCATCAGTTTATAATGAGGCTATAATATGTGATGAACATTTAATTAATTCTGTGTATTTTACTCTCAAAAATCTACGGTCCAGGCAATCACTGTAGAAATACTTTCAATATTTTTGTGTTACTTCTTTACTTTCTTCCCCTTTTAAAGAAATGCTGCAGGTGTTGAGTTTCTCAGCCCTGAGCCACACCTTATTGAATCTCTTCCATCTAAACATCTGTGATGAGTCTACAACCCTGCTGATATAGTGTTCCTGTGAAGAAGCAGAGCCAAGACGATACCTGGAAGAACATTTCAAATTACTTCACCGTCTAAAATTGCACAACTGGTTAATAACAAGCCATAACATGTAGTTTACAAAGAGACAACTTTTATTTATAGTAAAAATAAATGTCGGTATGCCGATTTTTTTTTGTCAAATATTTGCAGCAATATTCTTTCTTTTCCTTCTTTCTGATGAGTAATTGATCATTTTGCAGCTTAATTATGATGTAAATTATTTTAATGAGGACACAACTAAAAACAAAATCGCCCACCAATATCTGGCTAGCAACTGTCCATTAACACACATGCAAACCACAATATGGTCTACCTTTGGTCTCTGCCACTTGATCGCCTTTTTTGGATCCGCATCTTCCGGCATACCGATGGACTTCTGCTCAGCTGGAAACGTTGAATCACAAAACAGCTGTCCGGATTTCAGACACTCTTCCAGGATAGTCTTGAAATCCTGATCCATGAACTTGATCGGGTTCTCGATGGAGCCCAGAGGTGCCTTCTTGTTGCTTGCCATGCTGTCAGTGTATGTTTAAAAAGATTCATCCACTGTGCACAATGTGTGATGAGCGGGCGCTTAAATACAGTTCAAAGCTCACACCCACCTCAGCCGGAGACCCACAGGAGCGCCTCCCAAGCTCTGCCTGCCCGGAGAGGTATGCAGAGCGCCGGGGGCCGAAGAGGGCTGGAGTCGGAGTAATGACACGGTGCCAAAAGCCCCTTTGATCTTTACTAATTTATTGTCCATCATCACCATAATCATTAGCCGACAAGAAAGAAGCAACAATAAGCCCCGAAAACATCATAATGACCATAAACTGGACAATCGGTACAAACAAGTCTCCATGTTATTTATTTTTTCTGTATGTTCTTCTCACTTTTTTTAAGTTATTCCCGAAAACGCCCCAGAAATCTTTCCGGAAATGATAGACGCAATAAAAGGTATCAAAAATTGATTTTTTTATTTAAGGGAAAAAAATGAAATGTATTAGTTAGTCAAATTATTTAATTATTTAGGTTATAGTTCTGTTGAATAGGAGGCTGTTTATATGCAGTATACTGTACATAGATCAGAGGCGGCCACTGTCAGTTCGCTCAAACTGACGCTAGGGGTCAGTCTACTCCACAGTAACACACCAGACCACACATAGGCCTACTGTGTAAAGGGTTTACTGTCAACTGTGGTCGTGATGATGATAAATAAGGTGGTGAAGAGAGAGACATCTTTATAAATTGTGGGCTAACTCCAAGTGTGTTAGACTGATGGTAAATACAATTACATAAAATACATCTGCAAGATGTGGAGGGCAGAAAAATACTTTTATTTTGAAGGAACTTAGCCTTCATGGTTCATGGTTCATGTCACTTTGAATTCTCAGTGTTATTGGTTTTCTATAGAGGAAGCCCGATAAAGTGATTTAATGTGACTTTTCAGCAAGTTTGCCTGTAACTTGTGTTAGAAGTCAAATAATAAATCGATCTCATATTTAAGTTGAGTTTTTATTTACCCACTTAAATCTCTTTAAACAGTCTTCTTACTCTCAAGTCACAATTTCCAGAAGAGAAAAAAAGATGAGCTAAAACAATTGTTGACATGCTTTTTATTTATTTATTTATTTAACTAAAAGTTGTATTCAGTTAGGCTATTGGGTTTCTTTTTGGGTGTCAATTTTATTTAAAAAAAAGGGGCAAAGCTTGAGCATTACACGTACACGCTCTTTGTTGTTAAGATGCCAGATACAGCATGAGCTCGACATTAATGAAAAACAGCTGGGATCTTAAATGATTGGTGCTTTCACCATTACATTTCTACATTTATGAAAGTCATAGAACCAGTTTAATAATGATGTTTATTTACTTTATTAATAAAAAACATGACCTTTGACCTTTAAACTATCTGTTATATGAAGGGGAAATGACTAAAAGTTCATTTTACATTATTTTAAATGAAACCGAGGAAGAGTGCAGGAGAGGACACTGTACAACAGAAATATGACACTGATTCCTCTCTGTAGCTGAGATTACGTTTCATCTTCATTTTGCATGCACCCTGCACGTTGTATAGGATTTTTTGCACAATTGATAAAGGCTTATCAGTTGTCATCAAAGGCTTTATCTATAAATCATTTACAAGTACGTGATAGATCACCGATGAGCGATTAATGAGAACACTTATGGTTGCCAGGTTGTGAAAAGGGACAGCTTTGTATTATTTTCAAACAGCTCCAGTAGAAGTCTAAAGGGCTGCAAACGACCAAAATAAGAATATATTAACAACTAATTAAACCTTGATAAATAACCTTTTTAACATTCATAAATGCAGAGTTGGTGGCTTATAAGAGTAGTAAGACTCAATTAATGATATAAGCAAGAGAAATTTTAAAAGCTGGCAACCCAAACGTTTTTTAATTGAATGCTTATGTGCGAGGTATAAAGCATTAGTACTTTATTTATTGCCATTAATGAAGCCATTTGTTAAAACACTTCATAAAGGGTGCCTTATTTACACTTTTATGTTTTCCATCACTTGAATAAGTTGATTTCGTGTGCAGCTTTCTTTTTCTTTTCTTCCCCTGCATATAAAATAATCCAACCTAATGATAGATTTTTAAGTAGTGTCTGCAGAAAAGAGGGCTTCTATATAAGACTGAACGTCTAGAGAGTGACGTCTTCTGCATGGTGCCGGTGTAATAGACTCTTATTGTGATACCCACTGAACAAACAGCTCTCTGAGGGTCCCTCTAGCCTCCTTCTGCGTGGACCACTTGTGAACTCTGCTCGGGACTCAAATAATCTGAAGTGGACGTACAAATTAGCCCCCCCCCCTCCCTCTGTCTCCCCTCTTGTGATGTTCATTCATTACATTTAGGTGGATATCCATCTCTAACACGCTGTTGTTGTCCTGCCGTCCTCTCTCCAGGCCTCTCCAGCCGTCCCTCCATCACACGCCTGATTACGCAGAAGACGTGAGAGTGACCAGGACTAAATAAACAGGAAGAATAGCGACACAGATCCGCCTAATGGTCACCATTTACCTCCATTCATGGCTCTCCATTATCTCCGTCTGCTCTTTGAGGACGGGATTAGAGGAAGCCTCAGAGACAAAGGTCAGAGGGCCGAGCAGACACTCCCACACCTCGGTGACCTCCTCTGATCCCACGACCCCGGCACTCTCTCTCTCTCTCCCTCTCTCGCTGGGCCCCTCTCTCTCTCTCTCTCTTTCTCTCTCTGGTTAACCGGCTTTGTCCCGGTCGGTTTTCTGCCGCATCACTCAGACACAGCACACCGGACTGAGAGGGTGACGACACGGAGAGAGGGGACTTTATAAGACCTAAGAAACAGGAGGAAAAACGACTAGATTATAAATTCAATACAAAAACTATTTAGATTAGTTTGTCTGATTGCTTTTGTGGAATAATTTTTTAATGAATTCACATTTTATGGTGTTTCTACTCTGTATCATATTTCAAGTCTGTATTTTTGTGAATGTGAATTTCTCTCTAATCCTGCTATGTAGGCTTCAATACATCTTCTTTATACCTCTTAGACTTGTGTTGTTACTCAGAGCTGATGCCTGATCCTGCTCACTAGTTTTCACATAAGTCTTGCAGAGGCAGTCACAGGCTATATCTACTATACTGCCTGACTGTTTTTATTTGTTTTTATATCATTCATGGTTAAACGTATCTTGAAAATGAGTCGCAATGATGCAGGACGCATCCCTGCTGGCTGCTGGTTTTCAAATGTTTAAAGAAAAACAGCATTTCCTTGTTTTCCTGCAGTTTTACATGTGTTGATTCATACTTTTACAGCATATCAATTTAACACTTGACACTCTTAATTCTCACAACCCTTAAAGCTGAGTTTATTGTAATATTTTTCTCTTTTAGCTGGAAATTTTTATGGAAACTTAACACATTTGGAAAGTAGCCAACATTTACTTGAACACCTAGTATTTCCATTTTTGTACCTTATGCTTCCATTCAACCTTGATTATGACTAGGTGACATTTAGCTGTAGATACTTTGCAGGCTAATATTTTTGACACAGAACACATGATCAGCATGTAAAATATGACTCATTACTCACAATATATCCTAAACTAAATGTCAATTTTTACACTTTAAGTGCATTTAGCTGATGATCATTTTGTGATTTTAGTGACATACAGCTACTTGTCCTTGAGTAAAGATCCCTAGTATTGCATCGCCATTACAATCACTTGGTTTTTCATCACCAGTTTTGATGTAATATTTGAAAGTTATACACGTTATTATAGTCTTTGTTAATAAAAAAAGGGGGGGTTACAGCAACCAGGCTTTTGTGTACATGTTTTGTGATTTTGTTTGTGATTAATGCTCAAAGCTGCCTAAATATCTTCTGACATGTGAATCGTACGAAGCTCATTATAATAGGACATCTGTCAGCTGACAACAAGCATGCTCATGTGAAAACACATAGTCATGCAAATGCAACACAGTATACAGCAAAGGAAGTTGTGCGATCTATGTAAATCATAAATAGTTATGTAAGCAGGTGACAGTGGACATTTGTTGCATGTGGAGAGTCTGGATGAGGCGGTTAGAAGCTGCAGCTCAGCTGCCCTCAGGCCTGCAGGGGACAAACACATGAAAGCATTTTCACCTGTCACAGGCCTGAAGCCTACCTCCTCACCTCACTATGCATGCAACCCAGACAGCACCTCTGACCCCAGTGCTGTGTGTGTGTGTGTGTGTGCGTGTTCGTGTGTGTGTGTTCGTGTGTGTGAGGGGAGGGGGTTGTATGGTCAAATCCAGTTTTTCAAGCATTTATGGAGGTTTCTGGGTCGGACGAGAAGAAAAACTGACTGTGTGTGTGTGTGTGTGTGTGTGTGTGTGTGTGTGTCCGTATATGTGCATAAGTGTGGGTTTGTTTGTGTCAGGTTCCAAAGGAGGGTCACCAGGTGCAGCAGGAACAGAGTGTGTGTTTCTGAAAGAGAAATAGAGTAATAGATGTTTGAGGAACAGGCTGTCAGAGTGTTTAAACTAGCATGTGTTTCATTTCTTAATAATAATTTTTGACCTCCATTCTTGCATTTTATATTCCAGTCAAAAATCAATTTCAGATGTCCAGTTCAAACACCAAAACATGGATGAACTAAGCAATTAAGTTCCACCAGATATATTACCTTAAGGATGTGAGCTTAGGTTGTAAAGTATGAACCATTTACCATTTCATCAGGTCACCAACTGCTACAACAGCTCAGCAGGATGCTTGTTTATCCCACCAACTCTTCAAAAATACATCTGCATTCAGTCAGTCCGTCCCTGTGTAGTGAAGTGAAGTATCTAAGTATAGCACAGGAAGATAGTATTGTAAAGTTTCACATCATGTTTTATCCTTTTGCGTCACATTGTATTTTATCACGTTGCATAATATTGTACTATATTGTTCAGTATTCAGACTCAGAATCTCTTTATTGTCACTGTACATGTGCAACGAAATTGGTTGCAATCCTGTCAGTGCAAACATCAGTAAGGTAAAAATGCAAGCAATTACGATCGCACCATATTGTAATGTATATTGCACCATATTGCATCGCATCATATTTTGTTGTATCGTGTCGTATCAGATCATAGCAATTACATTTGCATGGTATTCAATTTTATCGTGTCATATTATATTTTAATGCATCATATATTTCATTTCAGTGCATTACATTGTATCTTATTGTATATATCCATCATATTATATCATATCATATAGAATTGTATCATACTGTTACCTATCATAGTGCATCATATCCAATCGCATCGTATTGAATAGTACCATATATATTGTATCGTACTATAACATATTAAATCATAATGTATCGAATGTATAATAACGATAATGTATAATGTATCACCTCTTGTATCCTATTGCATCATATTGTATCGTATCATTTCAAATTGCGTCATATTGTATCGCAATGTAACAGCGTATTGTAATGTAACAGCACAACATAACAGCCTAACGTAAAAGCCTAACGTAACAGCGCAACGTAACAGTGTAACCTAACAGCGTAACCTAACAGCGTAACGTAACAGCGTAACCTAACAGCGTAACCTAACAGCGTAACGTAACAGCCTAACGTAACAGTGTAATGTAACAGCGTAACATAACAGCCTAACGTAACAGCCTAAAGTAACGTAACGTAACGTAACGTAACGTAACGTAACGTAACGTAACGTAACGTATGGTATCATATCACATCTTATCGTGTTGTATCATATGGTATCGTGTCATGCTGTGTCGTGTGGTATCTAAGGTATGGTATAATATCTTCTTTAATTCTTTTTATGAATGGGTAAGATTGTAAAAATGAATTGCCCTCTGGGTTTTAATGAAGTATTCTGAATCTGAATCTGCATCCTTTTATATCGTACCATATCGTATAACATATAATATTTGATTGAACATAATGATTGATGATTTTTAAAAACAGATTGTAGATTGTGGATTTTGTAGCCCAGCAGGTGTATGCGTTGCTTTATGAGTGACTCACTTTACTCTTAATAGGTTTGTATGGGTGCATGTATGGGTGCATGTTTTTCTGTCTGCCAGCCGCACCCTGTCTTTGCAATCTATTAACAACCTCATATGATCCCCTGGATGAAAATGATCCCACGGCCTTCACTCAGAAAAGAGCATTTTTTCTGTGAGTTTTGAAATGTATTTTCAACATCATTCAGGCAACTTTTTCTGCCTGTTTGATGTAACATTTTGTCTGACCCTGTGAAAAAAAGAGAAATCCATAAACTTCCTCCTTTTGTTTTTAAATCAATCTGTCTCTGGTCACATCAGTACTTCCTCATACACAGCCTAAACTGAAGTGACACTCCTCCCATAGAGCTGTTCCTCGGTGATCAGTGACATTATATAAGCCCCAAGAAGAATGAACTCTCCTTGTCTTTCCCTCCTCTCATTATCTGAAGGTGTTGAATGGCCAAATGAGAGGCACTGGATTGACGGATGGCTGCCAGGGACTGTGTTGCCTCTCGCCCCGTCCTCTCACACTCTCACTGTTCGAGGTTAGGAGGTTGGGAGGGTGAGGGGCGTGTGAGGGGAGAGAGGTGAAGCGGGTGTAATTCCAGGGTTCAGGTTTCACTCCGCGGTCTTTGCGGGAGGAGGGATGGGCGAGAGAAGGTGGGGATTGTGGGAACTGTGCGAGGATAAAGAGCAGAGAGGGAGTCCTGCGGTTTGTGTGATCACTCCCAAATGCATCTTTCTCTTTCTTGTTATCCCCGTCTCAGTCTGCCCTGCTGATGATTTAATCCTCAGCCTCCTCCACTATCCTGGGGAGGACGAGCACAACAGGACAGGGACTGCAGAGATGATTGGAGGCTTCAGATAGTACACCATGAGAAATGTAATTAAAAACTCAGTTAATTGGCTTTTTCCATGATAAAGCACAATCTTCTCATACATAAGTGAGAGCCTCTCATGCCCACAGGCCTGCCCTACAGGAAAGCAAACACCAAGCTCATACATTCCCTTTGTTGTGAGCATTTTTGGAGCTAATCATCTTAACTTTAATCTGAATTTGTGATTGTGCCATTACTGCCACAAAACTGCACTTCGTCTCTATAAACACTATCGTCTGGCTGTTCATTGGCTCAGTTTGCCCTTCATTTTGAGGTTTGAAAAAGATGCAGGTTAATGCGTTGGATCTGTTTTTTGACACCATATTAAACAAAGTTGAACAGTGAGTTGTTATCTCTAGATTTGTCTTATAGGAGGTTCTCAGTTTACCGTGAGTTTTCATCTGAATCCCTGGATATGTGGTGTTCCACAGGGTTCTGTTCTGGGTCCTCTGTTTTTCTTTTATCTGCTTTCCCTTGGATGGATAATAATTGTAAGTGATGTCATGTCTATACAGATGAAGATATTTAATTGTTACTTTGTAGGACAACCAGACAGTGGATACAGATTTCTATACTACAGTAGAAGCGAACTCACCGATTTAGCTGATCTCCTACTATAGTTTCATAAATTCACAACAGGGCTTCTTTAAAGATCTTTAAATGCTTTCCCAATCTCAGATATAATATACTTGGATTACCTTATTTCCTTCTTTTATCTTAAAGTACCACTTAGTCTATATGTTGCTACAACCATTGGATCTGAGTGAAGTGTAGATCTTAAAGCTTAACAAGGTTTTCATCCAACATGTGTTCTATTGTTCTTTGATGCCCTTAGTTTCACCGTTTATCCTGCAGTTTTGTAAGTTCTGTTGGTAGTATGTGCTTCTCCTCTTTTCTATTTGCTGGGTTGTAACACTAAAAATGTCCCCATTGTTGGATCAATAAAGGTTGATCTATTCTATTCTAAAGGATAACCTAAATGTTTTGTTTTAAGATAGATTCTCGAGATGAAGAAAATAGAACTAGCTCAGAAAAATGACAATATTTCTGCATAATAACTACATATTTGTTATTTGGTTAACATTTCTGGTATGATGTTTGGCAGTTCTACCATTGAGGCACTGAGGTCTTCAACTGTGTTTTTTTTCTGCGAATTTGGGTGTTTAATAATCTAGAGGTGTAAATGTCCTCATTTTCAGATTGATAATTTTACCATCAGAACTAAATCCTTTAGCTGGAGAAGGACTGTACATAAATATACATGCCAACAGTTCTTCTAACATCCTGGTTACGGCCCTCGGGATATGGACGAGCAGATATGGGCACTAAGTGTTCTTTTACTTCACAAAGAGTCAAATAAATTCAGTAATGTAACCCTTTAGACGCTAAAATACAAACTGTTTCAAAATATACGATAACAGAAAACACATATGCTTCTCCTTACATCACGATATCTTCCTGTTACAGAGGTAACAAGTGTTCAGCAAAAGTTTTGAAAGCATATTAAGATTCTCAACTGTGTGTTGTATCTCTGTCCTGCAGCTACCTCACCCTACTTTCAGACCAACAAAAGCTTTCTCTGTGGACCTGAGACACAACTATTAGATCTCAAAGTCCACGTTACCACCGCCCAGGGGCAGTGACTGGTCAGAAAACACACGCAGTGTTTATTGGCAGCCATTATGAACTCTCCCTGCTGTGATTGGCTGCCGTGGGAGCTGACACGGGCCTGTGTGGGGTTTGACAGCGCCTCAGAGAGGTGTGGACTGCAGGGAGACAAAGGGCACTTGGGGACGTGGAAAAGATATCCACTTGCTGTAGGGGCTACTGTGCTGTGTTCTGCTGTGTATCACCTTACCTTACATAATTGGGTCTATACGAGCACCAAATGGCGCCTGCTGTGGCGCCCAACAGACAAGAAGGGCAGAGTTTACCGGAGGGAGAGACGGAGGACTGTCACCTGCACTGTCCTCCCCTCCTTGTTGTCTCTGTGGAGAGAAACGGACAAACTGACTCATCTGGGTCCGAGGGGGCTTCGGTCTTCACTTCCTCCTTATTCTCTATAACACAATGGTAATTGGTGGGAGTGGGCGTGCGTGCATCTGGTGCAATAACCCCCCCACTCGCCCTCCATCATCCTGCCCCACTCCTCCTCTTCATCTACCCAGCCCCCACCCTGTTGAAAGCTCATTAAAAGACCTGCTGTTAATGAGCTAGAGGGATCATAGAACATCATTTTCATTGGGGGGTGGGGTTAAGGCCAGAGATGCTGGTGCGGAGGTTTTTATACCCTTAAAAATGGAGTCAGCAATTATCCCAACCCCTTGACACTCCCCACCCACCTCTCTGCCTCCTAACATGCCCACAAACAATAACCAAACTACCCCCCCCCGCCCTTTAAATTTTGCATCCTGAGAAACCTTTGCTGCCCGTGTCCCATCACAGCTCGCTGCACCCATCTCACAGCCTGCAGGATGACTGACACCAACTCAGCTACACCTACACGCACACACATGCAGATTACTACACAAAGTTGCACACACACACACACACGCCCCGCTTGAATTACATTACAGTGTTTCCAGACAAAAGCCGAAACATCACAAGGATGTAAACAAGGAGTGAGGGTCCCCAATCCAAACACTCACATTAAAAATTAATAAGTCAACGCTGACTGTGGTCCTCAGAGAAACGACCCGCACTGACTAAGACAACATGGCGAGAAAAGGCGCTTTAAAATAGTTTCTTTGTTGTGAGTACCAGAATAAGAATTAAAAAGCAGGAAGGGAGGGAATAAAAGACTCAATACAAAATATTTCACCTCAACTCTTTATTGAGGCTCAATTACAAACTGGTGTCAAGTTTACAAAGACAGCAGAGCGGCATAGCTTCACAACAGCCAGTGTTTAGCGTAGAGGAGACGATGCTAGGAAAAGTGGAGCAGTTATATTAATAATAATAACAACAAGTATAGCGACAGCAAGAATCTATGTACAAAATATTATCCCTGAACAGTTACACTGCACGCATTCATAGTCATTCATTACCAAGCACACGCAACAATTTGTTTTCCCTGACGTGATATGGTAACACAAAGTCATCACAGTAGTCACAAAAAAAGTCGGGGGCACTCTACTCGACAGCTTCGTCCTGTTTTAAATGATCAGATTACACGACAAGGCGATCACAAGCCGAGTCACGCTGCGGACACGAGACGACAGGGCACGGCGTTCGAGTAGAAGTGTCACCTGAGGATGTTTTCCCTGTATCTACACACAAACATTCACACACACACGCACACCTTACAGACTCACTCGCCCAAGTGCTCGCGTGGCGGCCCCCCTCACAAATCTCCATCAATAAACCCTGTAGTTTAGCAGTGGAACAGACTTTTTCACAAACATGCAGCATCCATAAATTAGGAATAATTCAAACACAGGAAACGAAAAAACTGTTTGGCTGCGAAAACATGCACGAGCTTCAAGCAGGCCGGCACTTTACAAATGTAAACAATGAGAGAGAGAAGTTACCATCACAATAATAGATACAAATAGAGGAAAATAATACACACCCGTTTCACGTGTAGATAAAATTGCATGTTTTTTTATGCATAGAAACTAATCATGGAAAAAAACATCAGTAGACGAGACTTTAAAGTCTCCTTATTCACATTTATAAAACTAGAAAAGAAGAGAGAGAATCATTCACACATACTGTAACAAAGTCAGGAGCACAACCTCGCCGGGCCCTGGGAGCCCTGTAAACATTAAGTGACAAGTGTTGTGACAGCCAAGCGCCTTTAAAAAGAGGAGTGTGAGAAACTGCAGGCAGACAGTGTTTGGATTCATTTCCCTGCCTGCGTCTGTTCAAACAGCTTTAGTCTTTAAAAGGTCTTCACGAAGAAAAACAAGCTACAGTCGGTAGCACACTGTGACCCCTCTCTCTGAAAATATATTAACATTGCTTTTTTTGATTCAATATATTCCCTTCTTTATATTATCTGACGGTTAATGTCTGCCTCCACCTGTCCAGTGGGTCACCAGAGAGATAAATCACTCGTCTTTTGCATCCTGCGCTGCAACATGGTGATCAGTTTCCTGTGTCGGTGTGGACTGTGGTGGTTCGCTTCCTGTTCGAGAGCTCTGGTAATCTCCCTGCTGAATGTCACGGCCTTGTTTTTTTGCTCTGTGGTCTAGAGAAACTGTAGGCACTTGGTTTCAGCCAGCAGCTTTGCATACAATCATGAAAACATGGCTGCTGTGTGCCTCGGTGCTGGCAGGGAGGACGGGGAGGACGAAGGGCTGCCTGCTGCTTTCTAAACTGCCGCAGCTCCGTCTTCAAAGTAGATTCCAGTGTGACGTGACTGTCAGTTCAATGATGGGATGAGTTCTTTTTATCTGAGTGGGCTGACTTAAATCCTATACAGTGCTTTTTTAATGTCAGTTAGTGATTAAGAGTAGCTCTCATGGCGCAGAACTCAAAGCTAAGCTAGCTTCTGCGCTGCTCTCAGGTGGGAGATCACCCACCACGGCTGGACTCCCGCAGTTCTCCACATATTCTTCTCGGCTTTGCCCCTCCTCCACTTCCATGCTTTTCGCCACATCACTCTGCATTTTGCTCTCCATCTCTATTTGATCCAGACTGGCTTCATCCTCCTCCATTTTCACCACCACTGGTGCTGCTTCTTCAGCTTTTATAGCGGCCAGAGTGTCCGCGGCACTGGCCTGTGCATACGCTCCGACGCTGGCGTGGCTCAGGCCGTGAACTTTCTTCAGGTGTTTCTCCAGAGTGGCGTACACGGTGAAGGGTACGGAGCACAGCTGGCACAGAAAGGACGCCTTAGCACCCTGGGTGCCGTGGGTCTTCATGTGGCGTGTTAGCTTTGAGCTCTGAGCGCAGGCGTAGTTGCAGAGGCCGCAGCGGTAGGGACGTTCGCCCGTGTGGCTGCGGCGGTGCACCGTCAGGTTGCTGCTGTTTCTGAACTGTTTACCGCAGTACTCGCACGCTTCGTCTTTCTTCTTCCTACCTGCTGAACCAGCAGGCGTGCTGCTGATGTTTCCTCCAACTCCTCCTCCGCTCCTCCGCTCGTTCTCCCTCTGCCACTCCTGCACGGCCTCACTCACTTTAGCTGAGCTCCACTCCTTCTCCCTCTCCATCATCTCTCCTCCTTCGTTTTCCCACTCTGCGACTCCTCGCACTCTGTCGCCCATCTCAGGACGTTTGGGCGTACAGTTTCCACTCGCGATGCCGCTTTCACCGCTGCCCCCCGTCTCACCGCTCTCCAGTGAGCCCTCGGAGGGGCTGGCGCATGGTGAGGTGTGCTGAGGCTCCCCCTGCCCCTCCACCTCCTCCTCCCCTCCCTCTCCGCCCTCTCTCTGGCGGTACAGCCTCAGCAGCTCCCTGTCTGGCGGTCTGACCTGCGAGGTCAGCACCATCAGCCCTGAGGCAATGGACGGGTGTTTGGGCAGGGTCAGGTCCAGCTCGGAGGGGCCCTGAGCTCTCACGTCTGCTCCAACCTTCCCCATCACTCCAGCTGCTTGCATTGGAAACCTCCCTCTCCTCCCTGCATCCTCCTCCATCACCATCATCTCCACAGACTCGTACCCACTTCCTCCGCCTCCGGCCTCTCTGTGATGGCTGCGTATGTGACGTGCCAGATGGCCGCTCTGCGCGAAGGCCTGCCCGCACACGCCGCAGTGGTAGGGCCTGTCGCAGGCGTGAGTCCGGCGGTGGGTGGAGAGGGCGCGCTGGGAGTGGAAGTTCTGGTCGCACTGCTCGCAGTGGAAGTCGGCCTGGAGGGCGCTAGTCTGAGGAAAGGGAGAAGCTGCAGGTGGAGAGGAGGATGGAGACAGCATCAGGCCTACGGGCGAGCTGCCGGTGGTGTTGTTGTTCCCCTCGGCGAGCTCCCTGAGCCGCACTGAAAAGTTCAGAGCCTGTGGGTTGGAGGAGGAGGTGGTGCTGGAGGTGGTGTGTGTCTGACGGGAGCGGCTGAGGCGCAGGGCGGAGGGCTGGAAGGCGGAGGCGAGGGCCTGGCTCAGGTGGCGAGGGTCCAGAGTGGCTGCAACCGGCTTGTGCTCTTTGAGCCCTCGTCTTCCTCCTCCACCTCCTCTCATGTCTGTGTCGTCCTCCTCGTCCTCCTGGTAGATGCTGAAGGAGTGCGTGTGCTGAGCGTGCTGCAGGAGCGACCACGCAGAGGGAAACAAGCCCTCACACTGCTGGCAGGTGAAGTAGGAGGGCTCCTCGAGCACTGGAAGACAGGGATGGACAAAACGTCATCAGAAAGGAAAACACAGTAAAAATATGTTTAAAGCTTTTTAAATGTCTTGATTTAAACACATGAGGTTGATTCAAAAAAAGAAAACTTGATAAACAATGTTTGTTGGGGTTATGTACGAAATGAGAACACAACATATGACGGCTAACTGTTAGCTAACATCAGACTTGTTAGCTAACATCAGACTTGTTAGCTAACAGTTGCCTTTTTGCATTTACAGCAGATACAAAGCAACATTAATAGATATTTGGAGTTGTTTTTGTCCAGACAATAAATGTGAGTCTTGTATTAACTCTCTTTTATCGCTGTTTTTAGTCCTATAGGAGGAAAATGTTTGTTTCTGTAGCTGCTAATCGCTGCACTTTGTTTACAAGCTAGCCGCTAACTTTCTCTGTCTGTGGTTTGGTGTCAAACATGTCTGGAGCTATAGCATTAAAGCGATGACATAGGTGGAGGGAAAGTACACTTGCGGTTTTAAAAACCAAAACAAGCGGGACCTATAAATAAAAAACCCTCTGTAGAAAAGAGGCTTGAGTGATGGTAATCTGTGGTTTCACATACAACGTACAGAGTAGTTACATAAAAGCGTCTGAAATAAAAAGTCAAAAGTTCGACCCAGAGCAGAGGAGAGAAATGGGGCGCCGACACAGAAGTACATCTGGAGATATTTTTATGTGTGGATAGCTTTGTCTTCTAAACCGAGAGCCTCTCTCCAATTAAGCTGCAAATTGCTAATTAGCAGAACGTAGCAAACGAACGCTTTATGCAAATGAAGCACTGACTCAGCCTGCTTGACAAATGAGGCCTTTCTGCATAAATCAAAATTGGAGAGAAGATCCCCAAATTGAGGGGGAAAACAGTTCTTTTTTTTTTCTCTCCTTCTTTTTTGGAGAGGTTCAAAGCCGACTCTGGTATAAGCCTCTTTCATGTTTCCTCAAGTCAAATCCTTCTGTATTTTACTGGAGGGGGGGAAGGAGGAGAGTGAAGATGAAAAAGAGAGCAACTGTTTCTTTCTCTTTTTCCCCTTTTCCCTCAACCCGCCCGCCCGCCCTCCCTCGCTCGCTCTGTCTGGAGACGAGAGGAGCTGCGCTGTTCATGTCCTTTAACCTAGCCCGGGGAAAGAAACCCAGGAGAAGTTGAGATACTTCTTTTTTTAAAAATAGGGTGAAGAGTGAGAGCAGGAGAAAAAGGAGGGAGAGGAGAGAGAGAGAGAGATAGGTAGGTCAGGGCTCAGGAGATAAAAAGAAAATGAGATAAAAAGATTATAATGTAGTACGGGGGGCCAGGAGACACCAGGAAAAATATGTCACCCCCTTTGGATTGTACTTGAGACCCATCCTCCAACCCCGGCTCTTCTTCCTCACCCCTACACCCCCCAAAACCTTCCAAATCTTTCCCTGAGGGGGGGGCTTTTGTCTCGGGGTCCTGGAGTGAAACACAATACCCAGCCGGTTTCTCTCTCCTTCTCTCTCTCCTCGCTTCTTTTTTTTTTTTGTAAGGATTCCCATTTGGCCCGGGGTAGCACTTGAATATTAAGCAGAAGCAATAACTACTAATTAAAAATGCAGATTGGCTGGGAGCACTAACGAGCAGCAGGCAGAATCTCTTTTCCCTCGGGAGGCAGAGGGAGGAGAAAAGAGAGGAGGACGAGGAGGAGGAGGAGGGAGGGAGGGGAGGGGGGGCGAGAAATTGAAAGAGGGCAAAGCGAAAGTGTGTTGAAGATGGGGGGAAGAAATAAGCACGAGGAGGAGGAGGAGGAGGGGAGGGGAGGGGGGTGTTGGAGATGAGGAAAAAAAACAAACAAGGAGAATAAATAAAAAGGAATGAGACAGATGCACGCGGCTCTTCAGTAATCCACCCCGCTCCCTCTTCCTACCCCCTTCCCTCCTCCGTCCTCGGATACAGAAAATAGACGCAGGGCCTGTCTGCTGTGGGATAACTGCTCTTTCACTTTCAGTCATCTCACAAGCTTTCAGATGCTCAGTTTCCCTCCCATCGAACAGCTCGCCAAGACAGTCAAACAAGACTTCCTATTAGTCACAAAAACAACCGTACTTTGCCGCTTTAACATGCGAGAACTTAACGTCACAAAGTGTAAAATCTGAGCTGAGATAAAAGCGGAGTTTAATACAATTATGCAGCCTACATTTGCTGATAAAACTTTAATCCAAACTTATCCACTCGTGCATTATTCACACGCTTTCCCCCTTTGCCCTCGTGCACGTGTTTCCGTTTGTTGTATAACCCTCAGATGTGAAATTACCAAACGTATCTGTAAGCGAGAGATGAAAAACAGAAAAAAAAAAACAGAAAAAAAAAAAAAGAGGTTGTGGACAAACGGAAACGGCGCGTGCACCAGTCCCCCGAGCGTTACACAGAGGAAGGAACTGCTAACGTGTGTGTACATGACAGAGGGTTTCAAAATATGCAAAGGAGCATGCGTGCCTGCTATGAGTGTGGAGCGAGATGCTCCGTCCATCTACAGCGTGACCTTCAAATGCATCTGAGCGGTGCTGGAAAAATGAAATGACTCTCCTACATCTCAAATACACTGGACAAGATTTTTTCTAAAGGATTTAAGTGAGAATTCAGGAATTACTGATTCTCTAAAAAAAAAAAAGGTGTGAAGAAAAAAAGGTGAATCAGTGCTAATGTTTGATACTCTTTAAGAAGACTGGCTTGAGGCGCAGAAAATCTGACAATAAGAGGAAGAACAAGGTGCAAAGGATGAAGAAAAAGTGATGAGGAAGGAGGAGATTCCCAGGAGCTCAGGTGGCTCGGCCCGGGGCAGAACATGTGGGAGATGGCGGAGGAGCTGCACATGATGCAACGTCCTCCTTAACGGTGTCATGACAGCGAGGAGAGCTGCACGAAACCGCCTCACATCCATCGCTCTGACCATTTCATACTCAAGTGCAACACAGACATCAAACGTGTCTCCAAAAGGAGCAGGATTGTCTTATAACTGCTAAAAACGCCGCTGCCCTGGAGCTTGTTTTTAGAGTACGTGGTTTCAGCCTCTTTTGTCCAGGATGTGGACAACTTGTTTACCTGTCCGCTCCACCTCAGAGACTGACAGTGGATGAGCCCTGGAGCTCAGTTGCTCAGTGCTTGAGCCCTCAGGGACCCTCAGATGCCCTCTGAACGCTCCTGACGCCTATCCTTTCCACACAATTAGCTTGCGCGTCACTAACTCACGCAGGTCTGCTAATGGCAACGGCTAGCTAATGAGCTGGACTCGAGAGGGAGGGAGGGGACAGGTTGTTAAATGAAGAGGGGGCGGTTGAGAGAAAAAATAAAACAAAACAAAAAACAGAGTCACTAATTAACAGCCTGCCATCTTTTTTTCTGCCCCTTCCCTTACCTGCTCTGCTTTGCTCCGCCTTCACCCTCACGCCGGGCTCCTCCCCCCAGCCCCGCTCTCTGGACGCCCCTCTCCTCAGCTCGATGAAGCCCGGCCCCAGCTCGGCGTTGGCGACGCGCTGCTGGGTTCTGTTGGCAGGTGAGGGGGGCGTCGCGCTGGCGTTGGGGGCGTGGTTTCGGGAGCGGCAGCCTCCCTGTTTGTGCTGGATGAAGGCCAGGATGTGAGCGAGGGGGAAGGCCCGGCTGCACTGTCCGCAGGTCAGGAGGTCGCGGCCTTCGTCAGGAGCTCGGACCTGTGGAGGAGGAGGTGGAGGAGGAGGCTGGTCGCCTGAGGTGCTGGTGCCATCCGCCATGTCAGTGACATCTGAGAAACATGACGGAAAGTTTGATTAGTGAGATGACATTTTAAATTTGATACATGTAAAAGGACGGGACGGGGTCATCAGTTGACACAGACGCACAGAAGTTCATTACACTGGGTATGAAGGCTGTTTTACTTTAGTAAAGAATGTTTTAATAAAGCTGCAACAATAAGGCAAATGATTGGTTTGTAAATAGACAATACATTTATTGATTAAGACATTCATGCAAAGGTTTCAAGTTTTTTAGTCTCTCCTGTGAGTGTAAACAGAATATCTTTACGTTTCTGACTGTTGGTCAATCAGGCGAGACATTTGAACTCTTGAACACTCTGTGGGTATAAGACTCTGAAGCATTTTCACTTGCAGCAGATCTTCAGGAGGCAGAAATCACTTTTACACAAGCCACATCTCCAAAACACACAGAGACAAATCAACACTAAACCAAAGAATCATGACATGAACTGGTGCTGGTCCACACTTCCTCTCGCAACTGCCCCAGTTTAATTTCTGCTCTGGACCATGCTCTTGCAAACACACAACCCAAAGCGGCACAACAAGAACCGTTAGACCTCAGCCGGTGAAACAACAAACAGGCGTGTTGATTGAAAGTGCTAGTTTCAGTTGTAAGCTCGACAGCAACGAGGCCAATCTGCTCAGCCAACACTGACCACTTCCTTTAACCGACCCAGAACAGATCTGCTCGCTCCGTCTGAGGCTGCGGAGAGAGACACAACAGCAGCCTGACTGTCCACATCAGCAGCAACATCAACCCCTCATTAATGCTCTAACCCGCATGTGTTGACAAGTGAAATGAGTGATTTACAACCTCCACATTGTGACTGAGTCTTTCACCTTTTACTCACAGGACAACTTGCCCTGCCAGTCACAGGCGGTGGGAGTTTCTCAACAGGAAGTGGATTGCAATAAAGAAAGAGAATGACTGAAGGTGTTTGAGATAAGAGAAACCGTGCGTGTGTTTTCAGCCTACATCTGATTCAACCTGACAGGGGCACAAGCACTAAGGAGACTTGTAAAAGAAGTGGACACAACTTTAAAGCTCCTTTCTTAAAGTCTCCCAGGTAAAGGAAGCAAGGAGAAGGAGGAGGAGGAGGGAGGGTCAGTGGGTTATTGCTCAACTCGGTCACGGGCACACCTTGATGCCTGGACTAGGCCAGCTCACACACAGGACAGGTACAGACAGTACAGTCTGAAGTCGGATCTCGCCAGTTGTTTCTGAAAAAATGTCACCTTTCCTGTTTCAGGGCCGCGCTGTTTGTGCAGACTTGCAAGGCGCGGTCACACACACACACACGCACACGCACACACACATACAGAGTTGAGTCAGGGCCTGTGGTCACAGCAGACACGCACCACTGGTCTTCAGTAAAAACTGTAAAACATAAATGGCGTCAAGTTTCGCCCTTATTTACCGTAAAACAGCTAACGTGTCTCTGTGAGCTGAATGTTTATCTTGAAGAGTTTGAATGAGTGAAAAATGTCAACTTTTAAACTGAGGACAATAATTAGGCTAATAGTTCAAATATTAATAAAACTCATAACTCTGAGCAGAGTGGACCTGGTATCTTGTGTCTCAGACAAACCAGAGACCGTCAGAGAAACTTGATCATAGTCTAACCTGGATATATTAATCATCATGTTCGGACCTGTAGCCTGTGAAAGCAGCAGCGTGCCAGTAAACCGGTCCGTCCTCTATGAACAGCAGCAACACATCAGGACAAACATAACAAGAAAATTACCATCCCTTATTCAAATATTTAACAATAAAGTCCGCTTCAGCAATTAAAACACATCAATGTCAGTTTCAATGGGGTCAGTGTGTAAAGAAAGATACTTTAAAAACAGCTTTGGAGGTGTTTTATGAGAATTAAATTAACATCCATCATTTGATAACCGGTGCAAGCGCGCATCCATACCATGCGCTCGAGTGACAAAACAAAACTGTGACCTGAATTGATTAAGTTTCACCTAAAACAACACATCAGTCCCCCACCTCGTGCCCACACCTCGCTGCTCCCTCCTGCTTACCTTGAATTGCACTCAGGTGCTGCGGTCTGCTTCCAAGTTTGCGCCTGGACATCGCGTCGAGCGGGTCCCAAACAGCAAAGATTAAAACCCCCCGCGTGCAAAAACCAGGACCCGTCCGGCTGCTGCTTCACCGATAAGTTGACCGAAACCCGAACGCGCGGGGACGGACTGATAAGAGTGTCTGCTGGCCTCTGCCTGGACTCGCACTGAGCTATGAAGGCTGCGTTCAAGTTCACGCTTCTTCCCCCGCAGCCAGCGGAGGGCAAAAGGGGCATGGGCGACTGTAGGCACCGCCCGCCCCGCTCCTACGACCCTGACCCCGCCCTCCTCGGTTAACGCACTCTCTGATACGCTCACCAAACACCTTAAAGCTTTTATTACACCGTTCCTCTTAATTTCTAGAGCTTGCAGTTTTTGTCTTTTCAATCAATATGTTCACATCTTTAAGTGGAAATCAATATTTAGTTCCTCCTCAGCTTCTCCGGGGATGGTTTTCTACAGGTGTCTTCAAAACCAACCAACACCACAGGAGCATTAATTTATTTTCTTAAAGAGCTGCTTTGACTTTTGCATAAGCGTAAAAATATAGCAAAAACTCAGAAAAATAAGCCTCAAAAGTTACAGAACGACGCTCAGAGATAAGCTGCAGAGAAGCATCTCCACCTGCAAAACTGAGATTTGTCGCCACCTCCTGGTAGAAAGATCGAACTGCAGCCCTCCGCAACGCTGCAGGACGAACCAAAAGTTAATTGTGTCTGAATATACTGTGCTGTAACCGCTTTATGCAACACAAATACAAAGAAAATGAACAATATTTCCAAAGTCAGATTTATTTGTAGTTTTGTGTTTAACATTCCACATTACTGACAACAAAATAGTTATTTGCTTGTGTTACCATTTGGCAGAGGACAGAGTATAAAAAGAGGATGATGGACTGAATTCATACATGAACTTCATCTGCTTTCATAAACACGGTTTAAATGATGTGTATAACTATGTACATCATCTAATGATGGGTGTTTAAAATGGTCCGAAGTTTGAGCATTTCCTGTTGGAGAAAAGTAAAAGGCTGAGAGTGGAACAGAAGAAGGAAGATGTGAGGTACAAGGTGAGATATTGCTTAGTATTATATACTTCGAAATACAAACGTGTACAGAGAGAATCACGTTCAGGCGGAAAAGAAAAAGACATGAGCATGCAGAAGAAACCAGAAACTCATAAGAAATCTTCACTCTCTTTTCAAGACGAAGCAGAAATAAAGGGAGCCGATCGAACGGAGTAATTAGTGAAACTAAGGTATCACAGTCCCAATGTTATAACCTGTAGACACAGAGTATCAGAGAGCTTAGTGTCAATCAGTCCATCTCTTCATATTTCCATGTATTAGCCTTTTTTGATTGATAATGTGTTTCAATGACAAAGTACTGAGCAGACGGTTCTGTTGGATGTTTCCTACAGCTCAATATCGGTAGTATGGACTCCGTGACCGAGACCGCGACCTCCTGGAAGAAAGAGAAAAGGGTGAGCATGAAGGCGAGAGCCGATTAATCTGAATATGAAGATGATGTCACAACAGTATCTTTGTTCTGTCCTAAAAGCCTTATAGTTATATTAACTAATATATGTAGGTTTTTACTTATGTTACTAATCAATCCTTTAAGAGCATCATTAGACAATTACTACATTAAGTTAAGATTACTACAGATTTAGGCATATTTACTGGTTATTCTGAAAAAGAATGGACTTAAATCATGACTTAACTCTGATTTATGCACAATATTTACTTGAGGCTCGAGCCTGTCAGATAACTTCCAGATCCAGCAATCAACTAATATCAGGGAGTCGCAGATGTATAAAATTAACAGACAAATTCATTGTCTTAACTATCTAACACTATGAAATCCTTTGGGATACATCTTCATCATAATTTTAGACTATTTTAAAATATTTTTGATGCAAACAAACATGAGTATAAAAATTATTTTAACTCTCAAATATTGGCATCTGGGCTCCAGCTAAGCTTCAATTGGGACTTAAACCTTAAAGTCGAGCTGAATTGGCATTTCGAGAGTATCTAGCTTCCATATCGTGACGTATTTCCGAGTGAAACAGGATGTGCAGGCGGGACATATCATTAGAGGGGTTTGATTTGATCGCTGAGAAGTGGGCGTAGACAGACGTTCTCCACAGCGCAGTAGCTAGCTAACTGACCGAGCGTTCTTGGTGCTCTGCGGCCAGAGTGTTCCAGATTGATTGGTTGAAATTGGTTGGTTCTAGCTTACGTAAGCACACAGGATATTTTTTTTTTTACAGGAAGAAAAAATGATCGGATTTTGATATAAGAATACGAATAAATGGATTTTCTGTATTTTTTTTTGGGCCTATATTGTCAAATAGATGCACAATATTACCGGGGTTGTGATCTAAAAGGATTAAAATGGCATTTTTAATTTCACCTCGACTTTAAAAGACTTCTCTAAACTTGTTTTAGAAAAGTTTTGTAATGCATGTATTAAAATGTAAAGTAGCAGTTTTTATCCTGGGTAAAAAAAATATTGAAATAAAAAGTTACACTGGCTTATTTCAAACTTTTCTGTTCAGACTCGACACTGATTTGGTAGTCGAGTAAGAAACAGCACAGTAGCTAAAATATGGCCTGTGAAGTGACTGTGACAAGCTTCCAGATACTGTTTGTGCATTAAGTGTGAAGAAATCCCACAATTCACTCTGCTTCGTCGGAGCTGTGCTGACTCTTGCGGCTGCTTGCATACCTTCTGTGTGAGCTGTGTTCACGGCCTGAGGGACAGAGGACACAGAGTCGCGATCAAAACAATAGCATGCCAGAACATCTTGATGCTCATAAAACTGTCAGAGCGCAAACTGACGCCAGCAAATCAGACACAAGCCGGGCTGATTAAATATTTTGGTTACTTCTGTTCGGGTATGAAAGACTGTCCACATACAATAACAGCACTATTAAATTAGATCTGAAACCCGAAGTCTTACCATGTTTGGAGGGAGAAGGCGAGTGGCTCTGTCGGCCGTACTGTCTTTCCCATTCATCCCTCTCTTTCTCTCGCCTCTCACGCTCCCTAAACGCAAAGCCTCTGGGTCAGACGATTGCAACACACAAATACCAAACAGTCCACCTACACACACGCCGATTCTTACTTCATGCGTATCTTGCGTGCCATGGCTCGCAGCTCTCCCTCTCGCTCCTGTAAAACAAACACATCACTGAGGTCAGACACTTGCTAACAGCTCCGCCTTTTCTGCCTAAATTTAACGCACACACACAAACACACACCTGTCGTTTGTTTTCCTGCTGCTGGATCTTCACCTGAGCGGCTTTTTTATCCGCCTTGGCTGCAGGACGGGAAAAACCCAAAGAAATTTAGAGGGAAAATATTTTCAAAAATTTGCATATGACAAAAAGCGCAACAAACACACGCGCTCTGCTCTACTCACACTGCTTGTTGAGCGCCTTCTGCATTCGTTGCTTCAGCCGCTCCTGTGGGGTCATCTTGGGCTGCAGGTGACACGACTGTGTTAGCACAAACTTTGACAGCCTCACAAAGGTGTGTGTTTGTGTATGTGTCAGAGATCGTGGGGAACTTGTTATACAGTATGTTCAGTAGTTAGTGTAGATAAAAAGGACCACAAACTAAAACATTTAATATGTGTGACGTTTGTTGAGTCAACAAGCACACTGGAAACTTTGTGTGTATGCATGAGTGCATGTGTGTATCGAGAGTCCTGCACCAGGTTGGGTAACAGTTACCTGCATCAAAAGTTGTGCAACAGATAAACAAATAGTTTTTCTATAAATGAACAGAAACATGAAATATATGACGCAACCTCTGACCCCTAAACTCGCAACACTCCAAATCACGAGGTGTCACGCTCTAGATCGCGTAAGTTGGTGATTGATTCTGCTAAATAGGCTACGGCTACAGGTTGTGCACTTAAATAAGTGGGTGTAGTCGGTCCCAGATTCGACTCGGAGATGGTGTACGGCTCTTTTGGATGCAGGTTTGCAGAACTGGACCTGGGCAGGAGTCTGTGTGTGTATCCGTGTGTGTGTGTATGTGTGTGTGTGGACAGAGACAAACTGTTGCTGCAGCAGCTGCAGAATAGTTTAGAAGCAGGATCAGGTCATGTGACCCTTCACACAATACATGTATAACACTGTCAAAAAGAGGCCGAAGGAGGCAGAGGGAGGAGAAGAATGGGGTCGATAGTGAAACAAGGGCAAGTTCAGGTCCGCTGAGTTCATAAAGTTTAGAAAGAGCCAGTGGCATTCTGTGAGGGACACGCCCTTCACTGGGCCGTTTAAACCTGGCCAGGCAAGAAAAACTGCAGGTCACAACACTGCAGGCATGTTCGACAGAGAGGCAGATAATAACTCTATTCACTGTGGGAGTCAACTCAGATCTTTTCTTCTTTGACGGGGAATGTTGTGAGAAGAGACGCTGGTCCAGGAAGTTGGAACACGCCGACAAATTAATGTGTTTGTTTACTTAAAAGGAAAAGCTTGACATCATGAGAAATATGTTTGTTCACTTTCATGCATAAAGTGGGATCAGAGGATCGATTAAACTACCATTTCTGTACAATAAAATCTACCAGGAGTAGCCGGTCAGCTTAGCTTAGCATAAAGAATGGAAACAGTAGGAAGCAGCTAGCCTTCCAACAACATGGGGATTTGTCATGTTGCACTTTTTGTACAGATTAAAACAAACAAGACATAACACATTAATCACTGAGCTTTAAAGGTGCTTGTAGGCAGACTGTATTACATTTGAGCAAGGCTCGCTGTTCCTCACTGTTTAGTTTTTATGCTATGCTTAGCTCACCAGCTGCACCTTCTTATTTTCTGCAAGAAAGCCAAGCGTGTTCCTCAAAATGTCTCGCTATTCCTTTCACTCCCATCAAAACACTTTGTAAGCACTGTATTTTAAGAGTTAGCGTTGCTCTGCTTGTTGAAATAAGCCCAAAAGCTGCCGTCCAGAGCGGTTGTTGCAAATTAATGATCGCTTGTCAAATATTGATCGACGAGATATAACAAGACAGAGTCATCTTCTTCCATTCAGGGTCATTGATATGCTGGATATAACAGATATAAAGACGCTGCACTCTCGCACCCACATGTATATGTAAACATACAGAGACAACCCAGACTAAAAGCACAAGCAAGACGTCACAGGGGGCCTAAATGTTCACTCCATACAGAGATGGCAGCTTAATTCAGTCTGTGGGCAAAGTTCACTTTGTTCTCAGTTAAACACTAAGACGGTGTCAAATACTGCAGTGGTATTTGCAAAATAGATCAAGGGCTGTCTGCAGTGCATGTCCACTTTGTAGGGAAAAAAAAGAAAAACAGCACATCATCATTTCATTTTCTGTGGGCAACAATGGCTTCTACATCCCAGCCTGGTGGACAACCATGTCAGCCTGTCAGGGATGAGGGAGGCGTAGGCTTTAGCAAGAAACCCAGCTAGATCAAATTCTTACTGACTTTGGCAGCTCCCGTCTCTTTACCACCCGGAGTATCAGGCCTGCAGAGAGAAGGGGAGAAGGTGGTCAGAGAGGGAAGTGATAAGAAAGAAAATCCATAACAAATTACTGTTATGACTTTATAACAATTAATCACTACACTTGCATTTTACATACACTGATTTATTTATGTATACTACTATATAAATGATGTATGGTGATAAAAGCAACACGAGCAAAGAAAGTGCAACTAAAGATTATTTTCACTAGGTGATGATTATTTTTTAACAAGTAATTATTTAGTCTATCAATGTGGAGAATAAATATTAAAAACATTCTCATTACTGTGTTTTTTAATTTTTTACTTTTTATTTATTTATTTTAACATTTGAATTTGACTTATTTACTGTTTTTTGTCTGTTGTGCAGCACTTTGGTAACCTTGTTGTTTTTAAAATGTGCTATATAAATAAAGTGGATTGGATTAAAAGATCCCAAAGTCACGTCTAAAAAAAGCTTCTTTTGTCCAACCAACAGCCCAAAAACCGAACTGAAAACAATTAATTTACTATGATATGTAACAAAAAAGCAGTAAAGTAACAATCTCAAACTTTTTTATACAACTAAATGTCTGTTAAGTCACTATCCATCACCGAATAAGGTAACACAATGGTGATTGATCCTATGGCCCACTGATGAAAGCCTTTGCATTTGCAGTATACAGTATTATTATGGTCTGGATGACTGTGGCGACATCCATGGAAAAAAACAAAAGTGGTGCCCAGTTAGTGACGCGTTTTCCATCAGCCAGCAGTGGTTGGTCTGCCAGAGAGGGTAGGCGGAGCTTAGCGGCTGCTTTTTCGGTCTCTGCGAGTGTTGCGCGTAAACAGTAAAAATACAACTTCAAGAATAAGTGAAACTCCAAAGAAAAAGAAAATTTGACGCTCAGATGAAGGCAAACACTCTACAAATGAAAGCAAGGAAAATCAAGAATTATAACCAAGACAAAGGGAGCCAGCCGTAGACATCAGGTTAAATCATGAAGAGTGCTCTTGTAATGACCTTTTACTGCAGTGGGAGGCGCTTAAGAGCACAAAAAATGAAATCTTCGAGATTGTATCTTTAACTTTAAAAAGCTGGAACCATCAAATTTTTGACATTTTCACTTGCCAAGTCACATTAAAGCTCCTGTGAGGAACTTTTCGCTTTGTGTTGATTTTGGCGCCCCCTTTGGACAAAGCCGAACTTCTCATCGCTTTGCTGATTTTCCTCATATACAGAATAAATTTAAGAGCGTCTCATAACCAGTGAAAAACTCCTCACAGGGGCTTTAAGTTGATGTAAGTTACAATACATAAAAACAATGAATTAATGAATAAATCTATAATCAACAGCTTGCAATTAATTTTCTCTTCATCAATGAAATTGTAGAATCTGGTGACCCGTTATTAACCGAACAGCCAAAGGAAAGAGCGCTACAGAGAAGAGCATCCCCGGCTATTGCTTCTCTTTACAAGTTAAAAGACAATCAATCTACATCGCCAGCAGTGTTTCACTGGACATTTGTCTCTGTTACTCTCTTTAAGTGTTTACTTTGTCTTCTTACTTTCTTAGCTTGTCACAGATGCTGGGGGTAGAGGGCTGGGCTCCTCTGTGGGCAGGCGAGGGACTGTGGTTAGCGCGTTTTGGGGACTGAGAGAGACTGCGGCTGTTGCTTTCTCCCCGTCGGTGGCCTCCACTGCTTCGACCCCCTCGCCTCAAACTGCCCCCCTGCCGCGAGCTGGAACGTGACCTGAAAGAAAACAAAAAGAGAGCTTCGGTTAACGCTGTTTTTTTTTTTTTTTTAATTAACTGTCAGAAAACATTGCGGTGTCTGGGGTGCTGGTTTGATCTGTTGGTAGAGCAGGCGCCCGATATACAGATTCTACAGTGCTCGACACACTGATTGTGCGTTCGACCCCCAGTCTGCGGATCATTTGGTGCATGTCATCCCCCACTTTCTCCTCCCCACATTTCCTCTCTCTTCAACTGCCCTGTATAATAAAAGGCAAAATAAAAAGTATCTTAATAAATTAAAAAAAACCATGTAGGTGTCTTACCTTGTTCGTCTGCGTGCTGAGTATCTTCTCCTGTCCCGGTCCCTTTCCCTGTCCCTGTCCCTGTCCCTGTCCCTGTCTCTGTCTCTGTCCCTATCTCGCTCTCTGTCTCGGTCATTGGACCGCGATGGCGTCCGCTCGCGTCTCCTCCAGGATGTGGACCCTCCGTTTCCTCCTCTGCTGCGGGAGTGGGATCTGGAACGCCGTCTTGACCGCGATCTGGTTCTGGACCGCCGTCCATCCCTTCCCCCGCGGCCACGTCGGGCACGGCGTGAACGGGAGGAAGAGCGAGAGGAGGACCGAGAGGAGGAGTGGGAGGAGGAGAAAGGGGAGCGGCTGGAAGAGGACCTTCGTCTCCTGAAGGAACGGAAACACTGATTTAGTAACAACACCAGGCCAGCACCTAGCCTGTCTTCAGAATATGTCTGTCGTCTTGTGTTTAAGAAATCCTACTTTGTATAGCAGAATAAATAATAATCAAATATTTAAACTCAGTTATAAAGTTGCACAGCCCTTCTCTTTGCATTGCCTCAACCTGACATGCACAATCATAAACGTAGAACTTTCTAAGCTACCATTTCCTCTATGCACATGCAGACTGAAACATGTCTCGTTGCTACTCAACTTTTTGCATTGACATTCTGCTCTTTAAAAACTGTGATCCACCTCACCTACCACAAATTAATCAACATTTTGTTGTGCACATTCTCTCTGCTGTGGTCATTTGAACAGACATCAAATTGACTGTAAGAAGAAAACAACCAATGAAAAGCCAGGGAGAGGGAAAGTTACCGACCGGGAGCCCCTGTTATGACCTGCAGGGTGCTGCAAGCTGGAGAGGGCGTGGCCAGAGTGAGGAGCGGCCGTTTGCGTTGCTGCGGCAGCCTCTTCGTCGCTGCCTCCGAAGCTGGTGATGAAGGTGATCTTCTCTGGACCGGGGGTGCGTGAGCGTGAGCGTGACTCAGAGCTGGACTCCGACTCTGGCCTGAAGGTGATCAGATAGAGAAAGTTCAAACACAAATACACACAAACAAATAAATGAATACAGAAAAGAAAAGGACAAAATGATCGACTCACCGTTTATAGGGATCGTATGTGGGGCTGTCTCTTCTTGCATAGCTGAAATAAAAATAATTAAGACATAAGTTAAACATATTTAAGATGAGTGAACTGTCAATGAGTTAAACCCAATAAAGACACCATAAATTTACCTTGGCGGACTGATCTGACGACCTTTTAGCCTCTTCTCTCTGAACTCTCTCCTTTGTCTCCGGGACCGTCGGCCCTGGGATGATCAAAAACGTCACTTAAAAAGTTGCATCACATGACAGACACAGACGTCAGTGGCCTCAGTGGATTTTATCTTACAGAGTACATGGCCTTCTCCGCCTCCAGAGCCTTGGCATGTTTGATGGCTTCAACTTCCTCCTTGTCTTTCCTCAACATCCTGAAAAACAGATTTACAACATTAAACATAATCAATAAGATTTAACAGGTGTTAAATTTGATACTTTAAACGACTTAATAAATATAAACTTGAAAGCCAGTCTTAAAACTGAAACAGTCATATAGTTGAATGGGAAGTTAAGTCTCAGTTATATCTGCAACTTTCTGGAGCCCCTTGTGCATTCACACAACTTACTTCAGTAGACTACACTGTCTATGATCAGTTCATAGAGGGATGAGCTCACTAAGGTTGTGGTTTCACTGACAATTTCCAGGGCTTCGTTGAGGTTAAAAGAGAAACTGGCCCGCCGCAGGCGTAGTGATACTGGATCCCGACCACAAGACTGTGTGAGTGAGCAAATAGCTTTGCTTCCACCACACTACTAGCAAATATTTTATATAACTTGGTGTCCAAACATCTTACCTGTCCCTTTATGACGGCATAATAGCAAAGTTATTTCCCGGGTTTTTTGTTTTTTGCAATTTACTTAATCTATCCTAATTTAAGTGCTATACAAATTAGCTAAATTGAACCATCTTGTTACTGCGTAACAGGTGGTTATTATTTGGAAACTCTTGCAAAGGTTTCCGCCACTCTGTACCGCCTTCTGGCACCAGCCTGAGCTGTCCCTGTTGACGCTACTCCTGGGCTTGGCGCTCGCACTTTGATAGTTGGCAGGAAGACAGGAAGATAAATTTGCCAGAAAAATAAATGTATCTTCATGTTTTACGGGGACCTTTCCGAGGCAGATTTGGTATTCTGCTTCTACATTGACTGGCTCTCTCTTTTCATTCGGTTAAACCAGACATGTTCCCCGACTGTCAAAGTAACATTTGTTTTTTTCTGAACAGAGCAGCTGCAATTGTTTCCTTTAAAGAAACAACTTAATACTGTAACATCAAAAGAGAACTCACAGTTGGCAGGAAAATTACACCCCTCACTCTAGCTACAATTATGAATGTATTCAAAACACACACGCTAATGGGAAATGAATTTAAAAAGTAAACAAAGCAGTTGTGCCATTGGCTTGCCATCCTCTGCAGTCGGCCTGTCAACAGGAAGGTTTTGTATTACTGTGGTTTTCCTGACAGCCTTACAGTCAATAGGTGTTGCGTTCCTCCAAACCTGTATTTTTGCTTTTCTCTACAGTTGACCTGTGAGACATGATGATATAATCACCGAGATGTTACCTAACAAAATCGCCTTCAGCCATTCCATACGGGGTCGCTATTTTGTTTAGGTCCAACACCTGTTCCTGGTTCAGCTCATCAACGTCGACCTCCACATCTGCACATACACGAGACAAAGAGATGATTTGCATTTTGAGAGCAGATTGAGAATAGAAAAGGCATCATCCGAGTTATTATGCAGGATCGAATCTGCGAAATATCACAGCTTTTTTTTGTTGGTCAAAGTGACAAAAACTCACCAATATCTGGGATGCCCTCATCCTCTTCTGATTCACTGTTCTCTGAGTTGTCTTCATCTTTGTCTGACTGGGGTTCAGGCTCCGTCACAGTGCTGTCTTCGTAGGTGTAACCAATTGTGGCCTTTTTTTCAGCAAGTCTGCATGATAGGAGGAAGGATTTATAAATACAGAGCCAATGTACGTGCTCCAAACTAACTCTAAGAGTCACAGTCATAGGTTCAAACAGACAACACAGATGTAACGGCTCACTTTTTCTTCTCGTCCTCATTTGGCTTTTGCAGGCCACCGTAGAGCTCATCCAGGTAGATCTGGTATAAACACTGCTCCTCAGAGACTGTAGGGAGACAGTGGGGAGTTTTAGCGCACAACATAACCACAAAATATACCCACTGAGGGCAGGTTAACAACTGTTAATGTAACAGTAAAAAACATGCAACACTGTGCAGGAGTGAAACAGGGGTTGAAAAGACTCGACTGCATTGCAATATGTAAAAAAATGTTGATGCAAATTTAATGAAGGCTGCAGGATTTACATCCATCCAGTGTCCTTTGTGTTCAGAATTACTGTTAACTTTAATAACAAAACCGCAATAATTCAATGAACATAGAGCAAAGAACATATAACTATCAAGTTTGAGAAACTCACTGTTGGCGAAGTCGTTCTGCACCAGGCCTCTGTAGCGCTCATAATTGCACTTCCTCTCCTCCATCTCCTGCTCTGGGGTCCTATAGAGACAAAGAGCAGACAGATATATCTCACACCTGGCACTTCACTCAACACTCAAGTCTCGCCTTGCTGAGAACGTGCCGAGACTAAAACCTCAAAACCATTTTTAAAAGGTTTAGCAAATGTTTCATAAGGTTAAAAAAAACAAAACTTTAATGATGTATTCTGTTTATAAGCGCTGAGAGTCTGTAAAAATGCAATATGCAACAAAACAAAAAAACTACCTTTAAAAAATTTCTCTTTAATCTTCTGACTCAAGTTTATATGTAGATAAATTTAAGCTAAACATGTTCATACATACGCTATCCCTCTGCTTCATACTTAAACCTGCAGTGCGGACTGTGCCAGATGTTCATTTACTGTATGTGAAAAAGTCACAGCCTCCAGCTTTAATGCTCGGTGCTTTTTGTACTTGTGTCTTTCTGAATACCCCCACAGCGCCCCACAAACATGTACAATTACAAGGCAACAATGCACACGCCATAAAATATTAACAACAGACAGATTCAGGGGTTTAATGTAGTGCATCTTTAAGACTTACGATGTGTTGAGCAGCGGAGGCGTGTAGGTTGGGATGTAGTCCAGATGAGCCCTGACATCAAACCTGTCGATCATGTTGTTGGCGTCTCCCTGCCAGGGCATCCTTTGGACAAAACAAGAGAAAATGAGTTATAATCTCATCAGCGAGATCCCAGAAGCACTGCGCATCTGGTGTGTGTAATGTCTTATATATGTGGTGGGTGTGTGCGTTTCCTCACATGTTGATGGGGCTCTCTGCAGCCAGCGCCACGGCGGGATCCAGATGAATCTTATAGGCTCGACCGTGAACCTGTAGAAACTGAGCTGGATCCTTTTTCTGTTGAGACAAAACGAGAGGGCGTCAAAAAATAATAGAAGTGGAAATTGCATAAAAACAAACAAACTGGAAAAACGTACTAATTAGTGCAATACATAATAATGTACAGGCCTTTAACTTAAAACAATGTCATCTATTATACAAACCACAAGCACAATTTAGAGTAAGTGTTTGGCTGCTTTTTTTCGTGTCTTGCAAAGTGAGACAGAATGGAGCTCACAAATGTTCTCATTACAGCTCAAAATGCTGCTTCAACACTAAGTTATAATTGTATTCATCTCTCATCTTCTAAAAAAGGCACAATTTAGACAGAACAAAAAGATCAAAAAGCATCCAATAATTGGACAGAAAACATGTTTTCATCCGAGTAAGAAGAGGCAGGGTGACCGTGACTCTGAAAATGACTACACCCAGCTACCAGTCTCAGTCGGTGCTTATTGAGAAAGACTCTTACGATCTTTTCGTAGTACTCCCGCCGTCGCTCTCCTCGGCGTTTGTAATCCACCATCATGCCACGGAGCTTGCGCTCGTGTTTGCGGGCCTCCTGCCACATGACGGCTCCGCTGGGGGTGGGGGCGCGGCGGGGCACGGCTGCTGTAGAGAGGAAAATAGGGAAGAAACAGAAGATGGGAGAAAGAAGGAGCATGCAAAAATGTGAGGAATGAGTATCTGACAAAGACAAGCTCATTTCAATTATTGATACACGATATTGGATTATTTGCTAATATTTTCCAACCCCTTTTGACGATACTGATATATTAGGCACATGTGTTTTTTCTTCCTAACTGTAGAGAACATCAAGTCTCCTCTGTCGTGAAATTGATATCATGCCTACTCTTATCATAGTGGCCCACTGGCAGATTCTTGGGATGGGCGATTAAATTTGTAGTGTGTCATTGAGCATTTACGCAAAATTAAAGCATTGTTTTAACAGCGGAAAACATCGGCAGAATAATGACGTATCTGCCGATGCTGATATGTCATTTACAAACCATGATCTGCAGATACTGATAACGTGCCGATAATATCGTGCCTCCCTAATTGCAATGATTTAAATATTTTAAACACTGTTATAGCTCTTTTTTTCTCAAATGAGAGCACAATGCAGGAGCTTGGTTGTTTGTTTTACCCACACAAATTGTAACAATATACCTTATAAGGTACAGATCCTGGTAGGCAAGCAATATCAGGTACACTTTGTGTAAACAAACAATGCAAATCTGTAGCTAAGATTTCTTTAAAAATAGTTGACAATGAATGGTACACATTGACATCATGGAAATTTACAGTCCATGGTAAGTTAAGTAATTTTCCAGTTTGACAAAGGATAATTATGTATCTATTAAGAGTGTGAATCTTTCAATATCTCCCAAACAAAACAAGATTATGCAGATTTTATATTTGATACAATAATGTAAATACACAGAGGCAAACCTAAGACAAAAGACAATGTATTTTTGATTAACTTGACAAAATAAAACATCTATATGTCCCATTAGATCCTCTTAGCCCTGACAACAAACTTGATGGTTTTAGTCACTCAGGTTTCCAAACAATTACAAGCTGGCCATGTCTTTAGTAAATGCTGTTTGGTGTTGCTTTTGAAAGTGACATCTAAGCCGAAAAAAAGAGAACAAAATAAACGCTGATGCATATCAGCATAATGCTGCTGCTTATACTTCCCTGAGTTTTCTATATCTCAAACACTTCTTCAAACTGAAGGTTTATTACATTCAAATATGGGACTATAAAATATTAATATCAGCTACATATATCTCCAAAGGGAACAGCCATGTTGCTGTGGACTCTATTAATAAGGTCAAAGCCTCTTAGTCTAAACAGAAGCATTACCTCAGTTTGGATTCTTGATTCACGACATATTAGCACCTAAATCACCTGGAGCCAAACGGCTAATCTAGCTAACTACCCCAAACCATCGTTGTCAAGCTTATCATAGCACAGCTGCTTATCTCTTAAAAACTTCACTCAATTCTCTTTCATTTGCTCATTCCCACTATCGCTTTAGGTCGCATGAATGTGCAATAAGGTTAGCAATGTTTTCAAAGTTATTGAGGAGTTGGTTAGCCTACACATCGGCCTGGCTGCGCATGCAGCCCGGGCCTTTGCTGCTGTTAGCCTAGCCTAGCTTAGCCTAGCATAATTTAGCTCTTCTGCAAATACGCTAGGAACAACGCGTTTATCACAGCCTCTTTAAGACCAACTACACACGAAATTAAGTTGCACCAAACACCCGGCATCCTCTTTACATTAACTGTGTACCTGTTTTATTGACCACCAAAAGAAACTGGGTTTGTTTTCGGTCAGCCGAGGGCGATGTGTAGCGCAGTGTTGCTGTCACACGCCTCCTTCTCCTGCATTTACTAAAACTAGTGTCGGTGCAGTACCGTGATTAGCCTGCGGGGCGCTGTTTACCTTTATAACTATGGTATGTACTTTGGTATATAGCCTACACTACAGCATGTGAGAACCTTTTGGCCTCTTAAATAAGTCGAAAACTCACACTGACATACTTTCAGTGCTTGATTTGACGACTTTACACTCATAACAAGTGAAAACATTAGACTATACAGGGATTTAGATGATGTGGTCGCTTATAGGGGTAGAGGTTTGATGAACTCATTATAACTTTAGTGTGTCGATCACTTTTGTAAACTAATTATCAATGTAATCTGACAACTGTTGAATTCAAATACTAAAGCAAAATGAAAACTTTTGTTATCCAGCAACTATTTTATTTTATAATATGGAGAGGGAGAGAGAGAGAGAGAGAGAGAAAGAGAGAGAAAGGATGGCCCAGATTAGAGCATCTTTGACCCTTACCACAGTAACGACAAATTAGTTAATTTGTGTAATCTAATTAGTAAATAATCTGATCACTATTGTTATCCAGTTAGCTACATAATTACTTAAGTCATCTGTTTACCTCTGCAGTGTTACTCATGTTTAATTTGATTAGATTATCAGTAATCTATTTACTATCAAAAGCAGGAGAAAGAGATGAACTATCTGATATATGTAGCTGATATAAATATTCTATAGAATTGAACTATCTGCAGAATTGACATTTGGATTGTGTCCCCTGACAGGTGATCTACAGGGGCGCTGTGCCTGATTGTAATATAAGTCATGACATATCATGTCAGTGATATCTTTTATAGAGTAGGAATTATTGCAATTAAACGTTTATGCTTTATTCAGTAAGTATTCACAGTTGTTGTGTATGGGCTTCAATGCATTAAAACCTAAAGAAATGTCATCTTATTAACATAATTTGATATATTCCAATGTTATGCAATCTAATTTGATGTTTATAGTGTTACCTGATTACCTCTGTAATGTGATCCCTTTTTAAGTTTGAGTATCAGGTAATCTGATTGCACTTTTGGTGTTATGAGCCACAAGTGCCTTAATAACAAGAAACTACCCCAATAATTCCACTGTTTTCATATTCACTTTCTTGTTTTGAGAATTAATACAGATTCAGATACAGATATTGTTGGAATTTGTAAAATCTAATAAATGCACATGCCTATGTATTATATGGATCTGGATGACAGTTTATATCTGATGACAATATTAGAAAGTCACTGTACAAACTAAAGTTTGCTTGCGGGCTGTGGCCACAAGATGTCCCTGTAAGACAGGAGAGATGCAATAACAGTGAAGTCCACCTAATTATTGACAATAACGTGGTGAAAGTAAATTGTATTGAATGGAATTGAAAAACTAAACCTCAAAACTTCATTTGGGAGCAAATACTTTTTGTTTCAACCTATAAATTGAGTTAACACAAATGATCCTGCTACTCGAAAGCAGGATGTCGCATATTTAGTCTGTTTCATATGCAGTGGTATAAATGTTGACGTGATTCTCAGTGACGAGTTGATGATTTCTGGGTTACCCTAGATTACCTAATACTCATATAATTTCCCACTTACATGTTGGAGAGTCCCTGACAGACAATACAGACAATTGCTTTTACGTCTATCGTTGACCCCAGGGTCATGGTGTTAAGGGCACAAACTTAGAGACATGCATTAGCTGTGTCAATGTAAATTCTTGGAATCTTTACTATGTATTTAGAGAACATTTAGAGAACAGCGACATTATATAGCACTCAGCAATAACACAAGTTGAGGGAAATGAGGGACAGGAACTTCTCAGCTTAATTTGTAATCAGCTCTTTTGATATCCTTTGGCCCACAGCAGGTGTACAGAAGGTCTTTACATACAGCAGTGAGAACGTGTGCGTTTTTGTGAAACTCTTTTTCCCTACATTTCCTCTTGACCAGGGTGGGGACAGGAAGCCTGTGTTCATTTCCAGTCTGTTGCTGTTTCAGAGGTCAAAGATCACATTCGACCAAGTACAGTGATGTAACCCTGCAGTCACTTTACACTGCACACCACACAAAGCCCTTCCTTTTATACACTGCCATTTGACAGCCATATTATCGTAAAAAATCAGCATGGCATTTGGATGAATTGGGTTGGAGCTCACAAAAAATGTTTTGATACAGGATATTTGAGTAGCTAAGCGTTGCCTGTTCACTACTTAAATTGCCAATTTGTGCCATAAAACAAATTTCCTGTGCATAACAGCATTTACATAACATTAATGCAAACAATCTAAAAGACCTAACATGAAGGGCATCCGGCTAGCTCACCTGATTACAATACATTTACATACTGCAAAGACATTTAAAAAAAGGGTGACCAGACAAGAGACAAGGGTCTCACAACCAAACGACCGTCCTCGAGGAAAACTGGGGTCAATCTGGAGGTTTTCCGTTTCTCTTTTCCTGGCACAGTCAAGATTATTGTTTGTGAATGTGTGTCAGTGAGAGAGAGAGAGAAAGACAGAGAGAGAGAGAGAAAGAAAGTGACCCACTGACCTACTAGTGGCTGTGAGCCAATGTGCTCCATCATGAAACATCCTTTCTTGTGCTTCTGGAAATGATATGAAGTTTGATATGTTCGTCATGGCAACTGAAAAGTGCTTACACGTAAACACAGAGAGTAGGACGCACTTTAGACCTTCAATGGGAATAATTTTACTTTAACAAATCATTGTATTTTATTCTTCAGGAATAATATTCTTCCTATTTGATATGTGATGTGATACTGATTTACTTTGTACTGCCCCAGCTTTTTAGTCAGTGACAGGGCTAACATACAGGGCCGGTTACACAAAGACGCTTTAGACTGGTCTATAGTGTAAGGCCAGTCTTAATATTGCTCATAGATCAGTCTAATGCAAGTTAGACCGTTCCACAAAAATAAAGACTGACTAATTTTAAAAATTAGACACCTTACCACCAAGCTAACTCAGCTCTAAGAACCATGTTACCATGGTAACAATCAGTGACACCTGCTGACCAGTAGCACCAAATTTTGAACGTCTTTGATCGTCCTTTCAGCAGTCGGATTAACACTGTTTACTGTTGCTGCAATTTTTTTTCCATATCAGTTTTGTTGTTTTTGTTGTTGTTACACTCTTGGCTGAATCTTCAGAGTAAAATGCCCTTAAAACTGTTGAATTCCTCCGATAGACAAACATTTTTTGCTGGGGTAAACAGACTTGATAAGATGTGGTTACTCGCCATTTTTTTTTGGTTTTGAAAAAAGTCTTATTTTACCCAGAATTCAAAGCACCATAGTCCTGCTTCTTGTTCAGAAGACAAATAGAAATGTTCTCGATCTATCTAACTAATGTTCTTTCTGTATGGGGCTGTGACAGCTCCTCTAACTCTGCTAACATAAAGCTGCAAAGACCCAGCCACCTCTTGGCACGTCAAACTTTAAGACGGAAAAAAATACCGTTAGAATGCAATTATGGAGCCTGTAATTCACTTATATAAAGCAAATGAGAACTGCAAAACAATGTATACTACTTTTTGCTTCCTCATGAAATGTCCTTGTTTGGTCCTCCAAGAATTAAATTAACAACAGGCATGTCACAGCATCCCAAACATGCACTCTTTATGCACATATAAAAAGAGTAAGAGGCTCATTACTCTCTCCTACAAAGAACAAAGTGCTCAAACGTCCCTCGAGCAGCAACAGCAGATGATGTTTTTGGCCTTTGCCTTAATTCGATAGGATGGTGGATAGAGTCAGAGATATGGAAGAGAGAGTGGGGATGACATGCAGCAAAGAGCCGAGGGTGGAGGATTGAGTGTGACACGATTTAACTGCTGAGCTAAACCAGCGCCCCAACTCTAAGATATGTTGTCTTAAAGCTTGAGAAATAAATACTTTTCTTGGTAAATGCACTTTTATTACGATCCACATGTGCTGGTTCCTCCAAATGGAAAGCGAAATGGGACAAACGGAGCACAGTAATACAGTGATACTTTCAGACCAAACCACAGTACAAAAAGGGCATCCATATGTACAATATATTCACGTACAAAAAAGCTATTTTACACACAAGTATGAAAAAAAATCATACAACTTTGACAAACTGTAGAATAACAGAAACAATAGGCAACAGTGTATAGTTTTAAAACAGTTTTCAAACGGCTAAAAAGCCTTCGGAGCAGGAGTTCAAAGGTGTAGAAACTTTGTTTTCTTCTCTTTAAGTAAACTGTCTTTAGCCTTCTTTTTTTCCACCACATACACTCATAATAAAACATTCTCTACTTCACGGTCACACACACGTACACACAACCAGACACAGAAACACACTGAGTGTTAAATAAGCATCCATTCATTAATCTCAGTCCGTCAGAGTTCAGTCTAAAACAGAAATGGAGGTCTGAACACCAAACAGGCATTATGGACCATGGAACAGGTTGAGAGGATGTTCCCTCTTAACAGTATCTGAGGCACTCTGAGGCGAGTCTGTAAGTCTCCAGATTAGTTAAGAGTCAAAACAAGTTCTTCAGTCAAACATCATTCACTTGCTGCTTCTCATTTTTGTCAACAAAAGGTCAAAGCCGACGACACAAGTCTTATGACCTTTGCAGCCTTCACTCCTCGGATAAGTGTCCGAACACATAAAGGTCACAGGGTCTCTCCTCTTTCATGACCGAACAGGGACACAGTGCAAGAAACTGGGAACAGGTCCCTGTTAGCGAGAGCGAGCGCGAAGAACGCAAAATAAACTATAAAAAAAAGCTCCTCATTAGTGTCAGGCCTCTACTTCCTGGTTGTCTGTGTAGTGGAAGCGGTTCAACTTCTCCCTCTCCCGGTTTGAAATGTCCAGTTTGGGGCCGTGGGCTGGCTTAAGTGCCGGAGAAGGGTGTGAGGGTGCCGGAGAGGGGGGCAGGGTCAGTTCAATCTCCTCGTAGCATCGCGTGACGGGGGCGGGCGGAGGAGGGTCTGTGAGGGGGACGGCGGGGGGCAGGAGGGGCACGGGACGGTCCACGTTTCTGATGAGGTTGACAAACTCCCTCTGGTTGTTGATGCCTTCTTCCTGCGGGACGGCCTGCTGCTTTTTCCGCTTCCGATGGAGGTGTGAGAGGATGAAGGCGCAGGCCGCACAGCCACACACTGTCACTAAAGCTAAGACCCCCACCAGGATGATGTAGAAGCTGACGCCCTGGTGTGTCGTGTCGGACATGGCTCCTGCACACACAGAGGCAGAGACGTCAGACCAGACTTCATTCAGATTTTGCACATTTTTAGACACGAACACATTTTGTCTTACCTGGACAGTGTTGACCAACGCAGGGATTCTTGAGGCTTATGCACTCGTTACCATAGTAACCCTCTGGGCATGCACACATGTATCTGCCCTCTATGCTGTGACACGGCACCCCCTGATGGCAGGGGTTGGGATTGCATGGATCCAAAAGTATCTGAAAAAACAGTTGACACTTTTTTGCAACCATTTTGACCGAGCAAATATTCACAGGGTTCCTTTGTCTGGTAACAAAAACGATCTCGTTTTCTGAAAGTTTTCTGTTTGTATTGTAGTTTTTTGTGATTTGCTAATTTATCTTTTCTGCAACAGTTCATAACAAACCAAAGCAGCTGTTAAACTGCCTTCCCAAGGCTGGTGTGTTGCTGACAACAGTCAAAGAAACTATTTAGTTGTGTAATTGTGTTTTTTTTTTCTTTGATGCTTAACAAACTGAGAGTCAACCAACCTCGCAGAAGATTCCTGAATATCCCGTGGGACAGTTGCAGGTGACGCTCCTTCCATCTTTCTCCACACACTGTCCTCCATGCAGACAGGGGGCGCTGTCACAGGCACTCGGACGATTTTGGCAATATTTCCCAGAGAAACCAAGTGGACACAAACATCTGGACCCCGACACCTGGTCCTGTGTAGGACAGTATATTGTGCATGTTAGTTATATGTATGTAAAACTGAAAGATCAATGGTTATGTGAAGTAGGGAAAAGGGCATGAGAGAGATGAAAGGTAAACCTTTCATGGATCTGCTGCAGGCAATAAAACATTTTCCCCTCTGAGGATAAACACTGCTGATAACTGGAGGCAAAACAACTTCACAAAGAGGTTTTCATCTCCTGAAGAAGGCCTGAGATGCCGGGGCGTCACAATGAAATAATACCCAATGGGTTTCCTTTAAAAACTTTGTTTCCTGAGATGTGTGAGAGCTTTTTATTTTAAGAAACACATGAAGGGATGGTGGAGAAGAGAGAGAGAGGGGCAGGACTCTTACCTCACACTGTCCGCCGTTCAAACACAAACCCTCACAGCTGTTGTTCCCTGTAGATCAGAGAAACCAGAAACACTATATGAACACTAATATCTCACATAGATTACATATGCGTGCAGCTATGATGCTGTAATAATCAAACAGAGTCAGAAGTAACAGAAGTCAAACCTAAAGTACAAACTCTTTTATTGGTTGATGTAACAGTGAAACTGATTGAACTGGAGTTGGGGTGCAATGATCTCCTGACTGCAGGGCAGCTGCTGTTAAAACACAATCCACGTACAATCCTTCCTTCTTTTAGTCCTAACTTTTCCTTGCCCTTACTTTCTTCATTCCTCTCTGTTTCCTTTATTTTAGTTTTGTGTCCTTCTTCTTTGTCTTCTACTTCTTTCCATGTGGCCTTTGCTGCCTTTTTCTATCCCACTCCCTTTTGTCTTCTTTTCTATCAATACCTTCCCTGTCCGATTCCTTTGTCTCTTCTTTCTCTTTCCTCTTTGCTTTTCATGTCCTATCCATTCCTTTTCTTTTTCCTTTCCCTCACTTTCCTCTTCTATCTCTTTTATACTCACTGATGTCACAGTTTGGCCCGGTCCATCCAGGCAGGCAGTCACACAGGTATCCACCGATCAGGTTGCGACAGGAGCGGGCGTGGACACAGATACTCATTTCACACTCGTTGGTGTCTGAAGAACAGAAGAAAGAAGAAGATAAACACTTTGTTCTTTTGTGCAGATAATTGTTGTCCAGCACCTGTAACAACAGGTGTGTCTGTGAACATTATTCCCATCAGTATTCTGAAGACTTTTATTTTGATGATCTCATTTCATAACTTTTAAGAGTCTCATTTTTGCTCCCCTGATGGAACAAAAACTGTCTTTGAATTTCACTCTGAACACTTAAGCTTGCTTGCTTATGCGTTTTTTTTCATTATTTTTTGGCCTTTTCACCTTTGTTGGACAGGACAGCTGAAGACTGACCCCAAATGGGGAAGACAGAGTAGATATGACACGAACCAAAGGGCCGCGAGTTGAATATTTGGTCTCTGTACACCGATCAGCCATAAAATTATGATCACCTGCTTAATAGTGTGTAGTTCGCCCTTTTGCCGCTCAAACAGCCCTGACCCATCGAGGCATGGACTCCTCTAGACCTCTGAAGGTGTGCTGAGGTATCTGGCACCAAGATGTTAGCAACAGATCCTTTAAGTCCTGTAAGTTGCGAGGTGGGGCCTCTATGGATCGGACTTGTTCATCCAGCACACCCCACAGATGCTCGATTGGATTGGGAAGTCAACACCTTAAAATCGTTGTCGTGTTGCTCAAACCATTCCTGAACCATTCTAACAATGTGGCAGGGTGCATTATCCTGCTGAAAGAGGCCACTGCCATTAGGGAATATTGTTTTCATGAAGGGGTGTTCTTGTCTGCGACAATGTTTAGGTAGGTGGTACGTGTCAAAGTAACATCCACATGAATGGCAGGACCCAAGATTTCCCAGCAGAACATTACCCAAAGCAGGATTAACCTTTTTCAGCAGTTTGAGCTACAGTAGCTCTTCTGTTGGATCGGACCACACGGGCCAGCCTTCGCTTCCCACGCGCATCAGTGAGCCTTGGCTGCCCATAAACCTGCTACGAGTTCACCTGTTTTCCTCCCTTGAACCATTTTTGGTAGGTACTGACCGCTGCAGACTGAGAACACCCCACAAGAGCTGCAGTTTTGGAGACGCTCTGACGCAGTCGTCTAAACATCACAATTTGGCCGTTGTCAAAGTCGCTAACATCCTCACGCTCGCCCATTTTTTCTGAGAACTTGGAGGACAAAATGATGATCAATGTGTTTCACTTCACCTGTCAGTGGTCATAATGTTAGGGCTGATCAATGTCCAATATATATCACTGAACCAAAATATCTAAATAGTCTAATCTAGTAGCTGAACTCATAAACAGCACCACACTAATTAAACTCATCAGTTTAATGAGATCAAACATCCTGTAAAAATCCCCCCTGATGATCTTTAGCAACATTTTACAACCAAAGTTGAATTAAATGTTGAAGAGGAAGCTCGAACAGAATCAGGAAGTGGAGAATTGCTCGGGCATTGACACAAAGTAATACCTGGCAGCATCTCCTTACGTCTTTCAAGCACAGACCCCCCTGCTGCACCACTGCTTCTCGAGTTAAGTGTGTGTGTGTGTGTGTGTGTGTTCCCACCCTCTGTCACACCGGGAGTGTAAAAGCCAGGAAGCCTCGAGGGCTCGTCTCTGATAGCCGAGGAAGAGGATTAGAACGAAACGCTGAATGAATAAAGAGGAAGTAGTCAGACAGTTAGAGGTAATCTAAACCTGTTACCGTCGGTGAGAGGCCTATTAGGATTTAGCACCGGTGGAGAGAATGTGTGTGCGTGTTTATGCGCGCGCGTGTGTGTGTGTTATCGATGGGAAAAGCCTGAGGATTCGGCCCACCACAGGAGAAATGTGTGGACAGGAGTCGGCTAATAAAAGAGTGAAACTGATAGAAAGTATAATTGCCTTTCTCTATTTAAGGCACGAGCGCTCTGCCTCTCGGCTCAGGCCATAAAGAGTTTTATCTCTCGTGTTTGAACACTGCGAATGTGTGTGTGTGTGTGTGTGTGTGTTAAAGTTGACTGACCTGTGATGTGGAACTATGGAGGATTATCAAGTGTCAGAGTGACATATCGCTGTAACAGAGAGGAGCAGGAGAGGCTGTCACCCTGAAATATGTCTCGGTTTTTACTCCATAACCCCCCAGCCGCCTCTGTATGTGCGTATAGTATGTCCTCTGTGTGTGTGTGTGTGTGTGTGTGTGTGTGTGAACTGATCCTATACATTCTCACTCTGCTCCACTATCTAACACAACCACCCTCTGGTAGCTCACTCGTCATTATGAGCGGATGCAGCCCAAAGGGACGTGACGGAGCAAAGAGAGAATACTGATTCTCAGTCAGGACGGGCTGATGGGAGAATTAACATTCAACGTTTCCTTTTCTGCTTCTTTAATTTGCTCTTTAAATGCATACTTCACCTCAAATGGAGCACGAAATCACACGTCCGTCATGGAAACGCAGCTTTTGAAGCCAGCCGTGTATTACAGCTCTGATTGATTGAGCGGATCAGTGTTAAAATCCTGAGAATAGATGCTTTCAAAGATGTTAAATTTGAGGTTTTCCTGTTAGAAGAACGCCGTATATCCTACTGTAGTGACATACTTTCATAATGAAACATTACCTGTTACAAAAATCCCAGCATGTTTAGCTTTAAAAGCCTTACATTGAGAAGATCACTAGTTTGTGTCTTAACTCTGGATAAGTGTCAGGTTTACATAGAATATCTGTATTCTCTTGATTAGCTGTAAATAGTTCTGGCCTTAAATACCCCGCGTCTAATAACCTCATATTAGCTGAATCCCAATCTGCGAGTTCTGTCTTAAGTAGTCTCACCAATGATGAACCCTTTTAGTGTCCAGAGAAGTGTTAATTAGTTAGTCAGGTTTTTTTTTGTACATTGAGTTGCCTTAATCGTCCTTGTATCCGTATAAATGTTACTCAACACCAATAGTCGTGCTCCTGCTTGACGTCTTGTCATGAAGTAATTAATCAGAAGAATTGTTTTGGTCCTCCATCTTTAAAACCCAAATTTGCATCTCTGTTTGTTGTGTGGGGAAGAAAGTCGGCTTGTTTAAGTTAGCTTACTTTACTTTTACCTGATATGGTTAAATCAATATCAAAATATTAGTAAGGATATATTTTCAGTGTATGTGTGGTTTAACAGTATGAGTGTTAAGTGTTTGCAAAAGGACTGTTATGAGTTTCTAGTTTAGTTCTGGTGCTGTCTTGTATTTCAGTGTTCAGTTATTATTGTTTTACATTGTCACTTTGTCTATTGTCATGAGTTTTCATCGTTTAGTTTAGTTTTTAGTTTATTCTGTGTTCTTGTCAGTATTTAGTCTTGTTTAGTTAAGTATTTCTCTTGTGTCTCTTTGGTTAGATCCTTTCCTGTTTTACTTTGTCACCTTGTCTCTCGTGTTGGTCCACTTCCTGCCTTTGTGTTTCCCGCTTGTTTGATTGTGTGCCCTGCCCTGATTGTTTTCACCTGCCCCTTGATTGTCTAACCTGTGTCTGATTAGCCTCACCTCCTAAGTTTATTTAGTCTTTGTGCTCCCCTGTCTCGGTGCTGGTTCATTGTCTTTGCCGTGTTACCTGTGGACTTTTGTCATCCTTGTGGATTTTCCCTGTTCCCTCGTGGCTCCCCGTTGTTGTGTGTGTTTCCAGTTTTTCTTTTGGATTATTCTTTTACCTTGACTATGCGACTTTTTGTTCTACCATTTGGGTTTCCGTTTTGTCTTTTGTTGGGTTCTAGATTTTGTTTTTGCATTTTTGCCTTTTGTTAATTAAATCTTATATCTAAGTCTGCAACTGGGTCCTTTACCATTTTATTTTTACCCAAACCTTGACAAGGAAAAACAAATGGTTAAACTGACGTTCAAACCAGCGTCGCTTTAAAGCTCCTGTGAGGAGTTATCAGCTGCTTATGAAACAGACAATACTGATGCCTCTATATGACCTACAAAAGCAAAAGAGACCATCAGCGACAAGATTGATTATATCTTTCTAGTTATTTTTAATGCCAGAACTGCTGGCAGGGGGTAGGTGTCAGACGAGGTGAGTAACGTTGCACTGCCAAAACAGCTTTTTTCTGTATTTCCCACGGCAAAGATTTACAGCAAGTGAATGAGATTTAAATTTAGTGTTTGTTTGATTTAGTGTTAAAAACACTTCTTATACATGTACAGGACAGGATCAGCAAAGAGAAAAGAGGCACCACTTTGTCCACAGGGGCTGCCAACATCAACACAAACAAGACGTTCCTCATAGGAGCTTTAAGTAGTTTACGACAAAACCTTCAATAAGTACTGAGATTGCTCATTGAAAGCTCCAGAGGAGCTGCTAAATGGTGGTGCGAGTGTTTTGTCAGTTTCTATTGTAGAGGTCAAGAATGAAAGTTCAACCTAAACTGTGCAGCAGGCATGGACGAGAAGTTCTCAAAGTACTCCGGAAATTTACATTTTACATTTAAACATCCATATTTTATGATAACTTGATAACCACTGACTGTAACAAACCTTGTAGCAGTCATTGACATTTACTGTCTGTAATTCAGTAGTAAAGGAAAGAATACTACATAGAAGAAGAGGCCTAATAAGCTCCCATTATTCAGGTGCAGCGACCCCCTTCATGTATATGTACATATATAAAACATATTAAATTCTGACCCAGCTGACACGTGCGGCCGGTCCATCCGGGCGGGCAGACGCAGCGGTAACCTCCAGGAGCCTCCTCACACGTCGCTCCCCGTCCGCAGGGGCTCCGATCGCACTGCCTCACCGCTGGGAGGAGGGGAGAGAGAAAACACCGCACGTGAGCACATGAACTGCTGATCTGTGTAATGGGAATGTGTGTGTGAATATTAAAGAGACGCTTTTTGCGTGTGATGCCGCCCATGCGGACATGTGTGATCTGGACTGGAGCATTGGTATGCGGATGCTTTGGCGGCCGCATGTTTTCATTCTCTTTTCTGCTGCTCCGGTTTCTGTGCAAACAGTGATAAATATGATGATATGTCTGCTCCATGTACACAGCTGACACCTTGAACCTTTCCCAGAGAGGAGGGAGGGACAGCATTTAAATACAAGGAGAGAAATAGAAATAGAAAAAGGGAGCTGCCTCGCCTGGTTCCGCCCCTCTGAGAAGGAATTAAAAGCAGATAAAGCAACAGAGGGAATGTGAGGAAAAGTGTGCAAACAGCCAAGAAGAAGCCCTCATTTATAGGGGTTAACCATGCATAACTTCCTATTACACGCGCCATGTTTGTGCAGCATCATAACTTTCCCTGTTTTCCCATCACTCTGTCTCTCTCATAACCTTTTCCATTTACCTAACCCTGCACAACAAACCCTCCATCCTCCCGACCCGGACTCCGACCCCGAGCAATAACACGCAGCCAGAACTAGACGGAGAATTCATAACAAACAACAAGCCTTTAATTAATATCTGTTATAAATATAAATCTACTCTGAAGGCAGAGCTGTGTTGTGGTTATGGTTGTCATTCCCTGCAAGCCTGACAATCCTCTCACTGTGTATTCACCAGGGAGCCCCCCACAACACACACAGGGACAGAGATAGACCGCCTCCCAGACTGTTAATCAAGCCGGGGACAAATAACAAGAGCAAAAATAAACTCTTCCTTTATTCCTCTGTTTGTCCCTCTCCTCTTTCACTCTTCTTACATGCTTCTTATTGTTTGCATTTCAGCGTCCGGCCTGCACTTTGTCCTGATGGGAGGTGAGAGCAGAGGATGTGGAACGCTGCCTGTTTACACACGCAGCTCTGACGGACCAGAACCTGTGTGATCCAATCTCACCTGCACACACACACATACACAACATGAGGTCAGACCTTCTGTATACATAAGTTTTACTCACACGCAGACAGACCACATGACGATCGAGCCAGAGGCAAATTGTTGTGACAGCTCAGTTGTAACATCGGAGCCGTAAACATGTTTGACCTTTATGTACGCCTCAAAACAAGGAAGTCAGGCATCATAAGAGGTGTGAGGGCTGCTGGGAGACTGTGCGTGCATCGGGGATTAAGATTCACATTAAACTGTGTCAAAATGTGTCTGTGAAGGAGCTCTGTAAATTGTGAGGAAATAACCCTGATGACAGCTCAGATTATAAGAGTGGGATTGTTGAAGTTGATGATACAGATTTTTTAAGCTTGACTCAGCAAGTCTTCAATTTTCCATCGATCCATTATCTACACCACTTATCCTGTTCAGGGTCGTGGGGGGCTGGAGCCTATCCCAGCTGTCATTGGGTGAGAGGCGGGGTACACCCTGGACTGATCGGTCAATCACAGGGCTGACACACATAGACAGACGACCTTTCATGCTCACACTCAAACCTACGGGCAATTTAGAGTCACTAAAGAACCTAACAAGCATGTCTTTGGACTGTGGGAGGAAGCAGGAGTACCCGGAGGGAACCCACGCATGCCCAGGGAGAACATAGAGACTCCACCCACAAAGGCAGAACCAGTATTTGTACCAGGAACCTTCCGGCTGTGGGGCGCAGTGGCGAATCCAGAGGGGTGGCCAGGGGTGGCATGGACCCTCCTTGAAATCTTATTGGCCACCCCAAAATCCTTAACTATGATTGGCTATTTTCCTCGACTTATAGTTGAAATCAACTATTTGGGCTGTGTTATAACAGTCTAGCTTTCTTTGAACTTCATGGCACATTTCTTTTATTACTTTAAATTTTTACTCTGGTCATACATACTTTTTTAATCCTTACAGAGTTAAGCTCAGAAGAAAGGGTTCATTAAATTATATTCATTCAAGTGCATGTGTGTGGACACATATTTCATTGCCACCCCTGCATAAGTCAGGATCCCAGTTGGGCCTCCCCAGTCAAAAAAGTCTGGATCCACCCCTGGTGAGGCGACAGCGCTAACCACTGCACCATCATGCTTTAAGTTTGAAAAACCTTCTACTGTCTGCTGCCACTTTTTTCTCTGTCCTAAATCTTTGTCACGCACTCGTTAAAACTAGTGTCTATTAAGAAATTAATTAATTCCTTCCTTATATTCATGTTTTATTATCACGCATTCATAATTCTTTATGACTACACTCATAAATACACACAGTCGTATAAAAGCTTACAAAAGTTCTTGCAGTTACCATTGAATGTGTTCAGTAAAGTAAAGCACATATATTTGCATCTACAGAGAATCACGCTTCATCCTAACGCTTTACTGTTGCTGTTTTCTGCGTTTAAAATGAGTTTAATATAAAAAGCCAAAATACTGATACTATGTGGACGATTATATTTTTGTTACCAACCCTGTTTATCGATTGATGGCCAAGAGATCAGTTGTCTTCAGCATAAATTAGCTGTGTTAACCAAGTTTCTCAGATCTGATTACAAGAATTTCTTGTTTACATGACATTAAGAAATATGATACCTGCCATAAGCTGGCATTTAAACACACACCGAATGATAAGATCTCAAGGTAAACACAGAGGAATCCTTAATGTGGTGTACTAAAAGGAATCGTGATTAGCATCTAAAGACAAACATTGAAAGGTCCTCATGTGGTATGATATAAGTCTAGTGCACCTGCAGAGTCCCAGGCTACCTGCCATGATGTCATTAATACTGCTGTGTATCTCTTCTTTTATGAGCAGCTGATGTTACCAATAGTTTATCGTGTACAGCAGGGTGTTTGAAACGACCAAATTGAGACAGACTGATTTAAGGACAAACATGCAGCTATACCGAACAGTGAAGAACAACTGAGGACTAAAGCCAACAAGGTCAGTCCTGCTCTAAACACAAGTGTGTTTGTTTTTCAGTCTCAGTTCCCTCATACAGCAAACATAATCAGATATTTATTTGCAAAACAATAACAACTTTAATTTTCCCAGTGAACACACATGGAGAGGGAACCGGACGCTGCAGCATAAACTCTCACGTAACGGATTACAGTCTGTGTCCATCGTATTCATTAGTCTGCGTGTGAATGATGATGAAAAGACACCTCTCTAATCTCTTATCCACCTCGTCTCAATCAATCACTCACACATCTTTATTAGTCCCACTGGGGGCAATTGGTTTAGATTTAGCAAAGTCTGCGTGCGTCTGTATGCAGACACTACAAGGCCAACAAGGGTAAAACAGTAGACAATAAACTCCTGATTCACTGCTATCAAAATAACACCTTTAACCTTCAGTTTCACCTCATTTTTATTCAATCACGATTGATTAAAGAAGCTCCACCTCACCTCTTTACTGGCCATGTGAAAACGCACACACACGAGCACACACACAAAGGCGGACAGAGGGTGAGGCAGACCTCTGATTGCTGTTGATAGTGTTTCTGTTCGGGCTAATTCCACTTCCTCTGTCGGATTGATTAGAGTCACTCTCTGGCTTTGATCCAATAACAACCAATCACAGACGGTCTCACACTTCCCAGCCCCTCAGCTCAGAGGTGCGTGTGTGTGTGTGAGCGACATATGTGTGTGTGTGGGCATAAATATTCACCATCAGCGCAGGTGTGTCCGGTCCAGCCGTCGGGACAGATGCAGCTGAAGCCGGTCGGGTCTTCCACACAGGTGGCGTGGTTCATGCACGGGGACGACAAACAGGCATGTTCCACTGAGGAGAGGGGGAGGATGGAGGGATGAAGGAAGTTAAAAAAGACAGACAACAATGAGAAACAACGATGTTGTTGTGTCCCAGACTTACAGAGTGAGACATCGGCTGTTGCTCTTTCAAAATAAGAGGTCGAGACACTCCGACACTACCGCTGATTATTATTTATGTTGGAATTTGGCCACAATTTAGCATCTTAACCAACCCAAACATATACTAGGTTTTGACCAAGTCTTTTTTCAGTGGTTTAGTGCTTGTACAGTGAAGCCACACTCACCGATGTCACAGTTGCGTCCTTTGAAGCCTTCCTGGCACTCACACTGGTACTCGTTTGGCTCCGTGTTGGTGCATGTCCCGCTGTTCTTGCACGGCTGATGGGTGCCGCAGTAGTTCAGATCTGAAACCATAAAGAAAGTCTGATTAAAGTGCCACATAAAAAGCTAAAAAGTATCGTAAAAGTCAATAAAAAAGTGATAGAAGTACACTTGCGGCATGCTTTTATTTTCTAGTTCACAGGACTGATTCCAAAGAAACCAAAAACGAGGGGTTAAAGAGGACGGATGCAGATTGATCGAGGTTAATTTCAGTTTGACTTTGTCCCAAGTAAAGAGTGCAGCACACACACACTCGCACACACACACTGAACACACACAGCACAGATGCTGTAGTGTATCCAGGTCGGCTCAGTGTGCTGACTGTGCAGGCCAGTAGCTGCGGGCCATGTTGTCGCCAGTGTTCAGGCTGATTAAAGCTTTCCTTTCTCTAATGATCTCCTGCGTGCCCACAGTGTCTTTGTCCCACCGCAGCTCTTTACAGAGACTCTCTGAATACACAGAAACAGCTCAGGACCCCACCTAGCTGAGAGCGTCCAGCCTAGCACGGCTCACATTCACCTTACCCAAGGCTATCGCATTTCCTCCGCACAATGCAGCGTCCCGTGGGCTCTCGCTTGGCTCCCAGATCCCAGCTCCCACACTGGGACGGAGGTGGGAGACGGTTGTTTTGTAAAGCTGGGATAATGTCAAAGGACTTTGCTACAGAGTGGTGGGATAAGTTAAAGAGGACAAAGCCCCGAGGGAGGTTTGTTTGTCTCATACAGATCAGATCAGTACATCAAGCCTGGGAAGGTGTGTGAAGAACACAGACACTCACAATACACTACAGAGTACTTTCGACTTTATACGGATGACACTGTCCTCTACTTAAGGAGCTTAGTTTTTGAGAACTTTCTTTGTATTAAATACTAACAATAAAATACTATTTAGGGACAAAATATATACTGTTTTCCAAGACATGGTTGTTGCTTTTCTTAGGCGAAGAGACTGCATCTGTGACACAAATGTTCTTACGTCACTTTGGACAAGAGAATCGTGAATCAGGTCAAATGATGGATCACAGGATCAGATGTCACAGTAAGGACAATGTGAGTCTGGTAGCCTCGATACACAACATTTTAAGGGCTTTTGGGAAGAGAAACAAATCAACAAAGACAAGTTAAAACCCCAAGGTAAGAACATCCAGGCTTTCTTTCGCCCTTTCACATTATCTGACCTTTGTCACACAGCAGTCCTCCCCAGTTGACGTCGCACACGCACTGCCAGGGCTCGGTGCAGCCTCCGTACACACAGCCGGGGAACGTCATACACTGGTCACACAGAGGGCCCTCCCAGCCATAATGACACCTGAAGATAAGACGAGAGAGTAACTGTTTTGAACCTGCTCTATTAGTGAACTGTTGTTGTTGTTGTTGTTGTTGTTGTTGTTGTTGTTGTTGTTATTATATTAAGATAACTTTCTTTTCCACTGAGGGATGTGGAGCTTGTTTTCATTAAATAGCTTGTTAACCTTTAGGAATATTCAATTACATACACTAATTTGAACTTGCTCTGGGGATCCCTCTTTTAGAGCACAGCTAGACTGAAATAGGTGTATATTAACCACAGATTTAAAACCTCTAAATGCTTCTTTTACATTCATTTGCTCTGTTTGTAAAGAGAGATTATTGCTCCAGCAATGACTGCATATAAGAGTGGGATTCGCCCGCAGGTGCATGTTAAGCCCCGGGCACGTCTCTTCTACTGCAGGATTTGAGACCCCTGAGATCCCAGACATCTAATCCAGGTTAAGGTTAAAAAACAACATGATATCAATATTTCATTTTACCTACGCTGTAGTGTTCTGCTTAATCCTGGTGTTATCTGGCAGTGAATGACGGGTTGCATTTTATAGTGTGTCTTTGTACACTGTGACATTGATGTTAAAATCTGGTGCTGACAGTGGAAATGACATTTTCCAGAATTTTCTCTTTTTTTTCCTCTTTTGTCTCATTTTTCTCTTTCTATCATGTATTTTATAACATATACTTATAACTTTGTTTGTGTGATAATACATTGTTTGCTCCCCTTTCTTCCCGCATTTAAACCAAAAGGGCCCCATTATAAATGTCGTTTTGAGGTGCTGGCTCCACTTTTTGGGGTTGCTGACATCAGAGGGTGCATTGAAAGGTAAAAAAAACAAAACTTTTATGATAAGCTAACAGTCTTTAGTAGATATAAATCACATCTTTTGATGATTAGAGTCCTTACTTTAAAAATTACAGACGTTTATATACAAACCTTTTGAATTTTTGTTTTCCTATTCAATTTTTCGCCTAATAATGTGTGTTCAAATGTCTATATTTCAAAAACTGACAAAAGTATTAAATGAATGTATGTATGTTTTTGCTTTATTGTAAGTAGGGACTGTCTTTGAACATCCAGCCCAAATTTGGTGACATTCTGATGTTTATTACCAGAGATACATGCGATAATAAAAATGCTGTCCCTTTTGGAGAAGCCTTCATTTTCACTATTTTCTTTTCTTTTTGGGAAGATCCATAAAACAACCAAAACATTTTTTAATTTGGCAGTAAAATATTTTTATGCAACTATCCGTTTCATAAACTAGACATGGGAATTTTCAGACTCACTTGCATTCTCCGGGTTCAGTACAGGAGCCGTGGACCTGATGACACCCCTGCTTGCACATCGCTGTGAACAAAACAAAACAAAAAGAAACTATTTAGAAACTATTAAAGGAAATTCACTTGAGTTACTGGGCATTAAAAGCTGCAATCCAAGCCTAATACATCTTTAAAAATGTATTACTAAAGTAGAAAAAGTTCACATATAATAACCCAAGGTGTTACCAGTAATACCACACATACGTTTAATAATGCAACATAACAGAGGGGATGTTTTCTTGGACAGTTTGCAATCCAAAGTTTCCAGTTGGAGAGCCGCAGACTAAAAAGTCCCTGAACTTCATCACTGTCATCATTAACCTGCAGGGGGTAACAGAGGGACCCCTGCCTAATTTTGTCAGACTTCCTGCTTCTCTGTCGTCCAATCAACGACCTGCTGCGGAGGAAGTGAAATTAAGTGAGGATGTCCGTAAACTAGCTGCGTGTCCTTCAGGGTTCCCATGGTTTCCACTCTGGTTTCCTCCATTCACTTTTACCATCGCAACTCGATGGCAGCGCTCCGAGGTCGCACAGTGAGGTCATCCAGCTGATGAGTCACAGACAGACGGAGGATAATCCCCCCCATTACGCACACGCATTGTCCACTGATCTGTGTTTACTGACGTACAGGAGCATGTCGGTGTAATGAGTAAATGTGTTTATTCTTCTGTGTTTGGGTTTTAAGTTGCTAAAAGTGAGGGCATTCCAATGTCACTACAAATTAAAGCTGATGACACTTGTGGGTTGAGTTTATTTTAACTGTCCTTAATCACAATAACAGTTTGAAAAGAGCTTTAGAGACCAACAATAGAGAGGAAAACAAGAAGAGCTTCATGGAAAAACCTTTTAAGAAACCTTGGAAAGAGGAAACCCCCTCCAGGGATAACGGGAAATAAATTGAAAGCAAAAACAATATCAAGTTTTTCTCATTAATGGCCTCAATGGAAGATTTTCTTTTGACAAACATTTTTGCAAATATACAGTACATGTATTAATTTTGAATGAAAGTCAAATATGGAAGGAAAAGTCTGAAGCAGGCGGACAAATGAGAGTTAATATCGACTTGAACAAAGAACATTCCAGATGTTTTAACCTTATTTAGTATAAATCACACACATTTGAGATTGTCGAACAGTATACTACCTCATGTCCAGCATAAATCTTGAGACCCAATTTAATACAATTGCTTTTAAATGCATCCATTATTAACACTACACCACAATGGTTTTAATTTTTCCCTGTTTCACTTATTTACCTTTTTCATTTCATTGTGCTTAAATATCATGTAAATTTCTCTGTAAAGCATTTTGTTCAACATGTTTATTATTTTTTTTAACCAACTTTAGTTTTTTAACTTCTTTTGTGTTTTTCCAAGTTTAGATTTTTTTTTTTTCTACCATTCCAGGACGATTATGGTTGCCATTTATCTCCTTTATGTAGTGACTAAATTAGCATATAACTGACTTAGGTAATCCATCACAGCAACACTTATTGTTAGCAAGTAACATTTACTCTTTGGTTTATCAAGCACCAATATTGTAATATTGACTGCTTGTTAATTGCTTAATTAGTGTTAAAGGAATATTCTTGAATATTCTTGGTTAGATAGAAGAAAATTATAACCAATTTGTTTCTGTACAGTAAACAGGATGCTACAGCTAGAAGGGTTTTTAGCTTAGTTTAGCTTAGTTTAAGACAACATACAAGAGGACAGCTAGCCTGGCTCTGTTAATGGTAACAGAATCCACCTACCAGCACCTCTGAAGCTCCTTAACTTATCTTAACATGAACAGAAGGTTAAAAACAACTCATGTAATGTGCCAGAACTACTTCCTGGTTTATTGCAGTGCCCTTCTGGAGTCTTGCTAACAATATAAGCTCACCAGCAACGTTTTCACTGCACACGACCAATAAAAAGGTTTAATTTTTGCTACCTAGGGCCACCTCGGCCACCTTTTTTCTCCCTATTTCCAGTCTTTATGCTAAGCTAGCTGGCTGCTAGCTGTAGCATCACGTTTATTGAACAGCCATGAATGGGGTATTGATCTTCTCGTCTAACTCTCAGCAAGTCAGCTGAATGCATCTCCCTAAATGTCTCACTATTTTCAAAATTCCTCATAAATGAATTAAAGATTTTTCTAACTTTATACAAGACACATAGAGTAATGTGCTGACACACGCTCCAGATTTAAGCTTTCCTCTCTCACCTTCATTGCACTCTGGTCCCGTCCAGCCCTCCATGCAGACTTTGGAGCCGCTGGGGTCGCAGTTGAAGTGACCAAAGAAGTCATCGCGAACCCTGCAGAACTTGTTGCAGAAAGGCCCGTAGTAGTTTAAATCACAGCGGAAGCGAAGCCGGTACTCCAGGCTGAGAGTCCGTCCGTGGTGGCGGTACGTCTGCCACTGTTCACCGGGGTTCAACATGGAGGAGAGGAGGACGCGCTCAATCAACTGACCTGAGGGAGGACGGAAGAAAAAGTTAGTTTTAAAGAAAAAAAGAGACACAGAACAAGCTGTCACGACAAAATTGATTTTGTTTTTGAGTCAAGACATGCAAACCTGCAAACAATGCCCTGCTTTTGGTCAACATCTTCCAAGGGAAATATCTAGCCCTTTAACTACTAAATGCTAATAATGCTAATGTGTTGATCCGCTAGGTGCTTTCTGTGTCTGTCTAAAGTTTGATGCTGTGCAGGTTATGTACACTAAGTTTTTAGAGATGCCTGATTAAGGACACAACACTGCTGAAAATTCTGATGAGGTAAGGGTCGACTACAGACCAGAGAAAAAGGGGTCTGTTGTCTGCAGAGAGGAGAGAGAGAGCAGCCTGAGCACCAGAGAGGACCAGACAAGGCCCGGGGCAGCGGCTGCAGCTCCTGACCCCCGGAGGGGATTTCCCAGAGGCGCTGTCATCCCCAACTCACTCATAATCTCCTCTGACAGGGTATTAACACACACAAAGCAACTGAGAATATGTGTGTGTGTCAGAACATATGTGTGTCGCAATGAATGTATGTGTGGTGGAGATTGTGGCCAGATAGTAACCCAGAAAAGGAAGTCTTGTTGGAAGTAAGTCAGCAGTGGATAGAGGGAGATCGTGTGTGTGTTTGTGTGTTCGTATGTTTGTGTGTGTGTGAGTGACAGACAGGCAAACAGAACCAAAGAGGAAGGGAGGCAGATATTAGCGCGCACACACATAACAAACCGCCTGATGGAGAGATGAGATCACTGGGTTTGACACAAAGGAATGAAAACAGGGGCACACATTGGCCAGAGTGTATGTGTGTGCGCGTGCGTGTGTGTGTGTGATTGTGTGTTCAAGAGAGTAAAAGAGTAGTGGGAGCAGAGCAGACCCTGAGCGCCCTGTTCCTCCACTGCTTGCCTCTGCCTGTTGTCAAATTTGAGGGCCCAGACACTAATCACATATGCTGCAGTGCATTGTGGGTTTTTTCATTATTTTATGACTCTGGCATGTCAGAGGGCTAATTTCATCATGAGCATTTCCCTGACAGATGAAAACAGCGGCAGTGAGGTGAGCAGAGAGAAATAAGCAGATTATCAGGCAGCACAGCGGGGAAGGTGTATAACAGAGTCTGATTTCCTCTCCAATGTGATTAGATGAGACAAGTGAGTGTTGGGAAAGACGGAGAATATTACAAGGCAGAGGCAACAAGAAGCCCTGAGCTGTGTCTTACAGGAAAGCAAACAGAAGCTAAGTCGCAGTCACACAGGGATTGTGTCAGGTAGAAAAACACTTTAAATCTCTTCCTCTTGCCTCCTGCGATCGTACCCCGCCGCCTCACACGAGCTGTGAAGTGCTCGCCCTTGACAGTGGCTGAGAAAACACTGCAGGAGAGAAAACGCCTCCTTTTTGATTTGCTATTTCAACATCACCGGAACCCACAAATCAATACTGCAGACCTGTGGAAACAATAGATCAGCTGGATAGTTTTTGTGTCGCCCCTAATATTTGATCTGGGTAATTCTAAAAGCAATCTAGTTTTTGGTTTCAGCGTTAGTTTTTGTGCACGACATCCCTGAGAAATTGTTCTCGCCTGGATAAAAGTATTCAGTCTGAACATGCATTCTGAGTTTTTTAGACAAGCTGGTCTAGATTTTAACACTTCTATGATTGAATTCCGCTTTCTCTCCAGCAGCGGTGGCATTTTGGTGGTTGTGAGTGCTTCGTCAATACAGTTTAAATAAGATTGAACACAGCAGCATATCTGCACCCAAAATGACCCCATAAATACGTGAACAAAAGAGAGAGCATAGAGAAAGAAGCTGCTGCAATTTAATTTTGATTACAATACTGATCTGGTACAGCTAAAAAAAAATACCCTACGTGTAGTTTTTGACCACTGAAAGTGTAATTTTTGAAAGAATGGGTGCCCATTTTTTTTTAAGTATAACCCCAACCCTCACTGGTATACTCAGCATTGTTGTGTGTGATAAACAGTCTTGTTGATGGTTTCACGCTATTCCACATATTGGCAGACGGAGGTATTTTAGTGTCATGGGAAAAACGCAACTTGGCAATAAGAAATTTAGGATTTTGTTTAAAGGTATAATAAGTAGGATTTTCCTTGAAAAATAAAATGCAGACTTTTACAAATATAATATAAATCATCACTTATGGGCCTCAATACATATGTGTTGGTGAGTGTGTGCAGGCCCTTGTGAGACCCTTCCCTCTGCAGTTGCAGTTGCTGTTGTGGTTCCCTGAGCCAATCACAGCATATAGGTGAGTGTGGGAGTGGTTCAAATTAGCAGCTGGGCCCCATTCAACCGGCGGTTAGCATGCTAGTGCAAAGCTCACTGGTATGCATCAGCATTGTTGTGTGTGATAAACAGTCTTGCAAGGATAAATCCTACTTATTATACCGTTAACTCCAAAAATGAGCTCTGAAAATGTTTTATGATAAAAATGCCTAACAAGTTTGTAAAGCTGCAAAGATGCACACAACACCCAAGGAGCCCATTTGACCACATTTGCCACTGACAAGTTTTAATTTGAAAATTAAAATCATGTCCTCTTTCTGATTTCAACATGTATTGCTACTTAACACTCAAGTATCACAAGTGTAAAATATACATCACAGTGAATCTATGTTCGTGACCAACTCCACTATTTTTTGGAAACTTTTACAACTTGTCACATGAGATCCCCAAGCAAGATGGCCGCCTAATTTGACACATCCCAACAAAACCACCTAATTACCCGAATTCGCTAGTTAAAGTTCACTGGCTGTGCTACAAGTCTTAGGGAGTTGACAGTTCAAGACTTTGCTAAGCAGAAAATGTCTGTAATTTATGTACTATGGCAACAAGACCGTTGAAGAAAAGCGCTAATGCTAGCACGTTAGCCCCAGCGGTGCTAACCACAAGCTAGCTAACACTGCTGGCACCGGCAAAGGAGAGATTAGCAAAGGAAGTGTGATATCTGCTCTGCAACAAGGAAACTCTGGAAAAGGTTACAGAAGAGATGGAGGAAGTTGAGACGCTCTTGGTGACTTTAGAAGTAACTTTTACAACTTTGTAAAATGCAAGAAAGTTTAGCACCACAAGACGACATCCTCCAAAATGACTATTAAGTTGAGTCAACTCCCCTAAGAACAGTTTAAACAACAACTGAACATTTTAACCCGCATTATGTTGGACTCATTTTTTTGAGCTGGATGAACCCAATAAACTATAAATAAAAAGACTAAACTACACAAGGCAATACTCACAATTTCCTTTGTGAATAGTCCCAACTTTTGTGAGAAGAAAGTGATTTTATTGCCAGATATCCTGGTTTAAATCAACATATTAGCATACTGTAGCTTTGTTTAAATTGGGGATCTTTGTTAATCTGGCTATACCAATAAAGATGAGAACATCACTTTAATAAACGATAATTATCCCTTTACAAGACAAAGGTACACCCAGCGTGTTAACACTAGCTACATTGTCTTTAAACTAAACTCAGTGAAGGTCACACTGTCGTGCTCAAAGGACATCATATTTTCTCACTCTTCAAGGACTGTTTCAGAAGGTACCGTCGGGCTCGGTAATCCCTCCTGATTAGCGGCAGGGCCTGATAAGTCCATTCAGACTGCTACAGGACGCCCGTGTTTGGGTTGAGCTAAGCTGAATGGCTTTAGACCCAATGTAAGGGCTGTCAGGGGCTCAGGTGGAAATGACAGATAATGCAAACAAGATGTAAGAGCAGCGCTGGAGGGCAGAGGGAAGGAGGGATGGAGGAGGACAGGAGAGACGAACACAGTGAAGGAGAAGCAGAGCTCTGGTGCAGTTCCCAGTTTCTCATTATCTCAGCCATCTTTTTGGATATGACTGGGGATGGTGGGATGAAAGGGAAGACTGTGGTATGACAGGAATGAGGAAGGCACAGGAACATCTGTCTCCGACTGTGTGTGTATCTATGTGTGTGTGTGCGTGTGTGTGTGTGTTATGCTTTTTATAGCATGCAGCTCAAATTCCCTGTCATGGAGCTTTTCCTGATTAAGAGGAGAAACATCAAGGAGACGAGCAGGAAATTAAAGGGTCTGGTTAAAAGACCTTCTAGCCTTGAAATAAAGACACAAGGGATGTTTTTGCATTGTTTCACATTGTTGAACTCGTAAACAATCATGAATAGTCTGCCTCCGGGCCAGTGTTACTTGTTGAAAACTAAAGTTAGAGCTAGATAAAACAGTTTTCTTGGAGAGACAAGTGGGAGAGAAAAGCCACAAAACAGGAACTACAAATTCTGTATATAGAAAAGTTTAATATAAAGAAAGAATCATGTGAAATTCCCCAAACTACTCAACTGAGATTTAAAAAAACGTCTCATGACTGCACATAAGCTAGTTTTAGCTTCCCTGGAGTGCATTCAGAGCTAACGTTAGCATTAGCCTTAGCCTTAAAGCTTGACAAATCTTTTTTTGCTTCACTATCTTATCAATTAAGTATTGTACCACAATCACGTTGGAGGAAATAATTTACACTAACAAATTGTGTTTTAAGCTAACCTAGCTTAGTATCTAAAATAGCTACGTCAATTTTGACATATTAGTCGAAATTTAGCACTGACAACAGTCTGACTTTTTGACACCTCTTCAGAAAATGTAATTTACAATTTACAGACAATTTAAGAAAAAACAATATCGTGAAAATCACAGCAAATAAAAAACAGGCCTAAAATGTGACTAATATCTGGCTAGTTCAAGCTAGCTAGAGTTGGAGCTAGCTAACTAGCTAACTAGCTAACTAATTTATCATCTTATTTTGGCTAATTCCCCATAATTTATACATCAACTCTCCAACATCTTATAGTTGACTTTTTTGTAGCACATTAATTAAGCAGTCTCTATACGAGCATAAGAGAGAATTAACACAAACTAGTAATGCTAAAAGCTAAAAAACTAAACATAGCGTCCTTTAGATTAACCAAGGAGAGATAGCAAGCTGATGGCTGCGAAAATCATACAATATAAGAATGAAATTAAAACTAAAATTGCTGTTACACACTTTATCTAGGTAGACTTTAAACTTCAAAACAAGCAGAATAACATCATATACTGTATATCATATACATCCAAAACAATAACTTTATCTTCCTTTTTATTTAACTTCATTCAGCACCCTTTCCTTTAGATTTCTCTGTACCTTTTCATGAATAAAGGCGCTAACAGACACCGCAGCCTCACCTGACTCTGTTGTGTCGTTGTCGTAGTCCATAGCCTCCAACACCAGAGAGAAGGACTTCTGTGAGGAAAACAAAAGAGACAACACCTGTCAATCATGTGCATAAAAATATTTCAGTGTTTCCTTATGTCACATTTATAAATGTCACATTAAACAAAAAAAACCAACACTCTGTCTGTCTTTGAAGTTTTGCCCGTTAACTCGCTCTTGTCCTGTGTGTGAGTCTCTTAACTGCCATTGTTCATGCATGTAGAGGGTAAATATGTTTTGATTCATACATCAAAACAAGCGCATTACTTTGCAATGCTTTGTGGGATTCCAGGTGATATGAGACCGACCAGCAATGCAAAAAAAAAAAGGGGAAGTAAGCAAATGCATGCAAATGAGGTTGAAATTCACCTGGTGGCTCCACAGTAATTTACCGAATAACTGACAACAAAATTGATGCAGTGGTGAATCCCAATGTTGAGTCTTTATCTGCTGTGGATTCATTTCTGTAGAGGGATATTATTGTAAATTATGCAGCCCTGTGCCTCCACGTTACCGATACAAACAGAGCAGAAAAGCAGTTTGCTACAGAAACATGTAAATTCTTAGAGAATTGTAGGTTGCTTATTTACACTTGTATAAACTGCTACTTGCGTGTGGGCGAGAAGCAAGAAGTGTTAGAGGCGATGTCACACAACTTGTGATGTGTTTTAAGTTAATTAGGAGTGTTTGTTGTAAATATCAATGTGCCAGGATATGAATATAGATTAGCTACTGGTATTTGACTGCCTCGGGCATCAACTGCTGTTAAATTGGCAGGCATTTCAAAATTCAGATATATAAATAAAGAGAGGTAGGGAGGACTTTAATGGTGTTTCCTCCACTCATAAGTCAAATTAAAATATATGAACAGAATTCCCACCGTGTACAATGACTGCACAAGTTAACATCACAATTATTCTAATTAAAGGTCCTCAAGCATAAGCACCAACACTGTCTGTAAAGTATCAGAAGTTAAACTGTGCACCATGAAGAGCGTTAAGAGATTAAGATTAGATTAAGAGATTAATCATGTAGCAGGATATTATCACTGATGCGTTAACACAGAAGGCTTCCATTGTTGTAAGTGTAGAGCTTAATATACTGTGTAGATTCATCCGTACAAACGCAGCATATTTTATAAGCAGATCATATATTTCCACATAAAATCTTGATCGGAAAGGTAAGAAGTATCAGGCGAGAAGTTAAAGGTAGAGGTATAAGGCACCATTAAAGTAGTTTCATTCTCTTCGGCGGCACCTATGGCGATAAACGGTCATTGCGGGAGCACACTTCCCAGATATCCAGACAGTGTCACACGTGTGACGTCCACGGTTGGCTCCGGTTGTAACTCTTGATTTTCCTCGCTGACGGTCGCTTTCCTTTTTAGACTGTTTGCCTTCATCTGAGCGTCCAATTTGTTTCTTTTTCTTTGGATTTTTTAACTTATTTTTGAAGTTGTATCTTAGTCATCGATCTTTTCTTTGTTTGTTCAGCCATAGTAGATTACTGTTTACTCGAAATTTCCGTGAATGTTGCTGCAGACACCCAGTCTGTAATAATACTATAAACTGCAGACTGCAGAGGCAAAGGCTTTCATCAGTGGGCCATAGGCTCAATCACCATTGTTTTTCCTCATTCGGCGATAGATAGTGACTTAACAGACATTTATTAAATGGAAATCTTCCAGATTATCACTTTAAATGGAAAGTAAATAACCAGTATGTTAAGACTGTACCACTTTTTTTGCTGCACTCGAGTAAGTGTGCCAAGTTTTACACTACAACAATATAAATCACATGTGGTCCCATCCTAGCCCTGAGCCTTTTAATAAAGAACATGCATCAGAGGTGATTCACTGCCCGAACACGCCGAGGCTGCAGCTGAGTGCTGATTCAAGAAAACCTCAACCTGCAGTCACGCAGAGAGAGACGGAGGGAGAGAACGAGCAGCGTGGTGAGGGAGGACATCCAAAAACTCCTGTTCAATTTCCTGAACACACTCTTGGAGCAGGTGTTTTGCTTTACGGTGCTCTTTTTTAATGTTGCAGGAGTCTTCCTGCCTGTACCGGAGCACTACACATTAATCCTAGATAGTGTCGGGGAAGTTTTTTGCTCATGTATCTCGATTTTTTTTTAAAATTCAGAGCCTTCTGCAAGGATAAAGTCAGCCCATAAGTAAGACAATGCTGCAGTACACACGCGGGGGACTCTGGCGTTAGCCGGACATCTTCAATTGATGACTTTGAGCTTACAGAGATATCACACTCAGGAGAGATAACAGAGGACAGGTGTTTTTCGTTCATCCTATAGACTAATGAATAATTCAGACCAACACTTTCACCTACAACTCTCTCTCTCTCCATCCCTCAGTGAAACACGCCAGCGCCTGTCATGCAAATCTCTCCACTCGAGCATTGTGGGTAAGGTTTCTCCTCCTAAAGGGCTACCTGGATGTGTAGTCACGTCTTTGCTGTGAGAGCCAGAGCGGGGAGAAGAGAGGGAGGGAGGGAGGAATAAAAATAGGAGGCAGGTGACGGGCGCAGGAGGTGAGCGAGGTGTGAAGCAACAGAGAGATGGATTCGGAGGGAGGTTAAGTGCGGGAGGTCGGCAGAGGAGAAAAGAGGTGACGCAAGAGGAGGGGAAGAGAAGATGAAGGGTTGCAGAGAAGGTGCAAAATGTGAGAGGGGGTGAAAATTGGCATGTGAGAAAACACTGAGTCAGGGATTTGGTTCAAGTGGAGGCACATTCGGTGTATCTGTGCTGCAACAGATGGGAGGAGAAGGTGAGCAAGGGGACGAGAAAGGGATTCAGAAATGGGCTAGGAGGGATAATTACACGGGGAGTGTGTTAAGAAAAAGGGCAAAGAAAGGTAGAAGTGTAACTGTGGAAGAATAACGACTGGCAGGACTCCTGGAGCTTGTCAGATTCCAAGATGTGTGATGGAGAACAAAGAGGTCAGAGGGAGATGAAACAAAAGGATGATGATAGGAAAGATTAGAGGGGAGCACAAAGAGAGGAGGCGTGATAAGATAAGAAAACACATAGTGAGGGGAAGTGTGAGAACACCCATGTACACACACACACATATACACACAGTAGTGAGGAGTCACAGGGCTAATGAGATGTGCTGGCTTGCAGAGGGCAGCAGACAGTTCATTAAGGCCGGCAGACAGCAGGAAGTGCAGAGACGGAGCAGCTGGAGTCATTAGGGCTCAGCTTAAAACTCACACCTGAAGTTATGTTTAGTATTCATGATTTACATGTTAAAACCGCTGAATCCTGCAGTTCATTATAATCACCTGAGATCATACAGGACCAGTGGTTTAGTAAAGTAGTATTTCCATTTTAAGCACTAAGCTGTTTGAAGTGGAGCTTTAGTTTTAACAAAGTCATATCCAGCGTCCCTCCAGTGGGTCAAAAGACAAATCTGAGGGGCTGTGATAAAAGGGAGAGGAAAGAAAACAAATTCTTTTGCTGCACAATTTTTAATGAGGGCAGCACGGTGGTCGCCTCACAGCTAGAAGGTTCCTGGTTTGAGTCCCAATGCATGCGTAGAGTATAGTGGGCCTTTCCGTGCATGCGTGGGTTCCCTCTGGGTACTCCGGCTTCCTCCCACAGTCCAAAGACGTGCTCGCTCGGTTCATTAGTGACTCTAAACTTGCCTTAAAAAGTGCAAAAATAAGCGTTGTCTGTCGCTATGTGTCCAGGGTGTACCCCGCCTGTCGCCCAATGACAGCTACCCTGAACGCGACCCTGAACAGCATAAGTGACTTCCTCTTAATTTTTGCTTAAATCTTCCCCACATATTCAGTAGTTCTCCCCAAGGCCTCCAAACAGCCTTTGATACGTACTTATTAACGTTTTGTACTTCATAGTTGTTGTCCTGTTTTAAGCGCACGTCTCTCGAGAGCAATGAGCAAACAGGAGTGTACAGCCAATAAAGCTGATTCTGATTGTGATTCTAGGCATTTAATGTAAAGTCTTCATCTGAAAAGTTGGAACTAAAGCTGTCAGACAAATTTAGCAGCAGCATAAGGTGTGAGTTAGGTTACCTCTGATATGTAGCAGCGTAGAAGTAGAAGTATAAAGTAGTGTGCAGGTGCATGCGTGGGTTTCCTCTGGATACTCCAAAGACATGCACGCCATGTTAATTGGTGACCACTAAATTTGCCTGTAGGTGTGAATGTGAGCGTTGTCCGTCTCAACGTGTCAGCCCTGGCGATCAGTCCAGGGTGTACCCCGCCTCTTGCCCAATGACAGCTGGGATAGGCTACCGCGTATCGGTAATGGATAGATAAAATACAGCAATGCAATAATCTGCTTAGTGGCTCTCCGGCAGCAGATTGATAGACATTGAGTGGGTGAAATACAGCTTGAGTTGGAGTGTTTTCAGGATCAGGCGGTTTATGATGAACTGTCCACTACTACAAAATGCCCACACAGCATTACCTCACGGCTGGCCGCCTCACGGACCTCTCAGCCTTATCATCTTTCCAATCGGCCTCCCTCCGCCCTCCCTCTTTCCTCCCCCTTCCTTCCATTCACTGCATGCGCCTTTTCCTCCTGCCGAGCCCGCACGCTCTGCCAACAGGTACAGCGGGTTAAGACCTGTGGGAAGTCCACAGCCTTTCTCTTTTCTTACACCTCTACACCAACACGCGCTCACAGCCAGGTAAGTCATGATGCAGTCATTGATACAGGATGGGTGGATCTGCAAAAAGGCCCTGTACGGCAGCCAGGAAGGGTCAAACTGACCTTGGTTACTAAGTTAAAATCACAACAACCACTGATAAAACTCAGTTTATGTGTGTTCAATTCAAGACAATCACCGACTGAACAAACCCTCCCTGACAACCTTTCCAAAACACAACCACAAACATGGCGGCGGCAGCGTGACCTCATCGCCTGTTTAAAAAAAAAACAACAAGCACAAAGAGGAAAATCACACGGTAAACATCTCAAAGACGAGATGATAAGATCACAACGCGCTGATATTTTTACCTCGCTCGGTCACAAACAACATCTGAGTGCTATTTGAGCCATTTGTGGAGATAATGGCCGAAGTGATGACAGCGGGGAAACGACATAATGGGAAGAGTGGGTGTGCGTTTGTGTGTGTGTGTGTGTGTGTGTGTGTGTGTGTGTAGTTATCATTCGAGAGGGGATGTTAGATTGGTCTGGCAGTGGAGAGTCGTCTCTTTGGAAAAAGTAATAAGAAATATATTAATAATTGAGAGGTACAAATTTTCCTTGATTTGAACCACCCAGTGAACAAATTGCCAATTTTTGTGTCTTGCAAATTAAAATGGGAAATCATTAAATCTTTGTAGCCAAGCTCATGGAGATTCTGAAACCAGTCAGGAGCAGTGAGATTACAAAGTCATCTTTTGACATGATTTCCAATACAGAGATTAAATTGTCTTTCCCACTGCTTTCAGTGCAAACTGATTGCTTTTTTGTTTACAGGTAACCGAGCTTTGGAAACAAGAGCAGCCAATGTGAGACCTAGTGAAATAATATCAGCATGAACATAAACTGCATGTTAGCTTGCAGGCAAACAGTTTTTACACAAAAGACCTTACACGAAAAATCTGTCAATTTTATACATTTAAAGTTGTTATCTCGAAGATTTCAGTTTCGTTCTCTTTGGCGGCACCTATGGTGATAAACGGTAATTGCGGGAGCACACTTCCCAGATATGCAGACAGTGTTGCATGTGTGACGTCCACGTTTTCCTCACTGACGGTCGCTTTCCTTTTTAGACTGTTTGCCTTCATCGGAGCATCCAATTTGTTTCTTTTTCTTTGGATTTTCACTTTTTTTTTTAAAGATAATTTTTTTGACTTTTTATGCCTTTATTTTTTAGAGAGATGACAGTGGATAGTGGCAGAAATGGGGGAAGAGAGAGGGGGATGACACGCGTTAAAGGGTCGAGGGCGGGAGTTGAACCCGGGACTATAGCCTCTGTACATGGTCGCCAATTTAACCGCTAAACCGGCGCAAGGATTTTCACTTATTTTTGTTGTATCTGTAGTCATCGATCTTTTCTTTGTTTGTTCAGCCATAGTAGATTACTGTTTACTCACAACACTTGCAGAGACCGGAAAAGCAGCTGCTTAGCTCCGCCTACCCTCTCTCGCCGCTCGTGATTTTTTCCTGAATCATACCAGTATTTCAATCATTAGAGCACTCTGCTTTTGACTTTTCAGAGCGCATGTCTTGACTGTACAGCAGGAAAGGCACAGGTGGAACTAATGACATCAATGATGTTTCTGTTCCAGCAGTTAATGCACTGCAATGCAGATGTTTATAATTAGTTAATTAGATACACCTGTGCTTGACGAGTCAAAATGTCTGCTGTGGTAAAGAGGTCTTATTCAGGAGGAGTTTTACTCCACATTTTCCCCTTTATATGTGCCATAGTGTGTCGTTCATATTCTCTGTTTAGAGCACGACGGGAAAAAGAAGCTTTTAACTTGAGTTTTCTGGACAGATTCTGGTCTTTATAATTCGACTTATCACTGAAAAGCGGACACTGGAATCAACTGTGTCGCTGTAGCTTAGCTGGTTGAATTTGTACAAAAACATCAGGTGCTTGTCGTCACGTACATCAGCTTTGTGCACTACTGCAGCTGACCACAGCAGACGTGAAAGCACATATCTGAGTGTACAGTGATATTTTGATTTCCTCTACATCCAAGCAATGCCCAGAATCACTTCCTGTCTCTTCAGCTCCTCCACTGAGCAGCAGTATGAATTGATTCCTCTGCAACATGTGATCATGACTGACACCTCTGTGAGTTCAGGCTGGCGCTGATCGCTGCCAGTCCTGACATGTGCAGATGGTCTGGGCCTGGCACGGCCGACGTGGCGTTTCCCAGCCAAAAAAAACAAGACAACATCAAAACAGGAGAATTAGTCGTGATTATAAATCGTCCCTCAGGCTGTCTGCTCGTCTCGCCCTGTCCCTTCTCCTGCATCCCGTCCCCAGTCTAACAGCGATAAAGCTCGGGATTAGAGCGAGCTACGCTAATTCAAACCACTGCAGACTTTTGTGAATGCATGCCAAATTTGATTAAATAAAGTTCGTTTTTTTTCCTCAAAACCTCTTTCAACGTTTCATTCCTCCAGTTTCTCATCCTGACCCCTCCCTCCTCCCCCATATGGGTGCCCCTCTCTCCCCCCTGCCATGCCTCCCTCCCTCTGTCTCTCCCACTCTCTCCCTCAGACATGGGATGGGTAGGATATCCCGACAAAGCCAGGCTGTACAAACACAGCTCTACGACAGGAAGAACTCCCAGCCCTGAGAGAGGAATTTCCCCTCCGAGCTCACGCACTGATGCACACACACTCACACGCACACGGACCGCATACACCTGCACACACACGCAATCCAGACACACACATCCAATATTGCCAGGGTAGCTATCTTTATTTTTCATTCAGCCCTGAAAATATTAGTCTACTTACTACAATGGAGATTGTATGGACGATATCTTTAGCTAACAAATGCTCCATCAGGCTTACCAGCTGGCCACTAACTGTGTGCCTCTGTGTTTTGGTGCTAAATAGTGAGTTGAAAGTTAACACAAAGCTCCTAAACGCTGAGGGGAGCTGCAGATTCAGGTGGAAACCCTCTGCAGGTTCATCACTAAAAGCGCCTCACATTTTGCTTTGATACTTTGTTATTGTGTATGAAATATTAATTATGAACGTTCAAAAGAAAAGTAAACATTCTTGGAGACTTTGTGGTTTGAATATGCTGAATATTTCTCGCATGCAGATTAATTTCGCGTTGTTGACTGTTCAGCTGACCTGCTGTGCGAGTAATTAACTGGAATTAATTAACTGGAAGTTTACCAAGCAAACACTGTGTCTGTCTTCAACAAAATAAAAAAACTAATTACATGAAGCTTCCTTGGAAATTAGAAGCACATTCTGAATAAAGCAGGCACATTAAAATAAAGTGTTACTACAAATTAAACAGTGTAACTGTATACGTCCAGATATGATACCTAGTATATAAAACTTGAGATGGTGTCAAGAGAAGTACAAAGCTCTAGGGTCCCTCCTTAATGAAGTCGTGGTGCCCTTCAACATCTCTTGCAGCAGCACATTTCAAATTCGAACTGAGCTTACAATAAATCATACATGTACCATATTTTGACTATGCAGCATTTTCACTTACAAAACCTAACTTTAATTTCATCATTGTGGTGCAGTGGTTAGCGCTGTGGCCTCACAGCTAGAAGGCTGCTGGTTCGGATCCCCGTTCGGACTAAGTGGTCCTTTAGTCCCACAGTTCAAAGACATGCTCATTAGGTTCAATAGTGACTCTGAAATTGCCCGTAAGTGCTGTCTCTATGTGTCAGCCCTGTGACTGACTGGCGATCAGTCCAGGGTGTACCCCGCCTCACGCCCAATGACAGCTGCGATAGGCTCCAGCCCCCCTACGACCCTGAACAGGATAAGTGGTATAGATGATGGATGGATGACACTGAGATGGGCGTGTCCACATACGTTGAGTTAAGTGCAGGAAATACAGTTCCAAATTTAACCATTTTTTAAATGAATGGTGGCAAATCTAGGAAAAAAAGCTGTCCACTTTTTACATTGCCAATTGTTTGGGGGTAAAAGGAAATTATAAATGTTTTACTCTGTTTAAACACTCAATTCAGCGATCTAAACAACGCATTATTGACGCATTCAACTGCTTACAAGTAATCAAACAGCAGAAATCCTATCATATAAACAAATGCACTTAAGCTGTTATGCATAGATTAAACATCTGTGCACTCAGACAGCATAATAAAAATCCTGTAGCAGGAGACTAATCGACAATGTTCAATTTTCTGCGTGGTTGATGTAGATAATTAAACTACCAGTGAGTGTTTAACAAACTTTTAATATTCATAACCAGCAGCTCAACACTCGTTCTCACACACCTGCCAACTCTCGCCCTCAATATCAGAGAGCTGCAGTAATTACAGACTCACACATGTACAAACACAGACACACAGACGCACACAAACATGCAAACTGTTGTCATGACAGCGGCTGAGCTCGAGCCGGATTGGACGGCTGACACCTCACCTGCACTACACATTAGTAACCACAGTAACAATGGCATTACTATTCCTGTGGCAGAGCTGACATCATTGTTGGTACACATGATATGATGAAACATGTCGTCAGATTCATTTTAATTATAATGAAGACTCTAAAGGAAGCTGCAGAAGGTCAAAAGGGTGAAAAATCAAACATTTTATCTCTGCTAAAGACTAAAACAAAATGTTTTCTGCACACTGAGAGTCCACACTGACCCTCAGTCTGAGCAGCCTTGTGTCAAACATGATTATTGTGTTATTGATTGATTCTTATTGTAGGAAAAAATCTGTCTTGGGATCAAAGAGACCACAGGAGAGCATCAGACATGATGTCAAGGCTGGTAATTTAGGCTGGTAAGACTCTGCGAAGTCTCGGCCATCTCCCTGCCCTCAGGTTAAAAACACACCTCCACTCACACACTCAGCTCGGGATGTGGAATCAGACCCCCGGTGTGCAGCAGACTACCCCACCCTGCTCCCATGACCCCCACTCTATAATTACATGTCTCGCATTCTCGCCGTCTCTTCTGTTTTTCTTTCATTCTGGACATAATTAAAGCTCAACTTCATCTTCCTCTCTGAGCCCTGACTCACTTTCCATTTCACCACCACCAGCAGCACTACCTCGTCATCGCTCTATCTTCCTTCAGACTCAGATCTAAGAATGTGAACATTTTCCTTCAAAGCCCTGCAATCAAAATCCTACATAAGTAAAAGTAAGGCGGTATTATCTGCGAAAATGTACTTAAAGTATGAAAGTTCTGGCTCTGCAGTAAAAATGGCCGCTGTGATGTTTTTTGTTTTGTCCAATATAATATTGTTAATACTGATGCTTTAATGTGTAAGCAGGCGTGTCATAGTCCCGAGTCCAGGACTGATTGTCAGAACCCCTAACCCGACTTGAATTCGAGCAGTGATGACTCGGACTAAGACTTGGACTTCATTCGGACTCAGATAATGGGGACTCAACTCAGACTCAGATAATGTGGACTCGACTCGGACTCAAATAATGTTGACTCGACTCTGACTCAGATAATGGGGACTCGACTCAGACTCATATAATGTGGACTCGACTCAGACTCATATAATCTGGACTCGACTCAGACCCAGATAATGTGGACTCGACTCGGACCCAGATAATGTGGACTCGACTCTGACTCAGATAATGGGGATTCGAAAAGGACCCAGATAATGGGGACTCGATTCAGACTCAGATAATGTGGAGTCGAAATGGACCCAGATAATGGGGACTCGACTCGGACTCAGATAATGGGGACTCGACTCAGACTCAGATAATGTGGAGTCGAAACGGACTCAGATAATGGGTACTTGACTCGGACTCGACCAGATTTTTCTCTGGTGACACTGACTCCGACTTTAACGTTTAGGGCTCAAGACTCGAATCGGACTCGAGGTTTGGTGACTCAACTACAACACCGCTAAGCAGTACATATTTTACGGTAGTGGAAGCTTGAGCTAGAGCTAGTTTTAACTACATTATATACAGTTTAGTAGTTTTGTCCAGTGGTTCCTAACATAAGGGTCAGGCCCCCTTTAAAGGGCCACAAGATCAATGTGAGGGGTCGTGACTTGATTATTTGGACAGAAAATATTTTATTTTGTTTAGTTTTTAAACAAATCTGATAAACAAAACTCTTCTTTTTTTTTTTTTTACTTTGTTTTTGTGTGAAATACTCATCATGTCACATCTTTGAGCAGTTTAAGGCAGTCCATTGTAAACATGGGGACCCTGAATGTTACCACTTTGTTCTTTTGCCTAAACAAAACTTTAACCACATCAACAAACTCATTTGTTTTTTGGTTTTGGAAAGCACAGAGGAATTATGTTCAGAAAATGCTTCAATATGTGATTTGGAGGGTGTTTAAGTTGGAGGTCTTTGATTGTTTGAGAAGCTAAAGAAGTGTTTATAACTCACAGACACGTGAAAAGGGACCAAATTGGACAGTACAAAGTTAAAATGGTTGGGAATCACAGGTTTGACCTTTGACAATGTGTTGTATTTATAGCACTATCATGTGTTTTTCAAAATAAAATTTTCATCTGTAAGTTTATACAGCTGTTAGACAACTGCAGTGGAGTTAAAAGTGAATTATTAGAAGTAAGTAGTATCATGTAAAGGAAATACTCAGATAAAGCTACTGTCCTCCATGCAGCTACTTCAAACAACAGAGGCCTCCTGACATGACGTGGCCTCATCCTCCATGTCGCCCTGCCCCATCTCCATCCTGTCCTCCCCAACGTCAGCGCCACCGCCTTCACCTCCTGTTGCTTCTGATTCTCTAAGCCCCCCACCCAAAACACCTGTGTGCCTCACAGTGAGATCATCTGAACTCTCCTGACTCTCGCTTCCTTCAGTCTCCCCTCCACAGCGCTGACATCAACTTCACCCTTTTGCTCATTAACCTCAACTCTGCCGACCACCGTCATCCCTCACATCCCCCATCGCAACCCAGACCAACTGCCCTCTCGCTCCCTTCAACAGCCCCCTTCCTCATCTTTGACTTCCTGCAGGAAATTACCATGTCTAGCCACTAGACACTTCACATCTACCACTGCATTTTCAGGAAAACACTTAAGAAGGAGAAAATAGAACAAGTCTGGGTGTAGTTTGTGACTTAACAAAAACTTAAATTGCTAAAGTCTTGATAAAAACATTTTTAATTGATAACCTAGTAATTTCATATAGCTTGAAATATCTCCAGCACAGGCAATGCCTCTTTGTTATATCTGTTATTGAAATCCAACCACAATACGTCCGCATGGAAGAAAAGGTGGTGCATAAATTTTCTGTGACCTTTTCAGAGATGCCAACACAGCCAAACTTGTCTGTATGTAATTGGTGTTTGATAAAGTGGAGATAATACTGATAACATCAAAGAAAGACGCTGTATTGGGTCTGCATACCTCTCCTCTAGAGGTCCAAACACCAGTGATAGACTGTATCTTAGTACATTAAGCGCCTCGTGCCTACGACCGAATCCCAGGTGTGCTAATATTCAGTACAACAGCACTCCCTCTTGTGTGTTATTGCTCATTTATTACACGGCTGTGTTAAATACTTGATTCAGATTGGTTAATTACAGCATTACAAGGTCTGTTATTTCTCGATAACAGACCGTTGTTATGAAGAACAGACCGTTGCTAGGGATGCGGCTCTAATCACACAATCCGGAGGACAACTGTAATCATATCAATCTACCGAAAGAAGTCCCGTAAATTTGACGTTGGTCTGCTTACAAAGGGAAAAAAGAAAAGAGACAAAACACCGGTGAGAAAGCAATAAAGGTTAAACAATGGGAATGGCTGGTCCCATCACCTTGTCTTACTTCACCATCAGTGGAAATGTTTCAATTTAATGTGAGTAAAAACAGCTAGCTTAGCTCATTTTAATGTGGGTAGTTAGGTTAGCACATTTTAATGTGAGTAAAAACAGCTAGGTTAGCCCATTTTAATGTGAGTTATTAGCTTGGTTAGCTTATATTAAGAATGCTACAGAGTTAACCGTTGCTGTGGACACAGCTCTCACTGTGAGTGAAATTGACTATCTTTAAATGGAAATGTAATCATTTTTAAATTGATTAAATAATTTCCCAATCAATATATTGTGTCAAATAATTGATTTCTTAAGTAAAACGCTGTGTAATAAGCAGGGTAACCCTGTCTGGGTTCCATTCCGCGATAACAACCTGCTCACTATACATTATCCCTTACATAGGCTATATACTGTATGTATATCAGCACCAGCCCAAAATGAACATTTCTCATGTGTCAGGCTGGTAAGAAGATGCACCTATTAAACTCCGTCGTTGACTATTCAGATCACCGTACAGCAGGTGATGGTATTTAATAAATAATAAATATAGTTAGATCAAAATAAATAGAGCATGTTTTATAAGTAACCTAAATTAAAGCAGTTTTCCTTTTTTTGCCCAGTGAATGTTTATATTTGAAAAGTGAATCTGCCCATGGGCAATCACAATAAGAATTGGGAATATTTATGATTTGATATTTATGGTTAATTTAGTGCATGAGAGACTTGATGTTTTCTGCAATTAGGTGAGAAAAATGTAATAATAAAAAGTCAAGTTGATTATTAAACTACAGGCAGAGAGAAAAGAGAGCTCAGGATTATAATGGGATGTATAATAATGCGATGTATGTTTAGTATACTGTAGATAAGATTTACGATGTGTATCGAAGTGTGACTGGAATGACAGACGAGAGCTGGAGAGGCATCACGGGACAGAGTTCAAATCAAAACATGATACGTTTCCCAATGTGATGACTCAGAATGTTTGTGGTCGCTCCCGTTGAGCTACGGCATCACAGGAAACCGCAGAGAGAAGAGGGAGTATTTATGACAAACTGAAGTGTAACTCTGCCTTCTCTGTGTGATCCACAGGGACACGATGCGACTGAAGGGCAGTTACACACAAAACAAAAGGTTTACAATGAGAGAGATGGTGTGTGTGTGGGAGAGAGAGGACGGTGAGGAGATATGACAGGAAGAGAAGATCAATGGCAAAGAAGAGGAACCATTTGCTTTAATCACACCTGTGTTCCCGTTTAATGATTACTTACCTGCGTTCAATGAAACACAATGACTGTATTTTCACAGCGATCGTGTAAATCAAGCTTCATTTGCTTCTTTTCTCTTCTAATAAAGCAACTCCCACTTTTTGAATCCAATTTGCACACAAATGAAATCATTAAAACAAGCTTCCCCTGAGACGTTTACCCCCGAGTTATTAACTTATCTCTAAAAACACAGGCTCAGATCCCGCTGGAATTAACCGTCTTTGTGTGTGTATTTGTCGTGTGTCTGCAGAGAGAGAAGGTTATAAGGAGTAAAGTGTGTGCGGTACAACAGTATCAGCGTACATGCAGGTATGCAGGGCTGCGTACGTGAGTCAATTAGGGGACAAAAGAGAGGAGAGCACAAACGCCGGGAAGAGAAAGAGTGAAAGAGAGACTCGGGAGGAGAAAGAAAGCTGCGACTATGCTCCTCTCCTTTCGTTTCCCCTCACTGACTTCCCCCTGTTTCGCTCCCACACAGCAGGAATGCATCGGTTACAACGATGTGTGTGTAAAAGTGTGTGTGTGTCCTGTATGAGGGTATAAAGAGTCTCTTCTGATAGTTTCAGTGGTGGAAACTACCTAAAAACCCACACTTAAGGAATGTATGTCAGTGTAATTTGGGGGTACATTTACATGACTTAAGTATTTCTATTTTAAGCTCTTTTAAATTTCCACTTTAACACATTTTAAAAGGAAATATTGTAATTTTTTGCACTACATTTATCTGACAGTCGTAGTTTGACAATCTGGGGAAAGTGCATATATTTCTTGCCAAGAGAAGAACAGATCAACACCACTTTCATGTCCGAATGGTAAATATGAAGCTACCGCCTGCGACCCGTTAGCTTAGATTAGCATAAAGACTGGACACAGTGGGAACTAGCAAGCCTGGCTCTCTCAAAGTAACAAAATCCACCTGATTTTACATCTAGTGCTAACGAAATAACCATATGTATTTTGTAAAAACAACCATTTGCCTTTTTACTTGGAGTTTACATGCCGGACGATTACTTGGCTTTGAGAAGTTGCTAGGCAACCATGACTCCAGGAAGTAACTACACTTGACCACGTAATAAGCTGTGTCTCAATTCAGGGGCTGCATCCTTTGAAGAGTGAGAGCTACGACCTGCGTAGAGCGCTAAGGACGAACTGAAATAAGACGGTCTGGTCTATGGAGGATTTCCTGTTTGCGTCACCAGCTGTTCCCACCCTTACCCTGGCGCCACTCCTGTCGCCTAGCAACAGGTAGCTAGCTGGCTAATGAGCTATCATAACTAATGTCACTTTGTTTTTTTTATACATTTGTATCGCCAGCTATTTGATTGAGTTGAAACCAAAAACATTTACATTTAAAAGTGTATTCGTCAGCTGTCTAAGAGCCTGTCATTTTGTTTGAATTGCAACGCAATGAATCTTGGGATATGTTGGGCTGTGAAGGATGCCCCCAGTGGATCATTCGTGGCCTGGGTTCTTTGAGCCACGCACCACATTTCAGATGTCAAGTTGTAAGCAGTTACCCTCAAGTGTTTGAGGCCCAACAAATTAATATAGATTTTGGAAAAGTACAAAATATAAATATAAATTTGTTTCACAGAACTATATATTTTCTTCTCTTCTACCCCTATTAATCATCTCACAAGTGATCCAATTTATCTTGTGACCCAGAGGAGGGCCTGAGCCCTCGGTTATAACCAACTGGACTTAATTATTGAACCATATAAAGCAATTAAAAAAGCTCCCACTGAAACACCTACAGCAGTCAAATACACCTTACAGTAGGGCCTGATTCTTCAGTATTGACTATCTCATATTAAATAATAATATAGAAACATAGGGTATATTGTATGTCTCTGCCTCAAACACAGCAGAATAACAGTAGAGAGAACAGAGACGGATGGGAAAACTACAGCAGCGACACCGGAACGTATTTGCATGACGGCCACACTTTGCATGTTGAACTCAGCGCTCTGAGAAGAAGAGGAGCCGCCTGAAAAGAATTTCACTGAGCAGGAAGTGCTTTGTTCACCTGAATCAATGCTTATTACCCAAATTGCAAAAATCATTTTGTCCTCTTTTATCCATTCAATGTTGAGCCATGCACTTTGGTTTGGATTTTTTGTTCCTATGTTCTCATTTATCTACCTGTAACTCGTCTGCCGCCATCACAACACAATAGAAGTGAAAGGAATGTAATTCGGGGTGCTTAGAGCAGCAAAAAAATGTACTTTGGAAACTCAATAACAATATGTCTTTTCAGAAAGAATGATTCACATTATGTAAAAGACTTTAAGTGAACCCACTGGTTGAATTAAGTATTATAGAGTGCAGCTTTATTAAATCTATCTTTTTGACATAAATGCCTTTAGTGGATAAAGTAATAGTATATGGTTGGAGTATAGATAGAGAAAAGAAAAGGTACATTCATTCAGGCATTATAGTACAATTTTCCGGTACTCGTACATGCAATGTTATTTTTCCATGCAATGCAAAAGATAGTATTTTACATTTATTATTTCACATTTACTTCGCAGATTCAGATTTCCATACAACAAAATGATTCGGACAATTTGTTACAGATTAAACTACAAGTGAAATGAGCTCCACCACAAACAGCTACAACAAAGCAACATCAGCTTTCATTTAGAGGCTTGATACAGGCCACCTGATAATTACTAGTCCAATATTTACTCTCGTTTAGTTCTATTTTTGGTCTCCTGCAGCTCCTGAGGGAAATATCTGGCTCTTTATAGCTGCTAATGCTCCACTTCGTTCACCAGCTAGCTGCTTACTTTGTCTGTCAGCTGTTTGAATTGCGGTGGGTTCTTGAGCTTCGTCTCAACAAAACTGCTGCCGGAAAGAAGTAGAGCAGGCAGAGTTAACCAAAACAGCAAATTTGCGGGTCTTAAAACCAAAACAGTAAAGCTGAAGATGCTTAAACACCCCGTGGAGCTGAAGGGACATACAGCGTCTTATGATAAATCTAACAGCAGGCGACAACTTAGAAACTATTGAGCACTAACATAAATTATAGAAAACAACATCTGATCAGTTTGGCTCACATTCCTATTGGCTGGTTGGAAACACCAGAACAAATTTGATTATCTATTGATTGTCTTCTCTGAGCTCTCAACGTGCTGTATGAATTGGCATTTTGCTCAACTTGTGATAGCCTTATACAAATATAACAAACTCACATCTATGCAAACACACAAGATACAGTCACCAGGAATGACACCAGGAACGAAGCTGGTGCACGCACACGTCTGCTAACACACTCTCCATTCAATCTGTGAGTCTTTCCCAGGATCAGTCAGCGATGGCCTCTGGCAGTGAACCTGACCGTGGATGAGTTTTAACACTTGACATGAGGATTATAAACGGTGGGGACTTCACTTTCTATAGCAGCTATCATACTGTCATTTGTCACAGGTTGTTTTAACAAAAGAGCAAGATTTAACCAGACCTTGATGAACTATTTCTGGGTGTCAACGGGTCAAAAGACATCAGATTATGTTCCCACGGTGTCTGGTCAACAGTCTTAAGAAAAATAAGCACATTAAGTGAATCTTTATCTGTACTGTCACCACATTGTCAAAAGCTTTGCACTGGTTTCCTGCTAGCTTGCCTTTTCTTATTCATGACTGACTTTTTCCCACTTCTGTCCGGTAAACAGATTCCCAAGGAACAAATTGAACGTCTCTTTTGGCAGTTCTCTCTGTTTCCCTTCGTCATCCAAACAGAATCAACAGTGAAACCACCAGCAGAAAGACGCCTTGAACAAATGACCTCGCAGTTATGAAGTCTTTGAACTTTTCCCATCTCTGCGGAGGCACCGCAGCTAAAACATCCCATACCGCGGACTGTCTGTGATGCTAACGCAGGGGTCAGAAAGAAGCCATGTCCCTCAGATCTGAAACATTATTGATCATTGAAGCAAAATCAGGATTTAACGTTTGAAACCAGAGCATGAGAAGAGCAGAGACATGGTATGACATCCTCTGCCTTTAGCTTCCATTGGAATTCACGGACACGGATGTTTTAGACTGGAATATTTCCAGCATTGCTAGTATTGCTTTGATGAATATCTAGCACATGTCACACACAACTTAACATTTCCAAAAGGCTCCTCCAAATCTTACACAAATAGTTTGAAAATTAACCTTGGTAAGATAAGAAGATTGATGCTACTCTCATGTCAGCGTGTTCAGCTAGCGCAGGGTAGCTTAGCTAGCTAAAGACTGGAAGGAAGAAGGAACAGTAAGCCAGACTCAAAAGGAAAAAACATCTAGAATGCTTAAATAACGTGGTATATCTTGTTAATTTAATCTGCACACAAACAGAAATGCAAAAAAATACCATCTTTGAATAAGAGGGTGTTACATGGACACTTGTAGAAGAAAATATCTGTTGCTACCTCAGCTCTTAAAGAACAAAACTTTGTCTGCCTAGCACTTCTTCCCAGACATAGAACTCCTTTAAGTTGTATTTACAGAATCATAACAGACAAGACAAACCATGTTTATTGGTTAGCTGCACTTTAGACTTTTTATAGGCTAGTTTGAAGCTTTAGACAGAGCTAGGCTAGCTGTTTCCCCTCTGCATTAGCTAACTGGCAAACAGCTGTTTGCTAGCTTCATACCAATATCCCTTTCCCTCCAAAATTAACGTGTTGACGCAGGTTTTTCAGACCCAGGAAGACCCGCTAATAAATGCAGATGGTCTCTTTTCCCACTGCCAGTGGAGTATACTCCTTTCAGTCTCTTTTCCGCTGCGTCACCGTCAAACGCGCCGGAAACAGGGTTAGTAAACAGTGAAGATGTTACGGTGGTTAGGTCTTTATTGTACCTATTACTCATCCAGTCTGTTTATCAAACTCAGTGCCGACAAATTTGGAACAATGTTCGCGGGCTGCTTAGACGGAGACGGGCTGAATTTGTAGCTGAGATGAGTCGCAGAAGTTACACACGGAGCATCGTGTTGGAGAGGGGGCGGAGAGTAGCGTATCAACACAGGTTTTGTGTTCCCATCAATGCCGATCGACAATAATTACCTGGGTCTACTGGAGAGTCATTTGACCCGGGTCTGAATGTCGATTGTAACTTTTCCCACTAAGCAAAAAAGTTGGGTGTTAACGGGTGATAGCAAGTTTTTTGACCAGTGGGAGAGGGGGTATATTTAGTGCTCAGGAAAGAGCAGTACCAATCATTTCCTCTAACTCTGACACTCAAAAAAGAAATAAGCTTGTAAAAATAGCAAACTAGAACTGTAATAGTTTTAGGGCGGATAATGAGGGTGTCTTTTACCCTATCAAGACAGAGAATATCTACCAAGGGATCCTGAGAAATGATGTTAGTCATCAACCAAGTTTTCATACACAAATATAACTATTGTCTGTCCTTAGTCCGTCCATTAATACCCAAAACAGCTCTCCTTTACACACCCAGTCCCTACAGTAAAGCCCGCCTTGTTTTAGACAGGATACACACTGTTTTGTTGGATGTTTGGACTCCAAATTCTCCTATCAAGACGATACATTAAACTAACAAAAACTGAACTTTTCTTCAATAGCGGGCTGGTAAAACAATAAGCACATGGCCAGAGCTTACACCAGAGAAATCACACACAGACTTACAGCAGCCTTACGGGGATGTAAACCTCCCGTCAATCATGATGACATTATTCGCAAAACAAACACAAGACAACGAATTACATCTATGCTCATATTCATAAGCAAATACAGACACACACACAAAACTGCTCGTGCACACATTTCCCCGAAGAGATTGGTGGGAGGAAAAAGAGAAAGAAAGGCTGAGCAAGTGAGGGAGGGCAGGGGACAGAGAGAGAGAGCTCACCTTTCCCTCATAATGACTCCGCTCACCTGTTCATCCCCTCACCTGGGGCAGGGGGATCACTCTCCTCCTCCCCCGTTCTCCCCCTCCTCTACCTCCCAGAGATGGCCTGATAAAGCGAGTCTTTCAGCCCGAGATGCACTGACGCTAACGCCTGCGTGTCCCAGCTCTCTCTCTCTCTCTCTCTCTCTCTCTCTGTAGTCCAGCCTTGCTCGCCCTGCAGCCCGACCCTGAAACTGATCCAGGTAAGCTTTCTGACGGAGAACTTTCTCACACTCGTACCTGCCAATCACACACTTCCCCAAATGTAAAATAACCAAGGAAAGTGTGACACACACACGCAGAACGCATACAACACACACACAGAAACGTAGTGTATACAGATAAGGGTTGATAATTGGTTCTGGGACAGAGAGTCTCACAGGTAAATGGGCTGATACTAATCACAAAGAAGAAACCTAAGCCAGCTGTGTGTTACATTCTTGTATGTGTGTTTGCATTCATGTGTGGAGGCATTTGTGTGTAGTTAGGTCAGTGTGGATGTTTAAGGAGTGTGTGTGCTTGCATGTGAAACTTTAATTTGGGTTTTGTGCGATGTTAGACACAATATCACATCAAAATGAACCATGAAGCTTCTGCTGCAATTTCTATAATAGTTTCATTATAAGAAAAAAACATGCTGGGAGCGATCAAAGGAAGAAAAAACACTGCAGGAGGATTTTTTCACTGAAACTAAGACACAAACAAACCTTCTGCAATTCCTGGAATATAGCTCACTTGCTACTCGTCTACTTTCCAAGTAATTTAAAAGGGTTTCTATTTGAATCTTTTATTGATAAACAAGCATTAATGGCTGATATGAACAGTCCAGGAAAGAAGCAACTGGAATGGAGGGAAGGACTGACAGAACAAGAGCTCTCCCATAAAGGACTATTTGTGTCACAACTGTAACTGATCCTCATTTTCCCATTAAGAAAACAACATCAAATGGGAAATGAAGATGTGTATATACACTGATCAGCCATAACACTATGACTACCTGCCTAATATTGTGTAGGTCCTAATTTTGCCGCCAAAACAGCCCTGACCCATCAAGGCATGGACTACACGAGACCTCTGAAGATGTGCGGTGGTATCTGGCACCAAGACGTTAGCAGCAGATCCTTTGAGTCCTTTAAGTTGCGAGGTGGGGCCTCCATGGATCGGACTTGTTTGTCCAGCACATCCCACTGATGCTTGATTGGATTGAGATCTGGGGAATTTAGAGGCCAAGTCAACACCTTGAACTCGTTGTTGTGTTCCTCAAACCATTACTGAACCATTGTTGCAGTGTGGCAGGGCGCGTTATCCTGCTGAAAGAGGCCACTGCCATTAGGGAATACAGTTTCCATGAAGGGGTGTTCTTTGTCTGCAACAATGTTTAGGTAGGTGGTACGTTTAAAATGAAGATCCACATGAATGGCAGGACCCAATGTTTCCCAGCAGAACGTCACCCAAAGCATCACACTGCGTCCTGCGCCTCGCCTTCTTCCCATAGTGCATCCTGGTGCCATGTCTTTCCCAGCTACTGCACCTGGCCATCCACATGATGCAAAAGAAAACGTGATTCATCAGACCAGGCCGCCTTCTTCCATTGCTCCGTGGTCCACTTCTAATGCTCACGTGCCCATTGTAGGTGCTTTCTGTGGTGGACAGGGGTCAGCATGGGCACCCTGACCGGTCTGCGGCTATGCAGCCCCATACAGAACAAACTGTGATGCACTGTGTGTTCTGACACCTCTCTATCAGAACCAGCATCAACTTTTTCAGCAATTTAAGCCTCAGTAGCTCTTCTGTTGGATTGGACCACACGGGCCAGCCTTCGCTCCCCATGCGCATCAATGAGTCTTGGCCACCCATGACGCTGTTGCTGGTTCACCCGTTTTCCTCCACTTTTGGTAGGTACTGACCACTGCAGACCGGGAACACCCCACAAGAGCTGCAGTTTTGGAGACCCTCTGACCCAGTCATCTAGCCATCACAATTTGGCCCTTGTAAATGTCGCTCACATGCTTCCTCTTGCCCATTTTTCCAGCTTCCAACACATCAACTTCCCAGAATTCAAGTCGATGTCTTCAAATTTGCTTGTTTTGTTCAATTAAAAGCCCAAACTCTGCCCCAAGTATCACAAAAGAACAAAGAAAACCACAAATATTGCTGTTGGAGAGGCTTGAACAGGTGGATTTCTTTGCATTTTGGCCGAACATAGAGAATCAATAAATTGACTGCTGGTTTCAGCCCTAATGCATGGTTGTGTGTGTTAATCTTATGTAGATAACAGTACAGATCAATGCAACACTTTTTCGTCTAGGGAAGAGTTTTTTTCATCAAGGCCTTTAAAGATAACCCGACTTCATCCATATAACTAATGTTTGTGTTTGAGGAAAAACACTAGAAAGTGAGAGATAAAGGGAAAGAAATGTGAATTGGATGAATAATCGATATCTCTTTCTTGGTCACACTCGCCAACCGCTGTGCTAATGGGAAATTAATTGGTCTGCTCTTTAATGAGGACAAAGACGTAGCAGCCAGCAGCGTGATGTTTGATCGAGGTGCGGGTAGTTCGATATGCCCTAAAGAAAGCAACAAAAAGGACCGAAAGTTTTTTACCCAAAGGAATAAAGTTTAGGATGGGTGGAGGAAAGGGGGAAGAAAGAGGACTCTGAGATGAGAAACAATACAGTTTAATGGAGTCTCTGTATCATCTGTAATCACATCACGGGATGTTTAGCCAAGGTGGTTAGACAAACAGTTCATGGCACAGCCATTACTTTTACTGCTTGTGGGAAATCTTACCACAAAGCAAGGACTTTTAATCCTGCAAAACTTTATGGCCTCTTTGTGAACATGAGCTGAGCTGTGAGCTGTTCTAACCATCCATCCATTATCTGCTGTCACATGGAGACAGACAACAATTCACTCTCACATTCCCACATATAGGCAATTTAGAGTCGCCAGGTAACCTAACGTGCATGTATTTGGCCAGTGACAGCAAGCTGGTGTAACCCAACAAAAGTTACAGAACTCCAAAAGCCGCTGCCTGGAGGTTCAAACCTAGAACCTTCTTGCGAACCACTGCACCACCATGCCGTCCGAAACCAGAGATTTGTTTTCCCTCAAAAGAGTTTTTAAGACCTAAAGACATAAATGCTACAGCATGCTAATGTGCTAACAGACTTAACGTTTACCACACTCAACATCTTAGTTTAGCGTGTTAGCATGCTAAGATTTGCCGTTAACAACAAACACAAAGTAAAGCAGTGAATTTTATGAGAACTGAGGCTATGAAACTGCAGTAGCTGTGCAATTGCTACCTACAGCATGCTAATGTGCTAACAGACTTAACGTTTACCACCTTCAACATCTCACTTTAGCGGGTTAGCGTGCTAAAATTTGCTAATTAACATCAAACACAAGGTAAAGCTGAGGATTTCATCAGACTTGAAGCCATTAAACTGCAGTAGCTGTGTAATTGCTAACTACAGCTTGCTTAGGTGCTAACAGACTTAACGTTTACCACACTCAATATCTTAGTTTAGCGTGTTAGCATGCTAAGATTTGCCATTAACAACAAACACAAAGTAAAGCAGTGGACTTTATGAGAACTGAGGCCATGAAACTGCAGTAGCTGCACAATTGCTACCTACAGCATGCTGATGTGCTAACAGACTTCACGTTAACACATTCATCATCTTAGTTTAGCGTGTTAGCATGCTTAGATTTGCTAATTAACATCAAACACAAGGTAAAGCTGACGATTTTTTAGACCTGAAGACATGTAACTGCAGAAGCTAGATAATTGCTAACTACAGCATGCTAATGTGCTAACCTTTGCTAAGATTAGCTAATTAAGACGTAGCACAAAGAAAAGCTGAAGCTGATGGGAGATTAATTAGTTTGGCAGGTCTTGAACCAAAGTTTGAGGCAAATTAAAATTAAAGTTAGACCCTGACTCATTAAACACAGTACCCTCTGTGATGCTCCAACCCTCTGCCTTTAACTCATTACAATTCAGGATTTAGATCTCATTTTTTTTCTTTTTTTGTGGAGTGCTCATTGAGATTTTTCCAAGTTATCCAGCTTCTGCGTATTGTGTCTTTTTAAGGCCTACTTTCACTCACACACAAGAGAGGGTGTAAAAGCCTGGTAGCCTGATCTCTGAGTGTCATTGTTATTCCACTCTAGCCTCAGTTTGAGTGTATTGTTGTACTTGAAGCTTTGCTGTTCCCTTGGTAACCATACTGATAACCAGCACTGCCCCTGTACTTACTGGCCAGGCGTACTTGAAGGGAATGACAATGTGTCCATTACTCCCATCCTCTCCTCCTCCACCTCCACCTCTGCCTCCTCCCTCGTGTCCTCGGTGGTGGAGCAAGTGGGAGTTTCCACCCAGGACCCCGGTGCTGCCCGACCCGAAGGTGCAGGATCCAGTCGGAGCGACCCGGGCCTGGTACTCCTTGAGGCAGGCTTTGAAGAAAGTGTCACATTGGTCCCTGGCAGAGCAGCGCTGCCCCCCGATGGCCTGGAGGTCGCAGCAGTCTCCAGTCTGCAGGAGCCCGTGCGGGTTCTGGAAGTGACGGATCTGAAGCTCGAACATCCCGACAGCACACACAGTCTGAGTAAAGAGAGAGGAGGGGAAGGAGAGAGTTACATTGATATTTCATCTGTAATTACATTATGAAAAGCCTCACTGATATGTTGTAATGCAAAAACAACAGAAGTCAATGGGTGAATTTAAGGTCAAAGGTCAAATTTAAGGTTGTGTAAAGATTCAGGGTTCTGCGCTCAGCACGGTGTACACTTTAAAGTCAGAGGATGCCTGGACATTTTAAAAATGTTCTGCCTCAGGGGTGGAGAAAGAAGAGGCTGTGTCAAAGTTAGAGGTGAGGCAGGCTTTACAGTGAGGAAGCATTAAGACAGTCGAGAACAGAAAGACCCAGGAAATTAAAATGAATGAAAGAATCCCTGTGAGGCAGATAAAGGAATCCTGGAGTGAGGAAAGAAATTGAATTTAACAAAAGCTATTTATAACTGGACAGACACACGCTGATGAAGAATAAGAAACATTCTGGGAAATACGCTGAAGAGCTTTCTCCTGGCCTCCCCAAAGCCTGCAGTAAATTGAGACGTTTACACTTTGGTTTGTTCTGCCAAGATTTAACAGACAACAAATAAAAGGTAATGTATAAAAGTGATTTAAAGGTGTGTGTAGGTAGATGTAGTACTTTTGGCCTGAAGCGTGTTTTTTTTAATGCTAAGCAAAGCTAATTGGCTTCACATTTTCCATATAGACATAACAGAAATGTTACTCTTTTCATTTAATTGTTGACAAGAAAAGAAATGTTGCATGTCAAGATTGTATCTAAAATCTAACATTTACACAACAAGTACAGACAGTTCCATCCATTATGTATACCGCTTATCCTGGTCAGGGTTGCAGGTGATACACCTTGGACTGATCTCCAGTCAATCACAGGGCTGACACATAGAGAGAGACAACCTTTCACGCTCACATTCACACCTACGGGTAATTAAGAGTCACCAATGAACCTAACGAGCATGTCCGGACTGTGGAAGGAAGCCGGAGTACCTGTAGAAAACCCACGCATGCACGGGGAGAACATGCAAACTCCACACAGAAAGGCCCACTTTGTATGAACTAGGAACCTTCTCCCTGTGAGGCGACAGCGCTGACCACTGTGCACCAACGTGCAGCTGTACAGTAATACTTTGTGTTAACAGTTAAAAGAGGTACTGCGAATCAAAAACACTGGTGTTGATGACCAATGCATGAACACTAGGAATCTAAATGTGACCTGCTCAGTGGCTATAGCCCAATCAGATCCCTCAGATCATCGGGCATGAGCCTCTTGCGTGTACCCAAAGTTAAAACCAGAGCAGGTGAAGGTGCGTTCAGGAACTATGGTGCTGTTCTCTGGAACAAATGACCTCCTGACCTGAGATCTGTGGAAACTTTCTTTTAAAGGCAGACTTAAAACTTGACTTTTCTCTCGGGCCCTTTGACTGTTAGTGTGTTTTTGTTTGTTTGTGTGTTTAGAATTGTGTGGATTCCCTTGTGTGTGCCTGATGTAAATGTGTGTTAGCAGCTCAGTTGGTCAAGCAGGCGCACCATATACAGAGGCTACAGTCCTCGAAGTACTGATCGCAGGCTCAGCTCCCGGTCTGCCGATCATTTGGTGCATGTCACCCCCCCTCTACTCCCCACATTTCCTGTCTCTCTTCAGCTGTCCTATAAATAAAGCCAAATGCCCAAAGAAATCTTAAAAAAAAGGAAACTTTGCAGCAAAGTTACCAATGTCACAGCTGCATGCAGGACACTAAAACTGTAAAGTGAGGAAAAAGTCCACGACACTGTCGATCACTTGTGCTTAATTTAAACATCTCGTCTGTAGACGTTCAATAGTTATGACAGATAACAGGTAGGAATTTTACCTGATAAAAACCTCATAACTGGATACAGCCAGCACAAGTGTGTGGGATTTATGGCTTCTATTTATAAAGCGTTATCAAAAACATTGAAGAAAGTTTGAGAGTGTGCATTCCTTCCAGCCCGCCTGTCTCCTCTGTATCATGTGTTTATCAGTTTGTGACCACACAGCAGACGTAATACAGTAACTTTGATTCCCACAAGGTCTCCATCTCAATCCTTGGAAACGTACCCCCCCACTCGCTCCTGCCATTCAATACTGTTTATCTCACCACTTCCTTGTCTTTCTTTCTTTACTCTTCCCATGTGTCACCACCACTCCCCTTCTTATTTCTCACTCTCTCCTCCCAGGGGATGGTGACACTGAGAACCTGCTCACACTCCTCCTCCTCCTCCCTTCTTTTTTTTTTTTATCTGGGAACGGGCTCCTATCATTTCTCTTTCTGTGGCCATCAGATCTTTCCTGCATTGTTGCCCTTCTCCTTTTCATCTGCCTCCCTTTCTTTTCTTTTGTGTTCCCTCCCTGTTTAAAGATGGGCGGAGGACACACACACACACACAATCCCTTCCCACACATTCACATTATAGAGTTAACAAGACCCCCTGAGAGTCTCGGAGCACCAGGGTCAGGTATGTGCGTGCATGCATGCCTGTGTGTCACTCTAGCAGACGAAATAATGGCTTCTGCAAACACAAAAATAAAGCCACTCTTATCTCAGTTTGCCATGAATCCTCCACTTATGAATAAATCTGAATAATTTCGGCTCTTTTTTGGCATCACTGCACAAACACCGGACTTAATAACTGCTCATTATGTCCAAAAATCATTCATTTCCCCAGCGTGGCGTTAAAATCATGGACAGAAATCACCACAACCAACAAGCTCTAATGTGTCTGCTGTCTTTGCTAAACCCAAATCTGAGTCGCCCCTTTGTGTTGGGCTGCGTGTCCCTCTCCTGCCCCTGTGAGAGCGAGTGAGGGGGGGAGGGGGGTCAGTGGGGGGAGGAGAGGGGTTGAACTGGACTACATCAAAAGGCTTGTGGAGATACAGTGGCGCTCATCACTCTACATCCTCCTTTCTTCCTCTCCTCCTCTCGCTGCCCAAATCATTCCCGGCATACCGGCGTTTCAGCGCCCAGTCCGACCAGAGAGAGAGAGAGAGAGAGGGAGAGGGAGAGACCAGGCCGAGGCTCAGACCGTCTCTGCAGGAGAGCTGCAGCAGTTAAAGGATCACTACCCCTAAAACTCAGGCTGGCTCAGAAGAAATCCTCTCCATCAAAACAACCAAGGAGGACAAATCTCCCTCTAAAACAAAGTGCTCAGGTCTGCTGAATCGAATTGAACAATTAATGTGATCTTTCAAATTGGAAATATTGCAAATATAAGAGAATCAAATGATTAACAGACCTTTCTTTGTGATGAAATACTTAAATATGTTAAAGACATGAATGCTTTTGTTTTGTTTTTTTTCAGCTCTAACAACATGTCAGTTAAGGACCAACTTCAACTTAAAGAAGAAAAGTGTGAGTCATTGTCTTTTTTTCTGATTGTCCAATCAGATGAAAGGAGGGGCGGGCCTTCTGTCAGTTTACAATATAACTGTTAGGTTAATGACAGCTAATGATTCGGTGGTTGCCTTAAAAAACAGTAGGAAAAAAAGGCGCAGCGAGCTGCTCTTTTTTAAACGTAGGCTTCAACAAAAAAGGCAGTGCGGTCGCCTCGCGTTTTGCAGGCTGTAAAACGCTCTGTCTGATCGGGGCCTTAATCAGCAGAAAGCTAAGGCCCAACAATTTTGCTGTCGCCATCACAGTTAGAAGGTTCCCGGTTCAAATCTAGGTTTTGGACAAAGTGGGCCTTTCTGTGTGGAGTTTGCATGTTCTCCCCGGTTCCCTCCGGGTACTCCGGCTTCCTCCCAGAGTCCAAACACATGCTCGTTAGGTTCATTGGTGACTCTAAATTCCCCGCAAAGATTGTCTGTCTCTATGTGTAGGCGCTGTGATTGACCGTCGATCAGTCCAGGGTGTACCCCGCCTCTCGCCCAATGACAGCTGGGATCGGCTCCAGCCCCCCTTGAACAGGATAAGCGGTATCGATAATGAATGGTTGGAAATTTACATGGGAAAAAAGGCAAAATATTTGCTGATACTAGCCTCTCAATGCTTCTATCATCTTATATGATAGTAAATGAAAAAAGCATCTTATATGGTTATAAATTGGCTCTGGGAGCTTGTGTCAGCATCTTCTGACATTTTATAAATATTAGAACAATAACTGCGAATGGGAGAATCTGTTTGCAACCCTACAGTAAAGTGTCAGTCAGACACTTTCCCTTTAACACCAATATTTACTTTCTTTTGTTTTTCTTGAGGAAATGGATTTCTTTGAAATTTGTAAAGCTTGTTAAGGCTTTGACACATCGTGCTGTTTTATGTAAAACAGTTGCTTGCCTGTGATGCGAGACAAATTTCTGGTGACAGAATGAAAGCAATCTAATCTGTGAAATCCAACCCAATCCAATTAGTGCCTCTGAATCTAACATTCTAACAAAGTGAAAATTATTATTTGCAAAGCTGAGAACCTCAGCCTGCTGCAGAGTGACTCCAGACAAAGTCAAGGAGCTCCTCTCATCATTGTCTCTCTTCTGAGCATTTCTGAGTAGGTCTTCATGAACATGGTCTCCTGTCTCCTGCATTAATAATCATCCTCCCCAGCAGCGGCAGCAGCCGAGGATGAAGAGTGTGTGTTTCACACTGCAGTGCAGTCACACAGTGGAGGGAGTGGAGTGTGTTGTTGCTCAGCTGCGCAGAGGTTGCAGAGGTGCATAGAGAGACACGCAGAGCTGCTTGAACGTTCAACATTCACACGCCCCAGAGTTTGTTCGCCTGTGGCCCCCGAGGTCCACACACACGCACACACACACACACACACACCCAAGACGCAGATGCTGGATGTGAGCTCAGTGTTCAGAACACACACACCTGCACACTTTAAGACTGTGGAGCACCTCTGGGCCTGCTCTGGCTACTGCTGGGTCCTGTCACACATCACAGGGATCATGATCAGCAGCTGCCTGACAGCTCAGAGGGCGGGAAAACAAGGTGGTTTTGCAGCCTCATGCCCAATATGTTTAAGCAGAATTTCCCATGATGCTATAGGCTGCTTTTTAGTCATTTATACAAGTTTTGCAGTTCCATTATACAGCCACTATAAAACACTAATGAAAGTCCGCATCCTTGTAACCAAATCTTCATAAAAAACAGTCAGAGAGTGTTTAAGAAACAAAGCACCAGCAGGATGCTGAGGAATGCAGATACAATTCCTCCTTTATAATAAGGAGTGGACTGTGAACAGAGGGCGTGATGGGTAATTATGTCTTCCGAGGAGTCATCCCAATCCTTAAAAATTAATCTAGGGTTTTATTTGCCGCTGAAATCTCCAAAATAAATCCTCTGCAGCATCTGTAAGCGATTATTGAGCTTGATTTGTTTTTTTTGTCTGCCTCATTTCGCTCTTTGTTTGGTATACAAGCAGTGGCATAATAAACACTGACTTCCTCATAATGCTAAGAAATAAGATTTTGCAATAACATTCTCATGGTGACACAGATCTCTGCCCTTGTGCTTCTAAAACAGGAGGGCAGTAGTTCTGTGTTGCGTGGGCTGATAGACACCAGCGGGCTGAAACAACAGGTGGGCACAGCGCCATGCAGGAGCAGAATGGGGGCAGCACAAAGAGGGATTGGACAGGGAGTGTGTGTGGACTCCATTATTGACTGTTTGCACGCAGCTGTGATAAGAAATAGAGGCTAAACCACAGTTAAAAGTCAGCTTCGGGGGTTTAAGGGCCCAAAATAGCACTTAATCGGTGGCTTACCTGCGGTTGTATCGTGAGCGCGACGAGAAAAATCACAGCCCGCCGCAGGTGGAGGTGTCCCCGGGGTGGGTCACTCATCATGGCCGTTGATCCAGTGATCTTACGGCTCCTGCTTCTCGTGTCGAGCTGAGTTTCCCCGTGCGCTCTCGCGCTCTCCATCCCTGCGTCAAGGGATTGGGGACAGTGCTGTGCGCTTTGGCGATGCTGGTGTCCTCCTCCTCCACCACCACCTCCTCCTTGCTCCCTGCGTCCGCCCGTCTTCCCAGCTCTCCCCTTCTTAAACCCTGAAACTCCCGCAGAGCCGCTTCATCGCGTCCCAGTCAGAGAAACCATAACTACCTCTGTCTCCGCTTGGATTTATCCCCCCATCCACCCACCCACACACACACACACACATACACACACACCTGATCACCCCTGCCGCTGTGTCCGGAGTGTATTTCCACTGGGAGTGACACATGCACACAAACACACTCCCCTCGCGCTGTATTCCGCCCACCACCTGCGTTAAGAGGCTTTAAAGGTTCAATCTGCCGGCTCAGTTGACTTGAACTCTCATCCTAATTAGCTGCCACTCTCTCTTCTTCTTCTTCTGTCTCTCTTTAAGACTGTTCCATGCGCAGAAAAATATGAACAACGTCTATATTCGTCCGATTTTGTGATGAGCGTGTCCGCGAAACTGCCACCGAAGTTGCGTCTTTCCAGCGGAATGAATTCACTTTGCGCTCTTGTCATCCAAGCGGCTGGTTGGTCATTTGTCAACCCGATACGAAGCCCGGCGGCGACAGAGGCAGTGTGGGAAACAATGAGAGAGAGAGAGAGAGAGAGAGAGAGAGAAAGAGAGAGAGAGAGAGAGCATGGAGGGTGTGTCCTTAGGCAGGGAATATCCGTCTTTCTGCTCTTGTTAGGACGGTTCCCAGCGCGCACCCTCATCCCTCTCTCTCTCACTCTGTACACACTTTGAACAACTTGTAGACCAACCAAAGAACATTCTGTTTTTCTAACCATGTCACGTTTACACATGGGATTACCCTCAATGAGTTTCACTTCTCTTTTCCAGGTTTTCTGTTCCCTTTCTCTACCTTTTTCTGCACCTCCCCGGCTCCTCTCCTCCAGTTTCAACCCTCTGCTCACTTCAAAGCTCCGCCATGCCAATTAACTGTTTTTTTTTCACAGTTTAGCTCGGGCTCGAGTGGCCCCTTAATGGGAACGTTTCAAAAGGCCTTCATTAATTAAAATACCGCTACGGATGAAGACGGTCAAGTTATTCACAAAATCAGCTGAGGAAAATGTTTTCTCCTGTGAGTGATCCGCTTTTACGCGCATGCGTTTGGCACACGTGGCGCAGGTGCCCAAAAGCAAACGCCCCTACCTGCTGAGTGCTTCCTTCTGAAATGAGATAGTCAACCCCACATTTAAGATAAAGCTTGTTCCGACAGCTGCTGGCCTCTGAACTGTGCGCACATGCCGCTGCTTAATGATGCCGCACGCTGCAAATAACTGGGTGAGCGCATAAATATAAAGAAGAACTGTAGGCTGGTGTGTAGGCAGCTTTTAAATATTGGCACCGGTCACATGGCATACTTTCCACATCTGACTTCCAGTGCTCGTCTTGTTGGACCCAGGACCTCCACACAATGTAGACCTTCTTCATCGGAGGGAATCTAATGAGATGCTGCCTCCCTCCCTCCCTCCCTCCTCTATCTTAAGGTCTATCACAGGCTTGTTGCTCAAGAGCTTCCCTGACAACCAGTGGTGTTTCCGCGGCCCGGCGATCTACAGTGACCCCGGAGCGGAACAGAGGGCTCTTGAGGAGCAGAGGGGTGATTTGCATAGAGGAGCCTGTGACCTCCAAACGCGAGCTGAATTCTAACCAACCAACCGGAATCGCAGAGACGTCACTGCACACTTGGGTGGAGGGCTCAGAGGCCAACGTGCGCGTGGATCACCTGAGGAAATGTCACCAAAAACCTGCAACCAGTACACGCTGTGGGTCTTCTTCCTTAAATGGAAGTGTTGTGCGTTGTGTATTTGGCGCCATCTAACGGTCACGTGTGTCCTTATGGGAAGGAGATTCTCTTGTTTCTGTCCAATCACATCAGCAAATGATGTGAAAACTCTGACATATTAAATCTAACAAACATGGCTGCACCATTCTATTATGACTGACCCACTGTGACCATCTGTGGGTAGTGAACTATGACCCCCTGAGACCAAAAACTCCCATGGCACAAGACTTCATACATGTGCCCATGGACGCAGATAGTCAACATCACATGCTGATACTGTCTTAGAGTGGGTGTTTGATCTCATAGACTCCAACTCATTCCCACTGGATAAGTTGCCTTCCAGTTCCTGCAACTGAAAGATCACTGTGTTGGTGAATGGGAATGCACCAGGCAAGTTGCCAGCAGCATGCGACACACACACACACACACACACACACACACACACATACACTCACGGCGCCCTGGTGGCTAAGGTCAGCCCTTTCTCAAGGCAAAATAAGGGAGTGAGGAAAGGCTTGGGAATCTACAGAAGAATGTGCATTTCTGTGTACACGGCTGAGCTGACCTGCAGACAATTACTCAGGGCACAGTTTAAGTCCACAACAGGGAGGCCCCTGTGTGCACTGGGCACAGTAGATAGTGCGAGTCTAAATTAAGCGTTTCAGGCCTAATTCACACAGCAGTCCACCCAAACACTCATGAATCCAGCCTTTGAGGGGAGGTGGTGGTCTTCCTTGGCATCTAATTACTCTGCAAACTAGCAGTGTGTGCAGGCTGCCCGGGGCCTTTGAGGATTCGCTTCAAAACATACAGTCGGCATTTGCTAATTGGCAAACTGGAGACAACTGTAAACACGGGAGATACTGTACACATTTGCATTCATTAAATATTTGTTTAAACACTAATTACTCCTCATACAATAAGACCTACAACATAATCATTTCTTCACTATGTTAATTTGAGAGCTTTAAATTACAGCGCCTCTGCAGATTATGAAATCTTACATTGAGCAAATAATTTACAACCAAGTTACAGTGAATGATGCTACCCATAAAGATATAGTAGCTCTCCCTCAAGTGATGTATAGTATTGAAAAGCTGCTTATATGCCTGCTAAATGAATACTTTTTGACAATTATATTTGACTGATACCGTAAAACACAATACTTGTCATACTTGAGTATTTCACGCCGCAGTAGTGGTTTTACTTAAGGACCCGAGTACTTCTTCCACCACTGGCTACAATGCTGTCATAAAAGTGCAGTTTAAATCAGCTACTTATTTCTTTACATTCTTACTAGAGATGTTCCTGATAATGCATACCTGGACTTATGGATACCTGGAGTATTTGCCGATACAGAGGTCCCCTCTGATCCTTGTGCTATTAGAAATAGATAGATTGTGTGAAAAACACCTGACAAATGTTTATAGCTTTACCTAATATTACACTCATTGCTAACTCCAAACTGTTGCTTGTTAGTCACAAGATAGTTGTTTTTGGGCCTAATTGTATACTGCCAGATACAGCAATTAAGGCAGCATCAGAGGCCGATACCACAAGGCTAACTCGTATGACTCCCATGTGTTCAGTGAACATGCTTTACATGAAAAACTCAAATCCACAGAGCAGACTGATTTGTCTTATAAAGTGGAATTTGTATTTTGACCCACATCAGCTGCACTGCTATAGATGTGTTCTCATGGCTGAATAAGTACATTCATTATTTAGAAAAAAAGAGCAAATTTTCATTCAAGCAGTTTCAGCTTTTACCAAATGATGACCGAGGAAACTTCTTAGTATCTGTTGTCTGGCTTCGGAATGACTTTAAAGGCTAAGAAGAGACAGATGAAGGAAATGCTACAGCAATGTGTGCCAGCTCAAGAACAGCCGGTAAATGATGTCGTCTAATAGATTTAGGAAAAGATAATCAACGTCTGGTTTATTGCATCGAGCAGAGCACAAAGGCCAAATAGAGATAAAAATGGTTTGTTCGGGCATGAACTGTGTACTTCAAAGCACAAATTGAAAGAGACCGCAATTGGTTTAATTCAGAGGCAGAAGGGACTTGATGTTTCGAACAGTTTCATCCCATTTTCTAATAAAATCAGACTGATGGTCATTTTTATTTTTTCTTAGGCCAAAGAATCAAAACCCACTGGGTATAAGTTTTGAGAATGAGAACCCTTCAGCAGTCTGATGAATGCGCTAACATCAGCATCCTGTGAGTGAGCAGCCAAAGCCTTCTGTTGCCGTGACCTCAAGGCCTTTCTCTCTCTGCCTACACATCTCAAAAGGAAATTTCTTAATCTAATGTTGAAGATAAATTTTGGTTGTAACGAAAGCCTTAAAAAGGCCCCTGTTGTTTTTAGCAAATGGATTAATGCACCTGCACTAGCAGATTTTCTTTTAGGGTTTAAAGTTTTAGCAAAATTCAAGACACAAAAAAAGTTTAAGTGGGCACAAGAAAATAAAAATCCTTATTTACAATTAGTAGATGGGTTGCTTGGAAAAGTATCTACTACTACAAATGTTTGGCCCATTAACACATCCCTTAACCTACTCCTGTGCAACAGACCATAACATCAGTAATAGAATAAAGTAGATTTATAGCACCATCTGTCGGCCAAATAACTCCCACTGCAACATGACACATACAAAGTGAGGCAGGTCTCTCTGTCGAAGAAAAGTTTTAATTATAAAAAGAAAATAGCTCCAGGTACAATGTCTGGTGGACCAGACCCTGGGTGCAATGCTTAATGACAAACAGTAAAAAACAAAGGAAACATCAAGTTGCTAATAAAACTGACTTAAGCCTGATGGAGTAATTCATTATCAGTAGGGTGCAGACCTCCCGTTGCTGCACCTGACTGAAACTTTGATGCCAAGAGTGAATACTTACATGAAATCCTGGAAGGAAATGAAACCGTCATTGCTGCACCAATCAACAAATATCAATTTCTTTAAAAAGTTTTCATATTTTTAAAAAGACTAGTGTGTGTGAGAAAAGACCGGTTCTGATTGGGGTTATTTCTTAGCGAATGAGATCTTCATGGCGTTCGCTTGTGTGATCTTAAAGCCTTGTAGTGCGTCACGTGCAGCGCCGGCCTGCACTTCATTCTCAAACTCCACAAAGGCGATGTCGTGGCGACCTGGGACCAGACGCACCTCCTTGAACCCGGGGAACCTGAGCACACAACAAGCACAGGCTCAGCATTTAGCAGATAATACAAATACAAAACTGCAAAAATTATATTCAGTAAAGCAGCCGCTACTGACTGGTTGAAGAGCATGGACAGCATGAGCTCGTTCGTCTCCTCCGGCAGGTTGGTGAGGAAGAGGATGTGATTGGGGGGATTTTCTGCGACCTGTGAAGATAAAAGTTAAGGAGTCAGAACATAAACACCAAGACAAAAATATAGCATTTAACAACAAATAACACGTTACAGAAGGCACGCTACCTGCTGGGGCATTTGTCCAGGCATCTGTCCGGGCATCATTTGACCTGGAGGCATGGCACCCGGGGGCATCTGGCCAGGGGCCATACCTGGAGGAGGCATCATGCCAGGAGGAGGCATGTAAGGTGGCTGGCCTGGTATGTGCATCATACGGGGAGCCTGGCTCATGGGCGGCATTCCCTACAGAGTGGGAAAGAAACAGTTGTGAGCACAACTACCACTTCTCCATTTGCCTCTGCTAAATCATCAATATTCACTTCAAATGTTATAACAGGTAGGCTTATTCTGATGTATGATAATACTGTGCTAATTTTAATTCAAAGTTGTTTTCTATCAGCACAGCTTTCTAAATATAACAGGGGTGAGTGAAAGAGTAAGTTTGAATGATTTGAGTTGAAACACATTTACCTCTCTGACCCTTGCTCTTATTGTTGTACTTTTATTTTGCACTCTTTACAGTCTTACAATCTATTTGTTCTAAAGCACATTGCAACTTTTCTTGGAGACCTGCACTTTGGCCATAAGATGAAACATTTGACACCGTTTCATCTTACAATTTCCCAACAGTTAAAGGGAGGAAAAGGTCAATCTTAATCCTGTAACTCAGAAATTACAATAGTTTGCTACTCTGTCTACATTTGTATACTCAAGGTCAGTGGTGAATGCTTGATAAAATGTGCCTGACAATTTGTTATGAAAAATTAGAACCACCATTTCCCTACTTACAGGCATGGCAGCAGGCACTCCAGCAACCATAGGTGCGGCCGCTCCTGCTACACCCTTCTTCGCTCCACCTGCCTCTGGTTTAACCTTCTTCTTCTCTTTTTTACGGTCTCGCTCCACATAAGTCCCCTTCATCTTAGCAATAATGTCAGAGTCCTGCTTGGCATACTGGATACGCTGTAGGAAGAGAGATAATTCAGGATCAGAATGCATGTCAGAGGATACAGTTTATAGGTTTCAGAAGTTGTTCAACATTGTTTTGCACGCTTTATTCTGTGCAAAGCGTGTCAGTAATGTGGTATTCACTATGGTTAACCTACCATGGGTTTGTCGTAGAAAGGAAAGCCCTGCATGGATCTCAGAGCATTGGAGGCGCTATTAACCTCCTTGAAAATAACAAAAGCCTGACCCTTCATCTTCATGTTGCGTGCGACCAAAATGTCCAAAATTTGTCCAAACTGGGAGAAGATGGCGTACAGCGATTTCTTCAACTCTGCAGAAACAAACAAAATAAAACCTTGAGAAACCATAGGTTTTAGATTTCTTTGTATTAAACTGAAGCCAGAAAGTGAATGCTTATAAGCTGAGGATTGACTTACCATCTTTCTTGATTTTCTCATTCAAGTTGTTGATGTAGATTGTATGATTTAGCCGTACATCTGTAGTGGCCATGTTTGAACCTGCGTGTGAGTAGTTGGAGAAGAATACCTTGAAAATGTTCCTTTTAAACAACTTACAAACCACCACCGCAAATGCCTAATCGCAAAGCAGCTAGCTAGCAACGTTAGCAAGCAACTCTCGAACCTGAATAACGTGGGGTGAACGTTAGCCAAAAGCTAGCTAACTGTTAGCTATAGCAAAGAGCCATCTAATGCTTGGTATGATACCCCTTACTGTACAAAAAAGATTAATTATGGTATCTAACTCCAAAAAACGTTTGCGAAAGCTCTTGAAAACAAAAGTGATGTAATTGCTAAGTTTATTCCGCTCGGTGTGGAAGGAAAATACTCACCTCGGAATGATGAATGGAAACCCCGGCCGTCCCAAATCCCGTTCTCTGTTCTCGCGTTATGAAGCAACGCCGAGGCCGTTTCCGGTGTTAAGCTTTGTTCTGTGTCCCATCAGATTCTGTGACCAATGCTAAAGTTTTAAACGTATCTTACGTTCTGTATGATGATAGCTGCTGCAACCAAGTTATGGTTACAGTTTTTAATATTTACACAATTTAGTGGCATGGTCCCACAAAATACAGTCGAGCAGCGGAGGGCGATGTGACGCGTTACCGTTGGTGAGTTAACCAACAACAAACACGACGAAGAAGAGGAAGGAAAATGCTGCCAAATATGGGTAAAACACCGGTGCGGCTAGGTGGCTGTGCTAGTTTGAGGAGTGGGTCTACGGCGACGGGCCAATCACTTTTGTGTGAGTTAAAAACGTTAACAGGAGACTATCATTTATCAACGGTCAACACGCCTACGCCAATAGGCTTTAACAACGAGCTGAGATAACTTTACAAGATATGGTTGTAGCTGCTAACGTTAGCTTAGTTGATGGAGGTAGGAAAGAGTGAAAGGTGGGCGGGTAGGTTGTGAGCAACAGTGTTTGTCAATAGTATTCGCAACTGTCAAGAGATAATGTAACTTCCCTCTTTGCAAAGACGCTCAAAATACTAACCAACTGACCCTCTTTTGTCATCCAAAAGGCGCACAGAAAAGATGTCAGTGGAGTGCCCAATGTCCCCACCACTTCCACTTCCACCTCCTCCTCCTCCTCTTCCACCACCTGCTCAATGTCCACCACATGCTCCAGGTCCACTTTCTCCATCGGCCTCAGCACCTAAGAAAAAGCTGTTTCAGACTATAGCTAGTAGCAGGAGTCCTGTAGAGGGGAACCACACTGAGGCGCGCATACTGCTCACTCAAAGAGAGTCCTGGTGAGATATACAGTGAAAACACAAACTTTTCTTCCACATAACATCTATTTAGTTATAATCTGGATAACGTCTGCACCTCTAGTAACAGCTTTATTAATGCACAGGCTGCTTGTTAAAAAAACCCATGAACCTGGTAATAAGTGTTATGTCCAACATCTGACACATGTGGCTGACAGCTGTGTCAGATGTCAGAACTCAGTTATTCCTGTAAACAAGTGAACAGAAACACTTAAATTATTAGATGCACTTGCACAATCCAATCCAAATATCCTGCTATCAACCCTACCTTTGTGAACCGTCTAATACTTTTGTCAACATTGAAACAGAGGTGTAGTCAGCTCTATTGAACTCCATTGTATTTTAATGTGTATGTGCGGTGTGTTTATATACTGTGCTTCAGTTTTAGGAAGGACCTGCAGTGGATCCTGGTGAACACATACGTGCCCTCCCTCATCCAAGATGGTCCACAGTAAGTCCGCAAACTCATTCAGTCTAATTATTCTCAACTCAACAACTTATGTAAGAAACACAAAACTATTACCCCAACTGCTGTACAATGGGGCTATTGTGTGATGTGTTGGACCTGATTGCTGTCACCTTTGAGTAATTAAACATGACACATTTGTCAGGGTGTGACTGTGAGTGAGTTATACATTTACCCTTTAGGTGTGGTCTGGTGGCTTTGTGGATGTCGGCTCAGCTTCGACAGCCACAGCTGAGTGTCAGCATGGAAACTGTTGTGCAGACAGCACTGAGCCGAGGATACACGGCACAGGGGGAAATGTTTTCAGGTAAAAATAAAAGTTATTACATCCCCTGTTTCTGTTTTAGGGGAAGTACAAGTTTTCTGAGCACCAAAAAGGCAAAAGACATAGCTTGACAACACTAGGTGGTGCCTGAAGTGCAAACATTAAACTGAAACAGACTTGAGGTACAAATTGCTTTTTCACACCGTGTTGAGTTTATGGCGTCGTCTTTATGTTCTCATTAATACTTTTATTTTGTCAGCTGACAACATGGCCCTGCTAGCAGAAGAGGTATGTGGCTGTAAGGCTGAACTGCTGTCGGGGGGATTAAGTGGTAAAAATGCTGCGACCATCATCACTCACCTGTGGGGCAGACAGCCTGTTCTCATCCCGTATCCAACACCCAAACAGAACAGCCAGAAGGGTTGTTCTGAGGGAGAAGAACATTGTTCTGAGGTTGTTTTTTTGACTCCTACTGATGTTGATGAATGAAAAGTTCTAGATTAAAGGACAGAATTCCTTGACAGTAATGTACAGATATGATGAAGATTTCAACCATGAGCCGTGCCAGCGCGGCGGCCACAGGGCCCACTGGGCGGCCGCTTCAGGTAAGACTGGATAGTTCAATGACCACAGGGGAGTTTCATAAAGCAAGTCTTGATTTAAAATTGACAAATGATCAATCTTTTTTTTTCAGACTCAAATCTGTATCGCTGGTGTTAAATATAAACATTCATGTAAAGATATATTAGATGCAACATGCTATTAACGGGGGTTGCACAGTGGTGCAGTGGTTAGCGCTGTCGCCTCACAGGATCTCTCTGCACCCTTAAAGCCTCACCATGCCACACCTTGTGTATTTGTTCCAGGAGTTCTCCTTGGTTTAGAGGCGAGCATTAGCAAAGAGCACACTCAGCCTGACCCCACTCTGCCCTGGCTCCACCTCGCTTCTGACACCAGCTCTCCCTGTCCTGTCAGTAGCGCAGCAGCCAAAGAGGTTTACATCCTGGCTAAGCAGGGAAAAAGTCTGCGCTACCAGCTGTGGAGTTTGGACAGCGTCGCTCAGAGCAACGAACAGCTGAAGACGATAGACCCTCAGAGAGCGAATGATGGGACCCAGTATGTTGTTCCTCCAGGGGGAGTGGAGGCCGGGCTGGCTGGAAAGGCAGTGTTGCTTCACACAAGGACACAGGAGCAGAAATGACACAGGACAATGTTTGGAAAGAAATGGATGTAGCGTGCAGCTTCTGAGACTCTGCTGAGCGGCATCACAATGAAATGTGATCGATACAACAGCTCAACACATTTTACTTTTTACAATCTGATATCTGCATCCAATCAGATATCTTTGAAAGGGCTATAAAATTTGAACTTTCATATTACATTATTGATACTGTATTTATTGAATTGAGTTTTTTTAAGATGTCACTTTAATATCTCAAACTGTATTAGCAGGTGGTCTTTGTGCACAATGATGCATTGAGATTGCATTTTCTGCAATATTGTATTTTGTTCATTAATGTGAAAAGAAACTTTCATTCACTGGATAAAACAGAATTTCTTATCAGGTCATTTTATGACTTGTAAGTGTCTATAAAAAACACTCCTTTCACAGTGTGACATAAGCTTTCATGATACAAGATTCGTCTTATCTCCCAGTGTAAGCTAGATTCATTAGCTATATTTAAAAGCTTTTAAGAAGAACAGTTGTCGGTTCATACAATACATTCATTGTTTAAATTCTGCATTTTGTCATCTTGATTCGCTGCCAACCTGTAAATGTTCTTGGATATTCAGGAGAAGAAATATAAAGATAAATATTTAGACATTGAAAACAATGTAGGTTCAAGATTAAGAAACCCTGAGAACAAAAAACAAACTCTGAAATTTCTTATTTCCAGTTTATTGCAATCACTGACTTGGGAATTAATCAGCTTTCAATGTGTTTTGCGACGTAAAATACACTGCCTTTTTAAAATACAAAATTTGGTGATGAATCCAGTTTTCTTCGACTCCTGAAGCAGCGCACAGTTTGAAACCTCAGTTTTTACAAATATATAGAATTTGTGGGCAAAGAATTATAACACTTTGTAAACACGTTATTATTCCCCTCTCTCCTGGTATGTTTACTTTTCAGAAGTAAAAAAAAAACTGCTTTAATTTGAATTCCAATTTCATGAGGTCAGGTATTTGCGTTCACTAACCTGCCACATTCCAGTCCAGGAACGACAGCCATGAAGCCCTGACTTTATATCTAAATATAACAATGCTGCTTCGTTGTAAACTTTCAATCTTCATACAAAAATTCAAACCAGCAAACCTCTTTAGTGTAACTAAATCAAGTTATTTTTGTATTCGATTACACATCATCCTTTCAATCATAAGACACGTTAAAAATTTCCAGTTTCGAGATGCAAGTTGTTACATAAGTGAAACCTCACAAATGCCTTAACAGACTGATCAGTTTAATCACATAAATCCAGTTTCCTGTCACCCTTTACATCACTGTTAAATTCTCTGCAAATCCAAATCAACACTGATCAGAGAGGATGAAGTGATAACGGCTAATTAAATTCACGTTCAACTTCTAAACGATGGCATCTGTAAACCCAGCACTCATCTGCTGCTGCTCCCAATCTTAAAACCACGGAGGCACCGCTTGTTTTGTTCAATGGCTTTGTGAGGATCCATAGTGCAACAAATGTTCCAGACAAACATGGCCGCCAAGCTGCTTACTGTACAGTTATAGGGGGGGAAAATTCACTGCATTATCATACAAAAATCCAGATTCAGAAAAACATACAAGAACTTTGGGATTAAATCAGTTTACACTTTGGTGAACTCTTTGGAAGAAAGTCCACTGAACTGGAATGATCAAACAGCTTTAGGCACAGAAAATAGTCCAAACAAGGTAAGGAGGTTAAACCAAGGCAAAGAAATTAAATTAAATTGTATATACACACCGAGTTAGTTAACACATGGTCTGACCAGTGTTTTAGTGTTAAAGATAGCTCAACATCAAAAGTGGTCCATGAGAAAACCCATTAACCCCTTGCTCCTCGAAGGCTGCGTGGAAAAGGTTTCACGCCTCTGGAGTTGCTCTGGATCAAGTTCAAAGTGCAATGCGCACCTCTCACCAGCAGAGGGGGATGCTCATGAGGGAAAAGAGTGCATATTTTCAGGAAAATGTTTTGAGAACTGTATTCTCTTAAAATAAGACAGTCAATGTGAAAAAATGTACAATCCTGCATTAAATTCTCCCTCTTTTCTTTCCACCACTGTTCATCCCACAGTCCCACAAATGGAGCATGATGGTGGCCTTTGGCATATTCCACTTTGCAATAGAAACCCTGTGCTTGTCTTAGTCTTCTTCTCACACGTTTCAACTGGATAAAGACACTTGGATCATGGCTTAGGTCATGAAAAAAGTCATCATCATGTCGGTGGTTTTCTCAGTCTTCTGTCGTTGTTCAAATTCTCCAGACATCTTCCACCAATCAAACAAATGTTTAGTTTGCGTCTCCTCTGAGTCCCTCTTTCAAGGCGTCTGTGGGAGCATACTGCTGAGGATGTCTATTAGGTTATCCAGTCCCCACAAGTAGCCGTCCTCTCTGTTGCCCTCCACCCAGGGCGTTCTGTGATCCAGCTTCCGAGGCTCCGGCAGGGGGACAGTCTTCCCGAAGTCGATCATCCACACTCGGGCCTTCCCCGAGGCATCGTGCACAAACAGCAGCGAGCTTCCAACAACCTGCGACGGAGAAACCAGTGGGACGGGTGAGTTTAGGTGTGTGCGATTTGTCACAGAAGCTAATGACGGTCTGATATCTAAAACAGGTTTGTGTAGGAAGCATGAAAACTGTGTGTGTGTGTCAGTGTGTCTCACCTCATGTGACCTAAAGAAAGGTGACTGCTCGAGGGCAGATCGGAGTTCTTCCAAACGCTGCAGGTACAATTTCTGTGAAGCGAAAGATAGAGAGATTTAGGGCATCAAATGCAGTTGCTGATTATTACACTTTAAAAACCTTTGTCTGTAAAGTTACATGAAGCTACTGCCAAAATATGGCTAACTTAGCTTAGCATAAAGACAGGAAAAGGGGGAGATTGCTAGCCTGACCCTGCCTGAAAGTAATCTGTCATCAGCACCTCAAAAGCTCGCACTAAATAACACAATGCATCTTCATGTTTGTCAGTTTAAATGCATGCAAAACTTGGTTCAAAGTTATAATCTCGAAGACCTCAGTTTCGTTGTGTTTGGCAGCACCTATGGTGATAAACGGACAGTGTTGCACAAGTCACGTCCACGGTTGGCTCCGGTTGTAAGTCTTGTTTTTCCTCGCTGACGGTCGCTTTCCTTTTTAGACTGTTTGCCTTCATCTGAGCGTCAAATTTGTTTCTTCTTCTTTGGATTTGCACTTATTTTTGAAGTCGTATCTGTAGTCATCAATCTTTTTTTGTTCAGCCATAGTAGATTACTGTTTACTCGCAACACTTGCAGAGACCGGAAAAGCAGCCGCTTAGCTCCGCCTACCCTCCCTGGCAGACCAACCACTGCTGGCTGATGGACAACGCGTCACTAACTGGGCGCCGCTTGTGATTTTTTTCTGTGAAAGTAGCAGCAGACACCCAGTCCGTAATTCTACTATATACTGTCAGTGGACCATAGGCTCAATCACCATTACGTTACCTCATTCGGCGATAGATAGGAACCTAACAGACATTTATTTAAATGAAAATCTTCGACATTATCACTTTAACAGGGGGCCTAAGTACCAAACACTTTCTTGGTCAGCACTTGTCTCTAGGAAACAAGCAGAGATTCTACTGTTCCCAGATCAAACAAACAAGATCAAAGCGTTAGTGAGTGACCTTTAGAAGTGCCAGTAAGTGGATTTATGCAAGCTAAGCTAACCAGTATCTTGCTGTGGCTGTGGACATGTGAGCTGCGTCATCTAACTCTCTGCAAGAAAATAAATAATTCGATTTCTTAAAATATTTCCTGCAAAATAAAAACTTTTGCATTACAAAAAATCAGCAGTGAAAATAACATACCAGAATCTGAGTGTTGCCACCCACAAAGTCCTCCAAGGCCTGCATCACCTGCTCCCTGTGCTTCGTCTTCTTAAAGTTGGTGTTGCAGGTTCCATCAGATTTCTGTGAGAAAAAGAAAACATATTATTATTCTATCAGTATTCCTTATTTGTAAGTGCAGTACATGTGTGGGGCAACAACATATAGTAACTTTCATGCAGTGTCACGGATGGCAGCTTGTTCCACTGGAAAAACGCCGCAGCAGGCTCCTATAAATGCTCAGTGTGTCATCAGTTGTTTCCATTCACGTCTGAGTAACATGCAAATCTACAGTTATTGGTGCGGCCTGATAACCAGCCCTGGATTTCTTTTTGACAGAGCAAACAGGCCCCTTTATGGCTCCACATGCAGCTAAAACTTTAACAGAGTGTTCTTCATTGCCAGTCGAGCATGTGTGGTCTATCCAGTGATTAGACTGATAAATATTTACTCCCACTGCTTGGTTTAACTACCTGCACCTACAGGATGAACTCTCACCTTAATGCCTTCGATGCGGAAGCCCAGGGTGGCTGTGGAGCTGAGTGTCTCCCTCCACTGCATGTATCTGGGTTTGAGGACTCCCTGCTGGGCCCTCTCCTGCTCTGTGGGGGCCCCAGGGTCCACTGCCACCATCTTGTCATACATGTCCTTCCGTAAACGCGGTCGCTCTCTGGCTTTAATAAGCTCCTCCTCCAAGTACGTCCTGAAAAATAAGGCGGTAAGTTTAATTTCTTTTTAAAATTATAACTGTTTTAAAACGTTTTAAAACTATTTAAATAATCAGCACATTCTTCTTCCCGTGTCGAGTCTTACCTGCTGCCCATCTTACAGTCCATGATAGAGGGGGAGTCAAAGTCGGCCAGCAGGTCGTCCATCAGGTTGTAGTCCTGCTCGTCTCTCTGTACCACGCCATAATAACCAGGCACGTAGGGGCGCAGCGTGTCCTTCATCAGCTGCTGCAGGCACTGCTGCTCACACTCACAGTACTTCTTCAGCAGGCGTCCATACTCCCCCGCCTGGAAGTTACCTTAAAGAAGGAGCCACACAGAGCGAAGATTAAAGACTGAAGACAAAACAATGCATGTGTAGGGAGATTGTGCATGGTTGTGTTAACTGCATATTTATGCATACCTGCATGGCCAGCTAGCTGCACCCAAGGGTAACGCTTCTTGAAGGACACAACAAAGGGGGACCAGTGAACCATGGTCTTCAATTTCTGCCAGGACTTATTCTGAAGGGAGACAAAACAGCAAAGAACGTCATCCACTTCTGTCTTCACAAAAGTGACTTAATCTTAATTAATCAGCCGTCTGGCTTCCCTTCTTCAGAGCTAAACACCAGCCGACGGGATGATTACTCATTAAAGGAAAACACACCCTGCACTGAGCACATAGTGACACACACCTGAGTAGACATTGGACAGACCCTCCCCTTTAGCCAAGGTCAGGTGCACAACCTACGTGACACAAAGCCCATTCATAAAACATTTACCAGAGTCGCCAGGGTGGTGTCGTAAAACAGAGCCTTACTGTCCGTAACTGCATGTGCAAGAGTGTGTGCATAATGGTTATCTGCATTGGGAAACACCAGAGCAAGGACAGTTTGCAATAGGGGCTCTTTGACGCATGCAACATGGGCGGGACATGTATGTGTGGGAAATCACAACAAACGGACAGCCAGTTTAGGATAGGAATGTGTGTGTGTATGTGTGTTACATTACAGACTCTCACTCCTACAGTGTGTTTTATATGCAAATAAATGTTTAACAGAAACAGAGTGACAAAACTGAGGTGAAGATATGAGTAATAAAATACAGGGACACAAGGCAATGATAATAATAAAGATAACCTTTTTATAACTATATAGCGTCTGTGACTGTGCTTCTCTCAGCCTGGCCTATCTCTGCCATGTTTACATGTCTGCCTATCATCTCATGCATTCTTTCCACAGCTGCTCTGTTGAAATTCTGTCACAATAAAACAGTGTTAATGCAGGAATACGCACACACACAGCGGAAACAGACGGTCCGTGTTTAACTTAGACGTCAAACACTGAGTTTAAGGAGCTGTTTTGTAAATATTTGAGTGCAGAATTAAGACCGGAAAGAGGCTGCTCTGCGTACATGTTGTTTAGTTTGTCTTGTAGCTGAAGAAATTGCTTATTAAACATCATCCCAACTATAAACGGCTACTTATACAACATAAAATGCAGGTTATTCTAGTTCTTCCCATCATTACTCCTTCACCAATAAATAAAGTCTTGAAGTTCTGGATTCAAAAAGTCAAAAGGAGAGGAGACGATAAGAATTTCCGACTGCCTTCAACAGCTGCTGTTCCTCCGTCGGTTCCTCATGATAAAACTTTGTGCAACAGGTTTGTGCCCCGTCACACAGCCGGTCGACGTCAGGGGTTCATAAAGACACAAGAGGCCGAGAGTAATGAGAGTGAGTACTAGAAGACACCTGTGAGCTGAGCCTTCAATCGCATCAACAGATTAACCCCCAGGTTACCTCTTGTCGACTCAGGACAAAGAGCAGTGATGAAACATGTGAACGCTGAATGCATTTCACTTAAATTCGCAACTCGGACGCAACTTTTTGCAACACGAGTTGATTTCCTCTTTATTATTTTGACCTGTTTCAACACTCCTGAATCAAACCAGACAGTTTAGGACTTGCATGAGAATGACGGAGCATTCAAGGTCACATCTCTCTGCAATTTGCCAGGGACAATCATTCGTGAAGCACCCTCCTACGTCAATGGCCAATTTGTCCCGGTGAGGGTGAAGACATCCCGTGTCCCGATTTCTATTGGTGCTAACAGATCTGCGGTTTGGTTCATTTGGTACGGACAAAAGGAAAACAGTGATGCACTGTTGCATTTTTCCTGCTCACACTGATTTTTGACTAAACATTTTGTAAAGACTGACAGGTAACTCTCTGATTGGACGATTGTTTTCTTCCACCAGCAGTGCATCATCAGGATCTACGATCTAAGTTTACGCAGCACTTGAATGCATCACAAGTCTGCAAATGAAGCACGTGTCATTATGAATAATGGCTAACAGGCAGAGACACGGCAATAGGGAGACGTCTAGTACAGGAATGATTTTGGGACTACTTTTCAAAGCACTCACTGAACTGTCAAAGTACACTTAGTAAGATACAAGCTCAGCAGTTTGAACAGCTTTTGACCTATTAATAAGGGAAAATACTGCGCTGACGTACATATGAACGAGGTTAGTAGGCTTTTAGAGTGAACTTGGCTCAAGTTCATTTAAACCATACTAAAAAGGTAACGTGTGAAATTAGACATTTTGGTTGTGATTTTTAAGGCAACCTTCATTTGGTTTCAACTTGACGCTGAAAATATCCTGAACACTTCCTTGACATTCCAGCACGTATCGTCCACTCCGTGCCGTGTTTACAGCAGGACAGTTAAATCCAAACCGAGCAGAAAAACATCAGAGTAAAAACCACCATCCTTAAACCTTGTTCCACATAAAAGATAACAAGCATTCATCTGCAGACACTCGGCACAGTAAAACTGTCAGCAGTGTTTGGCGTCCAAAGTGCTGCTGTGAGCTATAATTACGAACCTGTTATGTAAAGCTCATAACATAAGAATCTGTCAGATAGTACCATGTCTCAGCTCTCCAAAACAAACACATGTGCTTTAGACATGCTTACGATTAGTTTTTAAAGTGACAGGATCAAACTGAAAACAGTATTTCCCCTTAAAAACACCAACACTGGTTAAGTAACGCAGCCTTGATCAGTGTGCGTTTGTAGTTGAGGTGCACTTCTGTCATTTCTTGGATGTTTGCTCATATGAAAACATTATGCAATGTAGTGCTTTGACATCAACGATATATTTAGGAAGACCGTGTGTATACCGGTAACTGCTAAATATAGATGTTCCCTGCCCGCTGGACCGATATACTGTAAACACACAAATATCCATTTCAGGTATGGTCAACACTGTACTCCAAAAACAATCTCTTGAAATAGGTTTGTGGTCAATCACAAATGTGTTCGCCACAATACCTTTGTTTCTTTGCTACTATCGGATTCATTCGTCCTAATCAGTGAGGGATGAAGGACCCGGGGGTGACAGGGGAAGCAGACACCCTCTCTTCTTTCACTCTTCAGCCTCTCTCTCTCTCTCTAATTGCTTCGAGCTGACAGCTTAATGTGTTTCCTCTGCGGGGTCAAGTGCATCTGACTACATTAACCAGATATTCTGCTAATAGTTTTCTGGACACGGAGGCGTCTTTTTTTAAAGATGATAAATGCTGTGAACCGGCCTGTTGTTTTTTATTTCAAACTGTGCAAACTGCGCAGACTCTGCTGCCTCATCCTCTCTCTCTTCATCCCACACATCGCAGCTTTTTTAAAACACTCAGGTCACATATAACATCTCTCAGTCATCTCCACCAACTCTGCTGTCTCTTTTATATAACTCGCGAATACATAACACGCAGAATGTTGCATTTGTTTTATAAGCTTCCTCTTCAGTCCCAAAAGCTCCTTGTATGCGTTGCTTCTTATATCAGCTGGTAATATTCAGATGTTACAATATAAGAAAGAGGCAGCTACACTCAGCTGCCAAGTTTTTGTGCAAACTGTTGCATTTTGTTGTAGCTCGGTGTAGCTAATAAACTGAGTGTGTGTTTGTCTAAATTCAAGTGTGAGGCTGCAGAAAGTACGACAGCCTAAAGCATGATGATCCTGCTGGTTGGCTTACTCACTACTTAACCCAGATAAAGAGATCATCACACTGGACTAACTGCATACTATGTGCCCGAGCGCCGTCACATACTGCAACAGCAACACCAGGCTGCCATATCAATCACATGGCATTTGGATACGCAAACCCGTCACCAGCATCGGATAGGATCTGCCCTCATTACACGTGACGTTGGTAAATAGCATTCGACAGTCGGAGGCCACGGTAGACTGAATTTAAGTCTGCTGTGGATTCCTACTTTCCTCTTCTTACCTGGCACACAGAGCAGTAGTGGAGGAGGAGGCAGGCGCTGACACAAGCACACACAGCCCCGGAGACGACTCGGGAACGCAGCCAGCACAAAATACTCCGCACCATCAGCGCAGGGTCTCCACGGGCGAGCACCACCAGGGATGTGTGCCTCCCTTTCAGCCTGAGATCCGTCACGATCATCTAGAAACTACAGCTGCTGTTAGCTCGTAGCTAACGCTCGGCCTTATTCCAGCTCCAGTCGGTCTGTGAGCTGAGGCTTGTGTTGCCTGGTGAATAATCCTCCTTGCACTTATGTCTCACAATGACCCCCTTCTCGACAACACAATTCAAAATTTCTCCTGTTTCAACATCCTGTCACTCCTCCCTTCCTCTCTTAAGACTTTCTCAACCTCTTTGCTGTCATAAAGCCGTCATTTTCTATCTTTCTTTGACCCCCTTTCCTTGTATTTCCTCCCCTAAATCATACCTCGTCTCCCCCTGAAGGTACCTACCTCCACACAATGATCTATCTTCTCTCGCTCTCTCCGCCGTCTAACCTTTCTTCTCCTCCTCTCTCCTTTTCATCCCCTAATCCCTGCAGGGCCTATCCTGAGCCCCACGCTGAGCCAATCTCCTGCTGGATTCATGACAGGCTGGCAGCAGAGGGGGGGTAGGGACAACAGGCCTCCCCATACCCTCCCTGTACTCTCCTTTTGTCCTACTGACAAATTCCTCAGTACGATGTAACCTACATAGATGTGTGTGTGCGTATCAACGTGTGTGTGGAGACAAAGCAGAACCTGTCAGACAACTATCATTATCTACAGGAGTGAGCCGTCTGCGTACACTACAGGGTGTTTTCAGGTACAGTCAGAGCTCCTTTCTCTACACTAGATTATATAAAACCACATCCCTTTCCCCTAACGCAGGTCTTCATGTTCGAGCAGCTCGGCTGTGGTGGGCTGCTGAACGTGCAGACGATGGCACAGCTTTAAAATATCACTACAAGAAAGAGTAATGCTACATTTAAACACTGATAGGACTGAATACTAAAGTACTGCCTGTTCCAAGCTTGTCTGCGTGCCCTCTCTATCTACTGTTGACATATTCTGTTGTAGCTATATTAGTGAAGTTAATCAGCATTTTTGCTAATCCAGAAATCTTTTATCAGGAGAAACAAAAGGACATCTGCAGGTGTCTCTCTCATCACTGTAAACAGAATATTTTGGGTTCCACAAGTCAAACAAAACACGACATTATATGAAGCTAGTTTGACGTTTTTTACTCTTTCCCATATATAGTGAATATTATTAATAGATACATAAGAAAAAGAGGATATATCAACAGGGTACTTTGAGCATTTACAACAGCGGCTCCATCAAGATACGTTCATGATACGGGCCGAGAAAAAACAACCCTGATTTCAACTACTGGCAACTGTTTTTTTTAAGCTGAGGAAATAAGATAGCAATCTTATATTCTTAAATGAACAGATTACGATCGCTGCCCATAAAATGTCAGAAGGGAGTGGACTGTAAAGTAGCTTGGTACATTTACTAAAGCACTGTGTTTAAAGCTGCTGTGAGGAGTTTTTTAGCGGGTTATGAAACAGACTGAAATCAATTCTGATGGCTCTCTACGAGCTACAAAAGCAAACCAGACCATCAGCGACAACATTGATTATTTCTATAGAGTTATTTTTAATGGCTGAAACTGCTGGCGGGGGGGGGGGGGGGGGGGGGGTAGGTGTCAGAGGAAGTGAACTGCACGCTGCCTTTGTTTACATCTTCCACGGCAAAAATTTAAAGTGAGTGATACATATGACTGTTAGGGGGCTTTCACATTAGGGACGGGGGCCGATCCGAGTCCAGTTGGTTTGATCAGTGTGAACACTGTGTACTGTACTCCACTTGAAAAGGTGGTCTCGAGTACGGTTCATGTGTACTCGGGGACGGTGCGCATCAGGTGTGAAAGCTAACCGTACTAAAACACATAAGTGAACTGCTTTTTATAATGTCTCCTTCGAAAATAAATTATGTTATATAGTTGACGATACTCATCTTCTTCTCCTTGTTTTTGAGATGCATTATCGCCACCTTCTGTTCGGAGTCCTACCGCAAGTGTACTCGGGTACGGAACGAAATTTTTAACGTGAAAGCTGACCGGTTGGGGAGAGGAGAGGGGGGGGCAATCATACTCAGGCACGTGGCATGTGAAAACGCCCTGAAAGCAGGATGAGATTGTTTGTTAAAAACCACCACTTGATCATGTACAGGACAAAATCAGCAACGAGATAAGTGGTACCTCTTTGTCAAAACAAACTGAAAGTTCCTCACAGGAGCTTTAAGTTCGAGATAGAGGAGCAGGTCAGATGTTGCTAATAAATACTTTGAATTGAATAAAATAATGAAGGCAGGACTGCTTTTGAAGGAGTATTGTTTACATAAGGGAATGCTTCTATTACTGAAGAAAAGGATCTGAAGACTTTCTCCACCACTGCACAAGGCGACAGTGAAAGTATTGTTCAATATAAATGTATTGAAATTTGGATGAACAGTCAAACATCATAGACTGTATCCTTCTGTTGTTCTGCTCTGTAGCATGAGTTTTGTGTTCAAGTGCTGTGGGAGTGATGTGTGGGACTTTGAATGGTGATAGCAACGGAAAACAAGACTACAATTGTGGCTCGTATGAATAAGCACGCTTAGATAAGAGGAACAATCACGTGTAGGCTATGTGTTCAAAGTGTCAGTGAATGTTTTTGTCTGTCTTTAGTCGTATTTTCCTTCTGTATGTCTGTTCCACTGAAGGTCTCGTCGGGTTTCAGGGACAAAATATTATGCTTTCGCAGGGCCGAATGTGGGGGGAAGAAAGAGTGTCTCATATGGAACGAGCCTTATGACAATGTAAAATAATAAGCGCATTGTTGGCTTGGCAGAAATGTGTAGGAATTTATATCTAACACTCAAACGTCAGGGACAGAGTAGATACTGCCTGTGTCAGAAAGAGAGAACAAGACGAGGAGTAAAAAAAAAAAAGTACCATATATGGCAAAGACGTTGCCTAGCAAACAGCTCTGCCTTCAGCCTAATTTTCCATGACACGCACTGAACTCTGAATGCAAGACGGCATCGCTGCATGTGTGTGCCTCTCTCTGAGTATGCATGTTTGAGCAAGTATCTGCTCACGTCATCGGGCACACAAAATGTAACTGGTTTGGCTGCTAGCAGACATCGTGGCCTGGGCTTTTTTAAAAGGCAGTGACAACAAACGCACACCTTTGTTTTATGAATAACGTATGACAAATGCCCCTTAAAAGCCAGCTCTTATCATGAAGCGCAGGACAGCGTCATCCTGTTTGTTACAACAGCTCAAGTGCAACTCCTCAGGTTGCTCATTTCCTGCCTCTAGCTGGAAATTACTCTGTCCACTGACCTGCTGATGATCATTACTGTAACGAACATTCAGTACATTTTGCCCTGTTGAGAAATGTGACCGAAAAGACCCTCATGATGCAACTCAAAATGAAAGACTGACCAAGATAGATAAAAGATGTTTACAGACACGTAAACCCTGAAAATAACCCGCTGACATAACAGAACTGGAAAAAGGAAATGTATCATTATGTGATCATACTAAAGAGCCATGTGTAGAGTTAAAACTTAAAGTAATCAGCAACTATATTGATGAATCGTTGGATCATTTTTTGCTAAATGTGGTTTCAGCTTCTGCAATTGTTTCTGTTTTTGCGTCACTGTTTTAAACTTAAAAACGGACACAAACATTTGAACATGTCGCCTTGGGCTCTGGTTAATGTCAATGCAAGCTCATTTTTTCCCTCTTTTTTGCTGTAAACATAATTGGCATATTACTTTATATTGATTATAATTCTTTAGCCGTGTCCCAATTCAGGGGCTGCATCCTTTGAAGGACGTATTTCAAGGGCAGTTGCGTCATAGCGGCGCATCGAAGGCTCCTTCAGGGTGCATCCTTTGCGGGCCTAACATATCTGGAGAATTATTACGCATTACTCATTTCAGTTTGGCCTTAGCGGTCTACGCAGGCTACAAATGTTGCATCCTTCGTAGTCTGCGTCCTTTGAAGGATGCGGCCCCTGAATTGAGACACAAATTTGGTCACAGCCCGTAAGCTGAGTGTAAATAAAATTCTTTAAAAAGTGGTTATGTGAAACCTTATGATATATGGCATGACATGAAATTAAAACATTTCTACATAGAAAAGAAACAAAAATAAGAGTAACAGCAACATAATAGTTATAAGTTATCAACTAGAGGTCCTTTTCCTTGGAACTCTAGCTGGTCCAAACATCTACCATTAAAACAGACTAGAGCTTAAACTTGTCACATTTCTTCCGTGTCTTGTCTTTCTCTGGAAAAAGGAAATTAAATACCTGACAAGGGTGGACTGTCCTCTGTGGAAAATGGAATGGGGCTAGGTTATTAAAAAAATATATAACTTCTGCCTTTTCTTTTGGTACAGCTCAAAGTGAAAGACATGCCGCCAGTCAAACATGCATGCTTGGTGACGTGGCCTGAACAGAAAACCTGGCCATACAGGATCATCATGCTGCCGAGAAGAAGAGCGAAGATACTGGAAGATTGTCTACTGTGGAGACATCCTGTTTTTAAGACTCATTCCGAGCATTTCTAGTCAACATGCATCAAAGCCTCCTGACTCAGGGGGGAGAAACATCACAACTTCCTACTGGGAAACTTTAAATGGACTCATGCTTGAAGGAGAGGAAACCCTATACCTCTGGGGCAGTTAACTACAGTTAGACTGGTCTTGTCATCTCTATTTTTATGAACTGTTGAAGGGGTAGCTGTGAAAGGATGAGTAATATTTTCAGAATGCATTCAGACAGCGTTTAAATGGTCCTACGGCTGAGCTCATCAAAGTCATGTGATCATGAGCCATGGGAGTAGAAGGACTATAGGTGGGGGTTGGAGATAAAAACAATTTCCTCCTCCTTGATTTAAATTTGGTACAGTTGCATTTCTTTATCAGGGCAGTCTGAGTCCAGCCGTTTAGACAAATTAGACACATCAGACGAAGTATTTCAAATAAAAGGCTATCACATCCTGGCACCTGGAAACATCCACCAAACCACTTGAGACTCATGTTGTGTAGCAAACCTCCTGACACAATGGGGGTTTGTTTTCCCCATTTGAACAACATTACCTCAGCAAGCATCAAATTCTAGGTGCTTCTCAAGAGCCTATATCAACTGACAGTGACTGATGTGACTGTCAGTGTGCAATATGTGTTTTAGTACATCAGCAGTAAATATGGAAATACACGCGTGTTGTCATGTTCCTCTGAGCCATCAGATGAATAGTTGTGCCTGGGGCGAAAGCTACAGCCGGACACAGGGTTGTGTGTCCTGTGTGTAGTGTCTGTGAACATTCTATGCCAGTGTTTTACTCAAACCACTTCTCCTGTAGTTGTATAGTAATGTTGCACATGTCACTATGTTTTGTTCACCTGATGTGGCCCTTTAACACGTACTGTCAGTCTGCCATGTTTTTTTGCTAATTGTGCTACATTTGGTGGCCTTAAGCAGTGTTTTGTTTTTGTACAGCTGGCAGGTCATAACCACAACTTCAACACATCATGAGATTGTTCATACTTATTTAAAAGCACAGCCAATCTCAACCAATGGTCTGTTTTAAAAACACATGAAAAGAGGCACTCACCCCAGTTCCATCGTCCGGACTGCAAAGAGACCGGGCCGGAGAGAGACTGGACTCGATGTCGCTCCCAGTGAAGTCGTCCTCGGATTCCTCGAAGGACGAGGCTGAGGACAGGCCGATGGAGGAGGAATTGGACAGCTTCCTCGGTGAGCGCATCAGCGCAGGTGACCCACCGCAGCCGCTGTCCGAGCAGGGAGACTCGTCCTCGGGGTGAGGGTCAAGGCACGAGCCGGTGCTGAGCTCCGTCCGGACGCTCAGCAGGGCCGGTGTCTCCTGGGAGCGGGTCGGACTGGGGTCTCTGGTTATGATAAGTTTCGGTATGGTTCCTGGAAAACTTTGGCCTCCTCCTGGGGGGCCCTGAGGGGCCTGGTCAGAGTCTGTTTCCGCCGGGCAGCAGTGTATTTGGTCACCGGCCGCTTTAGGCGGACATGAAACTGTACTACACTCGGTTTTAGTCATTTTAGACTCCGCGTGCTCGGCAGTTAACGACCGTCCTCTAGGTTGATCCGGGGGGAAGCTAGTCCGAGTGTCCAGGTCAGAGGTGAGCAGCCGGGCTGAACTCAGACTAGTCCCTGTTAGTTCCCTGACTTCACACCCAACACGGTCCTGGTTGTTTCCCCCCGGTGGCTGGTCTTCCATGGCCCTCGTCGGGGGGTACGAGGCATTGTCCTCTCGTCCGGGTTTCGGCTCCTCGCAGCCCGCACCGCTGGCTTCACCGATCCGCCTTTCCAAACCAGACGCATCGGACGAGCCAGCCGGTGCCTCTCGACTCACGGCGTGTTGGCTGGCTTCCTTATTATCATCTAGGCCCGACTGTGCCTCGAAACAACCCGGGGATGCTCGATGTTCCCCAACCGCCGAGACAACCTCGTCCCTCGGCAACTTTCCTACTCTGTGATCGCGGCGCGTCGCTGGATCTCCAGCTCCGTTTCCGCACCCAAAATCCGCTTCTGTCTGACTTGAGTCTCGCTTTCTCCTTCCCAAACACGACAACACTTTATTTTTCATCGGATTCCTGTTTAACTGGTCACCCTGTCGCTTCTCTCCGCTTCTAAACCTGCGGATACGGAGTCGCTTGGCTGACTCGCCTGCTTTCCATCTCGCTCTGCCTGGGGTGGTGGTGGTATGCGAAAGATCTGAGCGAGTTTGGCCCATCCCGCATGCCGTAGTAGTAACACTGAATCAGACACACCCTCAGTGGTTGGTTTTGAAAATAGCTGAAGTCGTTTTGACTCCTACAGTGTACAGTAAGTAATTAGTCACTCAATCCGTTCATTTAGCCTGGGAAATCATGACTTGGTCCCACCCTTTTTCCACGTCTGTATTATTCACATCTGTGGAAACAAACAGATGATGAATGATTAAGTGCATGAAACAAAAGTCTATTCTAATTACTCACAACACCCCACAAAAGAGATCATTAATCATACTGACGATTTAACCATTAATAGCACATAAAAACCCCTGCATAACAGCACCAGTAATCATATTCATCACAGTATCCACCAATTAATGTGTGATTTGTCGGTTCAGAAATTCAGAGCTCATTTCCTGGAGCAGGCCAGGACATAGAAACTGACAAAGAGTCCATTTATAAAAATAGGAAAATATGACGAATCTAATTATTAAATATAACAGGAACAGTTAAGTGCAGAGAAATGTAAGGTTTCAGACTGAGTTTCACCAGAGTTAATCAGTGTAATACTGCCCTCCTGTGTCTGGACTACATATGTGTCCACAGTAGAATTTAGACCCCATTGTCTATTTTATACAAAATGCCATAACAGTCCAAATAAGCAGATGGTCAGAATAAAAAGCAGTAGCCCTGTTGTGTACAACAATAAATGTACCCAAGTCGAATTACAGAGGAAAAGGTGAAAAGAAGAACACAAGTCATATGATGTTTCAAAGAGCCGGTGATGTCTTCAAGTTGCTTGCTCTGTCTGACCCACTTTCCCAAACCACAAAATGTACAAAGACATAACAACAAAGCAAATATCCTCACAGTTCAGAAGCTTACATGAGCACATTTTTGGTATCTCAATAAATTACTTTAACCTTTAATCAGCTATTAAACTTGTTGAGTTGATTTGGTTTGACAAATACACTGATCAACTAATCATTCTAGTACTAAAAGCGTGAAATACTGGTGTTACCAACAGCTTGCGGGCTTAAACTTCTATTTTTAGTCCAGATTGAAAGTGCAATATAGTAGGTAAATTGAAATAATGTTTAGGGTAAGTGCTACATTCATTTGGTTAAAGTGGTCACATTTTCGGTTGCCATATTATGGTAATAACACAAGTCGGTGTAAATCCCGAAAGTGAAATGTCAGCGTACCTCAAACATTTCACATATTTCATTATTAAGTACATACAGTGAGGAAACCTGGAAACATTCCCAGCCTTTTAAATTAGACAGCGAGCTTCTGAGTGTCATTCATCGTCATTTAGGCCTACTGTGACAGTACTGCAGTCACTGTGCTGCCAGAGAGGAATGCTCACAGAGAGGAAATAAGACAGGACAATGGAAAGAAGAGCTCATACTGATCCACACACGCACACGCACACACACACACACACGCACACACACAGACACTTAATATTCCAGTACATTCTTGTGTAATCCCGACTATAAAAAATCATATGTAGTGACTAATACTGGTTTGGATGACTGAGAGTATCTCTTCTCACACAGTCAAACACTAACACACACTTTATGGGAGGCTGGTCAAACATATAAAACACTAAAAAATGATTTATGATCGAACGGCAGTTAACAGATCAAACACGGTGTCATTTATTGTATCCTCTATTCTCCTGGTGTATATAAGGACACACTATGTGGCCACTGTGGAAAACACTTATAATAACCTTTTCACTCATATAATGATAATCAAATATCACTATTTAAAGAAAATGAAAGCATTATTAAAGAGTAGAAGTTAGTAATCAATGAATTAGTTACTCTTAGAATACCTCATATTTTGAGGACAGTATTAGATCTTTAAGTTGCATGAATGTCAGGTGGAAGTTTGTAAATTTAGTCAGATTTAAAGTCTATGTGGCTATGTAAAGACACACAACTTTATACTCTATACTTCAAAATGAATCCTATGATTCTGTATTACTGGGGAAAACCAACAATAAAATGTGATCTGTCGACGGCTTAAATCAAATTACGGTACATATTTTAGCAAAAACTTACCAGGCGTATTGGGAGTTCCTCCTCTGGTGTCTGTCTGAAGCAGGCAGCTGTTAAAGAGCTGCAGTGATGTGGAGGTTTACAACACCGAGCAGGGTGTGAAGGGGATGTAACAGCGTGTTATCTGTTTAGCAGTTGTGTGCAGTGTGCTGAGTGTACTGTGCTGTCAGCATGTGGTTAAAGAAAAAGAGGAAATGCTTGTCAAAACAGGGGCAGGGCTGAGCAAACGTTGAGGCTCTTCAATTCCTTAGTAAGACAGCTAGCTAGCTACTAGCATGTTTATAACTCGAACTACCTTAACCCAGTTTACAGTAGGGAAGTTACACTGCCAATTTGCCCTTATATACAGTATTCAAGCGGCTTCTGGAACAGTTGGTTATTTAGTTGCATGTTAATAACCTGTTAAAGACTGTTAAATATTGTTCCTGGAAAAAAAAAGTTAGTAGAGAGTAGATCACAAAATGCTGCCTTCCTGTGCTCCCCGAAATAAAGTCCTGACATGATTAAATAACACGAACAGCATCGATGTTTTCTCACACTTGTTCATTTACATGTTTTACACAGTTCATTATTATATCTTTTTTATCCCCTATTTCGTATTAATTATTGAACACTTCGGGGCTTCACGCAGAAGCTTTAACAAACTGTTGTTTAACATGCTGTGACTTCAATCTCTTTACATTTCTCTGAGGGTTATTGAAGGCAGCATGTGCCTTTTAAACTTTTTCTCTGTCATTTTTTATTCAGTGATTTTGATCTGATATTTGTCTTTTAACGAAAAAGATGGACACGAATATCACCCACAGTCAATATTTATTGTATTCCCAGTATGTTTCTTTTGATGTAGCTTTTGTGTACAGTAATAAAGGCAAAATATAAATTTTGGCACATCTGACTTTCCGTAGACAGTCACATGTGCGGAAGTAGCGTTTCACAACCACCAGGGCCCCGGCGTGACATTCACCGGGTTGTCAGAGTCGGGGGTTGTGTAAAAGGAGGACCACGACCACCGTGTGCCCCACCGAGCTGTTGTCAAAATGAGAGTACTAAAAGCGGGTCTGTCTTTGGCTAAAACGCATGTTTTGGCTCCAGGAAGCGTCACACTTAAAAAGGTAACATTGGGTGACATTAGGTCTTCAGTTGAACTGATTTGACATCAAGCTTTGCTGCTGTGCTTTCAGTCATTTGCATTTCACAATCGGTAAACAAACAGAAATGGGCTTGACTATTGATTTTTTGTTCTCGTTTCATCTCCGAAGGTGCTCATCAACAGCTGTCGGGCATGCTCCTCTGGGGTCTTTCCCAACGAGAGGATCCGCAACATCGGGATCTCAGCTCACATCGACTCGGGGAAGACCACCCTGACCGAGCGTGTCCTCTATTACACCGGCAGGATAGCAGAGATTCACGAGGTGAGAGCCGGAGATGCTGTGTTATACGTATTAATGGAGCTGTATCTATCAGGTAAGGGTTATAGGTGTATAGTTTCCAACGTTGGTTTTCTCCTCTTTACGTACAGGTGAAGGGGAAAGATGGTGTTGGGGCCACTATGGACTCTATGGAGCTGGAGAGGCAGAGGGGCATCACCATCCAGTCAGCTGCTACATACACTGTGTGGAAGGATCACAACATCAACATCATTGACACACCAGGTACTGACAGCTGATCTGTGGCCCTTGGGGAAAAGAGACACTTAAAAGGAAGATTGAGACACTTAAAAGGAAGCTTGAACAGATTTTTCTTGCGAAGTGCCTAAATCGACCCAAAGTAATAGTTCCTCATAGCTCCTATAATCAGGGAGTAAATGTGTGAAAAGGAATCGAGGACCTTTTAAAGTACTTAAGTTTGAATGAAAGCACTGTATAGATCTCTCTGAAAAAATGATTAGCACCTCACTTCCTGTCGGAAACAACAACGTACAGCTGAATCATTGTCAGTTTAAAGATATCTTTCACAGCAACATCTTGCTATTACAATTAAACAAGGTCACAGGTTTGTATTGGGTCCCTTTGACCCCCAGTCTTAGGTAATTTGAGTTAGAAACATAACTCTTGTTTATTTGTTGTTGAAATGTCTAATTGTATCAGAGCTGCTTTGATATCACCATTACTTTAACTGGATAAATAGTACTTTTTTGTGGTTCAAAAACAAAAAATCTTCTCATATATAATGTGTTCAGTAAAAATAGTATTAGAGTAAAACTGTGAGCATGTGCAGTCTATGAGCTTTAAGAGCAGAAAGGTTAGATTTCACCCTTTTTTTCCTTAATTCATAAAGAGGACTCCATTTACTGTTTAAAAAATGTCTGAAAACATGCCAACCAAAAACACAAATTCATAGCCACCGTGTCAGCAAGACTCATCCCTGCTGTGTCCATAGCTATGACACCTTACAAATCAAAATATAAGCTTTTCCTTTTTATAATACCTTCTTTCTTAATATCACTGCCCCTGTTGTTTCCTCCAGGTCACGTGGACTTCACCATCGAAGTGGAGCGAGCGCTGCGTGTGCTGGACGGAGCCGTGCTGGTTCTGTGTGCGGTGGGAGGAGTCCAGTGTCAGACCTTGACGGTGAACAGACAGATGAAACGCTACAACGTCCCCTTCCTCACATTCATCAACAAGCTGGATCGCATGGGCTCCAATCCCAGCAGGGCCCTGCAGCAGATGAGGTACGACACACGCATACATGCTCCTCATTAGCAACACATAGAGCTGGGAGATGTGTTTTACTTGGTACCTCAGTACTTACAATGTGCACTTTGTTTTGTTTGTGACCACTGTTGCTTTAGAGGATATTTTATGGAAATATGATCCATGCTGTGTCTTTATTGTTTCCGTCCTTTATTTCTGTTCCCTCATGTCAATTAGTTTTTAACACTAAGCCTTCTTTTTATGTCCTCTTCAGAACCAAACTGAACCACAACGCAGCCTTTGTGAACATCCCCATCGGCCTGGAGGGGAACATGAGAGGCATTATTGACCTTGTGGAGGAGCGGAGCATGTTTTTTGAAGGACCTTTTGGGTGAGTGATTCCCCCCGCGCTAGCTTGACCATAAAGAAATCCGTCTCTCATGTATTGTAATATGGTTGATTTTTATCTGCTATGGCCCCTAGAAAGATTGAATCACCTCTTGTTATATTTGGCAGATTGTCTTTACAGTTTTAAGCAGCAAAAATAGTTTGCTTTTTCTATTAAACAGACTTATTTATGACAGCTTTACTGTGATAGAGTTAAGATATCAGCAAGATATTAATGTTAAAAGAGGTTACTCTGTATAATATAAAGCTGATTCAATGTTTTTTTTCTTCACTGCAGACAAAGTATCCGCTATGATGAGATCCCGGCAGATTTCCGTGCCGAGGCTGCAGATCGGAGGCAGGAGCTGGTGGAGTGTGTGGCTAACGCTGATGAAACATTGGGAGAGATGTTCTTGGAGGAAAAAGTTCCAACCAATGACGACCTGAAGGTTTGAGCCCCTTAAATCATCTTGGAATAATTTTTAACTCATTATGAAATAGTTTCAATTTAATACTGCTGCCTTCATATGGCCTACAAACAAACAAACCACAGCATCAGCAGGAAGATTGAGACACTTAAAAGGAAGCAGGAACAGATTTTTCTTGCGAAGTGCTGAAATCAACCCAAAGTAATAGTTCCTCATAGCTCCTTTAATGAGGGAGTAAATGTGTGAAAAGGAATCGAGGACCTTTTAAGTACTTAAGTTTGAATGAAACACTGTATAGATCTCTCTGAAAAAATGATTAGCACCTCTCTTCCTGTCGGAAACAACGACGTACAGCTGAATCATTGCCAGTGTAAAGATATCTTTCCCAGTATCATCTTGCTATTACAATTAAACAAGTCTCCACAGCCATGCTAGCAACTCTGTACTTGGCACAGCTAAATGCTTAAATATGTAATGTTTACCTTGTTAGTTTAGTGTGTGATTAGGACGTCATTAAGCAGAGCGGCACCGGCTGATAAGAACGTCATTCGTTTGCACATAAACCAAAGTGCTGGAAAATAGAAAAACTGATCCAAAGATGGCACTGGATAAAAAAAATAGAATCAGTAAAGTCACCATGAATATATGTGCAAAATAACAAGGCAATCAATCAGAAAGTTGGACTGTAGCTGGACAAAGGTGGTTGACTTGGCCACAAAGTGAGAGTGGTGTGGTGTTGTAATCAAGACCACCTAAGACCAGAGTATTGGAGATTATGAGTTTGTGCTGCTGGGACCACTTGATCCACACAAGTTACTCCAGTCAGAGAGCAGAGGTGGACGCAGAGAACAGTTGAAGTAGTTTTTATATTGACTGATTCACTGCAGTACAGATGGTTGGATGAATGTTGAATAAAATGAATGAATGAACAAATGGTTTCTGTAAGACAAACTGTAAGAAAAATATACAAATGTAACGTCAACAGAAATGGCTAATCAATTAGCTTAGCTGGTATTTCACATACACACACGTAATCACGTGCAATATAACAGGTGACTAACCATTTAGCTCAGTTAGTGACTATGTCAGTGAACACACTTAAAAGAAACACAAATAAGTCACAGCCACTTAACAGAAATAATGCACACAACAGTATTTATCCCATGTGGACAATTATGAAATAAGCTAATTATAACTTACACACTTAGGCACGAACGCATTTAGTGATTATGACGAGGGTTCTGCTGCTGCGGCGCACTGAATGGTTATGGATGTAACTCCTGTTCTCATCTGTGCTACGTTACGACCCTGAACGGCCCCACAGTGGTGCCTGACTAAAATAAACAACATAAAAGACTTTAATGGGCCGAGTGAAGACCTAGAAATAATCAGTACGACTCTCACCCTCAACTTGCACACTGTGGGGACTCCTGAAAGTGACCTGACAGATCCAACTAAGTTTCCTCTTCATGTTTGTATAATTAAGTGATATCCTCCAAATAAAATTGCCAGTCATGTATTTTTGAAATTGAGAGAAGGTCAAATAAAAATGTTGCCTTTCCAAGAGGAGACCGAGACCTTCCCAAACTGTTTTAGAAGCCAATTTCGAAACAAATACATCTTCAAAATGTTGTTTTAACATCCTTTAAAACAGCACATAGTCTGTTTTTGTAAAGTCAACCAACAAGACCCTGAAAAACCATGAAACAATTCCTTATTCACCTATCTTAAAAAATAATTTATTTGCCCAACACTAACCCAAGCCTCTTGTCTCCTCTCTGTGTTCCAGGCTGCGATCCGCAGGGCCACAGTGCAGCGTCTCTTCACTCCGGTGTTGGTGGGCACGGCATTGAAGAACAAGGGGGTCCAGCCTCTACTGGACGCTGTCTTGGATTATCTGCCCAACCCCACTGAAGTCAAAAACTATGCTATCCTCAATGATGAGTAAGTATGGACCAGGGTTGTCATTTGCATGTACTAAGCCTCCAGTAGATGGAATTAAAAGAATGTTAAATATAGCATGTTTTTAACGCCTGTGTGTTTCCATTATTTTAGAGATTCCAGTCAAACGTCAAAGATTCAAATGAACCCGACAAGAGACTCTGAAAACCCCTACGTGGGTCTGGCCTTCAAACTCGAGGTAAGATACTATTTATTATTACTTCTGCTATTTCTGCTCAACAGGAAGGTTCCAATCTTACTTTGTTGTTTCCTGTGGTGCCTCTCATTAACAGGCAGGGAGGTTCGGCCAGCTGACGTATGTGAGAGTGTACCAGGGCTGTCTGAAGAAGGGGGAGTACATCTACAACACACGCACCAGCAAGAAAGTCAGGGTTCAGAGGCTCGTGCGTCTTCACGCTGACCAGATGGAGGTGAGAATAAGGCAGCACACGTCAGCAGGCGGTGTGAGGTCACAGTTTTCCACCTGTGGTTCACAGTTGAAACGGCAGAGGAACATGACTGGTCCGAAGGGTCAGGTTCCTCTTTTGGCACAAGTCAAGTGTGTCGATAGCAACCACATCCCCTGTGACACCAGAGGAACATGTTTCCATCCTTCTTGCATCAAAACAACTCATGAAACTGTTTGTTATTCAGTCACAACTTCAGATGTAGGTCAACTCAGCCATCAGATTTAAACCTTTTTATCTTTGCTTCTACAGGATGTGGACGAGGTTTATGCAGGAGATATTTGTGCTCTGTTTGGGATTGACTGTGCCAGTGGAGACACTTTTACATCCAAGGCCACCGCTAACCTCTCCATGGTGAGTAGCTGTAACATAAGAGCCAGAAACCAGCTCATTATTAAATGGACAACCTTATGTTCATGTGTTTTCATTTTGTCCCACAGGAGTCGATTCACGTCCCAGAGCCTGTTATTTCCATGTCAATGAAACCATCCAACAAGGTAATAAAAAGACTTAAAACATGGACTGTAATAATCCAACACTACAGTCTAGACTGCACCTGCTAACTCTCCTCTCCTTTTACCAGAATGACCTGGATAAGTTCTCCAAAGGTATTAACCGCTTCACCCGGGAGGATCCGACGTTCCGAGTGCATTTTGACACAGAGAGCAAAGAAACCATCATCTCCGGCATGGGCGAGCTGCATCTGGAGATCTACTCCCAGGTACCCAGTCAGAAGAAGGAATGAGACACGTTCAAGGATGTTTTGATGGGACGTATTTTGTCTCTTACTATTGGTGCTTTAGATCTAATTAGTTTGGACTTTAGTTTTTTTAAGATATTTTTTGTGGCCTTTTATTGAGAGAAAGGAAAGTGGATTGTGTCGGATATGGGGGAAGAGAGAGAGAGAGGGGATGACACGTGGCAAAGGGCATAGGGCGCCCCAGACTTTAGGAGGTTTTGAGCTTTCAGATCTAACTCTCTTTAATTAAGTGTTCTCAGTGCTTTTTGGTCTGTGTCCCACGTTTTTTGTTCCTCTATAAACAAGAATCAAATGGAGTGGATGTTGAAAAAAAAAAAATTGCTGCACCACAACCCAAATGCTAGACATGAACACCAAACCTCAACTGAATATTACTGGATGTACCAAACTACCACTGATTTTTTAATCATGTTTAAAGAAATTGTCCCTTTTTAAAATACTAAACCTGACCTGTGTTTATGTTCTTTTCCCTCCTCCTGTTTTGGCGTGTTGTTTCAGAGGATGGAGAGAGAATACAACTGTCCCTGTGTGATGGGAAAGCCCAAAGTGGCCTTTAGAGAGACGATCACCAGTCCTGTATCGTAAGTTGCTGATTTATTATCACACATGCACACACACACAAACTGAGGCAGCAGACGGTATAAAGACTTTATTTTGGCCACACAAAAAAAAGAACTCAAATGAAGTTCAATGTAAGGATTTCATCATTATATATGATGGATTCAAGCAGATTTTCATTTAATCTTTGGTTTGTTTAAAGCTTTGCACTGGAGTTATTGACATCATATTATGGCTTAGTGCTTGGATACAAAATGTGAGCATGAAGGAGTTGTTTTGTGTCCTTAAAGCAGTGTGATGAACGTCAGCAGTTCAGCTTGTGTTTAAAGGCGTTTCACAGTCATGGCAGTGACGCAGCTGCTCCATCTGCAGCACTTTAACTCCCTCTGGAGGAGACCAGGTGAACAGCAGCTTCCAGTGAATGATTTCCTGCAAAAATAACACAGATTGAGAGATTAACGCAAGATTTGGGGTAGTAAAACTTCACCTCACATGGTACATAATTAGCATACATGTAAGTGAGATTCTAAACTAGCTGGTTCCAAAGCAGTGTACTGCAAGATGCCACAAGTGCCAAAGTTATTAGTTTGTTTATACAACAAATGAAAGATTTGAGCTATTTATCAAAGAAATATAGCAAATATTTACCATATACAGCCGAATAAAAGCTAATCTTTTTTTCCCTTAGTTACATAGAAGCTACGACAGCGATTTGTTTGTTGCGATTGTTTAAAAAAAAAAAAAAAAAAAAAAAGGGAGCCGGTGGAGAGGAGAGAATTTTTGAGAATATGCTGGCCCTAGTTTTTGCATATTTTAAAGCAGTCGTGTTGTCTCATTTAGAATGAGTTATGCTTTCAGAGCTTGAATGAAATTTAGAAATGTAGCCTAATTGATAGCCAAACTGATTTGAAGTAGTTGTGTATATTAAGGTTTGTTTACTTTCAGTAGCCGTCATGAGAGCGTAGGTTAGCTTCATTAGTGATCGTAACCCCTGGGGCAAACGGGGAGCATAGAGTCGTGTGTTTTTTAGGGTCGCTCAATCTTCTCCGCTATGAAGTCTGCTTCTTGTGCGCAGAGGAAATAGGCTACAAATGCACCTTGCTCCGTGCCATGCGCGTCTGTGTAAGCAGCAGAGCCAACAGGGCAGAGCGCCGAAGATAAACGGTTGAATCGAGAGGGAGGGGACCGTGAACGCCAACCAACTTTTGTTTATGACTTTATTTATTTTTTTAGCAAATTTACGACTTTAATCTCGTAATTTTGTAGTTGTTTTTTTTATCCGGAATATTACTCTTCTCCAGCTCCGTTTTTATTGCCGTAATACGCTGTCCTATAAGTCTAAACATCAATCAGTATCCATCAGTCAGTTAATAGGTTATTAAAAATAAAAATAATTGTGAGTTTCAGGTCTTTAGTTTATCATTTTTAAAAAAGTTAAAAAACTTTAGACTAATACATATTTACCTGGGACACCATCTCATGCAGCAGTATGTGAGAGTCAAACTTCAGCTGGTCGTTTTCAGTCGCCTGCAGGAGACAAGTGAAAAATAAGCACATGACATAAATTGAGTCAAAAACAAAGGTTACAGACTTCCTGCAGTTTCATATCTGCCTCCTGTGCCTGAAGAAGGTCTATCAACAAAAACTTGTTGCCTTAATCGATCATACTGTTGGAAAAGCAAACATTTAATCCTACTTATCAATCAAGGATTAATAAGCAGACAGGTAACACAACCCACCAGCTGTGTGATGTTGGCCACCTGAGCCATGTTGTACAGCGTGTTTTCAGTGGATTCGTTCAGCATGACGACGCTGGAGGCCACGATGCCGAGGTGCCAGAAAGGCCTCATGTCCGGCTCGATGTGACCGTGACTATCTGTAGGTCAGAGGGTCACAGTGTTATTAAGGAAGTCTGATTGTAAAGTGTGTATGTTGCTCTGTTGGGATTAAAGTTGTGTTAGTATTTGCAGTGACTTTGTGTGCTGATAAGGAGCTTTACTATGCAGAGAATGTTTGATCATACATACCAGGTAAATTTTGTGCAGACAGCAGGCTTTGGTTGTTCTTGTATTGTTGATATAAGGCCTCTTCTGGAGCTGTAATGTTGCTTTTAAGGAGCTCCTCACAGGAGGCTTGGACCTGAGCTGATCCCTGCCGCTCTCCCCTCGGGAACAGAACCTCTGCGGAGCATTTCTCTGTAGTCTGGAGGGATTTTTAAAAAAGAGAATAGACAATCTTTGCTTCTTTAAAAAAAAAAAAGCTTTACAAAGAAGTAAAGAGAAGAAAGAAGCGGAGAGTTTGGAGAGCAAAGGCGTGGTCCAGATGTTACAATGGCAGCCATTGACTCATGGTTGCACCACAGTGCCTCCTTTTAGCCGCTGTTTAGTTAAACCTGGCCAGACCTGCTCACTCTGAAGCCAGAGATTATTCAGCTGCACACTTTAAACAATAACTAAAATGTCATAAACAGAATGTGAACCGTTGGAAGCGGTCAGTCAGATGATTTCCTGGCTGATTAATGTAGGGGGAAAGTAGTTTCTTTCTCAGCCTTTACTAAGTCTTAAAGTGTGATGAATAATCAGATCTTACATTACTGATTATCTCCTGCGCTGAGATCTCCAGCTGGTACATTCTCCCGGAGTCTGCCACATCCTAAAATCAGAAGTCAGAAACAATAGTAGTTAATAGTAGTTATTATGTTACGTTCAAATCAAGCTGTAAACGGTAAAAGTTCAGCCCACCTCTGCGTTTCCGCTGTGAACCCTGTGCAGCCCGAACAGCCTGAACGGAGAGCCGTAGCGGGTGTTGAGGTAGTGTTGGACCACTTTGGCTGCCCTCTGAGCCGGGTAGTGATTTGGGTTCAGCTCTCCAGTAGCCATCACATCCTCCTCAGCCTCCACGTCCAGTAACTGTTCTTCCTGTTAATCCGGAGAAGAAGAATAAATCAGAGAAAGCAGAACAGAACAGAAGCTGTTATGGTGAACAGGGATGGGCTTCTAACCCCTGAAGGACTTTGACCCTCAGGTGTTAGAAGGGGGCTGGAAAAAAGCCTTAGACACAAGAAGAATATACATTAAGCAAAGTGGAAAGGAAAGCAAATATGTAGGAGTTTAAGAGAATGTTCTGAATAATGAGTTAATCTTGCCTGTAGCTGAAATGCTGCAACTTCCTGACTGTTACTTGGCAGGTGGAAAGTTTTATCTGTCCGTTGCTGAGTCTCAGCTGCTCCCCGTGCAAACAGCAAAACTACTTCCCACTTCCTCTGACACCAGAGCCCTGAGAGGACTGCCCCTTTTTTTTTTAAAGAGACAGGCCTCTTTTCCTTTATGTCCTCTCCTCCCTATTGAATCAGCTGTATAATGCATGGTGCTGCCTTTAACTTAGAAAGAAAACTTCCAATTTTAGTGAGCTTTGGTGAGAATTTCCAACCTGAATTTATTTTGGTTTTTGAAAGACATCACTGATGATATTTGATATATTTCACCCATATTGGCAAATATAAGTAACTAGGGGGAAAAAAGTCTATGTGTATTTTTTGATTTAAAAAACATGATACTTTTTGGTGTAAGGATAGCTAGAAAATGCCTTGTAATCTGATTGGTGCATCTGTTTGGGCTGGAACTTAAACATTTTCATAATATCACTCAAATCACACTGTGGAGTTTGTTGCCTGTTGTAGTAATTGCTCAAATTTGTTGAAACTCTGGTTGAAAGATGGATTTACTGTGCTTATAAATGTTGATATTTTTCTGCAGGTTTGACTTCACCCATAAGAAGCAGTCTGGCGGATCAGGACAGTTTGGTAAAGTAATCGGAGTCCTTGAGCCTCTTGAAGCAGAGCAGTTCACCAAGCTGGAGTTTGAAGACCAGACTGTCGGAACAAACATCCCCAAGCAGTTTGTACCTGCTGTAGAAAAGGTTCATTTGACAAACTTTATAGCTGCTCTTTGATTTTACTAAAGGTATAATAAGTAGGATTTTCCTAGAAATATAAAACATAGACTTATGGGCCTCCACACATGTGTGTTGGTGAGTGTGTGTGCAGACCCTTGTGAGACGCTTCACTCTGCATCTATTCTGTTGTTTTGCTCTGCGCGGGACGTTGTGGTTCCCTGAGCCAATCACAGCGTAGGCATGTGTGGGAGTGGTTCAAATTAGCAACTGGGCCCCATTTAGACCGGCGAACATGGCGAAAGAGCGATGCAGAGTTGGCCCTCTTTCTGTTGGACAGGTAGGTGCCTGAAGCCGGGAAGGACAACCTAAGTGGCGGTTAGAATGCTAGCGCAAAGGTAACTGGCGGTTAGCATGCTAGCGCAAAGGTAACTGGTGGTTAGCATGCTAGCGCAAAGGTAACTGGTGGTTAGCATGCTAGCGCAAAGTTAACCGTGATGCTGTCGGTCTTAGCTCGGCGGAGTGGGCGTGTTCTCGCACGAGAGAGTGAAAGAGAGCTTCTTGTGGCGAAGAACCCAGGAGGAGGGGCCCAGCTTGAATGAGTTGTTGACAAAATGCCAGGAAAAATCCTACTTATTATAACTTTACAGTTTAGAAGTTACTTAAAAACCTGTCATATACTTTCTTGTCTTTAATCCCTTGTTTTTTTCCCATCATTTTTCAGGGCTACAGGGAGGCCTGTGAGAAGGGCCCCCTGAGTGGACACAAGATCTCAGGAGTCAGATTCCTCCTGGAAGACGGAGCGCATCACATGGTGGACTCCAACGAGATCTCCTTCATCCGTGCAGGAGAGGGCGCTCTAAAACAAGGTGAGGGATTGATGCAATGGTGGATCCACTTCCTGCTTCATGTTATAGCGATCCATGTTTGGCGTTGTTGTTGTACATTAACGCTGGATTTTAATGTTCTCTCCTCAGCTATGGAAAAGGCCAGCGCGGCCATCCTTGAGCCGATCATGTCTGTGGAAATCGTGGCTCCTCAGGAGTTTCAGGGAACCGTGATCGCTGGTGTGAACCGTCGTCACGGAGTCATCACAGGACAGGACGGAGCTGAAGGATACTTCACTCTGTACGCTGATGTGAGTTCAGATTTTATATTATTTTTAAACATTCAGCAAGTATCTACAGGTTTTTAAGCATATAGCTTTTTTCTCCCATCCTTCACCATCATGTGTATTTGACTAATATCAACCTATTACTCCCACAGATTCCACTTAACGACATGTTCGGCTACGCAACAGAACTCCGCTCCAGCACTGAGGTCAGTCAATTACACAAACGGCAGTATGCATATGTAAAGGGAAATAAACTTCCTGAATCCATCTCTGCTGCTCAGAAATCTTATTTCTAGGAACTGACATAAACAGCTGAAGGACTCTCAGATAAGAGTATCAACATGTTGATGCTATGATGACGACAGCGACCAAGGTGAAACTGGAGGTCAAAAAATAGTTCCATCCTGTAATCTTGTGTCCTTGTTTGTATCAGGGAAAAGGAGAGTACACCATGGACTACAGCAGATACCAGCCCTGCCTGCCCGCCACGCAAGAGGAGCTTGTCCACAAATATTTGGAGGCTACAGGGCAGCTGCCTGCCAAGAAGAACAAGTGGAAGAACTGAAAACTGACAAATCCTCACGCACATTGAACTCTGACATGACCACCTTCCCCTCCTCTTCCTGCCCGTCCTCTATAGGAGCTCGACAATAAGTTGTGGAGTCGAGAAAAACTTTGACATTGTTCTTTTATTTAGTAGTTCGAGCTCTAATGTTGACCCATGTGTAAAACATATTTATGACCTTTATTTTAACAGACCATAGCCAGCATTTTTCAGGATGGTGGTTGGTAAGGAAAGCTCTGTGTTCTGACTTGAGCTTATAATGGCTTTTGTACTATGTACAGAATGGTCCTGATGCAACAGAGATATACGTCTGTCTTTTAAAGTTATATTTCCGTGCACATCATCGTTGTCTCGACAGCTTCTTTGCGAACATTTGATGCGTTAAAACTGGCATTTTTCTGTCTGGGTGGCTAAAATTGAGCAATTGCGTTTCTCACCTGTCCAAAGATCTCCGCTTCCTCCTCTGCGTACTCCGGCACGCTGTTGGGATGAGCCAACATGTCCGCCGTATCAGCCTCAGGACTGACAGTTACATCGGGGTCCCCAGTTACCCCATTTAACACAGCCAGAGCGACAACGATCCACAAACTCATTATCGTAGCAGTAAAAGACGAGTGAAAAGGAAAGGAGCACTTCTGTGAGAGAGTGCAGGCGGGGAAATGACCCTCCTGACAGCGAGGAGTTATGTAACACAGGAGGGAGGGAGGGAGGGGACGCAGAGACTGTCCAGATCCTGCTGTCTTCCTGTTTATGTTTTGGCCTTTAACTCGGCTCTACTTTATCTGGTTCTGTTCTTCGAAAGCTCTCATGAAACTCACTTAAGCTGTCAGCCGCTGAATGTTTCAGCAGCCTCACAAGTGGAGCTGATTAGTTTAGGAACAGTTATCCCATTAGAGCTGCAGCTTGTGAGGCAGCTGTGATTAATATGAGAGCTTGATGGGTTGCAGACTCGCCTGATGGATTAAACGTAGAGAAGCAGGAATTAAATGGAGCCAAATGAAACATAATAAGGTGCAGTTTGGGGGAATTGAAATGCAAAATCCACATCATTTAAGAGTAAAGATTTTTAAGGAGAGTTATGCAACATGAAGAGGACAGATAGAAAGTATCAGAATATTCTGCATACAACTTGATCTGCATCTGCTTTTTAAATCGTTTTCTCAATCGTTGAGAGATGAGGTCAAACCACAGGAGATCGTCTGTAAACAATATTAGTTTCTGAGTTTGGTTGCTGAAGGTGTTGAATTAGATTTTATACACATTTTAAAAGAATTAAGAGGGGAAATGATTCCTAAAATCAATTATCATGAAATCAAAACTTTCCTTTATTTCAAAAACGTGCAACGTCTCTTCATGTTTTTTTAGAAAGTAGTATCAGACAGACTCTCTCTGATCTTGGACCATAATGCCTTGAGCTCCCAATCATATTTATAACTGTCTTTGTATAATATGTATAGTCTTGATTTCCTGAATTTAGGTGCAACAAAGAATAAACAAATGCAATAGAAAGATGGTGAATATTTGAGACTTATATGGACACCTTTTTTTGCAATAAAGATGGTAGAAGAAAAGAGAGAAACTAAACCCCAAACGACAACATCACAGGACCTAGACATCCAAAACAACTATCCTACATTATTGTGGTAGTATAATGATATTGTGGCAGCATAATGTCACCTACCAGCGACAGAGTTTGCATGTTCTCCCCGTGCATGTGTGGGTTCCCTGTGAATACAGCTTCCACCCACAGTCCAAAGACATGCTCAACAGGTTAAAAGTCGACTCTATGTTGCCCATATGTGTGAGCGCAAAAGGTTGTCTGTCTCTGTGCGTCAGCCCTGTGATGGCGATCAGTCCAAGGTGTACCCCACCTCTCGCCCAATGACAGCTAGGATCAGCTCCAGCCCCCCGCGACCCTGAACAGGATAAGCTGTATAGATAATGGATGGATTGAAGCACTTTTAATATATCTAATCCTCCCCAACTCAAAGAGTATTGACAAGATCATCAAACCAACTTTCACATTAGGTGTCCGTATCCTTAAACGACATCAACCAGCATTTCTTGGCGGACATGAAGCAATGGTAATAAGTCATCTATCAGCTTATATGAGGTTGTTTAACGCTCTGCAGCAGTAACGATCATAGTGCGGCTCAGGCTTGTTTCTTTGATCACATATATCTCAAAAGATATGGAAAGTGTTGCATTTATTGCATGGAGAAGGAACTCGAGGGAACTATTTATTCACCATAGATTTAGAAATGTGCATCCCCTGTACTATTTTAGATTACATTAGACATTTATAGAGCATTTATCAATCTGTATAGTCCCATTGTTTCCACTGATTTTACATAGAAAACGTATAACTATATTACAGCTTAAAAACTAAATTTAAGACACAGAGCACATCTCAGTCAACTTGCTCTTCTTCTTCCTCCTCTTCTTCACCTGATGAGAAACGGCAGCATCATGTCTACTTCTCTCAGACTCTTTACTCTTCTGTCTTTTACATCCATCCTGTTTATGTCCTAGCTGCTCATACTGGGGCAGATTATCTATGAGCTCGTAGAGGGTGAAGATGCTGAAGCAGATTTCATCGTAGGCCGTGGTGGTGCCGCACTCGAACAGGCAGGCGAAGGCCACGGCGGGCGGTGAACCAGGGGAGGGGGGTAACTCGAGGTAGGCGAGGTCGGAGTAGGCGCTGGGGCCCTCGTAGATCACCCAGGGGCCGCGCCAGCTGTCTGGATCACGGGGGAACAGGCTGAGGAACACACCCAGATCTTTGCGGGCGGTGGTCCATGTTGGGTGGGAGTAAACTACCCATGTGGGGGTGAGGAAATCTGGAGGGGCAGTGTGATTGGGTGATATATGGGTGGTGTTTGGAGAGGGAGATGTGGGGGGATTTGAGTGGCTCATAGAGGAAGTCCAGTGTCTCAAACGATGTGTAGGTTGGTTTAAGTGATGAGGAAGACATTGAAATAAGTGTAACGGTGCAGGAAATCCCACAATGCTTCCATGACATCCGTTCCGAGGCTCCACCAGCCGCTGCACCAGCTGCCCCTCCTGAAACGCAGCGCCGTCATCCAGACTGAGCGCCTGCACCCTGTAACCCAGAGGGCTGCGAGCGTTACAGTACAACACATTAGTCCCGTCCTCTTCGTCCACAGACACCATCTGACACTCCACGCTCTCCGGGCCGGGAACCGCCTCCCCGAAGCGCCAGCTGCGCCCGTGGGTGTCGCTGTGAAAGCAGAAGGCGTGGGAGGAGGTCATGCAGAGCTGCCCGAAGCACTCTTTGCAGTCGATGTGGTAGGCGTAGGCAGGAACCAGCAGGCGACCCGACTTCAGCTGGATGCCGTGGCCAGGGCCCAGAGCGAAGGTGGCCCAGTCTGCAGGGACAGAGCAGAAGATGTTATATCATGATTGATGGTACAAACTTCCCAAGACCTTTATGTGAGGTCTGAAACTTTGAGTGGACTTTAAAAGACAGCTTTCTATGTTTGTAATAATCAGACATGAAACACAATGGATGGATGCCCCCTGACCTTTGATAGTGTCTCCTATCACCCTCTGCGTGAGGTCGGTGACAGGACTCCAGGTGTCTCCGTCGTCGGTGCTGGAGATGTAGCAGAGTCGCGTCACGTTCTTTCCCGTCACCAGCTGGTAGGACTCTGAGGTGTGACCGAGGACAGCGATGAAGAACAGGAAGAGCGTACCTGTGAACTCATCGTACACCGGGCACGGGTTCATGGAGCGGTGACCTGGAAGGAAGGCGGTGCCCAGGACTCGCATGTCCTCCCACTGGAGCAACAAAGGGAGGACGATTTACCATCTAAAATACATTACCATCTATACGACATTAAATCAGGTGTAAAACAGGTGGAATATAATACCTGAGAAACAAGATGATTAAAGAAAAACAAACACAAAGCAAAGCATATAGATGAAAGGGTCAGTTCACTAACCTCACCTTTTACAAAATAATCTGAACTCAGTCCACTTATTTGCTTTTCGTGAGCTTTAAACTTTATTTCTTTAGAATTCTGTAGGTCAAAGGTTAAACTCAAACTATATTTTGGCCAAGGCTCATTGATGCACGTGGGGAGCGAAGGCTGGCTCGTGTGGTCCGATCAAACAGAAGAGCTACTGAAGCTCAAACTGCTGAAAAAGTGAATGCTGGCTCTGATAGAAAGGTGTCAGAACACACTTTGTTACGTATGTGGCTGCGTAGCAGCACACCGGTCAGGGTGCCCATGCTGACCCCTGTCCACCACTGAAAGCGCCTACAGTGGGCACATATGGAATATCCTTGATAACAAACATCAGTCTCCTATACTAGTTCAATTTTTAACAGTACTAGTTCACAAGTTGAACACTGAAAGCCTTAAGTTAACTAGTAGGCAGCAAAAGCTCCTAGTAAGTTACCTAGTAAGGGCCAAAATACCCACTAGTTATACTATTAAAAGACAGTTTGACCTTACTCGTTAACTAGTGAGGCTTAAAATGTTTACTAGCATTCTAAGAGTCAAAATGTGCACTAGTAAAAGGGTGTCTTACACAATATCAGGCAGGTGGTCATAATGTTATGGCTGATCGGTGTGCATATATATATATATATATATATATATATAGTGTTGTTGCCAGATACTGCATTTCACTTTTTCACTATTTTACACTTTGTTCCTCTGTAACCTTTCGAACATAAATGGGTTTAGGTATTATAACCTATATAATATTTTTATATAATTTACAAATAATAATAATAATAACATTATGAAGAAACTACATCTGCTTTAATTCTGCTTATATTGAGTTTTACAAGAAAAATATGTGCAACAAAAAGAGTAAAAGAAAAAAATAAAGGAACAGCCAGAAAACATAAAATACATTAACATGAGAAATGCAACAATATGGTTACAATAATGTGCTGGGCTTTAGCACAATGTAACAATTATATATATGTTCTCTACCAGAGCATCATATTCTCGTCAAGGTTAGGTTTCTCCCTCCAGACATAAACCCACAAAGTCTTTAGTCATATAATTTTTCTAGTTCTTTTTACAGGCAACCATTTCGTCATTTGTTCTCACCACATTTTTTAATGTAGAGGTTTGAGGCTCTGTCCAACATTTAAGAATCAACTGTTCTTATTACTCTCAATGCAAACTAACTTTAATGTGGCACGACAGTATTATTCTTGAGTAGATAAATGATCTAGGCTGTGCATCCTAACAATTCATCCATATACTCATGTCGATTTCTAAGCAGGTGCTTTTTCTTTTAGTTACGTTTCATAACAGCAGAGCACAAGTAAAGAGCTCGAGCTCACTGACCTCCACATAGTTCCTGTAAAAGGTTCCTTTCCTCAGGACCAGCAGGTGAGCCTGGGAGTCGGACGGGCTGAGTCTCTCCTCACAGAAGGCTAGGAAGGAGCTCGAGCGGGACAGGTAGAGCAGAGCTGGGACTCTGTACGTCACCCCATTTGGCTCTTTGCGGAAAAGCACCGACCTCGCTGGAAAATAGGGCGACCTCATGCTCGCTGGTGTGTCGCTAACTCCTCTGAGAAAGAGAATGAGAATCAGCTGCAGAGGAATTTATTAGTGCAGTTATAAAACGCAAAACAAGTGAAGCATTTGTGCAGCTATATTGGGTTTTTTTTTAGTTCAAGCTCAATTTGTCTGTCTCTTACCTTACTTTGAACTTTACAACTGCTTCAACAACCTTAATTTAAAGATACTAACAGAAAGTGCACCCACCCACGCCACACTTGGTAGTGCTTGTTAAAAAGACCACGAACTGTCAACACATCTGCTGAAAAGTTCACACATCATATTTTAGCAACTACAGAATCACTTTTAATGTTCACTTACCCATCTGCTTAGTGAAAACTCTTAATGTTTTTGCATTATAAAGAAGAAACATTATGCAATGCACAGGTGATGAGCAGAATAAAAAGGTAAATACTTACACCAAAGTGCTCCGTGAACCCTGCTGTTTCTTAGTGAGGACATACAGTATGTGTCAGCATGTGAACGTTGGGTCGACAGTGTTATGTGTTCACTGTGTGTAGTTGGTTTGTGTGTGTTTTTGGGTGAGAGTATGAAATGTATGGCCTCTCCTCTCTGTTCCCCATTCAGTGCTGGCAGCTTGGCAGGCTGTTCACTGACCCAGAAATGGACCACACTCATCAGATCTACAGCTTTGGATGAATCAGCGTAGAGCAGCCATTGTGGGAATGAAGGCCGGGGTGAGGGGGACCCGCTGAACAATGATTGGACGATCTGTCACCTCTGTGTCCTGTGTGCTTTTCTTTTTCATTATCCGGAGAAAGAGAGGGAAGTAATTCTCTTACCATTGGCTATTATTTCATATTTGTTACAATACACTATTGTTACATATTTGTAGTGTGGTATAGGCTACATATGGGACATAGACAAGTCTTTTTTTCTTCCGTTTTTATGTTTTGACTAATATTGTACAGAAAAACAGCACTGCTAGTAAACCATTCAAATAAACACCACAAAAAAGGGGATTTCTTTCTCTTAAAAAGTCTTTCATGCAGTATTTTAAGTTTTGCAGTAACCAGCATCATTTTTTAAGTTAGATGAATATAATGATAGTATTCTGGTGTAAAAGGTGTGCCATTCCTGTCAAAAACCAAAATAAATTCGCCTGACAAGCAAAACTCTGAGCGTTAAAGTCTCAGGAGGAGTCGGTGACGTCATCATTGAGCGACGTAACCGCACATGGCAGTCTGCTGAAGTTTTGAAGGCACTTGCACAAGGTAGCGTAAATCTGTGGTCTTTAATGTATCATCTGTCATAGATTATTTTCGATCAGGAGATTAATAAGAGCATGTCTATTCTCGCAGCAAAGCCGTTAACGGAACAGGGACGGAAATTGTTAGCTATTAGGCTAAGAAATTAGCAAAGAGCTACTGTCGCAACAAGGGTGCCTGGCTTGCTTTGGCGTTTTATTTATAGTGTTTGCTTCTAAAATGGAGAAATATAACCTGACGTACAGCCTCGTCCTTTCTGTGTAGAAAATATTATATTCATATAATAATAATAATATTAATAAATAATTCTCACTTAGTATAATTGCTCCAATAGAGATACTTTTTTGTGGTCTCAAAAGAACACGTCTAACTTGTGTTTGTCTTCCACTTGTGTTACTTACATGCCACAGGGTCAGCATGGCCAGGCAGTGGTCTGAGGGCCACTCCGCATCCATCCTGTGTGTCGGGGCATCCTCAGGCTCCGAGGATCTCCTCGCTTCAGGCTCTGAGGGTGGAGAGGTCTCACTGTGGAGCCAAGAGGGAACCATCATAGGCCATCTCACACTCCCTGGTGAAGAGGACTGCACAAGTGTTGTGTTTGCACCTGCAGCTCCAGGTCAGCTGTATGTGTCACATGGAGACACTGTGAGCTTACTTGACCCCCGAAACCTGAAGGGCCCCGTGGAGCAGTTTAAGGGCGCAGGAGAGGAGGAGATCAATGCTTTGGCACTGAATGATACGGGTTCAGCCCTGGCAGTGGCTGATGACTCCGGGGCAGTCCGGGTTCTGGAGCTTCCAGGGGGAAAAGTTTGCAGGACTCTTCGTAGACACACGAACATTTGCTCATCTGTGGCTTTTAGACCTCAGAGGCCCAATAACCTGCTGTCTGCTGGACTTGACATGCAGGTAGGGGAGAGTTAAAGAGTTTCAACATATTATTCAAGTAATGTCATCCACCTACATTTGACAACATCTCAATCCTATGGCTGATTTGTTTTGCCTTTGTCACTTCAGGTGATGCTGTGGGGTCTGCAGAAGACGCGCCCTCTTTGGACTCTCAACCTTCAAGATGTAGCAGAGGAAGAAGACGACCATCAGCAGCGTCCTGGTCAGCTTTTTAACCCGCCTCTGGTTCACTGTGTTACTGTGGCGAGTTGTGGAAACATTGTGGGTTGTGCTGCAGAGGACGGGCGGGTGCATCTGATGCGGATCGGCAGCGGCTCTAAACTGGAACAGCAAGGAGCTGTTAAAGCCCACAGTCAGGGGGCCTCACAATCCCACTTTGTTAGTTTCCTGTCCAACCCTTACTGGCTCATCAGTGGAGGGAATGACGGCCTGGTCGCCCTGTGGGACCTCAGTAAGCACCCGGTGGTGTCTCCTGAGGAAAAGACTAAAGCGACAGCACCCCCTCGCAGGAAGGGAAAGAGCAAAGCAAAGAGGAAAGAACAATCCCAGGAGAAAGCAAAGAACCCACAAAAGGCTGAAGCTGAGAAAGAAGAAGCTGAAGTGGAGGATGAAGCGGCAGCGGGAGGGGCAGAGGGGGTGACGGAGAAGTCTGGGCCCAAACTGAGCATTGCTCACGGGGACAAGGTGAACTGGTTGTGCCCTGCTGTGCTAAAAGGAGAACCCAGTGTGGTAGTGGCAGATCAAAGCTCCACTCTGACAGTGTACCCTCTATCTCAGATATAGTCACGCACTGACCGTCGTTCTGTCATACCAGTGTGCTATTTTGACTTCTCCTTATTTTTAGTTTACACGCTTTTTTTGAACTTCAGAGTATACACTCCTGTGTTTGATGCTGTTAGAACTTGTGGCCTCATTATTTGGACTTTGTTCTAAACAGTGATTGGCCTCATAATATCTTTATTACTTATAATAAAACCTGATCTGTGTGGGTGGAAACCAACTGCTCTTCAAACCAGTACTCTTTACAGAGGCAGACTGAATTAACCTTGAGTTTAAGTTTTTACACAAAATTTTAACAGATTGTGTGTGATGGTTTTTTGGGTCTCATTGAATGTGCACACTACTTATTGAATATGGCTCATTTGTAGGTTTTGTAGCTGTGTGGTCCTATAAAACGTCCTTTCAAATATGTTTGCAATAAATGGATTTTTAACAACTGTAAAACTACCACATCAGGCAAAAGAAATCTGCGAGTTTAACTGAGTCAGCAGCACTTTTCAAAGAGTAAAAAAAAACATCTCAATTCAAACCAGATGTGGACAGAAAGAAAAAGTACGTGCAAACTGAAAGCTGTCAACAAAACATGTTACAGTGCAAACACAATGCTCTTTCTTAGACGTCTACTCATCTACTGGGAAACTTTGCTGCTGCTTTGAATATTTATTTAATGTAGCAATGAACATACTATCTCATGTAACTGCCCAGATTTGTTTATTAAATAATGTTTGCTGCTTACTTGCCATCAATGTGTTACATACTTTTTAAAACAAGTATGTCCTGATAACATTACTGCATGGACATTATTTTCATCATCATCAAAAACTTTATATTCTCAGTTTTAAACAAGCCAGACAAATACATACACAAAATCTTAATTCATACATTCATTGCAAATGCACTTTCACACAAGTAACTTGTCAGTCTTTCGCAGACAAGCAGAACACTCTTACATAAGAATACCAGAGACAGAAGGCACATGGCTGACTTGAGTAAACGCAATTCACAAGGCAGCTTATAGGTCTGACTAGCTGAATTTAAAACAGAAATGATGACAGCCTATTTTAAATTTAGACAGCAAATGTAGCTCATGAAAACTCTTAAACTATATTCTCTAACAAAGCCAAATAAAGCGCTCTCAGGTGGATGTTCACAGTAGGAATTTGAAAAGAAAAAGCATATGACCACTTCTCAGCACTGCAGAGCAACCTGACAAACCGCTACACCGTTTTTTAAATCATGACCTTCAGTCTTTTTGGTGTTTCATGATTGAATATTTCTCTAACCTTCTTCCACCTTTTAATGTCTTTTTAAGCTCTACACTCAGTCAGCACGGGTAGCACGTGTTTGACTGGTTACTCCCGTCAAGTAAATCCACCTCTGAGATGCGGTTGTTATCCCTCCTTTCATTACTGAGGTGACGTTGATCCGAGGTGTGTGTGTCTTTGAGGCTAATTCTGCCTTCAGAGGATGTTGCTGATTTTACAGTTTAGCCAGGCCCTTCTCCAGGCTCTCCACGTCTGCATCCCCGTCTTCACCCTTGCAGCCGCGGGCGCTGCACTCCAGGAACTCCACCTTCATGGGCAGCTGGCTGAACTCGAAGTCCTTGCCTTTTCTCCCGAGATACACACTGCCACCCACAAAGCCGTCCTGAGAGCTCAGGGCTGCTGAGCGTGTCACTCGCAAGGTGTTCCTATGAGAAACATGACACAGTTTGAGGCTTAATATACCTAAAAGTTATACAATAGTTTCATGGGGCAATGGACACTGAATCCCCATCGCTTTCGACATAGAAATGTAATGACAATCAGGCACATAGACAAACCCAAAGAGTAGATACATTAGATACTTACAGTTCCTTTTCTAGCTGCTGCTGAATCAGTTTAGCTGATTTTGCCATGGTGATATCTGTAACATAAAGAGACCGGTAAATAATAGCACCACACAACAAGTAAGCAACTTTAGGTGCAGGTTAAAAATGAAGCGCAAGAATGTAGGGAAATTTACAGCAAGAGAGATGTCGAACCTTGTTTGTTGCATGCCACAAGGAGAGCTGGGGCATTCCTTGAGATTACGGTGTCCGTCAACAACATGTACAGGAACTCCGCCACATCTCTCACCTCCTTCTGGAAGATGGCGCTGTCCACCACGAACACAATTGCTCTGTAGAGAGAGTGATATTGAAAGATATGTGACATGTTTTATGAAAAATTTAAGGTTATGTTATCCAGGCAGGGCTTGCCCTGTTCTCACCTGGCTGCAGATTTGAACTTCTCCAGGTACTGAGGGCGAAGACTGTCATGTCCTGGTAGGTCTATCAGAGTCCAGGTACTGGCCTGAGTACATGAGGGAGAGGGGACAATTATAAACTATATTTATCATTACAGGTTTATAACTACTGATTATAACAACTAACAATTGTCAGTTACCTTTTCGTTCTTGGCTTTGTATGGAGCACTGCTGTCAGTGATGGAGGTCTGTGTGCGCTTGAACTTTCCTGACAACAGCTGCAAAACATAAAAATGACATATAAAACTGATTATGATCATGCATCAGTCTCTCATAAGATGAGCACCCCATGATGGACAACGTGGCTGATGGAGACCACGTTTTAGTTTTACAACATCTCACCCGGCTGAACAGGAGGGTTTTCCCAGAGTCGCACAGTCCGATCAGCAGGACCGCACTCCTGACGGTTTTACTGGAGAGAAAGTACTTCAGAAACACTGAAAAGAGAAAGAGAGAGAGTGATATAAAAACCCTGTTGTCTGCCAAACAAAGGTACTCAATATATTTGAACGACTTCCCTGGAATTGCTGATAAATTGTGCAAGCTGTTGACGTTTGCTTCAGTTTAGCAGTTAGCCTCCTAGCTCGCTAACTTAGCTTTTGGTTTTGAAGCACACATTCATTTATTCCTTAATTGTTGAGTCAACTCTAAAATAAAATATGTAACAATGTGCCTAAAAACTATTTAAAGTACCTGACACATCTAGTTAACCCTGATAACGAAGCTAAACGCTAGACCTAGCCTTTAAAGCTAATGTTAGCATGCCACCTACAACTCTAACGGTTAGCTAACTCCTCACCACAGGTGATGACAACCACCGCCAAAGCGACGATAATCCCGATCAGAAAAACAGGGTCCTGGTCTTCCAGTTGATGCCGAAGAGATTCAATGTAAGGCTCAAATGGGTTTTCTGCCATTTCCACGTCTGCTTTTTCTCCCATGTTTCCACCGGTGCTGTCTGCCTCCATCTGTTCGCTCAAGCTAATCTGACAGTGGGACACGTCTCCTTTCTCCTCCAGCCTGCACAGAGCCTGGAGGGTCAGCAGGGGGCGCTGCCGACCAGGGTGGTTCAGTTCCTTCACACTGTGGAGTACTGGGACCAGTCAGCAAAACAGCAGCACAGTTTAATATCATATTTGTTTCTCTTAATCGGTCAACTGTGGCTTAAACAAGAAAGCCAATTTCCTCTTGGAAAATAAAAAATGTCTTTACTTATTTAAGTCAAAAGTATGAGAAAGGCTGTGTTGAAACTTTGTCTCAAGAAGTCAAACGTATGAGATGATAGTTCAAAAACTGAGCTTTGAAATGCAGTTAAAGAGATTAAAATGTATGATACATAAACTTCTCTTTAAAGGTCAAAACTGCGAGGCAATCACCCACAAAGAAATTGGTTTACTAAATCAAAACTGTGAGATGATAAGCCAGTATTTTTGAATTCTTATCATCATTTAATACAATTATAATTATAGTCGCTATTTTATTATTCTTTTGACTTTTAATCGCTTTAATGGCATACATGGCGCTTCATATTTCTTTCCTCATCTAGATAATTGCGAATACCATCAGATATTGGACATTAAAACATTTGTTGGCTACTTCAGCTGTTTATTCAGACAAAGAAACCCCTCGACTTTTTGTTTAGCGTCTCGCTAAAAGCATTAAATCTGCTGTTGCAACCAATTACAATGTTTGTGTTAGTTGGTAAAAGACCCCATGTGTTCCGAAAGGGGTTATATTGACTAATTTCACCGATTTTATCTCTTTTTATTGCCCATTTGCGTAAGCTTGAGTGACAGGTTTAGTCCCTTAATTGCTGATATCAGTTTGAGTGTTTTGAGAATAGAGAGAATAGACATGAGACAGAGACACAATAGTGTTCAGTAACTGAGTTCACTATAAGCCGTCTCGTTCACATCATAGGACCTGTATGAAAACTGACGGCTCGTGGTTTTGCGATCGAGACCAGCTGCGCTTTTACGCACTCTGTCTCCAGCCCTCACACTCCGCGCGCTTTTTACGCACACTGGATATTTGACTCCCCAGTCCTCGGCACGATGTCAAACGTCAGGAACACGCATTATTCTATAGGAAGAGGCTGTGTGTCATTCATGTTGGGCTTTTGAGAGGGACAGTTTGTTTCTCGTCGGGGGAGATGCAATGACAAACTTATTAAGGGTTTCAGTGGGGTTTGCTTAGACTTTCTTTACCCATTCCTGTAGATCTGTCAAAGACGGATTTATAACTTCAGGATTTACTTGAAAATCTTCGGTATCTGCGGATTACTCTGTCAGGGATCAATCAAAAGACGATGATGGCTTTATCGTTCCTTTACGCGCTGTGCATGTGGATGAGTTTAGTCTGTCCTTCGCTGGAGACAGGGTTTGTTTATCGCTTTCCAGGCATCACTGTGCAGCGGCAGAGAATCAAATCGGAGCAGAGCGGCAGCAATGGACCACCAGGTACCGGGTCCAGCACACAACTCAGGTGAGCTCATGTGTGAATGATGCCTTTTACCTGAAGATGTAAAAGTTTGATTTTGATTCTGTGTCCTGAGGAGAAACAAATAATTATGTGAGTGCTGCAGCTCTTTTTCATAACTGTATTGATTATGTGGGGTTTATCTCGTCTAGTATTAATTATACGTCTGAAATCTCCATCCATTGTATTTTAGGAACTGGTGTCAGTACACTGTTTCCAGAACAGTGTCCTGTCAGGTGCAGAACGGGACAGAAACCTCAGTGCAGAGAGTGTTTCAGGGATGCCGATGGCCCGGACCCTGCTCCAAAGTCATCAGGTACCCCCAAATATCCTCACAGCTACCTCCCTTACAGCCAAACCCTCATTTCCTGTCAGCGCTGCTGTTGAGATTACACTGTTTTGCCTTTGAGAATGAATCAAGACGAGGAGGCATCCTGCATGGCGACAGGGGCATTTGCGGTTTCTGTTGTGCCATATTTACAGTCTACAAGTCTTGCTTTCATAAAGTAACAGGATGTATCATCAACATGATGAACTTAATTGAACTTAAAGCTACTGTGAGGAACTTCGATCTTGGCGACCCCTGCGGACAGAGCAGTATGTCTTCTCTCTTTGCTGATCCTGTCCAGTCTTAACGGTCAAATGTGTCACTCACCGTGAATTTTTGCAGTGGGTAAACAAAGTCCTTTAATCACCTCGTCTGACACTGACCCGGTGGCAGCGGTCACAGGCATTTAAAACGACTATATAGAAATAATAAGTCTTCTCGCTGATGGTCTGCTTTGCTTTTGTAGCTCATATGGAGGCACTAATATTAATTTCAGTCTATTTCCAACCAGTAACCAATAAAAAAAACTCCTTACAGGACCTTTAAACTCTTTTAAAGGTCCCATTTAAAGGTATAAGTTCATTAGAGGTATATATTCCCTTTTCAGATCTGCACTGGGACATTTTCTGCTTGTCATTTTCTCCCCCTCTCTCTTCGTTTTTTGTCCTCACATGAAGTGTCCAAGAAAGCCCTGCAAACAAACAAACAAACAAAATCAAAAACTTTTACTTTGCATATTTTGAAATACAAATCTCCTTCAAAGGTCAAACTCTCAGCACAGAACACCCAAAGTATCCAAAGATCACCTGTATGTGATTATCATGTCTGTGCATTTGCATGTGTGTGTTTCTACATGTACATGTCCCTGACTCCAGTCACTGTGCTGTTTCAGCTACAGGACCCTGATCAGGCCGTCCTTCAAGGTTGCCTACAAGCAGGTCACTGCGCTGGAGTGGAGATGCTGCCCTGGGTTTGTGGGAGAGGAGTGTCGGGAAGGTGAGTTTCCAATCTGTGCTCCTTTTCCTTCTTTCACACGATGTTACTCTTTCAGGGGAGGGGAGAACGCGACGGAGACCTGAAATAAAGGCCATGTGTTCATGTGTGCCTCTTTAGCAGCTCTTACCCACATCAGTCACTCTTTTTATGCGTGGTGGTGTGAAGTCGTGTAGCTTTCTCATGGTGCTTCTGTGCAGGGGCTGGCCTTTTGATATCACTATAAAGTTGTGTTGAATTAAGATTGAAGCCTGTTTTGGATTACGTTGTGACTTGTGGCTTTTCCTTTTATATCCGCGCGTTCAAACCTCTCTGTTCCTGGAACGAGGTACGCGCGCTTGACACACACATACTGTATTATACTCACAGACAGCACAGAGGCAGTTTTGCCTGTCGCTCCGAATATCATCATGGCTTTAACAGTCAGAAGAATGAATAAAAAAGGCTCAGATGGACGTCCAGCCGAGCAGCTTGTAAAGTGGGATGTCATCTCGGCCGCACTGCTTCTGGATACCACAGACCGCAGACTGCGAGCCCAGTACAGACCGACATTTTCACCCAGGGGCGAGCCACCACAGTCAGCCTAAAGAAAGAGAAAGTGAGGGCGGATTGAGGTCTAATGTCAGGCTGCCTTAACAGCTCTTTATATATATATATGCGTACATCTCTATATAAGTGTCCATTGCGCCAAACCACACTGACAAACATGTTTTCACATATTGTATTTTGAACCTATAGATGCATGTAAACTGGGTCTTGTGGCTGCAGAGGTATTTTAACAGCTTCTAAACCAGCAACTTGGTGGATTCTTCGGGTTGGACAACGCAGCAATTTGCCTGTATTTGAAAAGCACTGGCATGCCGCGTCCAAATTTGTCCAACATTAACAGTTACCTCAATGAGCAAGTTTTGTTATTGCTCATAATTACTGCACCTTGTTCCATTTTGCAGAATTATTCATTGTTGCACTTGGAAGGGGCGAGATTTACCACGAGTTAAGAAAGCACACATTAATACTAATGGAATAAACACAGACATTATTACAAAGCATTTCGGAGACCATTATTTTCCCTGGCTGTGGATAATATTCCACACAGAGATTAACACATCCGCTGAGTCTGTAACGCCAGAGATTATGGTTCACTTGAGAGCAAAGTGGTTGCAGGAGTGTGAAGGAGTAATGCGGCTGTTTGTTTAACGTGAGCTGAAATGCAAGTTCGAATGGCTGCAGAGAGAGAGACGAATGGAGGAAAATTGCCTCCATATGGAAGGAGACAGAAGTGAGGAGACCTTAAAGACAGAGGCTGACGTCACTGCGCAGTCTGCTTCGCGGCGAGGAGAGGAGAGGAGGGAGAGCTGGCAGGAGGTCAGTGTGTCGGAGAAAGAGAGGACGCAGAGGGGAGAGAGAGTTAGGACGAGTGCACAGAAAACAACAAGGTGTTAGATTTGGCAGCGATGGAAGAGGCTTTGTAGAGGAGAGAAGTGTAATGAGGAGTGTTCCCGTCCCACAGGGCTCGTCCAGCTGCCCAGACGGCAGCGGAGCAGAGAGCCGGTTCTGTGGGAAAGTGGCCCCACAGAGATTAACGAGCATGACACTCCTTCGGAGGGTCTTTGTAACAAACGTGACCGCACTCAGATCAGGCTCGGAAACAAAGGCGGGCTCTCCTCGAGTGGATTAACGCCTGTGCAACAAAGGCAGGGAAGTCAGATGCAGTATTAAGATGTGTTTTCCTTATGTTCACGTCCCCTTAAATCACTGACCTTATCCAGACTGACTCGCAAAGTTTGTCACTAGAGCGTTCGGGGAGAATTCTTCATTAAATCTGAGATTGAAACGCACCCAAGCGAGCTAGAGTTGGTACGTGTCCATTTTGGCAATAAAAACTGTTGGGAAATCTTGATTTAAATAAGTGAAGTGTTCGTCTTGGGAAGTTAATGTACCTAAAATAACTTCCACTGATTTACAGACATCTCTTTCACAATGTGAGTAGAGGGGTGGGCTCGAGGCCTGATCCAGAAAGTCTCACTGAGAGACAAAGAGGAGATTTGCTTCCAGAACCTTGTCAGAGGTTTTATATGAACTTTTAATGTGGGAAAATCATGTTTAACAAAATACAAACCAAAGCAGAGTAAATAAACACTCTGCAAAATGGGTCTGGAGGGAAACATTAAGAAATAATGGATGTTCCTCAAAGTCTTACTTCAAGAAAAGTTATACAACAAACTTTTTCATTGGTTCTCTGAAGAAATCTTCATGTTTTTGGTCAAAAGAACTTACAGGTCAGACGTTTTCAGTGTATTTTGCCCTCATGGCTTTGATTTTTGGCTAGCTGTAAAATGTTGAATACAGATGTTACTGTTTGGTTTCAGTTGACTTTTATCTGATGGCTGTTGATGACAGGGAAAAAAGGCACGTTATGTTTAAGAACTAAAAAAATGCTTTTCACTGAGTGCATCATTATAAATACTTACTTTCATATCTCTACTTAAAAGAATGGGTTTGACAGTTCGGTTAAAAATATGTTGTTAGCTTTGTTGGCGAGAGCTCAGCAAGAAGATTGATCCCGTTCTCTTCTGTCTGTCCGTTCAAAATGCAGGAGATGGTTAGCTTAGCCCAGTTTAGCTTAGCTTAGTTCAGCAGAAAAATGTCATGGAAGGCGATGCTCCTGGAAGAAGATACAAGAACATATTACGGGTTAATTAGGAGGTAGATTTAAAGCGCTAATCTCAAAGTCCTCTGTTTTGTTCTCTTTATGGCGATTAAAGGTAATTATGGATGCTTACGTCCCAGATAACCAGACGTCCACGGTTGGCTCCCTTTGTTACGGTTGTAACTCTTGATTTTCCTCGCTGACGGTCGCTTTCCTTTTCAGACTGTTTGCCTTCATCTGAGCATCAAATTTGTTTCTTTTTCCTTGGATTTTCTCTTATTTTTGAAGTTGTATCTGTAGTCATCGATCTTTTCTTTGTTCATTCAGCCATAGTAGATTACTGTTTACTCGTAGCGCTTGCAGAGACCGGAAAAGCAGCCGCTTAGCTCCGCCTACCCTCTCTGGCAGACCAACCACTGCTGAGTGATGGAAAACGCATCACTAACTGGGCGCCACTTGTGATTTTTTTCAGCGAAAGTCACCACAGACATCCAGTTTGTAATGCTGCAAATGCAAAGGCTTTCATCAGTGTGCCATAGACTCTAGTTGTTGTTGAGTTAGCTTCATATTTAGCGTACAGACAGAGAGTGGTATCAATCTTCTCATCTAACTCTGAGCATTTAAAAAAAGTTGAACTATTCTTTAGGAGCGGACAGTTTTCTGTCTTACAGAGTGTGCGTGTGTGTGTGTGTGTCTGTGTGTGTGTGTTTATGTCACTCAGCCAGCGCTGTGTGCAGCTCTGCCGGCTTTAAGCCAGCTGTTTTATCAGAGCCAGAGAGGACAGCCTTAACCAATGAAGATGACATCACCTCTGGTCTTAGTATGATGGAGTCCTGGCTCCACTTCAGAGGCCCCCGAGGCCCTTGGAGATGTAGATAAAGATACATAAAGAAAGGGAGAGTTGAAGCTAAGCCTTTGTGAGATGCTTGTTTCTCTCTACATGCTCGTGGTGTTTTCATGCTTTGAACCCTGCATCATTTTCAGACCTCCTTGTTGTCATATTAACATCATTTTTTCTAAAAAGGCCTTTATAATGAAGGTAAGACACAAAATGACCTTGATGTGCTGTGGTTTTATAGGTGTTTGGGCTGTTACGGGGAACACAGTACACAATATAAAGGTCTAATCTGCATGTTGTGTCAAGCTTTATCAGGAAGTAGCGCCTGTGGGATTTTTGACTCCGCCTTTATAATCAGAGCAAACAGAGGCTTCACAGTTCTGTCTTTTTTTTAAGCAAATTTTTTTGTCTCTTTATGTCTTTCTTGATAAAGAGGACAGTGGATAGTGTTAGAAACAAGGGAAAAGAGAGAATGGAGGATGACATGCGGCAAAGGGCCGAGGGTGTGAGTTGAACCCGGGGCCCTCGCATCAATGACCGTGGCCTCTGTACACGGGCCGCTGATTTAACCGCTGTGCAAAACCAGCTCCAGAATTTCACGTGTTTTGTTTTCTCGCACGATACATCCAAAGAATAATTGCTCAAATGACCCCAAACAATTCTTAGATGCAGCCCTGATAATGTTTCGACTTTAAGAACTTAAATCTGGACAAATCTGAACAAGTCACGCTGTTGGAGCTCGTCAAAGCACATTTTCACAGTTGGTTTCTGGCCTTTTAAACATCCTATTTTTGTTCTACACGTGAGTGTGGGCTTTTTACCCCTTGTCATAACCTCATATCATGGATTTCCTGTCGGAGCCAGCCGCACAGCCTGAATGTTTCTGTGTTTGCTAATGGAAAGTGGGTGTTTTCTGAATACATGTCTTTGACACCCTGACCCGTCAATACATTTGACAGTCTGGTTTGTGCTGGCCGCGTACAGTGCATCTCAAGATTTACATTTTGCTTTCAGCAGAGTCGTGCTAACACATGACGCCATGGAACATATTGGAACACATTTTTGGAAAAATGTGTTCGTAATTTCCCTGCCATTGCCCCCCTCCTCCTCCTCCTCCTCCTCCTCCTCCTCCTCCTCCCCTTCCCTCGATCTGTCACAGCAGCATACCAGCACCTATCTGCACCGATGATCATATTAGCAGAAGGGATTATGGGTAACGTGTGTGTTCGAGGGAGCCTCATCCAAAAATAATAAGTGCCAGGACCTCCGCTGATGACAGCAGCAACCTTTGATCGCATGCACAAGACGTCTGACGGGGTTTCAAGCTGCATGTGCCAGAACACGTCTTTTTTTAAGTGAAGTGATGAATTTAATTAAAGAAGTGAAAAGTTGGCTGACAGCTTAGGATGTCAAAAGTGCTAATTTGTTAATGCTGCAGCTATGAAGCGGCTAAAGTCACTGTTTCCCCTCTGCAGCTGGATGAGGAGGAAGTGTGTTAAAACCCATTGTTGGAGGGATTATCTTGAACACCAGCTATAATATATCATTTGAAGATACCTTTCCTCCATTTTTTCCCTTTTATCATCTCTTCCCCTCGCAGGCATTTGCTGTTTTGCCCTCTCTTTGCCCTTGATATTTCTGGCCACTGCCAGGCTCTTTATCTTCCATATTCCTCGCCTCTTTATCTCACTTCCTGTGTCCTTTAGATCTGCCGCCATCCTCTCCTCGGAGTAAAGTGATAAAACAGAACCATATCCCACATGTGCACCCTCCACAGTGCGAGGATATGACTGATGTCTCTGTTACGTCCCTGGCTGTGCTCAAATATAGGTCAGAAGGTGACCTTTGACCTGCAGGGAGCGATGGGATAGCTCAGCTGTTCCTGGTCCTGGTCTGATCTGCCTGATGGATGAGGATCTATCAGTTCGTGCTCCTGTGGTTTTTCATTTCTTTCAGCAGCTTATCATCGAGGTCTTCCTGCCTCCATTAGTCCCTCTGTCTTTCCGTCTGCAGGTCCATACATCTGTTTATGTTGAGTTAAGCAGGTAGAGTTCCTGGAAAGGTTCCTGGTGAGGTCTCTGAGGTTGATCGAAGCCACATGTGTCCATGAAGGGTTTGTGTAATCTATAGGTTTGTGCTGCCAGGAGCTCTATCTGTTAATATACAAGTGTGCATATGTCTGTCAGTCTGCTGCCTTCAGGGGCTTCTGGAAATTGCCCTCTTATGGTTGGAAGTCGTATGACGTATTATCTGTTTTCATTTTGTTTGCTAAGGAACAAATTACCTTATCAACACTTGTGCTAAGTTGTGCACAAAATGAAACAAGAAAAAACATCGGGCTTCCTTATGTTCCTATGGGAGATAGACATTTTAAATGCGGTGTCAGTTCAACCGCTGCAGACACAAATTAAGGGCGTACATTTGAATGCATCATTAATAGGAGATGAGTTTGTGTGAACATATTAACCCACAGGAACATACGCTGAAGGTTGGACCTAAGGTTAAAATATTGATAAGCAAGAAAATAATAAACATTCTCCTTAATTTGTCGTATCAACAGGATATTGAGCTTGAGAGCAAAGGTCCCTGGGAATATAGATGTGCCCTTTCAAGACGCTAGAGAACTCTCATAACATTACGACAGGTCGAGTGGAGAGCGAAGGCTGGCCTGTGTGGTCCGATCCAACAGAAGAGCTTCTGTAGCTCAAATTGCTGAAAAAGTTGATGCTGTTTCTGATAGAAAGGTGTCAGAACACACAGTGCATCAGGGTTTGTTGTGTATGTGGCTGCGTAGACGCAGGCCGGTCAGGGTGCCCATGCTGACCCCCGTTCACTGCAGAAAGCACCTACAATGGGCACGCGAGCATCAGAACGGGACCATGTAAAAATTTTATCCCCTAATGGCAGTGGCCTCTTTCAGCAGGATAACGCGCCCTGCCACACTGCAACGGTGGTTCAGGAACGGTTTGACTTGGCCTCCAAATTCCCCAGATCTCAATCCAATTGAGCATCTGTGGGATGTGCTGGACAAACATGGAGGCCCCACTTACAACTTACAGGACTTAAAGGATCTGCTGCTAACGTCTTGGTGCCAGATACCTCAGCACACCTTCAGAGGTCTAGTGGAGTCCATGCCTCAACGGGTCAGGGCTGTCATGGCTGATCGGTGAATGTTGCTTGGTAAGCACCAAACCAAAAAGGGCCACCTGCTGGTGTCAACCATACTGAAATAAGGGCAACATTTTTTTAGGTTCAAATGCTTGATACCCCCCCCCCCCAACGAACATCATCTTCAACATTACCTCAGAGCATGACGATGACCTGATGTCTCTGCACCTGCAAGGTCTGTCAATCTCTTACTGTGACTGGTATGATGCTAACCTTTTAGCACCGGAGCAGTCCGTGCTATCTTGGCTGAAGGTCTGGATAGTGATGGAAGTGGATGCCATCTGGTAACATGAGTTTACGACAAAACAAGACTAGGTCAAAACCTCGTATGTGGCTGACCGCATCAGGTCAATGTGCGCTTTGAGGACTGTCCTCATGATGCCGATGACAACGTGTTTGAAAGCAGGTGTGCGCTGTGGACGTAGGTGAGGACAGCGGAGGAGCCTACTCCCTGAACAAAGTATCCAGAGCCGTAAAGACAGTCTCAGAGAGTCTTGTCACTAAAGGTCCAATATGCTCCATGATCCGCCATTGTGATGTCGCAACTCTCTTGGCCTCTGAAAGTACCATCACTCCCTCAGTCAGTTACTCAGTCAGTCACATACAGACCCATGTGTAGGGCTGACCCCGGCGCTCAGCCAAAAAATGTTCTCCCAGATTTGAAGAAATGTAGTAAAGTAGCATCATTCTGTGTGGAGGAATGTCAGATTAATAATGATGCTTTTGAAGTCCATTATTTAGTCTTTGACCGCATCTTGTTCTTGCATGAAATACGGGCACCTTGCATCAATTTTATTGGGAAATTCTACAAAATTCCAAGAATTTCCTTCATGCAAAATGTTCCCAAAGCTTCAGTTAAATGGAACAGTGTGTGGTCTGTCAGATGGCATCATGGTGAAAAATGCTAAATGGTCCCACTGTGGACGCCTAGACATCGTGGCTTTCAAAAAAAAGCTCCATTCACCATCCTCGAGCAGCCACCGCAGTTGGAGTGGGTGTGTGATTTAGTGAGTTTGTGACAGTAGGAGTGTGTCTGTCTGTCTGTCCGTCTGTGTGTGTGTGTGTGTGTGTGTGTGTGTGTGTGTGTGTGTGTTCTGTGCCAGCTGTTCTTCACGCCAGCAATAGCTGACCACTTGCTGGCTGGGGCCGAAACACAGAAGGCTCCTGGGACACAGCCAGCCCTTGGACTCCGACTGTGGTCTGCACACACACACACAGCATTCAGACTGGGCACACACTTGTCTGTGTATCTTGGGAATGTGACAGCGACTCTGAGGCCGGTCCAAAAAGATGTTTCAATACATCATCCTTCCGTCCTGCTCACTCGCACAGACAGAGAAAGTGTTTAGCGGCGATGAAAACGAGCGTCCACAGCTGTGCGCGTCATGGTTTGTGTTGCGGTTAAGCTCGTCTGTCTGTCTGTGTTTGTGTGTGCAAAGGAGCTGCAAGAAAGCGAGAGATTTCTTTGATCTGTATCCAGGTCTAATGTAGGAAATGTCTCCACAGTCTGACTTACACTCCTGCCAAAATATCCTGTGCCGTCTTGTACTGTCGATCGCACAACACTGGAAGGTTTGATTCATTTAATCGGCCTGTGTTTTTTTTTAGTTTGCTGAGATGAAATATGGTCTTTGTTTTGGTTCCCCTGGTGTTTAAATGAAGATTTATCTTCCAAGAGTTTCTAATCTTGTTTACTCTCCGCTCTTCGCCTGGAGGGAGTTTGATCCAAGGAGCCCGTCTGCTCTCGTCTCTCAGTTTTCATCCATTTAACAATAGAGATTATCACATGAGGCAAATGACAGATTGCTTCTGAATCATGTTATTTATGGACATGCTTTCTTTTTACATGCTGCATTACCCAGCAATCTAATATTCCTATCAATAATGTGTTATTTAATCAAAGTATGCTGTGGTCTGTGAATCATTTTCAGTAGTTTAATATCATGCATAATAACATATTGCTGCTTTTAAAGCTGCTAGACTTGGCCTTGTTTTCTAGTGAATTTCCAGAGACGAGCTGCAGCATCTGAATATTTCAAAAACTCCTTCCTTCAGGTCTCAGAAAAAGTTCCCCCTTCCTCCTGTTTATTTGGCTTCCCACTAAAGACAACACAATTCTGAATCTTTCCCATGAGCTGAGCACAAGCCAAGAAAAATAAGCCGGTCTTATGTTGCCATGGTGTAATTATGGATCCAAACAGACTCTATAGCTGCGGTCCCGCTCTAAACATCAGCTCAAGCCCAGCGGAAGTTTGGTTTTCTAACCCAACATAATTAAATTCCAACTGCAGGAACAGAAATCCCGCCCGCCACCTTCAGAAAAAAAGAGATGTTTTTGCTCTGGTTCGTATTTATGGTAGAGCGGCTCAGATCTGGTGTTTTCCTGTGGTGTGTGTTTGTAACGTTATAAGATTTGGGTGGTTTCTTTCTGGTCCATTAGACAACAGATGAAGATTGGACAAATCATCTCATTAGCAGTGAAGAGTGGGCCTGCAGAGTGTTTGAGAAGCAGAAAGCCATCATGGACGTCACAGCTTTGCTTATCACATGTCATAAATTACTGAACTCTCCAGTCACTATCAATATATAATTAAATACGCTCTTGTACTTGTTTAAAGTTACAGTACAACCAAGCTAGCTTCTTCCTTTAGTACGGCTACAGCGCTTTGAGCTAAATGCTTAACTCCACACGCTAACATCGTCAAAGCAAACATGCTAACATTAAGTACATGAAGAGTCCTCTGTCTTAGGGTTAGCCTCTGCTGAAATAGCTTCTGTAATTTTGTCAATGTCAAACTTATTTCCTCAACATTTAGGAAGCTACTCTGCTGTCCAATATGTCTGCAGTCTTCAGCTCCAGTTCCTCTCAGTTATTACAGCCATGTCTGAAGTAGCTGGGAACCCTTGACTTGTTTTCGGCTTTGTCGAGACGTGATGCGATGCTCTAAAGCTTATGAGAAAGGAAGTGCCAACAATATTACACATTTTCTACAATACTGTGTTTTCTTGTATTTTGATGCATAGAGTAAATCAATAGACTGTATAAATTATGGAAGTAGCCACCATGACGTCACCCATGTGTAAATGAAGCCATCGGGATTTTACTGCTGCCATGTTGGTTTTCCGGAGCCAGAAGTGACCATATTTGGATGAGAGGGTGGTGCCGCAGAGGAGTGAGAGCCAAAGCTAAACAGTCTGTGTCAGTGGCTAATCCATTAGCTTGTGAATGAGCTAGTTGAGCTAGCTCCAACAACACAAACAAGAAAGTTAAGTTCCGTGACTGTGGGTCTGTGTTGACGTCTAGCAGACAGCTGGCAGTATCCACCTGTCAATCAAGTGACCATGGCCCTAAAATTTAAGGCTAAATATAATTAAAACGGGTGTGTTATAAAAGATTCACCCCCCCTACAGTTATCTTGATAGCGATTTATAACTAAACCGTTTTTTGTTCCAGGCTGTAAACATGTCTATTTGTGCTGTAAAAATTTTCCCATCTGCCGTAATGTTATTTCTTGGTTTCTGGAGGCAGCCTCAAGTGGCCACTCCAGGAACTGCAGTTTTTTGCACTTTCGCATTGGCTTCATTTTCCAATGCCCAAGGTTGCCGCTTGAGTTAACTATAAGTAAAACTGTAATTTTTAGTAACTTGCATCAGTACAAATGTCAATGTGATTGTGAGGGCAAGTTTCACCATTAAGCGTAGCATGTTTGCTAATTCACATATGGCTGAGCACAGCTGAGGTAATGCTTTTGGTTTTGCAAGTCAGGGTAAAGTGATCAAGGACCTTTTGACCTGAGATGTTAAGGTTTCACAGAGATGATTTCAATCTATTTTAAGATAAGGCAATATTATGTTTTCCAAACTTCATGACAGATACTTTACTTGATGGGTGAAAACTTGAGGAAGAGTCAAGTCAGTAGGGTACATCTGCAGGTAATATGGATAGCTATCTGCTCCCAATTTCTTGGCAATCCATCTGATATTTGTCAAGTAATTTTACCAAAACCGAAACCCTGAACGCCGAAGGAAAAGTCATGGCGTTACTAAAATCATCTGAATGAATCCTCTGGAAACTATGAACATCTGTTGTATATTGGTTAAGATATTTCCGTCTAGACCAGAGTCTTCTGTCCGTCTTGCAGACTGACATTGCCTTTCCCAGAGCGACGCCGCAAGTGAGGCTAAACAGTAAATGTCACGACATCATGGAAGAATAACAGTTGGAATGCATCGCAGATTGATGTCCTGTATATTAGAGAGAGAGAGTGTCAGAGGGTGGAGACTTCCTGTGGGCCGATGATGAATAACTGTGGGTGGAGATGAAGGCATATCAGCTCATCAGTCCTCTCACATTATGGAGCCCATGATTGCCCGCAGTCTTTCCTTTGTGCAGTGTGATGTCCTTTGTGTATTTACTGGAGAAACCTCCGTGCAGACAGTCACAACAAACGGCTCATGTGGGGTCATTTTGGTGAACATCTCTGTATTTGGGTTTCTGAATTCAGAGGAATGTGTTTTGTGTCGAGCTGTTGATTGTTGTTTCCGTTTGTGGCTGCGCTCCAAGGCGAGATTCAAGATGTCAGAGCATCGAGCGACCACACCCATGAGACTGATACACCACTGAACTGGATGTACACGATTGTAGACACCCGGACACGGTTCAGACGTTCACCCTGAGCTATTTGAAGTGGAAACCTCAGCGGTTGACATTTGTACCCTGCGTCCCGCGGTCAGAGACGATGATTCAGGCAAGAAACCAGAGCTGTTTGGGTCATTTTTGTTTGTGCGGTAGTTATTTATGAGCACCAGTTGTTCCTTGTTCTAGGTATCCCCTCTATGACCACAATGTGGGTGAGTCCCATCTGTGGGACTGACAGCTGACATTCCGGATGTCTTATGAGCCAAAGACCAGAGGAAACGCACATTTAGAACAAATGCTGGGTTTTCTTCCGTGAAATTTTGTTTTGGATTTGGAGTTACAGCTCATGTAAAGGGTTCAAAATTGCAGCTCAGTGAGGAATGTAAAGGTATCTGTGGTTTTAGTGGTATAGCTAGAATGGCATAATTTGTGGGAGGGATGACCAAAGTGTTCAAAACAGACTGATGAGGACAGAGAAGGTTACCAGCAAACGGGATTTTTCAAGAAACCTAAAAAAATACTTTTTTAGTGTCTTTCAGCTCATTGTTTTGTTTTAAATTAACAAATTAAACACTTTGTTCACTATGCCGGTGAACATAGTGGAGCATTTAGCAGCTAAAGAGTCCGCTTTTTGCTGCATGAGTTGGTGGGGACCAAAACAAAGCTAAAAAAGAGTTCGCATTGGAAGTTGATTTATTATGGTGCTAATTTGATGTAAGTTCATATTTGACTTATGTACTTCTAGTCTTCAGACCACACAAGGTGCTTTTACACTACATGTCACATTCATCCTTTCACACTGATGTAGAGCCATGCAAGGGCAATCAGCTAAGCATTCATACCAATGACTGTATAAAGATGGACGATGCCTCTCCACCTCCTCATTGTACAAAAGCATATCCAAAATACCCTCGCAATGGGCGTCGCCATCTTGCGATTTTGGAGCCTGAGTCTGCACAGTAGCCAAAACACACGGCAAAGATCCCTCATATCTGCACATTCAACAGCAGAGCAACTTCTTGTGTTGGTCTGATCCAATGACTGTATATATAGATGGACGACCCTCTCCATCTGCTCTCAAAATTGAAGCCAAAATACCCTTGAGGTGAGCACTGCCATCTTGTGATGGTGACGTCATTTGATGCCAGAGCTGTGCAGGAGAGATCAGTGGGTGGAGCCACCGTAGCCACTTCTGCTAACCAAAACACACACTTGACTTGCAGGAAAAAAACCAGTAATGATCCCTCATATTTAACAGCAGAACAGCTTCTTGTGTTGGTCTGAAGCAGACGTTCGCAAAACTTCAATGACTATAGTGATTGTTTTAGTTACGTTTCCTCTCGCCGTTCCTCCTCCTGCAGGAGCCGTATTTGTCAACAGAGCTGTCAATCATCCTTTTTAAAGCATCAAATAACTAATTAAAAATAAACTTGTCAGAAAAATGAACACTTGAACGTAAATCAACATGATAAGAACTAACTATAATGAAAGAAACCACGTTTAAAAAAAAGAATGCGTGTATTTTGATTTTATAGTTTGACTCATGTCCCATCTGTTAACATGGAGGAGGCGGGCTTTATGACCTGCAGCCAGTCAGCAGGGGGTGCTGCAAATGTTTTGTCTTCCCTTGTAGGGAGCTGTCATGTCGTCCATCTTTTTTTACAGTCTATACAGTCTCTCTCCGGAAGTAGCCATGCCCAAGGATTTGGTATGTAGATTGGAGGAGCTGGGAAATTAACCGCCAACCTTCCGTTTGGAGGGTGATTCTCTCTACGTCTAAGCCAGAGCTATGGCTTGTGTGTATTATAATGTTGGTCCATGTTTGCTGGATGTCAACTGTTTGCAGATGCTAACTACCCCCCCCAAGAAATCAACAACAGCAGGTTTAAAAAGACATCCCACAAGTAAAGCTGTATTTTATAAAGGTCAAGTAAGGGTTAACAGTTCATGGTTTTAGTTTTGGTATCTTCAGGAGGATGTGAGTGTGAGTACACAGGTCATCTCTGTGAGTCGGCAGACGGACAGTAAAACATGTAGACTCAGGGGACGAGCAGGTGTGTGTGTGTGTGTGTCGAGCCTGTGTTTGTGTGTGTCAGCAAGCGAGAGAATTTAACAAGAGGTCTAATAATATTTATTCTGCGAGTGAGCGACATGATTTAAGGAGGAATCCCTCATAAATTCTTGGGTCTGGTTTGATGGACGTTGATCTTGTGTATGTTGGCTTGACCTGCGCAGTGTGAGAGAGAAAGATACGTCTGATGGAGCCAGGACGAAAAAAGAAACAGGGATGAAAAGAAAGACAGATGGGGAAGGAGCAGCATGTCTGCCTGCAAACTAAACTCTCATCCTTGTCTGTGTTTTTGTCTTACAGAGTGTTTGAACTGTACCAGTTTCACCGACATGAACAGCAGAATAAATGCCATTGAATCAAAGGTAAAGAAGCCTTTTTTTATCCTTTGAGTGTAAGCGTTTGTACACATATTACCAGAGTGTAGATGTGTCTAAAATCTGCTGCTCTTGTTCCAGATCAAGCAGTTTGAAGGGGGACGTTCTTCCCTGACCACAGTCATCAGTTTACCAGCGGGATCATCGGACAATGAGGTGGACGCACCCAAACCCACTCCTATTGGACCGTCGTCGTACCTGCCGCCAGGTGACAACACAGCACACACAAAAAATGCTTCCTGAAATATATAGAGGAGGTGTTTTCTGATATCTATCTTTGAAAAGGCAAGGCGCGATGTTGAAGTGTTGAAGTTGATATCTTAATGTGTGTTTTTGAAAAGAAACAATAGAAAGTGGCAGCGTGAGTTCCCATAGTTCAGAGTTCAGAAAAGTTTTTTAAATCAAACTTCTAATAAAGTTTGTTGGAAAAACAAGCATATTTCAAGTTTTACCCCTAAATCACATCTTAAGGGCCTGTGTCCACTAATGGCTGGCAGCGTCTATACAAACCCAGTTCAGGATTTTCAGCGCAAAAATGCTCTCAGGGTTAGTTTTTATTTTTATTTTATCTTTTCGCTCTCAGTTGAAAAAAGTTAAACTTTTGGAACACCTCCACGCTCGTCTGTGTCCCTTCTCCCTCAACGACCAATCAAAATGAAGAAGGGGCAGGACTTTAAACATCAACTTTGTTGCTAAGCTAATCCTTTCGTTTTTTTGAGGGTACAATTTCCAGGTGTAAAGCTGCTGCTAATGCCAGGACACGATTCCTTTCCATTGTTTTTTGTTAAATTTACTTTAACACCAATGTAAAGTTGAGAAACTTGTGTGGGACTGATTTAACCCCCTTTTATCCCTAAAAGAGGAAAAAACTGAAACAGCAGAGGTTGAGATAACTTTTAGTCGTAGTCTCTCACCCTTTACGCCGTTTCTCCAGAAATTTAAAACCCATCACCTCCGATTTTTAAAGGCTGAGTCCCTTTTGTATCATTTTGAAGAGAGTTAGCCCTTAAACTAAACATCTGACTCTGATTGTTTCTGGGTTGTTGTTTTTTTTACTAGCAGTAGGTAGGGGTCCTCCAGGACCCATCGGACCACCAGGGCTTCCAGGTTCTGCTGGACCTCCTGGTCCGTCTGGAAGAGCTGGCCTCCCTGGACCCACAGGTTAAACATTTAGGATGAGATCTTCCAGCCTTCAGATGTTTTGAGGACAATTTCCTGTTTAACACAACTTATGGGTTTGCTTTATTTTGTAATGTTCCTTTGTGCTCAGGACCAAAGGGTGGCAGAGGTCTACCAGGAGAAGGAGGTCTCCCCGGCCCTCCTGGTCCACCTGGTCCTCCAGGGCCGGGCTCCTTCCCCAACCGAGCGCGGGGTGACGTTTTTCATGTGGACAATCAAGGTGAGCCGACTACTCAACCTTTAAATTCACTCATTTACAGCGACTTCAGACTAAATTGTCCCAGATGGCCTCAAATGAGAACATAATGGACGGCGATCACACACACGTGGTTGAATTCTGACCCAAGAACGATTTGTAAAACCATCGAAGCGTTGAGTTTCGGGATGGTCTGAATTGATGCCAAAACCACTCGTCCATTTATTCACAGTTTAACCAACAATGAGTCATGTCCTTCACCAGTTTTAACGCAGTATATTTATCCTGTTGTTCTTTTTGGCCTGGCCAGATGGGCTTCTATGTTTGGAGAATGGTTTAAAAGGGGCACAGGTGGAAGAGCAGAGACCAAAGCAAACTGTTGCCAAGTGTTTAAGAGAGCAGCATGCGTCTGTAGCTTTCAGCAGAGGACTTAAAGTCATAACGGAGAGAGTATTGTTTCTGTGCAGCGTTTAAAGGTCTGGCTTTGATTTCGTCTGATTGTTTCCGTGTGTTAAGCTGCTGCTGGGCCACTGTTTACTGTAACCTCATTAAGCACCAGCAACAACAGAGAAGCCAAACTCAACATTAAGGAGTTAGCTCAGGTGGTTTTTAAAACAACAAAAGATATTTGTCATTCATCTTCCTTTTTGTCCTCTCCTCACAAAGATCTGTACAATATAAAGTGTTAAAACACATATAAAAGCATCTGTTTTTCATGGTTTGAGATGTTAAAACCTTCAGATCTTTTGCAACATGCATTGAAGAACGTGCAGAAGTTACATCCCTGGCATTAAACACCCAGCTTTCACCACAGGGAGGCAGCAGAAGTCCACGCTATAATCATTACCTCATGAGGACTGCTGGCTCCGATTAGGCTTTTTGGCTGCGTCTGCCTTTCTGAGCCCGGGACCGTGTCTGCGGGTCTGGAACTATGTAGATTTGGGTCTGTGGGACCATGTAAGCTGAGGGGGGGCCAACTGGCTGTAAATCAGGCCTAATTTGTTAGCTGTCAGCACAACAGTCTGCGTTTGGGGGGAACAGGCCTAGGCCTGGAGCCAAAATCTGGGCCGGCTATGAACGAGGGAGGAGATAGTCTGCCACTCATGTGGAGTTTCTCGGGGAGGCAGCCAGGCTCGAGGAGACTGTAACATTAGGAAATTAGTTCCAGAGGGAAATCTGCTCCTTCTAGAGCCGTTCGGTGGACTGCAGCCATGGTGTAACAGTGCTGTCTCAACGCTGATTCTGAACATATGTTAAAGTGGAGAGGAAGTGTGGCGCGGTTGCAAACAAATTTAAACTTACAAGCATGCTTTAAAACATCCTACATGCTGAGAACAAGCAACCACTTCCACTTCCTGAGTGTTTTCTGTGAGGAGGGATCATGTCCAAACATTTACTGCTCCATTAATGGGACCTGTGTTAGATCGAGCAGCTGTTCCTGTCGATCGCACTGGATCTAATCCTACTGTTGAGTGCTGATGAAAATCTGCAGCCTGACTAGTGACCGTTGATGTCTTAACTCTTCTGTTAGGGTAAAAAAAAGCATCACAACCCCTGAGTGTGGGAGGTTTGAGACTCCAATTGTATAGGTATATGGGTGGACACAACAAACAACTATCTGAGAGACATGCACAGGGTGCTGGTTTAGTTCAGTTGGTAAAGCAGGCCCCACATACAGAGGCTACAGTCCTTGTTGCACTAATCGCAGGTTTGACCCCCGGCCTGTGATTATTTGGTGCATGTCATTTCCCACTCTCTCCTCCCCACGTTTCCTGTCTCTCTTCAGCTGTCCTGTCCAAAAAAGGCAACAAATCAAAAACAGTTTAAGTGTGCCTTGAACGCATCACGAGTGACCATTTTGATTGGATTTACGGCTAATTTGACTACATCTGTGAGGAAACAATGTCGACTAAGAAAATACACATTTTCATTTAATGTTTGGTGTCTTGCTGCAGCGAACGACTCATTTATCCTTGACTTTTTTATTCTAATGTGTCCTTCTTTTCTTTATGGTGCATCAACATCCGTATTTGGTATTTAGAGTGAACCAAATGTGCATTGATGTACGGGGGAGACAAGTGAAGGCTGGCAGAGAATTAAGTTTTGCTCAAATAAAATAGAGGAAAAAATGAACAGAATATTGATATTAATGGATATTTCATGTTTGAGGTCAAACTGATTATGTTGTAAACAACTTGCCTGTGAGTCACCTCAGCTAATCTGAACAGTGAAAGCTTTTATAAAAATCTCTTTAACTCAAAGTCATTAACGTATATACTGTATATAAAGAGCAAAGTTTATGTCTGAATCTGTTGAAAGGGACATTAGAATAATGTCAACATTGCAGACAGTAAAGGTATTTTAAGTAACTGCACATTAACAGAGTTGTTATGACCATATGTCCATATTAACATATGGTCATAATCACATTTGTAATGACTGAAAGTCTGCTATTAGGCTCATTTTCGGTAACACTTTCTATGCAGACCACATCTATAGTGCGTTATTAGGTCATTCATAGTGAATTATAATGTATTTGTAATCCTTTATGACTGGCCTTATAAACACACATATGTTTTAGAAGTTTCATGAACATGTCTATGGATGCTCTCGACTACTTAAAAAACTACTGGCTGACATTTGGGGCTTGTAATGCATCATGACTACCTATAACTATAAACACTAGTATGCTCTAATTACCCATGCAGTATTGTAAGCAATCATGGTATGTGTTAATTAAAGTGAAGTCATATTGATGCATCTATCATAATGCATGCGTCATCGTAACATCTCATTGCTGATTTACAAATGCATATAATTCACTATAAATGCCCCCATAAAGCACTATAGACGTGGTCTTCATAGAAAGTGCTATCAAATGTTTCTATTATTAAAGTCTCCACTTTATTAAGTTAACAAAACTTTACATTCAAATTTGGATTTTCTTGTCTCTGCAGAGGAGATGGCCGTCAGTCCAGCACTCCCTGTTCCTGAGATTGTCGCCGGACCTCCTGGTCCACCTGGTCCATCTGGTCCTACTGGTCCTGCCGGTCCCTCAGGTATGAATACAGGATGTTTCCTTCCTGAGGTTCATGGGAGAGCATGTCCTCAGCTTGTTTATTAACCCGATATGAGTATTAAGGATGTTATTTTACACTCTGGTAAAGATCCCTTCATTTCAAAGATGGAAACATGTCATGCTATTTTATAAGACCACGAATTACACAATAACATCAATGTTATATTTGACGTAATTGTGCAGTAACAAAGAAGTGAACTGGAACAGAGTGAGCTGAGTTTAATTGGAATATTTTACCACAGATGTTTTGCATATATCACATACAAAATGAATTAGTCATGTCAAACATTGTTAGACAGCTAATTTGATTTGAAACAAGACATTGAGAACACAGGTTCAACTGGTGTTTATTTTGAAAATCTAAAAAAATATGTAATTTTTAGATTAAATTAAACTTTGTTAAATTGGCAGAATTGAATTTTCACATTGCACAATAGTCAGAGCAGAATTTAAACATTTGTGTGAATGCTTTTTTTCAGGCCCTCCAGGACTACAAGGACCTGTAGGGAAACCAGGATCGCCAGGACTAGATGTGCGTTTATCTGTATCTAATAATCAATATAAATACAAGTGTATAACTGGCATCTTTAATGGCTGACCTTCTGTTTGTCTGACATAAGGGCAATGGCGGCCTCCAAGGCAAGCCTGGGGATCTTGGGCCTAGAGGAGATCCAGGGGAAAAGGTGAGGCTGCTTAAAAACCCGCCCTCGTTATTGGATTAGCACGCTGCCTGAACATATTTGATTCTGATGAACTATCAAAATGCTTTCTGTTGGACGGTTTGTAAATGGTCAGAGCTGTCATGCAATCTTAAACACATTAAAGGTGAACAAGCTTTTCTTCAAAGACGCACCCAAAGCCGTGACTAATCCTCCTCTTTCTCCCTCCGCTCTCGTCCGAGGCCGGGCCTCACTAATCAGGGCGGCCACGTCGGGTACTCGCTTTTATCCTTCTCTCTGGTGGGCCTCTGTCTTTAAACCTGATCCCCTTTCTAAACTAGCTTGATTTAAGATTGGAGATCTGGTGAAGAGGCAGATTAACACGGGGGATAAAGAATGTTAGTGCGCGCAGGAGTGCTAAATTATTCCTCTCTGTTCCTTCTCCACCAGGGGTCTCCAGGTGTAGCAGGCGAGCGGGGTCAACCCGTGAGTATGAGGATTGTGTTTTGCATAAAACACACACACACAACACAGAGATGACAAGATTATTTTAATCTCGTTACACAGGGAGCGCCCGGGCCAAAAGGAGAGCCAGGAGAAGGCTTAAATGAGGTGAGATGCATCATTATTTTGCTCCTCTTGAGGTCATTTTAAAAATTGCCCCCAAAAAACCCCTGACGGTGTTTTTCAGGGCGAGGCCGTGCAGCAGCTCAGGGAGGCCCTGAAGATCCTGGCTGAGAGGGTCCTGATCCTGGAGCACATGATCGGCATTCATGGTGAGGAGCAAAAATTCAAAGCTTCACAATGATTAAGAGAAACAGTTTCACAATATGAGGGAAAACGCTTATTTAAGGGTTGGAAGAGAAGATTGATAGCACTCTGAAACTTGTCTACCAGCAGCTACAGTTAGCTTAGCTTAGCACAAATACTGAAAACAGGCGGAAACAGCTTGGCTCTGACAAAAGAAAACTAAATCTAAAGCTTACTGAACAAGCCGAACAATTATACCCCCTTCTTTAGTGCTCCTTCAGAAGCTCCGTCCCCCCAAAATATATGGATGCACATTTTCAAGGGAACAACTTAAACTACTGATAACAACCTATATGTTACACCATGTCCTAACAGTTTGAGGCGTGAGCAAGCACCAGCGACGAAATCAGCTCAATTCCATTGTTTCCTATTGGAGCGTTCTAACTGGCTGCGAGCAATCCAGCACCACGCGTCACACAGTTTTGGCCCTGACACCCTGTTTCTATTCTCATTCCTGTCGCTAGACATGGGCGAGGAACAGTAAATTCATGAAGTTCAGATGACGAGTTACATGATACCTCCTCATTTCACTACAAAAACCTAAATAAAGTTGCAGCTGGCTGGGGCGTCTGCTGCTCGAGCATATTGGTACCACGGTGTAGCTCCATTCGTTGTGAGCGAGGACGTGGAAGAGGAAGTGTAGCTGGCAGATGTTTGAGTGTAGTGCAGGAACGCTAACTTGTGTCACAAGGCTCACTCTGCGCTACTTTTAAGTCTTTTACAAAGCCAGGGCTGTGTACAAACACCATATTTATTTTTCACTTACATAACGGGTCTAATTTGACAAATAGTACATGATAGAATCGAACAACCTACTTTAAAATACAGTATATGGCTATAAACAGCAGCCAGCCTGACTCTGACGAAAGGTACCACAGTCCTCTTACCAGCACCTCCACAGCTTGCTCAACATTTTAAATCCGACTACCGGTATATACTTTAAAAAATCTGTACCAAAATCAAAGCATACAAACGCTAACTCACTGTTTTACGGGGGGTTCTGTGCAGGCCTGTTTCTTGCCTCTGAGCCGCTGCCAGTCAACCATTTGGTTACTACTACGCACCAAGAATAGTTCAGCTCACAAATGTCACTTCTACTCTTTTTTCCAGATTGATCACACAAGAAAACAAAATGTCAGGTTAGCTAACATGCTAGCTGTCCCCCTCCATGTCCTCCAGTCTGCTAGCTGTAGCTTCTTATTTCACGAACAGACCTGACAGTGATACCGTTCTTACTCTCTTCCTGAAAGAAAAGAAGCATATTTCCACCATTTCTTTTAAGCAGTATTTGAAGAAGAGTTGTTTTGGATGATTGTTTCTCTGTTTTTCTTCAGACAACTCTGAAGGATCTGGATTTGGCAGCATTTCGGACCCCCTGTCATTCTCTGCTATAAAGATCAAGCGCCTTCAGCCCCCTCCTCTAACTGCTGCAATCCGGGAGAGACAAAGACGAGCTTCCCTTTGAGAGTGTAGTCTTATTTTGTATGTATGTGTGAAACTGTGATGGATGTGGGAGATTTTTTTTTCCATGACTGGACGTACAATATTTGTTGATATCATGTGTCTTATACTTTTATTATTACAATTTATTTGCCTTTTATTGCGTTTTTTTTAATCATGTGTGAGTACAGCTGTAAAAACACAGCTCTTTGCAGACATGAGATGTTGAGCATTTCATCCACATGAGGAGACTTTCTGACCCTGTCGATCCGACATAACTTTAGCGGCAGCACTTGTACAATGTTGCACGATGATATATAGCCTCATAAAGAGTCATGAAGCTTTTGGTATCTTTCTTTCTTCCTGCAGATAAAACATAGTAAACACACATCAGTTTCCCTGGCTGATGTTGTGAAGCTCCTCAGGCTGAATTCTGTACCGGACCCAAAATATTGTATTTAGTGTCAAACAGATTTTTGGAAAGACCTCAGGGTTCATCTCGTGTTAGCCTGTCAAACATATTTCTTCCTTTTTCTTCTCTATGTCTCTGTCGGGTTGCTCCGCCTTGTTAAAACTGAGGTAAGACAAGACAAGCTGCCAAGAATATCTGCTTAAAATAAAGTTAGGTGAAATGAAAAGCACATGGAGAGCGCACATCTGGAACGCAAAGAAAGAGATGTTGAAGCTGTTGAGTTTTGGCCTGGAAACCGCAAACCCTGCTCATCTTCAGAGCACCTCCAAGAGACTGGCTGTCGAAGCTCCAAACCTGACATGATTACATGGACTTCTTCTCAAACAGCCTCTGAGATTTGTTTCCAAACTGATATGATTATTGTATAATTAGTCTCAGAGGGACCGAGCCTGTTGGTCCCTGAGTTTAAAGCTTTGACCACTTCTGGTACAACTTATGTTTTCCTTTTTACACGGTTCATTTGTTAAAGGAATAGTTCAGCATTTTTGGGATGGTAGCTAGCTAAGAGTTAGACAGAAGATCAATACTTCTCACATGTCTGTATGCTAAACGTGAAAGTGGTGTCAGCAGCTTAGCTTAGCTATAAGAGGGAAAACGGGCTGAACTAGCCAGGCTGGCTTTGTCCAGTAAGCTAATGCAACCTCTGTGTGAAAACAATGCTGCGCTCATGTCGGAAAACTGATCATGTCAGATTCTTACTTGATTGTAACCTGATTTGGGAAAATTCTGACAGTAACAGTATCTCCCACCTGGTGGATTCCTAGTTCAAATCCTGGTTCGGACAAAGTGGGCAAAGACATGCTCGTTAGCTTCATTGGTGACTCTAAAATTGCCTGTATGTGTGAATGTGAGCGTCTCTATGTGTCAGCCCTGTGATTGACTGGCGACCAGTGCATGGTGTATCAACGCCTCTTGCCTAATGACGGCTGGGATTGGCTCCAGCCCCCCGCAACCCTGAACATAATAAGCTGTATAGATAATGGATGGATGGTGAAAAGAAGTACAGCACTGCCAACTAGCTGATAAAAAAAATACCTGAAGGCTCCACTGTTGGCAGTTAGATCTAAATAAAATCCAGCATTGACACTAGTAAACCAGGAGGAGGTTAAACACAGTGTGCGAATCTAGTTTTACTTTAACTGCTAGAAATTCCAACAAACGAATTGAGCACTTTTTTTGAATAATGGATCAGACACCTGTGTGAATGTGGAGGAGGATCAACCACACACACTTCTTTGATTTGGTTGAACCTGCAACGTCGCAGGTCAAAGTTCACCAGAAGCAAAGATGTAAAAGTAAGCAAAGTTTTATTCCACCCTCTTTGCTCGCTTAGAATCAAAGAGAACTGGAGGTGAACACACACCAATGTTGATTTCATGCTTGTGCAACCCTGCGTTACTGTATGTGTGATGACTCCCTGGTCAGAATGACTAAAGGTTTTCCTGATTTACCAACATTGCTTCAAGGCAGAAATCACAAAGTCACTGCAACCCGCCAAACGAGTCCGTAAAAACCCAACATTTCATTTTTATCTGTCTGTTTTTGTACTGATTAAACAGGCAAGATATCAGAGGTGCTGGTAGGAGACATTCTTACTAGCTTTAGCCGATCCCACCTCTTAAGCTAAGCTAACCGGCTGCTGGCAGACCTTTTTATCGCACAGACATGAGAGTGGCATTGATTTCTTCAACTAACTTTCAGCAGGAAAGCAAATAAGCGTCTTTCTGAAAATGTCGAACTTGCCCTACAATCATAAGTCGCACAAAAAGAGATGAACTTGCTGTATCTGTTGTTCAGTCTTTGTTAAGTTATCGCGCATTTGCTGTTTTGTTGTGTCTGGTGCATGTTCTATTATCTTTTATACTAAACATTGTTCAGGTGCTTTGTTGTGTAATTTACGAGTCATTATTCTCAGACGTCCTGTATCTGTGCTGATAAGTGAAGACAGATTAAAGTCACAACAACAAAGGGCCTCATTTTGTAGAGTCACCACTTTATTGCATATAATTACATTAGCACACACTGTACGCCGCAACTTCACAGCCTGGCGAGACTTTTTACAGCTCCTCCTCTTCCCTCTCCTTTCATCCTTCTGTTTCGTCTCCTCGCTCTTTGTCCTCTCTCCGGGTGATCACATAACGCAAGCTCTTGTTGTCAAGGTTCCCGGCGACATCCAGAGGGGAGTCTGCAAACATCCGACTCACCTGTAGGCAAACAGGTAAAGGCTTTATTATTGCAACTTGTCTTTGCAGCTTTTATGATAAGGAGAGGCACTGTCAGGTTTGCGGAGAGGGGATCACAGGTGCTATTACATCTACAGATAAATACAGATCTGCTCTTTGCCATTCAATTAGCTCATCAGAACCGGGAGATAAGTGCGCTGATGTATCATTGTCATATATCCCACTCTGGCCTCTTTGTGCACCCTTTCATCTGCGCTTTGCCTGCCTGTTTCTGTCGTTCTCTTTATGTCCCCCCCTCCTCCTCCTCCTCCTCTGCCTCTTCCTCTCCTCTTGTTTTTCCTGTCTACTGAACAGAGACATGTTGATATGAGGCCCCGCTTGCACGGCCACAAGGGAACAAGTCTCTGGTGCTTTTGATCAGCTGCAAGATCAGACATGTCCACCGCTTCCCCCGTGTACACTCCAGTGACTGATCATGCAGCATAATGGGCAGGCACAGACAACCAAAAGATGCACACCCACACATGTTCTCCCTTGTAGATCATATAGGCATGGACACACAAACACGTACAAAGTCGAGGGTGAATGTGTTGTCTCTGCTCACAGTGGGGTGGCTTGTTTGCAGGACACAAGGGAAAGGGAGAGAGAAGGAGATGGTGTGTGTGATTTCCACCCTTTCTTGCCCTTTTTTTTTTTTGCCTCTGACAGTAAGATGGATGATTGCAATCACAGGAGCCATCAGTGAGACAGAGTGGAGGTCTATGGGGCAGCGAGACACAGCCATGGGAAACCAGCCGTCAGATTACTACAGCGCGCTGCCATGAGAACGCTGTGCTGTTTATTTGTCTGGGGGTTTTGTTGTTTAAAATGCATTTTGCTCTCTTTTCCCCCCTTCCTAGGTGCGGCCTTTTTTCATGTAAAAAGCATGAAATCTTCCTCGTAAAACAGGAAAATGTAGCCCTGGTTTAGGTTTCACAACATAGTAAGCCTACTGTAAGTCAATATGTCTCCTCAAACCAGTACAAATGTGACAGATTTCATAGCGATTACACTGGTCTCTTTGATCCCTGGAGAGAATGAGAGGCAGACTTTTCACTCCCCAGTCAACGGATGTTTTTAAGAGAAACATCTGTTGCTGCACAAATGAGATTACTGTGTCTCTCGCCGGGGGCCGTGTAGGTTATGAATGGCACTGTTACAGCAGAGGGGGGTCTGGCAGAGAGAGGGCTGAGAAGGATCTTTGTAATAAGCTGGAACTGATAGTTAAAGGGTTTAAATCACATTAAATTGCTTCAGATTCTGGGTATTCATCCACGCTCACCTTCAACTTGTGCAACCGCTCCGCCGCCACCACCCGCACCTTTGAATCGCATATCTCATATTGATACCTCCGATATTTCACCTTGTTGCCAAGCAACAACTCACCTCATCCTCTGTAAACTTGTCAGCCTGTGACACGAGGTGATATTTCATCCTGCAGGAGAGGAACAGGAAGGAAGAATTACTGTTTCCTTCTCTTTGGCTTTGAATTTACTGTGATGTGTATTTCACCCCACAAGAAATGGATTATCCGGAACTTTCTTAATGATTAACAAGTCATTGTGATTAGCTATCTGAGTGGTGAATTCCTGTGGGAGGAATCATGAGTCAGAGTCATTTCTGTTGTGTTTGTGCAGAACTGTACACTCACATACAACTCGCTCCCCAAGGACTCTTGTTTCCTCTGGGTCAGAGACCTTGAAGGCACCGTGAGTCGTCTCCTTGAGGTTACTTCCTGAGAGTACACAGGTAAAACTGCGAGTAACAACTGTTCATCTTTGCAGACATGATTCACTTTCACCCGATACTTTATTTCTTATCATTGGCTTTTTTTTTGTATTGCTTTTATTGGCAAATGCTAAGATGTAATATTTAAAGCTAACTATGTGCACACTCCAAGATTATATTTGGCTATGTGTCTTATGTGACATGTTTTATGCAGTGATTCCATCAATGCAAGACGAGCCTTTCCTTTTGGGAGACAATAAAAGCATCTTAAGATTTATTTACGACTGAAACTAAGCATGAATAAGTAATCAAAATAAACACAAAATAAAATAAAAACACATTAATTTTAGATAAGGGTTCCCAGTCAAAGCCATGTTACAGTTGAAGTGAGGTATAAGACATAATAAACAGAAAAAACCCAACTAGTAACATTTGGTACTATCAGTCTATAATCAATAATCATAATCTTTTTTAGTGCATATATGTGACTTTATTTTCAGCACTGCACACAAAAAAAATATGAACTCAAGACTAATAAAAGGCAAAATATTAACATTGCCACTGCACGGTGGTGCACTGCAGCTAGAAGGTTCCTGGTTCGAATCCTGGATCGGACGTAGTGGGCCTTTCTGTGTGGAGTGTGCCTGTTCTCCCCGTGCATGTGTGGGTTCCCTCCTGGTACTCTGGCTTCCTCCCACAGCCCGAAGACATGCTTGTTAGGTTCATTGGTGACTGTAAAATTGCAGGTGTGAAGGTGAGTGTGAATGGTTGTCTGTCTCTATGTGTCAGCCCTGTGATTGACGAGCAATCAGTCCAGGGTGTACCCCGCCTCACGCTCAATGCCAGCTGGGATAGGCTCCAGCCACCTCCCCCGACCCTGAACAGGATAAGCGGTATAGATAATGGATGGATACTAGCATCTCTAAAATGCAATACAAATTGACCTTTGACCTTTTAGTTTTTCTTCCCGTTTAGGAAAAAGTCAAACCAACACCGGGGCCAAACAAATCATTAAGATGAATTAACTAAGATGAAAATAACATGATAAAAACAAGTTGAGATGTACAACTGACACGCTGAAATAGAGCCTTTTATTTTGAAAGTTTCCATACTGGAGTGGCAAAGATGTCTCTAAGGTCCCTGAATGTGGGAGCCTGCTCTTTACCCCTCTTTATCTCCTGTACCTGGTTCTGCTCAAACATACATGCAATGTTGGGGCCTCCTGTGTCCTTTGTGGCCACCTGTAGCAGAACATTTGTGTCGTATGAGAGGGGAGCTAGAGTTGTTTCCCATGAGTCAGAACGAGCCTAATATTTCTGTTTCATTTCTCTCTTGATTTGTGACACATACTTCCAGATAAAACACTGCATGATATTCAAAAAATCACTTGCTCTGTACGGCTGACAAGAGCTGTAACGCAGCATGAAATCTGCAAGTTAGTGAGTGCAATAAACTTGCTTTTACTATCGTGTGTATCTTCTTGCAGTATTGTTTTGATCAAATGAGGTTTTAAGAAACAAAAGAAGGAATGTCCCCCCTTTATATACTTCTCAACTTCCTCAAGCGTCCAGCACCTGTTCTGTCTAGAAAATAGAGCCCATGCTGCCACCTGGAAGATACTTTGAATAAGGATGTCTCGAACAAGCATTAGGACACGTAGTGGGTCTATATTTAAAAACATAATCAGAAAATTTGAGTGTACTAGATATGCAAAGAATTCCCTTGTGTACATGAATGGGCTTATGACAGGGATGATGGGTCTGGCTGTTCTGGCCGTCTGAATGAATTATTTCTGATAGACGTCCGAGACTTCAGCAGCTGTTCAGGCACCAGCTCATTATGAGGAGCAGCTTTTTATTTTCCGCCTCTGTGCCTGCCGGAAACGTCTCATTCAACAGAGTAAAGTGTTAATTCTGTGTCAGGGCCCCAACACTGAGGTGTAAATTTATATGATCCACATCACAGCTTCTGGTTCCTGTGTCAAGTGACTCCAAAAGCTTGTTTTTAAGCAGGCACACATGTTCACTTCCTCCTTCCATGCTTTAACAATACAGGGTAGCAAAAACTTTCTCAGTAATGATGACCTCTTTCGCAAATATTGTTTTATTCTCACATAAAAGTACAAGTCAATCTCATTAAAGTCAACAAGTAAATATAATTAACAGTATCTAAAACAATCATGGTTGACAATAAATATATTTCTGTTCTGTTCTGTAAACTGTGAAAGCTGACTGTCATCAGGTGTCACGTGATCACGTGATCCAGCTGTTTCTCACGAGTGAAACCAGCGTGTCAGGTCTGTGACCACATCAGTCCTGCCTCTGGTCCTCCTCACCGCCCTGCAGGCCGTGCAGTAGTGCTCAGCCCAGAAGGACGGCTGGTACAGGCTGTAGCCCCTCCTCCAGGCCAGGTGCCGTCTCAGCCGGGCCGGATCTCTCCTCAGCCTCAGCAGGTACCGAGCCAGCGCGCGCACTGTGGGGAAGTCGTCCACGTGGATGAAGGCCTCAGGGGGCAGAAAGCGTTCATAGTTCTTCCTGGACGGACCCAGGACCACCGGGATGGACCCGGCCAGAACCGCGTTCCACAGCTTCTCCGTTATGTAGTCGGCGTGCTGCGAGTTCTCCAGCGCTAGGTAGAACTGGTACCGTCCGAGCATGCGCACCACGCTGCCGCTGCCGCTGTCCTCAGGTAGCGGCTGGCCCGCGCGCCCATACACATCCACCTTGATGTGTCGCCGGAGCTGGTGGTAAAGGGCCACGCGCGCATGGGACTCTGACCAATTGCTGATGACCCAAGCCAGGAGGCGGGGCCGGAGCAGCTGTGAGCGCGAGGGTGCGCGGAGCGGATGCGCAAAGCGGTTCTGGAGAGTTCTGTGTTCGCTGGGGACCAGATAGCCGTAGGGCAAGAAAATATCTGAATCCGTCCGGTAGGTGAGCGTGAGGTTGAAAACGTCATTAAAACGCCACAGGCTGGGTGTGTGCGCGGGAGACTCATAGTTCATCCAAATCCACTTTTGCGCACCTGGCCGCGGTTCCGCTGGCAGATAAACGGTACCAGAAGCAACCTCCCGGTGGTGAATGATGACAGCGTCAGCTTCAAGGTACAGGCTCCAGTCATCGGTGAGCGTGCATCCAGCAATCTGATAGAGCGCGAGGCAGTCCGGAAGTTTACGGTAACGACCGAACGGATGTGTCCATATCAGGAGCGTCACCGCGCGGGTCTGCCCGGAGTCAAACGGGTCCGGAAGATTGAGAAGGCAGACACCGAGGAAGAACAGAAAGCCGAGGGTAGCCACGTACACAGAGGAGCGGGTCCTTCTGAGAAACACATCACAACATTTCTTCGTCGGGGACAAACCTGAGCGTCTGTCTGCTCTCTTAGCAGAGACTGTGGAGCGGCTCCACTCAGCCCCAGCTCCCATGGACGCCCTCCACCCTGCTGTTTCCCCCTCAATTCAAATTCCTGCAGAATCAGTTTCCTCGATCCATCCGTTATGCTCTTACAGGAAAAAAAAATAGCATATAAAAAGCACCTGTTTGAAGCAGCTTTCAGACACACCTGGCAGGGGAACTATTTTTGTTCCAGTTGAGATAAGGAGGGCAGTTGACGTGAGGTCAGCTTATCTGCAGCAGGCAAACACCATTGTTGTCACCGGTTGTTTTAGGTAAAATCACACAGACTTCTGGGTGCAGACAGAGTAAAAATCATTTCTCAAATGCTGCATACTCAAAAATCTTGTCAGGGGCAGTTGGGCTGGATTCCTGTGTCCAGTGAAAGGGGCTTTTGTGAGGCCTGCTGACTCGTTTGGGTTGGGTAAACACCTTGCCCAAGGGCTGATGCAATAAGCAGAGGTCTTTTTGAAACAACAAGACACATTTTTCATTAGGTTTTTTTCATTATTTTGTTTTTACTAAAGCATATTGTGCAAGGATAGAGGTCAAGGGTCAAATCAGAATCCTATTGGCTTGGAGAATCCTCAATACAGCAGCTTAATTTAAAGCCATAGCCGGTAAAATCTTGTGAAATTAAAGTGGAAACAATTCCTCACATCTAAAAGGTTAATAATACAACTTTTAAACAAGATTAGAAACCATGTAAAAGGCCCCTCAGTCTTCTGTTCATCCCCATATAAGTGCTACATATGTCATCAACCACTAGGTGTCTCCCTACACAAGCACAACCTCACAGTGCAGCCTGTGTAGTCTAGTTACACTGGAAATGTTCCCAAAACATGCATGTTTAATTTTCCCAATGAATAAACATTTCAGCAGTAAATTAGGGAGGCAGCAGCACGGCTTTGAAAAGGTTTGTCTTCAATGTTTTATTTATCAGATATGACCCAGCATTGCAAAAACAGCCCTCAAACTACGAATCTTAATAAATGACTCATAGTTTTAATTTGGTGATCTGACCTAGACAAACACAGGAATAGAAAGAGACGCAAAGGCCCTTAGATGATGATGTGTACGTTGTGTTTAAGGACCACACGGCTAGGCTTTCATTTTGTATTATTCTGATCAGAACTAATGAAAAAATGATGAGGCGGCGGGGTTTGGAAATCCTGCGCTGCTGTGTGTTGTGTCTGATCTCTGGTGGGCAGGAAAAACACGGCGTGACTGGGACAACATTATTCCTCCCCACAGACACAGAGCATGTCATGAAGTCTGTATGTGAGCGGAAAAAAATGGCAGACACGGAGGAGTGGGAGGAGATGAAGCAAGAAGCATGTGTGTCTCCACTGGGTCCTCCTCCTTCCTGTTCCATCCATTCACTTTTCTTCACCATGGAGCAAAAAGAAAGAACCCCTCTCCTTTTTCTTCTGTGTGTTTGCGTGCGTGCATGTGTGTACGACGAGTTATCCCCATAAGAGGTTTTGTATTCTTTCTGCATTATTTATCCTCCCTTTCATCTGAACAGTTCTATTTTCAGACGATCATTTAATGTCCTGCCTGGGGTTATCTCGTGTTGGGAAGAAGCACGGCGGACTCATAAGTTATGGATACGTGGCGAGGCCAAACATTATAAACACATGTGTGTCTTTTCCTCAGAAATAGCCGAGGTGGCTGAGGTCAGGACGTGACACAGAGGAATGAGCTTTGTTTGTCTTCTTTCAGTTGTTTATTTTAATCCTTTTTTTAAGGCAGAAATGTTGCAAATGTTACTGGAAATGTGCTATAATTAAAGTCGCACTGATTGGTGATATGGTGACATTTTGTTCAGCTTAAATTACAGCCGGGGTGACACACAAAGCATGGCATTTTTGGGTTCTATTTTTCCTCTTCTCTCTTGCTGGAAAATACATTTTTGTCATCGGGGTTGTTCATTTACTTGCGAAAACCTTGCAGGGATCAATATTACGTGTATGTACTTGAATGCAACACAGGCAGGAGGACAAAAAAGAGCCGCTTTCGTCATTTTATGTGGACAATGTCAGCCATCTTTATAGGATCAGGTGAAGAAAGGTCATGTTTACCGCTAACTTCCTGTTTGTCAGATGTAATACAGCTGTGTATCTGTTGTGTGTGTTTCTGTGAATCATACCAGCACAGAGAGAAGCATTCAGTTTTTGATGGGACCCCCAGGTCCTCACTCATCTTCCCTATTGATTTTCTCTTCTTTTCCTTTTTGCTCTCCCAGGGGACGGGATGTCTCAATTGGTCCCGGCCGGAGAAGGAGAGTGAGAGCGATGGACAAACAGATAGAAGATGAGTGAAAGAGGAAGAAAAAAAAAAGAGGTAGAGAACATGTAGAGAGAGAGAAAGAGAAGGAAGAGGCAGGAGGGCGGAGCCTGATCGCAGAGGCCCTCGCTGACCCCTGACCTTGATCATGACCTCAGAGGTTACCCCTGAGGTCAGAGGTTGTGTGAAAGTGCCACCGCGGCGATTCACTCCACTGCTGGGTGACGATGATCTTATGCAGCCTCCCCAGCCTGTCTGACATGATCAGTGTTGCTCTCCGCCTGCGGCTCCCAAGGGCCACACATCCATCTCTAACCCAGCCACACAAGGCCCCCACTAAAAGCACCTTGCAGGCAGAGTCAATGAGCGGGAGGAAAAAGGGACACAAACAGAGAAAAGTGGGAAAGCTAAAGGATAGAACGGCTGTTTTATTTCATAGCCTGTAGCTCCGGCGGGGTAGAAGATCTCGTTGTATAATGGCGCTGACACAAAGAATGTGTGTTTACTCCTCTATATTTAAACTTTAACCAAATGCTCATGAACTGATGAGGCCTTTTAGAGTCTAAATCTGTGGGCCCCAACATGTTCCCTCTGCCGTCCTTGTCAGGAACAATTTACGTTATTTTATCCTCCCCTTTAATTTTACCATAAAGTGCAATAAAAAGACAAGTGAGGGGGGAAAAAAACCCTCTCAAGTCGTTCATGCCAGACGTGCATGAGCTTCTGTAGCAGGAACATGATAATTTGTAGGTGGATTGATAACTCAGAGTCTTACTTGCACTGACTTACACTGCGTACCCCCCACTGCTTCAAAGTGATCCAGAGCCTTTAGTGGAGCTGCAGTCAAATCCTCGTGGAGATAGTGTGTGCTTGAATTCAGAGCGTTGGAGATGAGAGCGCCTGGCAGCTACAGAATCAACTGATTTTTAATGTTCGCTTTAACTCTGCATGAAGATTATTTTACCAATTAAAATATAGCTTTACTGAACAGGATTGGCATAAAAACATAGACGAAAATGAAGTCAAAGACAGACTGGTTTAATGATCACCCGAAAGAGAAAATGCCCGTCTGTTCTGAGATCGAGGATAAAATCCATTCCATGTTTTATTGTTAATTATTTGAACATTTAACGGCAGCACTTTTTGTCTCTAATTTCAAGATTTCTCTTAATAGGATGATGAAAAGGCTGTTTTAAGGAGGCAAATGTCTTCATTCGGAGGACGTTTTATTTATAAAGCTTTAGGGAGAAGGAGAAGTTCTTTTGTTGCGATTTAATGTTAAAGAAATTATGGTTGCAACTGTATTTATGGTCTTTTATGACATGATAAATAACACAACTAATGAGCAAAGGTATATAAGGTGCATATAAGGTCAAAGCAAAACCTCAACATTGTTAAAAATATCATAAAACATTTAAGAGTTCATCTAAATGTTCTTATTAATTGATATACTACATCTGACTACCATCCCCTTCAAAATAAAACCACTGGCATTAAATACGCTCCTTTTAGTGCTGTGTTTTCTTAGTGCAATAGTAAGACAAAACTGTACAAACACGGCATAATGGACACACTGCAAAGCTACTAAGCCTGTACACATTATCTCAGACCTGTATTTCTGGTTTGGCTTAATGATAGGTAGCATCACAAGTCATGCAGGCCGAGCCATGGAAGCACTGATTAACATGGCGGAAAGGGAAAGAAACGAGAGGATTAAAGACAGGATTTACGGGTTCATGTGCACTATTTTGTCGGAGACATCTTCATAATGCATTTCATAATGCAGATAAGTTGGTTATATTTTAAACAGGAGATCATGATAGAGAAATATGATAGAGAAATAACCTGTAATGGAAACTGTCAGTAACACAAATCATGTGTCTTTTTTTCCTCCTAAAGCAGCTGCTTCTATTTTTTGCTTACAGTCTGATTCGGTTTATTTAAAGCATGTGACTGCCTATAATTCACCGTATTTGTCTTTAAATGTAGTATGAAATAAGGCAAAGCTATGAGGCTACACATCAGAGCACTGAGCTTTTACTGTGAAAGGAGGGAGACCCTAACAGCAAACCAGATCAAGCAATCACCTGAAAGTTGGGTTTATTTTAAGCACTAAAATACCCACCTTTGTGTCCACACAAGTGCAGTGAAAGAGGTGTGATTATTTACGGCAAATTCTTGTATGTTTATTTTTAGTGACTGCAATTAAAGTGCAACGGGTGTAAAAAATAAAAAGGACATTATTAGAGAGAAAATATGAAGTTAAAGGTGTTTCTTTAAGGCTGAGCTGATAGATATCAGATCTGAGCCTTCACTGTAACGCCTTACAACACGCTGCAAAAGTTAAATTTGGGAACCCACAACAAGCTAAAAATGAAAACAATGTGCACAGCAGATGTGTTACCCTGATAAACCTGTGCAGCCCGGCTCCAGCTCGGTGTGCAGAGCGACTGGAAGCCGAGGCGTGATGCGTTTAAGGTGCACAGGGCGGCACAGCTTGACACAGGAATTCAGGGCACTCCATACGTACAGTGTAATTAGAAATTCTTTGCATATCCACAAGCTGAGGGGAGTGGGGGTGGGGGGGGGGTGGGGGGGGGGGTCAGAGGACATGGTCAGCAGGAGTGACGCCTCGGGAGCAGCCAGGGTTCATTGTGTTGCTCAAGGTCACTTCAACAGCAGATGTGTATGCACATTGACACTGTAACCAGTGGGCTGCCCTGCTGCAGCAAGGGCCGCTCTGGATTAACTGCCGACAGTGTTATTTGAATAACTAATGTGATTAATATCTATAAAGCAAAGACAGGCCTTAAATGAGACCTGCAGGCCGATTATTTTATTGTAATGATTATAAACTAAAAGAATCAGGAACTTACCATGTGTGAGTCCACTCCATCTTTTCTGAAATGTCCAAGTTCAGCAGGTCCTCAGCAGCCTCGCTTTGTTGCTGAGGATGAGTTTGTACACCTAAACCACACTTTTACTAAAGAATAACATAAAACAATTATCAATAATGAATCTCTAATTTGTCGCAGTGACTCTTTTTAAATGCCTGATTAGATTTTAATGTTTGTTTTTTAATGTTTTAACAATTTAAACACATACATTTTACCTTGATTCTAATTCTAATTAATTACTAAAGGTTTAAATTTACATTTAACTTGATTTATCTAGAAATTCCCCTTCCTACACATCCATAGTAGAACAAAACGTATGCCCATCACTAGGATTACAAAACAAGTAAAAAACAAAAAAGGATGTAGTATCCTAAAATGACATGTACATTACTTCTTTTAATGTATTATATGTATTAATTAAATGTATGCCGTTTTAACAGACAAAAGGGACTGTGTGTAATTTAGCAGTTTCACAACAGAGCATTATGATGCTATGACAATATTCAAATAAGTAAATATGGAAAGAATCTTCCAATCGACTTTTATTTTCTTAATCTGACTGTCATGCGGATTTTGGAAGAGCATTATTATTGATTTAACGAATTAATAGTAGTTGGTATAAACTATTTTCTTGAACAGCTCAGAGAACACGTTGGTCGTTACAGCTCTCCTGGTGGGATTATTTTCCTCTTTAGATATGGCTTCCAAGTCGCCTCCTGGCATTATTTTTGTATGATCTTTGCTCTCCATAAAACATAATGATCACACAAACTACAGCATCAAACACGGACTCATCCTGCGCTCACAATTTTATGTATTTCAACCTTATATTAAAACGAAGTGTAATTTAAAGCCAGTTTGGTTATTTACCTGTAATATCTGTATGTTGATAAAAAGCTATTTAAGCAATTATAATGGCGTTATTAAGGCAACACTCCTGTAGACTGACTCCGTTCCGTGTTCCAGCTGTTACCGTGCCGTGAGTGGAAGTAGTCCAGTCCGGGTGTTCCAGCCGCCCGGTCCTCTCCACTGAACTCCAACCCCCGCGCTCTCTATCAGCATCTCATTCCTGTCTCAATATGTCTCAAGATGGCGGCCAATGCAGGATCGATGTTTCAATATTGGAAGCGCTTTGACTTACAACAACTACAGGTCAGTTGAACCTCTCTTTAAACCGTCTAGCCCTCTGTTCGCTTAGGCTGCCTTGTGTCTTTCGGCCGCTGTGTTTTGTGTTTTTTCCGCGGCCGCCTCGTAGGTGTTTCGGAAGAGAATTCAAGACCTCTTCCTCACATTGATGAAAGTGGCTCTCTCGCTGATCAGAAATTGATCCTCTTTGTTCAATTCAACATCGATCGGACACTGCAACTGGGCAAGCCGGGGCGACGCCGCGGGGATGCGCTGAAATAAAAACAAAACGGCGGGGCTTTGGCGGAAAGCTTTCGGTCAGCTATCTTTATTGCGTGTTCTTCAACTTTTACTGGAGCGAGTAGCCGTAGTTAGCCCGACGCTTTAGCCGCTGTAAGGTTGGATAATTTGGGGGAAAAATAAGTGCGACTCATTATACGGTGGCGCTGTGGTGACACCAGCCGTTGAGACGGGCAGCTCAGACACACAACAGCGCTTTTACTCGTGTTTTTTCTGCTTTTAACTGTCAATTCGGTAAGTTTATTTGAACGCGAATGGAAACATTAGCAGGTTAACGGCTAACGGTTTTGAAGCAGTTTAAATTGAAGTCGTCCCGGTGATTGTCGTTGATGAACTCGGCCGTTTTTTTTCGCTGTTTCTTCTGACGGCAATTATACACAGTGAGGTTTTTACAGACATTGCCACGTCTGAGAAAGTGGACTGGGACGGGACAGTGTTTGTTCACGCTGAGCAGTAAAATAAAATTGGTAGTAGAAAAATTAAAAGAGCATGACCTTGTTGATTATGATGAACTCCAGAAATGTCCCAGCCTCACGCGCGCGGCTAATCTCCGCGTGCACGGAGGAGGACATCCACGGCACAGTGAGGGATATGAGGAAAATATTGGGGCCTATTCAGTGTGTGAATATAGCCTGTGTATATTAGAGCGTGTTTGACCTATCACAAGACATGCAGACAATGGCACTGTTGTGTTTTCCCGTGGCATGTAACGTGCATTGCTGAATTACAAATCACAATTTATGAATATTAGCAGTCTAGTCCTCGTCGCAATTAACATAAAACTGCATTATGTAGGCTAGACCCAATTGTTCATACATTATTTTGTGAATTGCTCAGGCTTGGGATTTAAACTTTTATTTAGGTCATGATGCCCCTATGAACTGGGTAGACAAAAGGACAGTGAACAAGTCTTCCCAGCGGGCTTTGTGTCGCACTTATGCCACATCATCAAGGCTTCACTTCTCCTATTTATTTGATCTGGTTTGGTCCTCCTACTCGTGCCCCCTTGTTCATGCATTATGTAAAAAAATTTGCTTTCTCTTTTCTTTCCTCACTATCTATCTCCCACCCCCTTCCTGCCTGCCTGCCTGCCTGCCCCCCCTCCCTCCCAATCTTCTCTCTCTCTCTCTCCCTCGCCTCCCCCTCCCCTCCTTTATCATTTTTTTCCCTCTCTCTTCCCTGGCCCTTCACCCTGCTTTCACCCATTTCGCCCTCTTAGAAGAACTGGTGTGTGTGTGTGAATTTGTCTGAGATCAGTCTTTTTTCGTGGATTGACTGCCAGCGCGGACAGTGAAGGCACTGCCAGCAGCCAGGACATGAAAAATGCATCGCATAAGTTTGTGATAAGGCCCTGGGTAATTATGGCAAAGGCCCCTATCACAAGCGATTAGTCAGGACAGTGAATCTGAGCGTGTGCAAAAAGCCTGGCGGTTGGCAGGCCTGTCTGCAGGATAGGAATCAGTCGGCGCTTGTGTGTGTGTGTGTGTGTGTGTGTGTGTGCAGAACTGCTCAGAACATTCACTGTCTATTATTGATGACATCTTATTTACTCTCCCTCCCACTGAGAGGCTCCTAGAGGAAAGCCTTCAGAGAAGAAGAACCTTTTTTTGTTATCCGGTTTTTGACGATAATGCGGGGTTAGTATGATATGATCATGGTCTACACATGGCCTTGTCAGCCAATTGCTTTCTCATTTGCTTCTCGCGTGTGATCGAACGGACAGCCTGCACTTAGATTCACAGTCTGTTTTGTCTGTGTGAGAGGCACCAGCAAAGGAATGTTTTCTCCCTTTTCTCTCTGTTTCTTTTGATGATGAAAATCCAACCCAAGCTAGATGTCAGTAGCTTTAAGCCATCATAGCGTCTATTCCTCAGGCTCCAAACTGCTGATGTTCATTAAAATCCTATTTGATCAGCGTGTCCCGTTCGCTGTGTGAGAAACTAGCTAGGTGGTTGTTACAGGACAGAGAGTGCTTTGAAACAGCACAGCGAGCTGTTAACTTGTCTTCTCCGTGTGCTTTTTTTTTTTTCCTCCTTTTTTTTTCTCCCCCCCCCCCCCCTCCCCACCATCACTACAAACACAAATTGGTGCAACAGTGATGCTTTTAGCAAGGTCTCGCACACTTGCAAAATGGATCAGTGATTCAGAGATGATGGCAGGGTGACAGTGAATTACAGATGGAGGAGGTTTTAACGTCTGTAATCCCTGTCCGTCCATTACAGAGTTGAGTTTCTTTAGAGGGGATCATCACTCTTCTCTCCTGTTGTTTTTTCCTTTTTTTTTGACCCAGTCAAGCAGTTTGCTGGAACATTGTGTTTCTACTTGGGAGCGACGAGAGATTGCGCTTCATTGCAGACAAGCCTTAATAAGATATGGGCAAATAGCTGAGCCTCAACCTATACTTTATTTTTTCCTTGTAAGCTCTGGAAATTAAGAACAGACCGTCCTGTTATACACAATTCCCAGTTTAGGCCTTAATAGCCTACATCTCACCTCATAACATTTCCTGGAACAAAGCAGCCCAGAGCCATTTTGAAAAATAGTTTACTATGTTAGCGTACAGCTAAATAGTGACTTAGAAAACTGATATAGAGCTCGTTCTTATTCAACACCTCCTAATGGGTAAATTTAGGAAAAGGCTTTTGTAAGTTGATCCTGGAGCTGTGGTCAGAGGCAACCTGAGTGGTTTAAATCTCTCAGCGACTGGCCCGCTGTTGTCTGTAGGAGTTTTAGTGTTAATTTATGAGCTGGTTGTCTGAACTCACTGGTGGGATATTTTTACCCCTCTGTTGCTGCACAGGCTGGGGGAGCAAAGAGGAAGGGGGCATCACGTCATGCTTTTACTGTAGCCAACCGCTTCTCTGCCCAGTGACAAAACCTGGCATTGGGACTGAGGTTTCACTGTGTGTCGGTGGGTGGTGAACGACTAAGCATGAGTCAGAGAGAGAGGGACGAGTGCATGTCAGGTCTCCGGTCTGCCCTCGGTCTGCTTTGGTCAGAGCCGTGTCGTCTCACTTTCTTAGAGGTTATCCGTGTGGACGGTGCGCTCCGTACGACTGAGAGGAATGTGCAGTTCTCTTCATCCACCTTATCAGGAGCTAATTCCCAGCCGAGGCCCTTACTCCCAAACTCTTCAGTGATTTAGTGTACGTCACACTCAGGATCAGTTTCTCCACCCTCCCCCCGCTTCCAGGAGCGTCTACAGCAGACCCACTTTGTCTGCTTTTAAACCGAAAAGAGTAAATATTTAACTCTGCGAAAGTCTATATCAGAATATTTAATTTTTACCCTGTGTGGTAAAAGAAATTTTGCCCAATGCGGTCTGATGTTTGAACAAAAGATAAAAAGCATTAAACAGAAGTCTAAAAATAGTGGTGCCCAAACAGATGGAGTCAGCAGCTCTTAATGCCGGCTTTATGCAAAAGTGTGTGAAAAACAGACATGTTTCCTGAACGCGTGGAAGTCTCTGCTTATGGTGAAAATATTGCATGAATCTGTTTTTGTTTTCACAGTTTTTTACTTTACATTGAGCTACAGTAAAGTATGTCATGTAGCTGCATTTTATTTGAACCGCCTGTAGTAAGATGATCTTCATTTCCCCTGAGGCTTAAAATGCAAATATTGTAATATGAATCGATAAAATACTAGGACAGTAAATATCCTGGTCATACTATATGGTAGAATCATCAAGTACAGTGAGTTTGTTTGCACAGAGAAAACTGTTTTTATTGTTGCTGTTCCATTCACAAGTGTAAAACATTATATATAATATATACAGATTATATACAGAGAAATGCCTGAAAAACTGGGACGCTACAAAGACAGTACAAAGAGTTTTTGTTGCAGTGACTTTTATGTGTTCTCACACTTTGAAATGAATCATCACAACTGATTTCACAAAGGACTTTTTATAAGCTGTTCAAATTAATTAAGCTGCTGTGTTCCTTCACAGGCCGAACGTAGACATCACAATGAAATAGAGGCACCTCCTTTTTTTTTTTTACTTCCTTTAGTGTCTAGCTTCTCTAAAATATACTGCTTTTTAGTCTTGAAATTGTTTGACAGCCAATATTTAAATATGTATTTTATGTTTACATGCTAAATGGACTGTACTTATATAGTCCTTTTCTAGTCCTCCGACCACTCAAAGCACTTTTCCACTACATGTAACATTCACCCTTTCACACACTGATGGCAGAGGCTTCTGTGCAAAGTGCCAATCTCCAATCAGGAAGTAACTACATTCATACACCGAAGGCTGTGGGAGGTCTTTCGGAGCAATTTGGGGTTCAGTATCTTGCCCAAGGACACTTCGACATGTAGACTATAGCAGTCGGAGATCAAACCACCAACCTTCCCACTCTACCACTGAGCCACAGCTGCCCCAATCCACACCTAAATACAGTCATAGTAACTTGTTTTAATGTATCGGTATCGTGTTCCTTTGCCTTATAAACAACAAAAAAAGCAGCTCTTCAGTTATGTTAATATTCAATCAAACTTTATTGTTCCTTAAAAATGTGACAGAAATATTGGATATTACTCCCAATCCAGTAATAACTCTCACTATATAATTTTAACATTTCCCACCACATAACACTAAAATACTTCAATACAACTACACAAAACTTCCAGCCAACAACCAGCAGCCACAGCACAACATGGGGCCAGTTTCCAGAGACCTATTTTCAAGTGGCAGGCATTATTTACAGACCCACTTGGAGTCTCTCTCTCACCTACAGCATCATAGAGTTTCAGCGTATCTCATGACAGAAGCATCCATTATTCTGCTGCTCTGTATTCCTGCAGAGAGAGCTTCAGTGACTGGACACTTCTCTTCAGGCTCACTTGTGAATATCCTGGCTGTTTCCTCTTCAGGACGGTGCCCACTATACTTGATTTTTAAAAAAAAAACAACCAGGAGTACACTGGAAACAGTGCCTCCAAGGCCGATGTAATCTTGTATAGTCTATTGTTCATGTTGTAATATTAAGCCCAGGTTTTCAGTAAACACAAATCTTCCACTCCTAAGGGAGAAACGTCTGTTCTCGACAGTAGATGACTGGTAAAGTAAAAATACACATGCATGGAATTGCAGAGCAGAAGTGAGCTTATATCTAACCTAGTTGCCATTCTCTCTTGTTGCTTTTGTTCTTATCTTTTTAATTGTCTACCACGTACTTTCACACCTTCTTTAAGGTGATTTAATATAAAATGTCAGCTTTTTATTAAATAGTCAATACCTGTTAGTTTACAGTGGTATGGCCTACAAATACTTAACCGTATTGATTTTTCTATATTGAAAATGGTCAGACAACATATGTTTCCCAGCGTGATAAAGGAGCAGTATTGAGCGATTAATCTGCAGATTATCGTCTTGATTAATTGCGATTAGTTTGGTCTTCTAAAGGGTCAGGAAATATTAAAATTGCCTGAAGTCCAAGATGACATCTTCATGTTTTCTCTGACTAATGCGAAACAACAAAAAGATTTGGTTCACAATGATTTCAAACACAGAAAATCCTCCTAACAGAAGAGCTGCGAGCCAAGCCTGTTTGGCACTTTCACTAGAAAAACAGTTAATCAATTGTCAAAATAGCTGATGTTTAATCTTCTGTCCTTTTGAGTAATTCATTTTTATTTCTCAGCAATACATCAGTCTCCTGTATTTTCCATTCTCTGGAGTCGCTTTACACATTATACGTGCAGAACATGAGGATTAGAGCGAAGTGAGGAAACCTAAGAAATGTGCGGTGAGAATAGCCTCTGAATAATGACAACTTTGGGTGAAAAACGGACTAAAAGCAACAGAGGAAATCTGAGCTTTTAAAAAAAAACTGATTGGCTCTGTAGGTGCAGATTTCTGATGACCCAGCAAGCTGAAGCCTGGATGAGATTTGCAGTATTTTTGAGGAGTTAAACAAGATGTTAACATGGAAATACAAACAGAGGCAATGGCCCAGAAAACGGGAGTCTTATTTCCACAAGGTACCACAATGTGATAATTTAGACCAACTGCAGACGGTCGCTCACACAGTGGGGGCCAGTGTTTGAAGCGTTTTCTGACAAGTTTGGCTGAGCGCACTGCTGAGTTTGAAGCTAACGCAGTGCCTCATTTTGTGTCCCTCTGAATGAAATTAGTTCCTGCGGCAAACGGCCCTGTGGCCTTCAGCGTCTGGTGCAGCCGAGCCTTTTGGTGAACCACTCGCCCTACCTAATTTTAGTGTTGTTTATCTCACTGTTATCAAGGAGTCTGCTGGGCTAAATAAGGCCTGAGGAAGGATCCTTACGTGTAGACCTCATCCCATGTCAACCCATGACTCCGGTATCAGTGTCCTGTTAGATCATTGACCACAGGTATTGAATTCTAATAGGCCTATTGGTGTGTCCTAATGGTCCAAGTATTGAATTATGATATTGGCATGGGCGGATGGCCTCAGGATTGAATTATGATATTGGTGTGCTGCAGGCTAATGGTTCTTAGTATTGAATTATGATATTGGTGCACTTTGATGGTGTAAGGATTGAATTATGATATGGCCTGCTATCTGCTAATAGCTCACTCTGTGTAATTTTCAATGTCAATCACGGCTTCGGTTGCTCGATCCATTGCGGGCCTTCAGGCTCGACTCATCAGTCACATCAGATGGGAGCTGTATTCAAACTTTAGCCTCAGTTCTCGCTCCAATTTCTGTAACTCATGTGCTTTTGTCTTGTTTTAAATCCATCTAAGAGTTTGTTATTTTATTATTCCTAAAAAAAAAAGCCTTCACTGCTGTTTATGTCTTGTATCACCTTGTAAATCCCCTCGTTTTCCTTTTAAAATATGGATGGAACAAACTTTCACGTCATCCTCACAGCTATAAGTCGACGATGGCGTAATGTGTGTGCGGATCTGGCGTTTTCAAAAGTAATGGATTCATAATAGCTCTAATTCAGAGCTAACTTCATTTCTCTAAGTGTCCACACCTTTTTTTCGCTGTGTTTATGTTGAGCTCATTCCCCGTTTTGGTAGTTTAAAAAGCAACCGGAGCTGCGATGGTCCTGCTGCCAGCTCACAGAGTAAATGGACGGCCTGCTTCTGTGTCAGCCCTCTAAAAATAACACAGACTGCTGGCTGGGCTCAGCAGAAAACTACCACCGATTATGATGATTCAACTACCCTGTATTCACAGGTGCGTGTGTGTGTGTGCGCGTGCGTGTGTGCTGGATGGGGGCGGTTTATGCTTAACAAATTGTACTCTGCATTCGGTGAGATATTCACTGGTCCAGTTTTACGTTGTAGACCGGGGAACTTTGCTCAGTTGGAGGAACTGGTTAGGAAATGTGCAACCTGAGGGACCTAAAAATCATTAATATAATAATTAAATTAGATTGATTATTAATCTTGCACCAGACAGAGCCTGTGCAGTTATTATAGCAGGGTGCTAGAAGTTAAATCTATTCAATCGGCTGGCTTTTGTCCACTCAAACATGGTAAGTTCCATGTAAATGACACAGTCCTGTATCTGCGAAATTCATTGGACGTCCTCAGACGGTACCTTAACCTCCCCCTGACCTTTGACCTGAGCAGCTGTCATACTGGAGCCAGGGTTCAGAGGTGGTCTGACCCCGCAGTCCTCGGTGTGACCTGGGCTGTCTGACTGGTCTAACCTTTAAAGCTAACGGATGATGACTTTACCATCTGTCTTGCCTTTTAACAAGTCTAGCCTCCTTGAACTTGAACTTGTTCGGATGTGGAAAGAAAAAAAAGCAACAACTCACAAGATAAAATTGTCTCTTAATTAGCCCAGACTGTTTCCTTATAATTATGCATTTGTTTTATTTTGAAAAGATGCCCAAATGTGAAGGTAGAAGTACTTAAGTTTATACAAGTGTGTTTGTGAATAAGTTGTGAGCTCCTGTTTGAGTCGTCAGAGATTTAAAAGCGTGTTCCTGGATGTACACTGCTAAGCTCTCCAGCCTGCTGTCTCACTTTTAAAAGTAAGAGTCGTCCTCTTGAGGAAAGGAGAAGGGGGGAAGGGACGATGTGTTTAGTAGACACAAGCTCATCCGCTGACTGCTGTCTGACCCTGAGTTCAGCGGTATGGTTATTAATAGGCCCAGAGGCCTCAACTTCCAGGAGGCCTCTCTGATCAGCTCCAGATGTGGAATGAGAGAGGACAATTCCGCGTTAGCCGATCCATGTTTCACATGAAGCAGAAAGAAGCGAGATCGGCATTTGGTGAGACTGATAAAGAGCGAGGGAGGAAGGGAGGGACAGGAGACCTTTCCACAGCAGGAGTGTGTTTTGTGAGTCTTTGTTTTCATGTGTGAGTGTGTGTGTGTGTGTTTTCCGCGTTTATTACACACTCTGCCCTCAGACCAAAAGACCATAAAAACGTATGGCATCACCATGGTGACCATAATAACTAGCTATAAAACAGCGTGTAAACTGTGAAATAAGACAAACAGACCAGAACAGCCCTGACTGGCTGGCTGGCTGACTGAATGGCTGCCTTCCGCCATAAAACTATTTGAGAGCCAGACTGAAGGAATGCCTTGGAGGCTGCTGTGGCTGTCACGACACATGAAAGGATTAGGCTCTGTGTTTTATCTCCTCTTTATCTGATGGTAATGGATAAGCTGAGTGTAGCCTATCATCTGACGCTTGGGCCGAGGGTTTGATGTTTTAGTAGGGTGACGGTTTGTTGAGTTGACCGCTTTGGTCTATTGATTGCTGTTTGATGGTTTTGATATGTAGGCTGTGTGGAACAGGTCAAGTCTTTTATGCAGTGAAGGCTCCAAATAGCTTTTAGCTGTCCTTCACTCCCCCCCATTACTCTAGTGGTTCGTTTGATGTTTGGATCAATCAATAGAAAGAGCCTGAGCTCTTACACATGCTCCATCCTACTTCCCACTGAGCTCGACTCCTCTTCCTTCATTGTGCATGGCTTTATATCACATTCTCGCAACACAGAAAAAATGATATAATTACAACCCATTACGTAGCCTAATGCAGGCTAATTATTCTGTCATTACAGTAAGGATTAGCTATGCTCATTCTCTCGTTCGCACTGTGTTTCTCTGCCTCTGAAAACTCGTGCAAGCAGAGCAGAAAAGTCTTACTCATAAAGGCTGAGTAAGACTCAGCCCCGGGACACGCTCTGTTGACGCTGATCGTATAGACCATGGGTGTCAAACTCAGTCAGGAGGATAGAACATGCTAGAAAATAGTGACAGCATGGGCTGGACACATTAAAAGAGTCGAGTTGTATCTAACCTAATGAGGCATTTTTGATATATGCTTTTGATGTACATGCGTAGAAGTCAACACGCTGCTTTTATAGACTATGGCACAACTCCTGCTGATGTGTCATCATCAGGCGTCTAGAAAATTACTGGATACAGCAGATAGACATGGCTAAATTAAAACGTGGAAAAGGGCATCATGCAGCGCTGGGACTTAATGTACCAGAGGCACATGAGAGCGATGCAGACTTTTTTTTCCCCACTGTCCTGTAACAGCGCCAATAGCATGAAGCTGCTTGTAGCCCTTAAATGGAAGGCTAAGTGAATTACAACAAATCAAATAGGCTAACGAATTGAGAACAGATCAGATCTTAACGAAATTAGCGCAACTTTGAACACCGCTCCATTGTCAGGGTTCAGAGACTTTCTAGGCCAGAATGACTCGCTCGCACACGAGCGGACATGATGATTGGATGTCTGCAGCATTGCCAGCCTGCACCTGTGACCCTGTCATTATTCACTGATGGTTACTCGCATTTGATGTCATATAAACTAATAGCAGCGGTGTCAATTGTTGCCCGAGTCCTTGAGAGCCAGGCCTGTGCCGTGCATGTGCTCCAAGGCCTGGAGAGCTCCACTCTCCTCCCAGACTTGATTAATCCCTATCGCCCCTCTCCACGATCGCAGTTTCCATTTTTTAGTCTGTATCTGTGCACTCATCCCCTCCCCAATCTCCTCTCACTGGCACAGAATGGCTTCCTGGCAGAATGGAGGCATTAATTCAGGGATGAGAGGTGTGATACTCTCTCCCTCTCTCTCTCTCCTTCCCTCTCTGGTTCTCTCTCTCTCTCTATATCTGTGCTCTGTTTGTAATGCGTGGCCTTTATCGTTGCCGAAACAGCTCACTACCCTCTGATCCTATCTCAGATCTCAATATCCTCGCCGTTCCACCCTGTAAACGCAGGGATGAAAAATCTTGCCCTTTCACCAATGCATTACACCCTCCTACCATACCGCAATACCCCTCTCCTCCCATTGCGCCCTCCACACCACTCACCCTTCGTGACACAAGCCTCCAGCTAAATTCGAACGCTGCAAAATGAGACCGAAGTGAGCTGCACTTCCTCAGTGCCAGAAACCATCGTAGTCTCATTATATTTGTATTTAGGCTCAGGCCCGGCCTCTGAAACCCCCCTTGTCAGACAATAGGTCGGGCAAAATAATGACTGGCTCTCAGTGAGCTTCAGGAGAGTTAAGGCATGGATGTTGGGGAGATAAAACAACAACCAGTCTCTCAGCAGAGGAACATGGATCAATACAAACGAGGCTGCGGTGTAAAAAGGCTGTTTTTGATCCAGGCTTGCGTCAGCGTCAGCGAGGTGAGTCTTGACAGCTCCTGTGCTGTTGCTAGATATGGATCTGTGTTCAAAAAAAGGAGCAAAACGCTCAGGGACCACAAGCATCTTGTTAGACTGTGGAGAGTGGTAGGTTGACCCGCCGCCCCCCAACCGCTCTGCACACAAACACAGTTGCACAAACACACACACACAAAAGTGTTTTTAGGCCTCAGTTGTCACAGTGAAACTATTGTGTTAGCTTGTGGTTAAGGAAACTTTGTGGCTTCGACTCCAATGGGGGAGAGTAAAAGCAAAAACGGAGATTCAGGAGGATGTGACTTGCGTCTTCAAACCTGGTGCGGTTTGTGAAAACGGCGTCTGCTGGCACAGTTAAACTTGTGCACCTCTGCTATGTGGAAGGCAGACAGGCAGCCAGGATCGCAGTCTCTTATCTGTGCTGCTGTTGTGCTGTGTTTTGAGGGGGCGTGCCTGTGATCTGTGATCATGTACCGTGTCGTTGTAGCAAGCGTGGCTGTCGCTCCTGACTGAGCCGCCACCCCACGACTCCACCCCCCCCACCCCCACCCCCCCAAACACACACACATACACACACACAGTAGGTTTGGCATACAGAACAGTCAGCCGCATAGGAGGAGGAACGCTGCGAGGGGAGATGGAGGGGGGGGGGTGTTTCAGAGGTAGGCCTCGTAGATTTCAGATAACACATCTTTCCAGACGCCTTCACTGTTTACTATCATAACCACATAACAGCCTCAGACATGTCAGAGATAAAAGGAAAGATTAGTGACTGCAGAGGCAGGACAGAAAACTTCATCTCCTAAACATCTGTGTCATGGAGCCAAGTAGAGGCTGAGAAAGGCTCCTCACACAGAAAAGTTTAATTTTAAATACTAGCCTCTTCTTCTGCAGTATGACTAATACAGTGTTTTTATTACTGAGATGAAGTGAATGTATTTCTGTCCGTGTCTCTCCAAGCCTGGCTTCAATTCAAGAGTGGTACTCCATTAGACTAATGTGTAAAACATGCGCTGAATGTGGAGCAGTTAACCTACATTGTGTTTGGACTAAAGGGGCAATGGCAGACTACTTGTCATGTGTGACTGCACACTCGCTGTAAACAAAGTGTTTCAAGCAGTTTCAGTCCCAATTATTCTCCAGAGAATGAGATCTGAGGTAAATCCTCGTGTTGTGCTCCTCCTCGGTGTGCACTCCCGGTCACCGTGGCGGCACAGACGGCTGCCGCGGATCGACTTCATACTGTGTACATAACAATAACTTTGTTGTCATTCCAGCAGACTATCTGTCTCGGCATCGTCGGAGCGTGAGGGCATAAGGAATTCCGCGAAGTTTTGATACCTCAATTAAAGTGCGTCTGTCTCCTGTTATCTCATTTAGTCTGCAGTCGATATGATTGGCATAATCAGACATGCCTGATTGGTGCCTCCCATTTAATTAATCAGTCTCACTGTATCATCACCTGTGGCTCATTAGAGTAATTAGAGCGAATTAGTCAGATAGAAGGCCTCTCTCTGCCTGCAGACGAGTGGAAGGAATTTCATTAGGAGAGATGAGCACACACACACACACACACACACACACCTTGGGTCCGATGGCCAGTCGTAATAGGATTTGTTTACCCGTGACTGTTATCGGTGATTAGTATTATTACCACAGTGGTAGGACGGAGAGATACTCATTTTCCTTTGGCCCGGCCTCCCTTCCTCGCTGCGAACACGGCTCACCGTGCCAAATTTCACTGCGGGAACATGTTAGCGGACTTCCTCTTTTTGAAACCGAGTTCAAAAAGAATGTGGAAAGACTGGGCTCCCCAAGTCACTGCAGCGGCCTGTCTGTGCACTCATGTGAGAGCTCACGCGTGTGGAGCAGCGTGCGGGAGGCTTCTTGGCCAAGTCGGTGTTGAAGTCTCTCTAGGGAGTGTTGGCAATCTGTTCCAATCGTCTTTACAGCTGACCAGACGACCAAATGAACCAGGACAGGGACTGCTGCTGTGGGCCAGTACAGCCAAGCCAAGCAGGGCTGTTACAGCAATCACACAGACATTACAGCCCCGCTTAATGCTCCCCTGCACACAACCATATTCCATCGTCTGCTGAACTAGACACTGCAGTCCTAACCAGCCACAGCCAGATTTAGAAATAGCAATAGAGCTAATGTGAGCGGTTAAATGAATTAATTCACCAGTAAATTAAACAGACTTAAAAAGTGAAACATTTCAAAGTCAGGCCAAGGAGAGCCACAGAGTGCTGACCCCGGAGACCGAGCCTGAAGGCCCGAGCGCAGGGCACACAAGTTCTCATGCATGTTGCTTGGTGCTCTGCTGTGCACTGCAGGCGCTGCATTAAAGCATCAACACAAGTGCTGCTATTTGAACTCTGCCAGTTTGAATTAATGACATTTCTTGTCAGTACATTAGTCATGTATTGTGATCTATAGACTCCACTAATTAGCATGTTTTTGGATTTTGTTAATTAGTTCCTTCATTCATGCTTTGGCTCCTTGTCAAACATGTTAATTTGGAAGGTTTATCAAACTAGCATGATGTCAATCATTGATGTCAGAGCTGATAGGAAGAAAATCCCCGTGGTATGCCAGATGGCAGAGCCCCTGTCGAGCAGCCTTGCCCGAAGTGAACAGTATTCCTCTCTAAAAGTTTGGAGCTTATGAAAGCCAACAGAATAGCTCAATTGCCTCACTGTTATTGGATGCAGCTTAATAAATTCCAAATAAATCCTGCAATAAATGACTCCTGGTTGGAAACTTTATTGCAACATAACTTGGACATGTCTGTCTCGCTAATTAGGGCTGTATTGGATGATGTGGATCATTGTTGAGTTGGAAAAAGCCATGTTTTCTGTGCCTTTGGCCACCCAGGCTGCGCACAGTGTTGCCGTTTGAGTTCACTGTCATGACTTTAGATGGACTGTGACAGATGCAATGACTCCAGTCAATAAATTATTATCATCTTTCTATTTAGAATCTATTAATCGGCTATCTTTAGTCGGGACACTAATAAATACTGTGATGTGGGAGCTCACAGGGATCTGGTAGCTGTACCAATTGGGAGCTGACAGACCTGACCGCAATTCAAACTGTTTCTTTATTAGGGATTGTGTCCATTGACAGTGTTTTTTTGCTCTGGCAGCGCCTATTTTCTATACAAAAGCTACGCAGTTCAGCGTTTTCAGCGCTAGGCATCCTCAGCGCAAAAACACCCTCTGTGTCAGCTATTTTTTGTCGCTGCACTCACAGCACTCTCAGTTAAAAAAAGTCCAACTTTTGGAACACCGCTGCGCTCGTCAATGCCACTTCTCCATCACCGACCGATCAAAATCAAGAAGGGGCGGGACTTACGATATCAACTTTGTTATCAACAATGGTGGAGGAGAAGCTTATCCTTTCATTTAGTCTAGTGCTGCTGCTAGGACACGTTTCTTTTCCATTTGTTTACGTTTTCTCTATTAAATTCCCCTGAATAAAAGGGATTATTAAGCATAAAAAGCAACTTGAAACAGACTCAACGGTCAATACCAAGGGAAGCGGAAGGGCTACCAGACAACTTTTGTAACCTAGCAACAGTAAGCACTGCTGAGAAGCGCTCTGAAATTGAGGTTGTGGGCGCTGCCAGCGCAAAAAACGCTGTTAGTGGACACAGGCCCTTATTGAAACCCATAAAATCTCAGTGCTATTATCACCATTAGAGGAAGTTGAATACTATGCTGATGTTAATGTACGGAGAGATTTTCCAGAGGAGACAAAGAAAGTGCGTCTGACACCAAGAGCACAAGGTTTTGCTGTGTAGAAATATTTCAGTGGAAAAAGTGTGTCCAACAGTTTTTCGGTTCAAGTCTGTTTTTATTAACTGAAAAACCTTCAACTTCAGCCTCTAAAACAACATCTTTTGTGTTTCTAGCATGAGTCTGCACTTCTCTACCATGCAAACTGACCACAGATCAGTCCAGTTTGTATCCTGCTAAGACCTTAAAAGACAGCCTAGCGTGCTTATATGTTGCTTAAAACGGAGCTAGTGTTGGCCTCCTAATGGTCAGTGAGATGTGATGTGTGTGAACAAGGGGCGGGCAGCGGGGATTGTGCACTTTCGGATGTTACGCTCTATCAGCAAGATGAGTGTAAAGTCTGCCCGTGTCTGCTGATGTGGGCACTGAGTTTGCTGCATAGTCAAAACCTGACTGTGTCTGAGGGTCCTTTTTCTTTTTTTTCAAACTGAGACCATGCCCATAATTACTTGCCCACTTGGCACTGAATCAATCCTCTTCCATGTGTGATGTGTTTATTTAGCTTAGCAGTGAGAATTTTTTTTGGGATGGGGATTTGGTAGCACATTGGGATATGTGAAGGGTTTTGGAAAGGGATTGGACAGAATCAAGGGCGTCAGGGATTGGCACATGACCTCTTAAAGCAGAGCCCCAGTGGAGGAGTGCGGGTATTTCAGTTTTACACAGAACTCACTAATCAATGTACAGGAATAGAAAGGCTTAGGAGCTGAATTCCTTTGATTTCTTTTGAGAACCGTATTTAGTTGAAAACAGATCCACCTGAACTTTAAACAGACTCATTTACATATCAAAGAGCACTATTGCAGATTTAATAAGGAGCTACAAGGTGTTTTATTTCAATTTAATAAGAAGCAAAATGAACTGTGCATTTACTACTAGCTTTAAAACAACTATAACATAAAGTGTGAAAAGTAATGGTTTTGTCATATAGTGAAAAGGTTACATCCTTATTGCTATAAACATATAGCTAAAACATATAAGCAGTGTTTTAGATGCGATTTTACATTATTATGCAAATTAAACAATGCAATATTTTTTTTTAAATGAACTTACTTAAACTTTATATTGCAAGGTACACACTTAATTGTGTCCTGAGGTGCATCAAACAAATCTGTACTAGTATTTTATTTTGATGTTAATTGATTTTAATGGCAAAGTTAATATGACAACAGCAATATTTATTCGCTGGATGTCAGATCAGCCTTCCACCTGAAGTCTTCCATTGATATATTCAATTAAAAGGATTTAGTAAACACCTTATACATCATATTGTGTGATTAATATCTGCCTGTGACTAATATCTGTCACTATCTTGAGCCAACTGGGCTTTAGCTTCTTGTTTCTGTAGCTAATCTTTGCCAATATAATAAGTACACCTCTGTTCATGAACTAGAGCATTCATTTTTTGCAGTTTAGGAGGTGCAAGTTTTTTTTAAATTTCAACCTAATACGAAGCAAAATGAACTGTGCATGTACTACGAGCTTAAAAAAGAAGTGTGAAAAATAATAGTGTGATGAAGTGTAAATATTACGTCCCTATTGCTATAAACATGTAGCTAAAACTAAATAAGAGCCAAGCAGTGTTTTATAGCCAATTTGGCACTATAGGCTAATGCAAGATAAACTTCAATGCAATATTTTTTTAATGAACCTACTTAAACTTTATTCTGCAAGTTATTGCACTTAATTCTGTCCCAACGTGCACCAAACAAATCTGTACGCTATCCACCATAGATTGTATTTTATTTTGAAAGTAGGCTATATATCCGAATCACTACAGAAGGAGAGTTCTATATATTCAAATGAACTCAGTGTTTAATGGCAAAGATTGTATGATCAGCAGTAGGGGTGGAAATCGCAGGGTAACTCACGATACGATACGTGGCCCACGATATCGATAATATTACGATACAGCGATTCTGCCATAATTGCTATATGTCTGGTATATCTGGCTAACTTTTACGGCCAATTAATTTCCGTTCATGTAACCCTCATTCATGTCATGAGCGCCACCTTGAGGAGTCATGAAGTAGTGACGCGGTGAGTCAAAATCGCAGAGCGCCATATATTTGTAAACTAAAAGATCGATATTTGGCACCAGCCTATCGATTATTGTATTGCACGAGTCAGGACGGCGATAGGTTGCTGTATCGATATTTTGTCCCACCCCTAATCAACAGCAATATATTTTTTCACTGCTGGGATGTCAGATCAGCCCGCCACCTGAAATCTTCCACTGATTTATTAAATTAAAAGGATTTGGCAAAGTAAGCCTTAAGGCCTAATACATCATATCGGTGATTAATATCTGCCTGTGACTAATATCTGTCACTATCTTGAGCCAACTGGGCTTTAGCTTCTTGTTCCTGTAGCTAATCTTTACCAATATAATAATTACACCTCTGTTCATGAAGTAGAGCATTCATTTTTTTTGACAATTAATTTAACATGATTAAAATTTATTAGGTTCCTCCTTTTCATCAAGCGTTGCACAAGCTTCTGCACACGCTCGACTTCACTAACAGATAGTGCAGCTGCTCCATGGCCACGGGCAGACAGGCTGCTACATCAACTGCTCCATGGGCAGCGGGAGCAAGATGGCATGTAAGCAAGTGAGCAGTGTTTTTTTTTTGTTGTTTTTTTTTTCCAAACGTCCTGTGCTACTGCGTAAAAAAAAAAAATCCATCGCAGAGGACAGCGGACCGACATTTGTTATATATTTTTCACGGTTTGTGGATAAAACGAGACCACGGCTGGTCAGGGAATTAAACTTATTGCTGATGGGGGGGGAAAATCTCCTAATTAGTACTTGATCACACTTTGTCTTTAGAGGGTTGTGTTTTCTTGTGTGTGTGTGTTGGGGTTGTGGGGAGGTGGGCATGCGTGCGTGAGTGTGTTTTGGGACCTTGTCAGCAGACTGAGCCACAAGGGCCCCTGTGGTAATGTGTGTATTAAATGATTAGTGTGTTAGTTAGCATAACGGCCCTTCAGCAGCGTTTAATCACTCTCAGGGGTGGGCGGCCTCACAGGAGGTGGAAGGGAGGGGTGGGGAGGGGAGGGGGGGGAGACAAGGGGAGAGGCGGAGTGAAGGGAGAAGAGTTTTTTATTTTTTTAAAGGGAAGCGAAGAAGTACTGCTGGTTGAATGAGTGAGTGGATGATCTGCGGAGAGCGTACGGAAAAACGAGGGGGGAAGAAAAGGAGCGAGCGTGACAGAAGGCAAGAATCCAAGAGAAACATAATCCAGCAACACTCAGCAGAGAGATACAATCTTTACAAGGCCTGAACGCCTTGTTAATGTCAGCACTTGGCCCATCATCTGGAACACGTCCCATAAATAGCTATTAATAACAATGCAAAATGGATGTGGATAAAGGCGGGCCCTGCCTCAGACATGACAACACCGCTGTTGTTGATAATTGTGCTGTTGTTATGTGTGGGGGGGGAGGGGAGGGGTCGTGTGGTGCAGACAGTCAATAATTGTTGTGGACTGCGTGCGTGTGTACTAGTAGTAGTAGTTGTAGTCTATTGCTACAGAGGCTGTCATGCCCGACACAGCGGGGACTGATTGACTGACAGGCTGAATGGCTAAGCTATGTGCAGCGTGCGCTGGTAGCAGACAAACTACTGATGTAGACGAGTTTTCCTTGGCGGGACGTCAGTGTTGTGGTTCTGCTCTCTCTGCTTCACTGCGGCAACATACTGGCAAAGTTCAGTTGAGGCATGATGGGTAATGTGCAGCATAGCCAGACGGGTCAAGGAGTTTCCTGCCTTGTCTGAAACAGCTCCTGTCTTTTCATCCTGATGGTTATTGTGATGGAAACAGCAATAATAAATGTGATAAGTGTTCACTTCTCTTGCAAACAAACTAAGACATGTGTGTGTTTGTGTTGCAGAAAGAACTAGACGCCACCGCCACACAGCTTGCCAACAGACAGGACGAGAGCGAACAGTCCCGGAAGAAACTAATCGACCTGAGCCGCGAGTTCAAGAAGAGCACACCAGAGGTGAGTGCATCAGATATTCACAGACACGCACAGACACACAGCCGCGCATACATCCCCGCTCTTCTTCTGACAATCACTTTTTTCAGCCTCTGTGTTTTCTCCGCGTCTCTTCTTCCTCTTTGTAAACGTAACCGTGATTATTTACTGAGAAAGCAGGAGAAGGAGGAGGAGACGGCGCAGAGATGCGGGGCTCGGCTCCCAAAAATAGTCTCTCCATTAGTTTCCCTGAAATCCTAAAGAGACAAAACAGAAAACCCCTCAGGAGTTTGTATTATCTGACCTAGTTTTTTATGCGTGCAGAAAGTGTGGTCCGTGAGTGTGTGTGTGTGTGTGTGTGTGTGTGTGTGTGTGTGTGTGTGTGAGAGACGGCGAGAAAGGGAGAGAGAGTCGGAGCAAGAGGGAGAGAAAGAAAGAAGAGTGTGACAACACTACTAAGTGGGATCATGAGGGAATTCTGTCCTGTTCCTGTGTTCCCATCGCTCCTCCTGGGAATATTTTGTTTCATCTCCGTTACCAAGGCGACGCATTTTTAAACCACACAGCGAAAACAAAGTATTGTTGTGTTATTATTGGTAATGTCACCATGGTGAATTATTGATGGTAGAATGAATAATGCATGAAGCGGGTAGACGGTGGATAGAAAATCGTCAACTCTCGGCGGAGTTGACAGTAGGCCTATTATAGTTACCACAGGAGGAGGATTGTGACTATTGACTTCAGCTTGTAGCCCACCCAGTTTAGAGAATCATCCACCAGAGGAAACTCTACCTACATACAAAAGACGCTAATTTCTCTTTACCCTGCACACTCATCTCTAATCTGATTTCAGGTAGAACCACAAATCTAGCTGCACACACGGAGGTGGAGAGAGAGACGCGGAGAGAGGCACACAAAGAAAACATGCAGAGAAGCAGAGGCGCGCACACACAAACACACACCGAGGCAGATAGCCTAGATCACAGAACAGGACACACACATTCATCAGTGTAACAAGGCTGTGATTTAGGAAGGCTCCTCTGGCGTCTGTGTGGCCCCTGGCATCTCCCTGGTATGTGGAGGAGGAATCTGAGCCAGGCCAGACGAGCGACAGGATTCATTACAGGGCTGTAACGGGCTCAATAGGAATCAGCACTAAAAACTCCCGGCGTTCGGAGGTGTATGAGCATCAAGGCTGCCTACCAAACAGGCTGCTTCGTAACGTGTGATGGCCTGCGCTTGATTAAAAATGCCCCGATCGTCTTGTGCGCGTTCACGGAGCAGCTTTTTCTGCCTCCGTGTGTGTGCGGCTGTGTGTGTGTGTGTGTGTGTGTGTGGTTGACCAGCCTATAGAGCGGGCTGTCAGCTCTCTGTGGTCTGCAGCAGTCAGCGGAGATCACAGTCACATCAGATCAGACTGCATTAGGCTGAGCGGGAGTCCGTCTCTGATCCATTATTCAACAACCAGGAGACCGGCCCACGTTGACTGTGTCTAGTCTGCTGAGCTGTACTCGGCATGAACTGCACTCATGGTCTGCATAATAACACACACACACACACACACACACACACGCACACACACACACACAGGCTTTTGTAGCATTTTGAAAGTAGTGCAAAGAAATGCAGCGTGAAAACAAAGTTTTCATAATTCATTAGGACTGACACAGTGTTGCATTTTTTTCAGACTACATCTCACTGTGCCTCCTAAGTTGCCTGAATTATTCATCTACTTCTTAATTTCCTTTTCGTTCGTCAAGACTCCTCCACCGCACTGTTATAAAGTCAAGGGTGGGAATGGTTGTAAAATGTCCCAAAGATTGCTAGCCAGAGGCACTGGTAGTAAAACAACTTTGTGTGTGCTCGTGTGTGCGCGCGCACGCATGCACACACACACGTTTGTGTTTAGCTGCAGGGCAGACAGACAGCGAATGGGAGTTCCATACTCCCTGGAGGATTCCTCGGGCTGGCCTGTCTGCTGTCTGCCGGCAGCTCACACACCAGCCATCCATCTCCCGCTGCCTGCCCCCCCTTACACTCCCCTCGCTACACACACACACATACACACACAGAGATTGACCATGGTGTCTGTGTGCATTGTTATGTTATATGGTCATAAATCTTTAGAAGTGGAGGGGAGCAGTGGGAGGGGGGGCGGAGAGGCAGAGTGGACCAAAGGGGTTCAGGGCTCAGGTCCTGCCTCTGAATGTTATTTGAATGTGTTTGTTTTTTGGGGGTGCAGTTTGTGTTCAGTGAGTGTGTGTGTGCAAGCTTATCAAGCTGCAGTTGTATGTGCTAGTGCTGTCAAAATTGGACAAAAATGATGTTTGATTGTTCCTTATTTAAACATGAACATGCCTTTAAAAAAAATAACATACCTATACCTGTCTGTTATGCTCGGGGTGGGAATCTCTCTCTCTCTCCTGCCGGGCTGCGATTTGAATTCTCCACCATCTTTACCACACGGCACACGGTTGTTGTATTAGCTCGACTGAAGTTAATTATAAAAAGGGATGCACGATATTTTTGCCAATATCCGATATGCTGTTGTTTTCCAACCCTTGTTGCACATTGCCGATTCCGATATATCAGGCACATGTTTTTTTCCCACCTAATGGGTGGCCAAAAACTGCCATAACGCAGACATCTTGCACCCTTCTTCACGATTGACGGAAGATGCGTGGTGCATGCAGTGCGTGAGTTAATGTTGTAGCATTACGTCAAGCTTTTTTAGGAAATCATCGAGCTTTTAGGCATAATTAAAGCGTTTTATCGGCGGAAAATATCAGCAGAAATATCAGCATATCATCATTTTCAAGCTATTATCTGCAGATGCCGTTAACAGGCAGATAATATCGTGCATCCCTAATTATTAACGTGTAATGTGACGTTGTGTCTATTTTAAGATACACTGTGCGCACGCAGACATACGAGAACACGAAAGATCGCGCGAGACAGCCACGGTTTCACATTTTAATAACTGATATTTGAATTTAGAATATTTGTTGACAAAGTAATCCGCCCCACAAGTGAGACAATATGCAAATTAGAGGACAAACATCTAAAGGCAAATAACATCAGGCAGAGTTAGTTAAATCCTAAAGATTCAGTTGAGATGAATCAACTGTTGTTTTAAATATGATTATAGCGTTGAGGCGGTTCCTCATGCAGATACAGTCTCAACAAAAGTTGAACATTATGACTCAAACAAAGGTTGTTATTATTGGAAGACTAGACTGCATGACTTTATACAGACACGTCGTCTTTTGGTTGCTGACCAGTCGTACATATTTACATGAATTTGAAGCCACAGTGTTGCTAAGAAAATAAGAAGTGTAAAACAGTAAAATGGAAAAGATCCTGTGCACTTATAATGCCAGTTGTTTGAGAGCACTGATGAAACTGTGAAAACTGCAGCATTGCTCAAAACAGGAAAGGTTTTCATGAATCCAAACAGGAACTAATGCAGGTCTAAAAAAAACAAAACTAAAATAACTTATAGTAAAATTCGGATGTTATCAAATCTGATGCAAATGACAGAACTGCCACTTCTCTGCTGTGCTTGTGTGGGTGTTTCTCTGCATGTGATTGTGCTTGCTTGTCCTGTGTATGTGTGAGTGTGAGAGAGAGAGGGGGAGAGCCAGAGCAGGAGGGAGGAGGGGGAGGTCATTATCCCCAGCAGGGGAATATTGAATTGGCCCAGACAAACAGCCACAGCGACCCCTGATGAGGTAACAATGGGGCAGGGTCAGCGAGGTCACGACCTGTCCTCAGCCCCAGACAAGCGCCCTGTCTGGCCCAACCTGGGATTAGGGCAGCCCCAGACACTGGTCCCAGGTCAGTTTGGGAAGCACGCCTCCTCCGCAGCATCGGTTAGGCTTTTAGGCGGAGGTTTCTAAAAGGCGCTGAGTCTCCCGAGCGCACATCTGTCGTTGCCCTACTTCACATCTTCATTAGGCAGTTTTGCGAGTATGTGTGTGTCCACAAACTGTGCAAATCAAATGTTCCTGTACAGAATGTCCTATTCTGCTTTTTACCGTACGCTCCACTTCAGTTAGTCAGGATGTAGGCTCAGCTAACAGCATGGTGATTTGCATGTTCCCCTGATACATACTCGACTGGCTATCTAATCTGAAAGCGCTGACTCGTACTGGAAAGTCATGCAATGGGACTAGCGGGACGAAGGGCATTTGCTTTATAGTGAAAACTTGGTGCGCTGGGAGAATTTGCATTAACTGTAGGCCTACTCTGCAGCTCGCTCGCTCTCTGTCTCACACGCACTAGTGCCGCCTCTGGGTGGCCCAGGTGGTGCTGCACCTGTTCGGATGAGAAACGCAGTCGGCCGGAGCACCTCGGGGTACAAACCTGGCCTCCTCCCTGCCCTAATGTTCATCGCTCGCTCACGCATCGCTCATTGGCTCTGGCGTGATCGCTTGTTACTGTATTGCAATGACTATTTGATCACAACACGGCCTGCTGGTATGAAACTCGGTTGGTTTTCCCTGCCACATGTTCCTGTGTATTAACTGTTATTAGAGGATTAAAATTGATCTGTGGATTATCTCATTTTTCAGGCTCGCTAACCTCCTCTTCTCTTTATTTTTGCAGGATTTTCGGAAACAGGTTGCCCCATTGCTCAAGAGCTTCCAAGGAGAGGTGAGTGTGTTATTGGAAATATTTATTGACACAGCGACAGACACACACGCTCGAGCACAACTATTCCAACAATGCCTCTTTGACATTCGTCGACTCCCGTCTTGCTCTCTCTCTCAGTACCTCGCTCTCCTTTTCTCCTCTTTTAAATCGTCTCCTCTTCTCTCTCTCTTCCCTCTCCTTTCTTCCTTTCCCGCCATCTCCTGTTCTTTCTCTTGCCACTATCTCATTTCCCCTCTTTCCTCTCCCTCTTTTCTTCGCTCTGCTCTGCTCTTGATTTTCTGTCCTATTCATGAAGTCCTGTAGCCCGAGGGTGTGTTTAAATTGCATCCTGCAAAAAAAAAAAAAAAAAAAGAAAAGGCACCACAAAACCCCGGCTCTAGCCAGTCACAACTCACCGAATGCTATTTCCTCAGACTTTGTTTGTCTGCATGATTTGTCGGGGTTATTTGTTATTTTTGTTGATCTGGTGAATCACGAGCGATTTTCTTTCAATGCAGCACATTTCAATTTGACGTTCTGCCTAAAGTTTTGACGCCGCTTCACCTTTAAGAGGTGACTTTTGTGTCCGTGTGTGTGCGCCACATCATCCTACTCCCAACGTTCCCCTCTATCTCCTCCTCCATCATTTTGGCCTATTTCCATCATGACTCCTCCTTTCTGGCAGCCGTACATTTCCAGTTCACTCCCATATGTGAAAGTCAGAGGGTGGGAGTGGAAGCGGCTGGTTTAGACTGGGGCGTTATTTGGGGTTGGAGTGGGTGGACATTCAGCCCGACAGTATCTCTTCCCCTAGCACACACACACACACGCACACACATGCAGACTAACAAAAATCATCTCAATGGGTAGTGACAGGACTGCTTTGCTACTGGCCATAGAATATTACAGTTTAACACTGGGTTACTTTCCATATTCTTGTGTTAGAGCAGCAACCACAGCCAGTGGTTATGTAAAAATGCTGTAATTTCTCGTGGTTCCACCGTGTTCTGCTGATGATCCACAGTCTATTTAGAGAATAGAAACGGCAGCAATATAATTGGGGCTTTGTCAGCTGTTTCCACCATCCTCGTGTTGACACACCTCGTTCGGCGTGCACACCAGAACAGGCTGAGGCTCGTAGTGGGTGGTCGCGGAACTGAGAAAGACATTATCTTATGATTATTGAGATAATACTGTACACCCGCGCCAGTCTTAGAGCAGCCCATCAATCAGTCGACTATTCTGCGCGCTTGCGTGCCACAACATGAGCGGCTCGGAGAATGTGTAATTTTAGCCTCGCTTTGTTTGCTTACCCCTCGGTGCTTTGATCAAGGACAAGACAGCACCAGAAAGCGGAGGGTCTTCCTGTTGGAAGTCTCACAGTAATTCATCCGTAAGCATTTAACCCGGGAGTCTGAATCTTTACTAAGTGAGTAAGAACAATAAAAAGTTTTACTCCAGCAACTCTGAGGTCTTGATACTCTGCTTAATCTCTGTCATTGAAAGGTGGATGCCCTCGGGTCATAATTATTACCAATAACAGTACTGTTTCCACAAGGCCTCAGTTTGGTAAACGGGTTTATGTGTGTGTGTGTGTGCGTTGCATGCTCAGTGCTCTTGTTGGTCCATCGATCAGATAAGCTTTTCCATTATCCAAGGCTTCAGTCTCTGCTTCCCATAGCCGCCCCTTATCAGACTCCACTGGGGCCACACACGCACGCACACACACACATGCACGCACATGTGCAGGTCAGCCCGATGCCCTTCACACACTACGGGTTAGATAGGGGAGCGGGGCGGTGCTGAGTGATGGTGGCACAAGGTGCTGACGTATGTGCGGATGTGTTTGTGAGCGTGGATGTGTCAGGGATACCTTTTGCAATTGCAAGCACTTCTCATCGGTAACCCACTGATACTGGTGAGGTATCATTTGTGTCACTTCATTTGTTTTGCTTGCTGTGTGTGTGTGTGTGTGTGTGTGTGGGATGGGGGCAGGGGAGCATGTAATAGCAGATGTCATTGGGATTGGTTGAGAGAGCTGCAGTTTGGAACAGCAGGGTTGTATTTGCAAATCCTGGGTGGTCTTCTAATGGCTCTGGTCCTGCAGTTAACCTGCCTCTAACTGTAGGGTGTGTCCTACATTAAATGTCTATTTCCTGCCTCCCATGTCGGGCTATATAAAGCTGCTGTACCACTGACCTTGGCCCAGTCATTGTACAGTCACGCAGCCGGCTTTCTTCACCGCCATAGGCAGATGATTTTTTATTTTTTGCTGCTTTATGAGCACCTCTTCTTCATCACCATGAGATCTGTGTTGTGCTACTCTGAGCCTCTGATCACATCCTCTGATACACACACACACACATTTGGACCCTGATGATGAACAGGTTTGGTGTTGGTTTGTGAGAGGTATTAGTACTCTGCAGCATCAGTAATCTCCCATTAGTGGCCTTGCATTTGAGGATCCTGATCGCTCAATGTCACACAGCACATGAAGAGGGTAAAGTGCATGATGCGGCATGATGTGAGAATGAGATATAGTAGTGGGACTGTGTGTGTGTGAGAGTAAGACAGGAGGCCCTGTGCATGCCAGTTAGACATGAGTGTGTGACGGAGAAACATGTGAGAAAGACTGACACTGAAAAAGATTGAGGGGAAAGGAAAGAAATGAGTCAGAGAACATGGAAGTGACAAGAGGGAGAAATCGACAGAGAGAGAGAGAGAGACATGGAGAAATAAAAGGGGGGGGGGGAGAGGGAGGGGTGCTGGCACCAGCCTACGCGGGGCCAGATGTTTTGCGGCTAAAAAACTAGAGATGAATCAAAGCCATGTGAAGAGATTTATTAGGTTCCCATAGGAGCCCAGGCAGTATTACATGTAGCCCGCTCTGTTTACAGTGGCAAGAACCCCTAAACCACCCATCAACTACACTACTGGCTTGGCTGGGAATGTGAAGACTTTATATTTGGACTTATGCAGGCTTTTGTCTTTATTCCTTTTCTCTCAGCGAGTGTGCGCTGGAGGAGTTGGACGAGAAACACAGGGCTGTTTAGTCTGAGCGCGCGAGCCAGAGTAGTCAGCTGTAGCTCTGCCCAGTACAGTAGCACCCTCTGAATGTCTTTATTTGGCATCTGTTTCCTTCGATTTAGACTTGATTTCAGATGCGTTCTCGCCTACTCTGTCTGCTTCTCATATTGAAGAGTGACACAGAGACTATAGTGGAGCTTTCCGCCTCATGCTTCAGCATTGAAAACAGTGTAAAAGTCCCCCCTCAGTATGATTTTTTAAATTAATCTCTTATGGATCCATTCTAATGCTGTCCATTTCAATAATATCAGTGATGGAATGCATGCCGTGCCCTCTTGTGTTAATGGCTGCATCAGTAATGGATCCACACTGTATTGCTGCTAAGAGCTGACTGAATAATCTGCCCCTGCTGTGGCTGGAAAGACTGAGCCAGCTGTTTAATGATGTCAGCGTGCTGGAGGGGAAACGAGCACACACATTCGCACACAGGCTCACACACACACACAGACTGACAGACAGACTAACGCACACACACTGGAGGACAGGCGGACACGCACGGGCGCGCGGCAAACGAAACGCGTCCGTCATCAGCTGAACAGCTGAACTGACTTCACGGGAAGGAAACTCCAACCCAGCCGCTGTCAAGACAACCCCCGATCGCATGCAACATACCGACGCATAGTGAGGATAGACAGATATGTAGACTAGTCTTACTGTGAAATTAATGGGCCTGCCTTTGCGGATGTGACACTCAGATGTGAGGTGGCCTAACGGATAATTAACCTGTTCTTTTCTTCTCTCCCTGCAGATTGATGCGTTGAGCAAGAGAAGTAAAGAAGCAGAGGCCGCCTTCTTGAACGTGTACAAGAAAATCATCGATGTACCAGGTAAGACTATGTTCACCCTGTTTACACCTGGTCTTAAAAGGCTTCTTGGTTGATTGGATTGCAATGTGGCGCTGCTAAATTCAAGTGTAAACAACCACCAAGACACATTGTGAGCCAGCCACTCTAAGCACCTGCAGAGGTGGTTTACGACTGCATATCTTTGGCAGTTTAAACTATCTGATGAGTCCCCCTCGACAAGGACAGGAAATATGTCATCAAAGCTGGACTTGCCAAAAAAGCCACTCCTTTTTATAAACAGTACTGCTTTTCCTGCACTCTTTTTGAAGTCACAAATGACTTTTCTATCAAATCCCATGTAAATTAGTTGTTAGCTAGCCCATGTGATTCTTGTCTAGCTACAGACTAGCGTAATGACTTTTGCCACCGTTTGCACTGCCAGTTCAAGGCGGGATTATTACACCTCTGTTAGCCTCGTCTTCTATGTACAACGCACAGAGGCAGAATGGTGGGGAGAAGTCGCTCTGCCTCTGAGCATCGGAGATAGTAACAGAGGCGTAACAGAGGCGTAACAGCAGAGTTGGCAGGGTGGAATAACGCCGTGTGTGTACATGAAGCTCATGTTTTTTGTTTACATGCCTTGTGCCTTTTGCTTCCGCAAGGCCGGAACACAATGTAAAAACACGCTGGGGCAGCTTTGCGGCGTTGCTTGGTTCAATGTAAAGTGACAAAGGCTGTGTAAAGGCGGAGCTTCGTTACGGCGCTGTGGCAGACCCGCTATGTAAAAAGGGCCTGTGTTTGGGAAGAGATATTCCTTTGTAGCTCAGATACTGATACTGTATTGGCCAATACCAAACACCCTTCCGATACCAATACTACTCAAAAATATACATAATGTGGTGGAAAAACACTGATTGCGGACAATTTGCTAGCTTTGACTGACATTGCAGTCTCTGCTTGCATCACACTGTTGACGGGCATACTCACTGATACCTGACACTGCATTTTAGACAGTATCAAAGCCTTAAAATACTAAATACTTCTACTAAATAGATCAATATTCACACCGGTTTTCTCCGGTTCCGAATCTCACAGCGCTACACCTGCTTTAGCGGCAACTGGCACAAATGTTTTCTTCTTCTCTTGTTATTTAATGGCGGTTAGCACACAGCTTTCAGCGCTGCAATCACCTTCTGACTGGTACCACATTACAGCCAGGAGCCGGTAAAAACAATGGAGAAAATATATTGTTAAGCTGACATAATAGTCACTTTTCTTTTCTATAAATTAATGACTTCCAGTATTTAGAAAATATGACCCATCCCTAATCGATACCAGTATTGTACAGCCTTCAGTGCCGTGCCCTTTGACCTTCTAGCGGAAGATATTTAGGCTATAAGAACATCTTTTTTGCCCATGATTAAAACAGGGATACGGCCTGGCAGTCCATTTGTGTTTGAATCACAAAAAAAAGATTTAAAACATGTGGAATGTAACCATGTTCTGTCCTTAAAGCCTCCCTGTGTAGGTCTTTTTGAGTGTGTTTGTCGAGACACCTCCGAGTCCATAAAAACGTGATCTGGAGACCCTCCTTATTCATGCAGACAGCACCAACAGGGGAAGAGAAAAAGCATGACACCATCCCTCTGGAGCTCCCTCACTGTGCATCCAGGCGTGTGCGATGCCTTAATGTGTCCCCATGAGATCTCGTCCCCACTGGTGAAGCCTTTAGAGGGTCTTCACAGAAGGTGCGTCCTGATATGGATGACAAGTGCGCCCACGATCGGTTGCGGCAAAGTGCACACACAAGCAGTCGCCGGGGCCGGGGAGGGACACGGCGTACGGCAGAGCGTTAACAGAACACACACAGTCACAGAGCCACTGGGTGGAGGTTTTCAGCTGTATGGGAGCCCTGGAGGGGCCTCGTATGCGGGAATGAGAGGAGTTGAGTTCATCTATAGCGTAAGGAGGTCATCATATTCCCACATGGATAGACCTACAGTAATATCTTTGGATTGTACTGCTCCCAATAAGTCAGCGCCGCCTCTGACGGGGCTATTCTTAACTTGCAGCGAGACAATGATGTAATGCCTGATGCACACACGCACACAGACACAGACCAGCCTGACTAATGCAGCAGTCTTGAAAGAGGAAACAGTGTGTTTTGTTCTGTCTTCTATCAGCTGAAGGCCTGGTTAGTCAGCCCAGCGTGCTCTGCTTTAGATTAAAGGTGTCTGGCGAGAGCGCTCAGCACCAGTGGCCCACGAGTCAAACTGCTTTTAACAGGCTGTACAGTTTATTTAAGGGGGGGGATGTGAAGGACAAAGGTTTGATAAGAGTGAGAGAAAGTTGATTTTCAAGGGTGTCGAGGCACATTGGAGTCCAAAGCCAGGGCACTCGCTTATGTTTCTTAGTTTTCGTTTGTACTTGTGTGTATTTGTATCAGACTCTGCGTTGGTAACAAGGTGTATGTGTGCGTCTGCGTGTGTGTGTTTGTGTGTATCAGAGCTAAGCCCTGCATGGCGTGTCACCTTGACAGCACAAAATCAGCATGAAATTCCCCAATCGTTCTCTGCTGATCTCTCATTAGCATAGTTAAGATATCTAACTGCGTCAGACATGAGGCGCACACACTCGCACGCACACACACACACACACAGCACACATACACACACAGCCCTTACCCCCAGCTGTAAGCTGTCAGTTCCTCTTATCTGTACACCGCACACACATAAACACACACACACACACACAAACTGCTCTTTTAGCTGGCATGCTGATGAGCGTCGCCCGCGTCTCTTGGCTGCCTGTCACCAGTCTGCCACCCATGAGCACCAATCAGATGTGATTGGCCTGACTGACAGGGCTCTCTTCATCACAGTGACAGTTAACCCTGCCGTGTGTTCACAGAGATGTTGGTAAAATGCCTCCAGAAAGTTTTCTTTCTTCCGTCTGTCTCTGTTTCTTTAATCTCTTATTTACCTTTTGCTTTCGCCTTTTTTTACCGCTCCACTTTGTCCATCTGTCGGCGCCCATTTTCCTCTTTTTTTCCTCTCTCTCTCTTTCAAGCGGCATCATAGTGAACACTTTAACTGATCACAGCCCAGTTAATCGGTGTTGTTAATGTGTGTCTGTGTATCACTTATGCAGCTCTCTCGCTGTGTCAGCACAAACAAAACAAACAGAAAACAACATTTATCTCTGAGCGGGACAGTAGTCTGTGCTGAAACATTAGCTGATAGTGTATAAATTCAATAACCTTCACGGATAAAGTTTTGTTGATAGAGAATGTGAAAACTTACCATGACCTTTCAGTGCCGCGAAGTGTTGTAACAAGCAAATCTCTGTTTTGTTCTTTTCTTTATCAGCGAACATTTTCGAAGTATTTACAGTGGAGCATGAGCAATGCTGGGCGTCTCTGGTAGATATCAACATTATAAAAGAAATTCTAGGTTTCTAATTAAAACATTTTTTACAGTAAATGTCAAAAAAACAAGTAGGGCTGTGACAGTACTGAATTTTTCTAACCGCGGTGAAACACTAACCCCTCCTTGCGGTTCGGCGGTTAACCGCAGCCTCAGCCCGCTGCCGGAGTATGTTTTATTTATTAAACTACAGCGCGTCCACCAGACGGTCATCAACATGAGGGAACACAGCATGAGCGGTGGAAACGCGGCATTGTTAACCACTACTAAGCTCGTTTCCTTAATTGTTGAAATGAAATCCGTGGTGACAGGCTAGTTGTTGTTATAGCGGCTAAGCTAGCATGTCGCGAGACCGCACACAGGCTCGTCTGCGGCAAACAGCAGTGCTCTGACAGCAAGGTATCTTTAGGTGATTACTGTGATTTTTAAAACGAGTTTGTTGTTCATAATGTATCGTTCTGTATTGAAAGATGAGGTGCTTCCCTGAGTTCACTAAGTCCCTTTAGATTTTAATGCGCCAGAGACGCTGGACGCGTACCTAGCAACATCACTGGCTCTATATTTAAAAATAAAATAGTGGTGATGACGTCCACAGGCAATTATGAACAGAGAATCATGTGTAAAACATAGTATACATACAATATATTTAAATTGAATCAAGACAAATGAAGGAGAACGTATCAGTTCAAATGTAGTTGGGCTTTGACCTCTAGCTGTCTGATGGATCAATGACAGTACATATAACTCAACTTATCATAATTTTGCTCTTAATTGTGATATTTTTGGCCCTTACTGCCACCGGTAATCCTCCACAGGGAGAGATCAAAGGTCAGGGTCAGCTCGAGAACACTTCTCCTGGAGCTGTTAGAGATTCATTGCCTTGCTCGAGGACACTTCACCGGGGCACGCGCTCGCTCTCTCCGGGCCTTGAATGTAGTTATTCCTAGCTCACAACGCGCACCTCGCCGCCCTTGTTTGTGTAATCTGCTTCGCAGTGTGTTAACGTGGTGTGTTTTGTCTCTGCCAGATCCTGTACCTGTGCTGGAGCTGGCTCAGCAGCTGCAGCTGAAGCTCCAGAGGATGCACGACATTGAGACAGAGAACACCAAACTTCGAGAGACACTGGAGGACTACAACAAAGAGTTTGCAGAGGTCAAAAACCAAGGTGAGAGACACGGTTACATGTAGAGCAACACATTTAAGGAGTCACTTTGAGAGGGGCAAGGATGTAGGTCACAGAATTAATCACAGAGAATCACACATAGAAATTTCATAATTCCGATACCTAATATAAAGTACAAGTGTAGGTCGCAGGGTTTTAATGATCTCTTATAGTGTTTGGCGTAACACATTTAGTACTTGGAGTCAAGTAATCCTTTTCATACAAAGTAATCTTTTACTAAAACCAAAGTAGCGTATTTCATTTTTCTTTTTGTTGCCACAAAAAAGAAAAAACCCCTGAAGCACTGTCTCTGGTTATCTCCTACATTTTAGCAGGTAGCTGCATACAGTTTTGATAGTGTGCATCTGTAGCTAGCTAATTAAAGTAGCGAGATGGCAAACACAGTTAAATAAAGCTCCACAACACTGGTGGCAACTAAGAGCCTGTGTTGTATTGTTTCCACGGAAACAGCTCTGCCTAATACTGTATGCCTCTGCCCAGTTCACTGTCAGATTGTTAGCATAATAAAGAGCTATAAAGGTTATATTGCGTCTGTCATTCCTGTTATTAGGCTGCGGAGTTACAGATTATGGGCTGTAAACAAGGCTGTGCAATAATGGTAGACGTGCAGTAGGCTACACACCGCCCTGATAATATAACCGGCATGTGTAACGAGTCACAAAGGGGTCACAAAGTACTCTAAGGCGTTACTTTTCTCAGTAGGTAACACAGTAACGTAACAAATTACTCCACACTGCTTATAGTAGCATCCCCCTTACTGTTAAGACCAGTACAGATAAGGTGAAGCAGGTAGCTCTGAGGACAAAGAGCATATTTATTTAAATATATAATTTAAAATCTGGGCTAAGGACAGTTGAAAGTCAGCCTTTTGGCTAACAATGGCACATTTACAGTGATGTTGATCAATGTACATTGTCCCTGTAAAAACGAGCAATGAGAAAATGAAAGGACAGGATCTGTGCAGCCCTGTAGTGAAACATTTTGGCGTTAAAAGAGCATAGATATTTAGTTTAAGGTTTAAACACTATAACAAGACTTGAATTTGGTCTTTGGTTACATTAAAAGTAAATATTTATATTGAGATTTTCCAGCTTCTGCTCATTGTAGAGATTCCCCTCAGTCAAAAGTGAAAGAAAATAAGATTAAATATTTGTAAGCTTAAAAAGTTCAAGTGCAAAATCCTGTGATTATTATGCACGAGGATAACCTTGCCATTAGATTTGCATGTTGATGATATGTACAAAACTTCAAAGTGCAAATGTAAGGTCAAAGAAACATATTTACTTTACTTTTTAAAGGAACACGGCCTTATTTGAACATATTTCAATGCCTCATAAATGTTTTAAAAACACAAAAAATTTACAAGGTTTTACATTTTCAAATAGGATTTTCTGGAGGAAAAAAAATGCGAGGCAGACTTTCATGAATAAAAGACGACGGGCTACCTCAGGGTAAAGAGGGATGGAAAAACTGACAAAGGCAGAGGGATGAGTGAGAAGCAGTAATAAAAGTGGTGTAATTTCAGACGAAAAAAAGGAGGAGCGAGCGAGGGAGCAGGGAATGTTTTGGAATCCCCCCTTTTCCTCAGCGAGAGTTAATTGGAACAGCTCGATAGCGGCAGGGTTCCATTCTGCCATTGATTTTCCTGTTCCCTCATCCTTTATCCCTCCTTCCCGCCTCAATAGATGGGGGATATTTAAACCCCAAAACACACTGTGGAACTCCCACTCCTGTTAAACACACACACGCCGGCCAGCCCGCACACTTGCACACGCGCACACACACACGTAGAAAGAGTGCAGGGGCCATTGATCCCCACAACCTAAATGTTTAAAGTTCAGTTAAGCAGTTAAGGGGTAAGAGGGCTCTGAGGGGACTCTCCTCTATTGATTATGTGTCAGAGCAGTGAGACTGGAGTTTAAATCACACGCACACACACACACACAAAGTGCTAAGAGCCCTCAGTCAAAGGCAGCAAGCAGCAATGCTCTTTATCATTGTCTCACTCACTTATATCTTTCTCTGAGAAACACACACACACACACATACACACACAGACACACACACGGAGGCCTATTTATTACCCCAGTTATGTGTTAGATTTATTTCAGGCTGCCCCATACAGAGCTCAGCCGTCAGCAGGTTATGGGGTTTCAGCACTAATGCAGTCCTAATGAATACAGCATATCTGCTGTTGGTGAACAGTGAATATTCTATACCGGTCGTGGATGTAAAGATTAGGCAGGAGCCATAGGGGCCACAGCCTTCGTCTGTGCTGACAGAGGAAGAATGCGGGATATGAAACGCTGTTCCTTAAGCAAAGGTCGAGCCCCCTCCTTCAAGAGCTTTATCGTCATCGCTGCCATCTATCACATCGAGGAAACCGCTACAGTCTGTTTTCTATATGTTTTGCAAGACGACCGTATTTTAACTCTTCCTTCCTTTTCTCTCCCGACGCGCGGCTTTCTGCTCTTACCTCCTCCAGAGGTGACCATCAAGGCCTTGAAGGAGAAAATCCGAGAATACGAGCAGTCTCTGAAGAATCAAGCGGAGAACCTGGCCCAAGAAAAGCAGCTCCAGCTACACAACGACTATGCAGAGAAGGAGAGGTACAACTTTGTGTGTCTGTGTGTGTGTTTGTGTTCTAAGTAATAACCTCTGTGTTATTTTGCCATTTCCAACCTCTGGGTCACAGCGCCCTCAGGCAGAACTGATTCTAATCTTTGAATGATAGGTCTAAGATATCCGACTGTATTTAGCAGAGCTATTCACGACTTAATAAAAATACAATTTCTCCTCCGCTAATAGGCCTTGGACCATTCCTCGTAGTTATCAGTTTAATCAACAAAGTGTGCCTCATTGCTTCCCTGATATCGCCTCCCTTTTGCCGATAAATGGAAAACAACCTACATAAAAGACAATGGCAGCATTTTTGTCATGTGGGTGCTTGCCATTCTTGTCTCGATGGGGAATCAACACCTCAGACTCAATTTTCTGTCTCAACCACGATATATTTCAGACCTTTTGTTTGGAATAATTGCTGCCACCGCCTTTACTGGAAATATACAGTGACGGAATTAGACCCACCAAGATAATAATGACAAAAAATGGTGGTTAGGTGTAACTTCCTTTTTAAAACTTTGATTTTCAAAGGCTCAGGAAGCCTGTGGCAGCAATACGTAAGCTCTTTATTGTTGCCACATATTTAACAACTATTGAAATTTTGTATTTATACTTACAAAGGCTGGAACTACCTAAGAGCCGTCTTATAAAGTCGTCTCGTAGGAAGGAGTCCATTCCTCATAAAGATAATTACATTAAATGCCAAAGGTGTGGGCATCCATAATATTGGAACCTTTCCTCCTTCATCACTCCAGTAAACCCAGACTAACATAGCGGTGACCAGTTTTAATTATGTGAATCCAAATGAAGTTCAATGTTCAAACTTCAAGTCTTGAACCAACCTGTCAATGCTAAATGTAGTTATCCACGATTCTCCAGTTTTGAAATAAAGGCATAAATAAACATTTAAAGAGACGGCACATTTTAACAGAGGATGAGCAGGGGTTCAAGAACATGATGAATGATTCCAACTTTAGACATCACCTTTAAAAAGACGATAAAAACCTTTTAAAGAAAAAGATTAAATCCAATATGTCTGCTGTAGAGCTCAACAACACGGACCCAATCCCAAACCCTCACGGACTTCACTGACGTCAGGCGCGCAGGGCTTAAGAACTGTATAAAAAATGAGGAATGGGACAGACGTTCATGACATCACACGTTGCCTGGAAAACAGATGTGCCATTAAATCTAATAATAAAAAAAAAGGCTGCCTCCTGTATATATTTGTGTATCTTACATTGCAGTGTTTACATATTTTAGCGAACTATCAAGTCAGAAAGACGTTAATGTTTATCTTTATCTGAATAACAGAAACAACTCTACAAACGTGCTATTAATAAGTACAAATGTGATGTTTACTTACAGATAAACTTATTTGTGGTTTTCCCGTCTCCGCCCGCGCTCTCTTTGTTTACTCTTTTTTTGGTTCAAACTTTATTAAATGACATCTTTAGTGTACGGACATTTGTTTACATTGCATCAGAGCCGCATTTCACAGTGGGACAGCACTAACACACATTTACCGTGTGTGGAGACTGGGATTGGGCCACAGTGTGGGGAGCTTCTTCAAACATGTTAACTTTCTCTTCTTAGTGTTACTCCACTCTCCACTATGCAGATGTACATATATGTACGTGTTATGATTACAGACTCAGGACTCATTTGGTATAGCAGGTTGCTCATGTCCTTTCAAGAGCAACAAGGAACATAGTATCCCTTTTTTCTGCTGCATCAGTTTATTTGTCTACACTGGAAATCACTAAGTTTTCAGGTTATTGTCAAAGTTCATCCTTAACAAAATAGTCCGTAGTTTAAATTACTTCTTTACACTTGCATCAAATTCTGCTTCACTCCAAAGCACTGCCAACAAATACTACTTCCTTTTTCACGCTTTATTTATTTGCACTTGTAAGAGAATCTTTCTCAGTGACCATTTCCCTAAAACTCTCTGTCCCAGTAGCAGCTGATTTATAATAAACATGTTTACCAAATGCACATTTCTGACCTCACATTTTTCCCTCGTGTCAATCATTTTGTTTGTTGTGAATCTGTGCTAAAGCTCATTGCCCCTCTCAGACGTACACCACGAGATCAATTGTCCAACTGTATTTCCTTTACGTCAGTGTTTTATAGGCCCCTTCCTGTCTGCAGAGAGCTGACTTCCTGTGTCTGAGAGGGGCAGTAAATGGATGGCACCTCTGATGCATTTTATCCTGCAAGGAGCGAGAGAAGGAGGGAGCGAGCGAGATGAAAGGATGAAGCAGAGGGCAGAAAAATAGAGATGACAGGAGAGACAGATTGGCGGAGAAGGGGGGCATCAAAGAGTGCCATAAAGACCGTCTTTGTGCTAGATTATTGATGTTTTTACACGCAGTGGCAATTTCTCAGCAGAGCCCAACTTTTTATATGCTAAGAATGAATCTATTTTATCCTTGTGGTTTCTGTCGCCCCCTCCTCCTCCTGCTCTCTCTTACTCGAGCCTCGCTCTCTCGCTCTCTCTCCCCCCGGGTGCAGCGTGCCCCAGTGGCCAGACATTCCTGCCTAATAGGGCTGCTTAATGAGGAGTGGGTTGTGTTGGGAGGATTTTAGTGGGGAAAACACTTCAGAAATGGTGGGAAAATAGAGGAAAAGTTGCAGTTGCGACAAAGTGTGAACCCAAAGATTTACTGACTCAGTATCTCTGTCTGTGACTTTCTGCTTCCCGCTCCCTTTTTCTCGCCTTCTGTCTGCCTCTGCAGGAAACTCCAGGAGAGCCAGGACTCCATGTCCTCAAGGTTGGAGGAGGCCGAACACAAGGCCCAGTCCCTACAGACAGGTACTGTACAGACATGGGTACTTTTATAACCAGCTCAGATAGAATGGCAGCCTTAGCACTGAGTATGTGGTGGTGGCGGCAACTTGAGCATTTGTAGTATTTCTCCCTGGTGAACACTCAAAATCGTAATCGGCTTAATCTGGACTAGGTGGGTGTGACTTGATCAGATTGACATTTGCCTGGCAACTAAATAATATTACTCCACACATGTCAAACTAATGAGTAAAGCACAAATACACAGGAATCTGTAGTAAGTTTAACACTTATGTAAGGTCTTTATTTGTAAGCTGCCTTGTAGTAGAGAAACCCCCGACTGACTCTTTCCTCTTCCTCTACAGCACTTGAAACAACTCAGGCCGAGCTCTTTGATTTGAAGACCAAGTACGACGAGGAATCCACAGCAAAGTACGTCTCTCGTTGATCTATGTGTGTGTTTGCCGTGAGACCTCTCCCCTCTGCCTCCTCCATAGTCCATCCCTGACATAATCATCCTGTTTAGTGAATCTCCTTGCCTGGAAACTCCCCCCTTCTTCTTCTCCCTAACAGCTGGATTGTCTCCCACAACGCTCAGCAGCCTCCAAATCCCAGCATTACCCACGCACTGTAAATACTGACGCAGGATTTTAATGCGTTCTGCCGCCACGGCGAGCACCAAAATAGAGTTTTTTTTGTTTATTTGGTCGCGCAAGCTAAAGCGCTCTGATTCATCGGGGTCAGGGCGGGGAGGAAGGGCCGAGGAGGGTCAGGCTGACTTAAAGTCGCACAGGCTTCTAACAGGACCTAAGGTAGCTTCTGCTCCTTGAGCTGTGGGCATCTATCATTATTGATCTCATGGCAGTGGCGAGGACAAGAACAGAAGCTTTTCCATGTCAGCACTCCACACTGTGAAGTGGCACTTTGTGACATTCACACTTGGCGTCCCTCAGGGTTTAGTATCGGGAACCAGAACCGACTGAAGCACCTGAACCAAAATGTAAAATACACTCTCATGGTTTTTATTGGACACTGCTGCCCTGACAAGCAGAGCACACTCTCCTTGTAGCCTCAACTCTTCCTTTAAATCCAAGACTGTTTGTGAAACGGTGAAGGGCATCGTGCGTGCGCCCTCCACACAAAGTGCCACCGAGTATCAACTTGGCTTTTAAGGTTGTCCCCCACCCCATTTACCAGGCCCCAAACTCACCGTGTCTCTCCATTAACAGAGTTGTTAAATTGATTGGCTGTTAAAAACAGATCGATCCCCCCCCTCCTCTCTCCCTCACAATACTTTTTTTCCCCCTTTTCTGCCTCACTCGCTCCCAGACTTTGTCTTTTATCTCCTACATCTGTGAGTGTAAAAGGAAAGGCCACAGGAAGATATTACATGCAGTGTAATGGCATTAATCAATAGGTTTCATAGTCCATCAGCACCCCCCCCCCTCCTTTGTTTTCTCTCCCCGTGACTATATTTCCCCGCTCTTCTTCTTTCTCTCCTTTCTTTACACTTCCTTCTTCCTTTTTCCGTCCTTGTCTGATCCTTTTATGTCAGACGAGAACACATTTTGAAAAGACACATATAGTAGGCCCCATTTGCTTACAAAAGCTAATAAACACATGCCGTCCCACATCCACACACACACACACACACACACATACAAATACGCACACTCACTCATGAGCCTGAGGCAGTCAGGGTCCTTGACTATGTGGCGTGCTGTGATCTGAAATTTTAATGCAACGCTTTAAAGCACACACAAACCCTCTCTAACCCTGCACCCTCCCAGTCCTTGGAGTCCTTCCCCCGTTTACTGCTTGGCTGAGCAAATCGCCAGTGTTTGGCTGAACACAACTTTTAACCCTTTGACTGCATATATTTTGGCAGTGCAAAAACACAAACGCCATACATATCGTGCACTTTTTCCGCACAAACACACGAAACCAACGCACACACGCTCGCTCTAAAGTTTTCCGCTAAGGAGGACATTGCGTGACAAATCCCCCATCCTCTTGCTGCATTCGGGTAATCTGCCTTTTAAAATACACACTTGTGCACACACGCGCGGACGTACACACACGCTCCCTGAGAATTTGGTCGATGTTGCAGAGCTCAGAGTGTGTGTGAGCTTCGGCGGGAGGCGGGCCTGCAGATGTAGCGTAGCCCCCTCTCTGTGTTGGCGCTGTGAGGGTCTGACTGGCCGCGTTTTTACCCGTTTAGTCCCTGTTAAAGATTAATGATATATTGATCCCCAGCCCCACAGGATGCTGTGTATGTCTGTGTGTGTGTCTCTGTGTGTCTGTGTGTGTGCGTGCTCCTCTGTATGTTTCCGTCCAGCTTTATCTCTGTATAAAGCCTTGATAGCATTTTAAGGAAAGCATTTAATTACTGCTAATTAGGCAGCAGTCAATAGGCTTTTCCTGTGTCCATCTCAAGCTTACACGCACACACACAGAGAGAATGGCGCACGACATACACACACAGACACACTCTAACAGCTAGCTTCTTTTTAAGCCTCCTTGAAATCCCCAAGGTAACACGCTGTGAAAAACGCAATGTGGAGAAAGCCAAAGAAAGAAAAGGAATGGAGTGATGAAAGCTAGAGGGCAAAAAGCAAGTCGGGCTGCAGGCTACGGCGAGGAAGAAGGGGATAAGAGCGTGATAGAGGAGGGAAATGAAAATCTAAATCAGGGGAATATCCTGCTGGCACCGAGGACAGAGGCCGAGGAAGAGGAGGGCGAAAGATGAGAGAGGGGGGGGTAGAAAGAAAGATGAAAGGAGAAAAAGTGGAGGGCAACGGGAAAGGAGGGAGAAGGATGGAGAGAGGCAGGCAGAGGTTGGAAAAGAAAAGGAGCGGTTGAGTGAGGAGCGAGAGAGAGAGAGAGAGAGAGAGAGAGAGGAGATGATAAGAGATGAAAAGGGCCTGTCTGAGAAGGAGGAAGTACAGTAGGGGCTTAGAGGCTCTGGGCTTGTTTCAGAAGTCCTACAGTACTCACTGATGTCACTGGCTGCACCCATTGGCTTTCATGCTACAAAAGAGTGTGTGCGAGTGTTTGTGTGCCACTTCAAGTGCATCTACTCTATAGCTCCTCCCTGTGGCTGCTGTACAGAGCTTTATAGACACATTTTGGGGGCACAGAATCAGGATTATTATTATTGGGACCCCCCTCCCCCTCCCCCTTTTCTGTTCAGTGTTTGATGATTTAATTCCTCTGGCTGCATGGACAGCTCCTGCCCTGCCCAGTGACTGACTGACTGTATCAGGATATGCAGAAAATCCCTTCCCTGTGATCTGATTTGGCCCTCAGCCTCTAGCTTTGCCTTTATAATTCCCAAATACAGCCAAATCCAAAGGTTATTTAAGAAGACTTTGTGCATCTGTACTTTGATTAAATGATCACATTTGGAGCAGGAGCCGTGGTGTATTTGGGTTGCATTACTACCCATAAACGCTCTCCATTACAAGCTTTTCTGGCTTGTTGGCTCTCTGACCTTAACATTTGTGTGTGTGCGGGGAGTGCGATTGAGTGCACACGTGGGTCCCGCACACTATAGCTTAAGACAGGATAAAAGCCGGAGAGGTAGTGTACTATTATGTTGCTTAAATGCATACTAGATCCTTTTAACTGTTCGGGAAAGAATAAAAGCGGCGAGAGAAAAGCTCTCCCACCCACATCTGATTCTTTTTGCTGCATTGCCCGTGGCACAATGTTGACCTAATATCAACTGTGTCTGTTTTGTTAAACACATTCAAATCAGTAGTACTCAGGCCTATGGGACATAACACTGTTTCTCATACTGTGACACACAAATACAAAAAGCTGCGTGGGTTATTGGGTTCACCATCAAAAGATTGCAGTGAAATCAAAGGGTCTTAATGGAAGCAGCAGTGCGCATATGCGCTTGCGTCTTTGCATTCAATGCCGCCCTTGTGCTCCTATCAGCAAGTAATGTCTTAAACAAACACACATGCATACACTGCACCGCATTGAACACAGACAGATGAGTTTTCTCAGAGATTTCATGCTTTTTTGTCTTGTAGCTTCATGCAGGGAAATGTATTTGATATGTATCTTAGGGCGCAAACCAACACACACGCTGACAACTAATTAACAGAGAGGCTAATCATATTTGGGCAATTATACAGGCAGGGTGTTAAACATAAAGTTAATGCAAGTCTGACAAAAAAGTTCCTTTATTGTGTCGGAGTTTTGGTTCTTGTTCCGGAAGTTTCCTCCACATCTCGGCCATTGTTTGCAGAAAAGTGTCAGGTGTTCATGTCACTCATGAAAGAAGGTTATTAAACTGTTTCTCCCAAGTCAATAATGTGAGGTATTATGGGGGATGTATTCCTGCTGTCTGACCTCTAGCAAGTGAGAGGTGAACCATGGCCTCCATCCAGACCATTAGTCAGACACAATCATACAGCTTCATAGCAGATTAGTCTGCTGTATTAGGACTTAGAGCTCTATTAATGTAATCCCTCTGTTTTAGTGTGGCCCGGGTTTAGGGGCTTACATGTGCACACCCACACACATAGACACACTCACAGACACACGCTTAAATACATGTATGCACGCACGCATACAAGCTGTTTGGGTTATGGAGTTCACAATCAATGGATTAAGGTGAAATTTAGACAGTAGCTTAATGGGCACGACACCGGCATCCTCTAAATGTGTGCTCTCTGAACAATCTCGCTCACACGTGATGTGTGCATATCGTCCATGTTTGTTTATCTGCTCCTTCTCTCTGTTTGTGTAGAGGATCTCTGTGAGTCTCTTTAAAAGCACTGTCCCATACTGTGTTGTAACCGTTATTGTCTTTCACAGGGCCGATGAGATCGAGATGGTGATGACCGACCTGGAAAGGGCAAATCAGGTAACCCCCTCAACATCCTCACTGTTCGTCTTTACTCAGCAACATCGTCTCTGTGTTTTATAATTCTCTTTGTCTTTAAAATAAAGCGAAAGAAACTAAATTCTTTATATGAAATCAATAAAATAAAGCTGTGTCAACTGATGCAAGTTAATTTGCTTTAAAGAATTTAGTCTAGTTATATTTTTATTCAGTCAACAAATGTATTGAAAAAGACCAACATTGTGTGGATCCAAAGGGTATAGATTAATTCTTTGTGCATTTAATCTCCTTTGTAGCACAAAAACTATTGTGCCATGAAGTTTCATCGAATTACATATTTATGTGCACTAAAGTTTATTTTGATGTGATCCCACGTACACCATCATTCTGCCTTAAATAATAACTAGAGCACCAAATGCACATTAATCCGCTGCTGAAAATAGTCCCACACAAATGCATTATTTACCCCTGTTTAGTAGCATTTTTTAGAAGCTACAGTGCCCACTTTTATTTCACTCATTTTTTTAAACCTTTTTCTTAACGTTCTCTATAAATACTGTTCATATATAAAACATTTGTTTATAGATTAACTTATTCAGTAGGAAAAAACAGGCTAAGGGCTTAAGCCGGGCTCAGACTTCAGGAGTTTTGGAGAGATTAACACGTTCGGACAATTGGAAGAAATCTGATCTGGGACCATGGCCGGTACAAATGTTTTGGGGATTTTAGATCCAATCAACCTCTTGAACTGCTCGAACACTCAGCAGGGCGGCGCTGATAATTTCAAACATGTTTGTTTAGGATTTAAAAATCTGGATGGTTATGTAAGTATTTTCAGAGCAAGAAGACAATTGCGAAGGAGAGAAACAAGTCTACAGAGAGACTGACTTCTGAGCCCTGAGGCTAACGTTTGCTAGCATACTGCTTTTTGCAGATATTAAAAATGTCTTCTGGTTGTGGAGAATAAAAAACCCAGGTTGACCGTGTCTCCTATTTTCAACCAGACTCGTTTAGCCTTCTGTGTGTTTTTTTGTCACTGCAATTTTCAACACGTCAGTCTGGATTTAGTTTACATCTCATCTGCTGTGAGATCAGGTAAGGTGGTGCATTGCCTCCTCTGGCACGCACAATAATCGCAATGATATCATGTAGTGTGCTATTATTTTTAGATAATAAGAGGGTCTGAAGTTTCTCCTTAAGTATGTGATTTTAAACTCCTGCAGTCCGAGCCCGTTGAAAGAGAAGCGGGAAAGTTGGATGAGCACGTTGCTGCTTTTCGTGGCGTTTTTAAGATAACTAAAATGCAAAACATCGCCAACATCATGCATTGAAATACAAAAAAATCGTACCTCTTAGCTTCTATGAAATGTGGTTAACCCAAGAAACACTGTCTTGGTTATCAGTGTGAGGTCTGCTGTTTGTTTTAAATGTTTCTACCACACCTACTAAACCCACTCAGCTAAATAAAATAAGCCCCGCAGCGCGCCCTCTGCCCCGCGTTGTAAATATTCCTGTGGTATCTGTTAATGTCATTGTTGTTAACTTTCATTATTAGCCTAAGAGTATGATTTGTGGCTAAAGGGGTAGCATAGGCATGTAATGTTAATATTAGCCTAAAGGTTAGCACTACTACTATAATGCCACACACACTCTCGCACTCACACACACACACTGTTCACACTTGTGATTTGAGGTTTACAGTGGATGACAGCATCGCCTCCAGCTCCGTCACAGACTTTTTATACGCTTTTATAAGGAGAAAATGGAAAACAGGATTTTTCTTTTTGCGAATAGCAGTCCAACTCCCACCCAGTCAATAACAGCCCTCAATATGGTTGCAATTAGAAACACTGTGGAATCGGCTCCCTGTAACTCCTAATGACGGCAAGCTGGCCTGCGCTGCAGACGAGTCCCTGCTGGAGCGCGGCAGTTTGGTTATAAATACGAGTCAACGGGTATCATCTCAATTCTCAGGACTAATGTGATATTTTCAATTAAGGAAGAATTCACCCTCGGCCATTGTTCCACACTTGCGCTGCGTTCTCTCTGCCCTGCCCGGTTATGTTGAATATGTTTGTTTATGCTGGAAGGGACGCTGACACACAGTTGGCTGGAGGAGGAAGATGGCGTATTGGAAAAATTATGGCTATAATTTGATTGCCTTTTTGGATTTGCTACTTGCCAAGCACTTGTGCTGTGTAATAATTTGGCTGTATAAAAAATAAGTGAAAGAAAAGCTTTAGAAAATGATGGTTTCATCACTCAAAACCTTGGCGATAAAACTTAACAAACCCAGCCGCCAAAGGTCTTAAAGTCGCCGCCATAGGATCAGTCAGTGCGCTCTCTTCAGCCTTACTTATTAAGCAGCTTTTCAACTCTTCTCTAGTGGGAAATTGAGATGAGTCAAGGGAACTTGTGTACACTTAAAAAAAAGGAGCGCTGAATTGAGGAATACATTTATTATGTTTGACAATTTCAGTTTCTCCACTAGTTGATTTTCCTCTCCTCCTTCCAGCGAGCAGAAGCAGCTCAGAGAGAGGCGGAGACGTTCAGAGAGCAGCTGTCCTCCAGCAGCCAATCGCAGCCGCTCAGCAGCCCGGCCAAGGCCGACCCCGACACGGTAACGCATCTCACTGCTTCACTGGAGGGGGGGACGGCAAAGAGGTATTGATAGGCTAAAGATCAGCTCGGCCTTTTTATGCTGGACGCAATCAGCTGATAAAAGCTTCAATTTATGGATCTCTGTAATCACTGATCTTAAAGGTCAGGCACTGGAGTCCTCAATAATGTATTGAACTGTTGTCTAATGTATTGATTTCCAAGAAAAGGTTGCCAAGTTGGCGACACATGATTGGCTTATTGATTAACTGATTTATCGGACATGTAGAGCAGACTGCAGAGGTGAGACTGACTGCCACGCCAAGTTTTCTGCTTTTATTGATCTTAACTGTAATCACTACATAGATCAGCTTCTGTCAGGCACAGAAGTATTGATCACTGCAGTGTTTCATTGATTGTATCTGAAAGCAGGAGTTTGTAAACACTCTTCTCAGTTTAATGGTGCTTGTTTGATGAAACTCCCATTTGGGCCTTTTAGGAACAGACTTCAGAGGTAGCATCCCACTCCAATCTGGAGGCGGAGCTCAGGGCCAAAGAAAGGGAGACCGCCCAGCTGGTGGAGGACGTCCAGAGACTGCAGGCCAGCCTGACCAAACTCCGAGAGACCACCAGCTCCCAGATCGCGCAGCTGGAGGAGCAGCTGAGCACCAAGACCGCCACTCTCAAGGTACACACCTCAGAACACACAACAAGGGTGTATGTCTATCTAATAAGACTATTTCTGTCCTTGTCCTGCTTTGTCGTCTGCTCTGATCCCACCTGTAACTTCCGCCACACATTTAATAGCCCTGTTCTTTCATCTAGAGATAAATCACTGTAATATATATACGACACACAAAGAAACAGGACTTCTTTTATTATTATAATCATTTCATGTTATTTCATCTCTTTGTAATCTACAGGAACTAGAGGAGAAGCTGCAGAATCAAGCTGACTATGAGGAGGTGAAGAAGGAGCTGAGGTGAGGCGCACGCAAGGAGGAGTGTGTGTGTGTTCCCAGCATAGATCTATTTATTGCATGCGTTTGATGTCTTTAACGATGTTAAACAAGATGCGCTTCTTCATTTAAGATGTGTAATTTAATTGAGTGCCCTTATGAAGGTGAGGCTTGTGTGTCTGTATGCTTTCTTTGTCCTAATAGGGACAGAAATAGATAAGCTAAAATGTTACATGGTGTACGTGTGTGTCATTTTAAGGGGGTTAATATATAATTTATCGTCTCCCTCTCTTTCCTCAGTATCCTCAAATCTATGGAGTTTGGCACATCTGACTCTGTGCAGGTAAAAGTGACAGATACAAGCATCAGTAACCTTCACGTTTAGGGTCTAAAGGTGCTAATGTTGCAGGTTACATCCAAACCCGTAAATAAGATCATATAAAGAGGAACAGTCGTTTGCTAAAAGTCTACCTTTCCTCTCCATCAGGACTCTTCCAAACCTCTGGAGGTGCTGTTGCTGGAGAGGAACCGTACTCTTCAATCTGAGAGCGCCGCTCTGCGCATCGCCAACACCGAGCTCAGCGGTAAGTCTTCCCAAATGCGAGGTTACAGTTCACGGGTGGGGTTCACCAACACTGTCTGTGCTAAACCCTTAGCTCAGACGTGCAAAAGTGAAAGCGTCCTGCTTTCGTGGGAGCTTAGATGAGGGCTCAGCTGCAGGTAAGGCATAGGGGAGTGCATACAAGCTGTGTGTATGCATAAGGATTCTTTTTCTCTGAGAATACTTAACCATGTTTTACATTGTTCTGAATGTACAATAGGAATGCAAAACCATATCATAGTACTCAAATGGTGGTCATATGTGAAGTCTTTGCAAACCCTGCAGGAGGTTAACCTGAAAAAAAGTTGCAGTACACAAAAACGAGGACACCACAGTACGGCCGCTTCGTCAGGTCTCCTGCCCTCTGCAGCAGTGTTTATGGGTTTGAAATGTCATTGCTTTAGGCTTGAATAGTTGAATAGCTTTGAATTGATTAACATTCACAGTAAGGGGAGCTTACTGTCTTACTCAATCATGTTAAGTCTCAATGGTTATGCATTAGAAAACAATTTCTCCCAGCGCTTATCATCAACATGGATTCCACTAGTTACAAGACTGAGAAAACATGTTTTTATTTCTGTTTGTTTTGTTCGGTGTGACGATTTTAATAAGTCCAAATTCAGGCCTTTGCTCCGAGTCAGCAGATCTGTTCGATCTCTGTGTTTGGTGACATGGATCTGTTTTTTTTTTAAGTTTTATTGCTCCATATTTTTTCCTGGATGTATTTTTCATGAACTAAAGACTGTGATACTGCATGAACTATGGATTAACTCAGTGTTTAGGAACCAGCTACAGCAGCAGCAGCAGCAGCAGCAGCAGCAGCAGCAGCAGCGCAGAAGAGGACTCACATGGTGTATTGGCTATCTAAGGACATCGTTATACCCTGTCCAGTAACTCCCACTTTGCCTGCGAGAGAGAGAGAGAGAGAGAGAGAGCGACTCAGCCCTGGGCCAAGCTAATCTGCCTAAGTGGCACAGTGTCAATTGTGTTGTTTGTCCTTTTTTTCTTCCAGGCTGTAGCTTACAAGAAAGGTTGAAATCACAAATGCATGGGCACTTTGTCTGGGGGGGTTGGCAAAAAAGGAAAACAAAGTTCACTAATTTGGAAAAGACTTGATTAAGATAACTTTTGTTTTTTTTTTCTCTCTCTTTTTGGAACCCCTTTTTTGTTGACTCCCCCCATAATGCATGGTGTGTTTGACCTTTCTTGTAGGGTCAGCCAGGCGAAAAAGGACAGAAGAGTCCACGCCGAAGGAGGAGACCATGCCCAGCGACCCCTCTCCCTCGCCCCCTCCTCCTCCTCCCTCTCTCCCTTTCTCCTCCCAGCTCCCCCTGTCTCGCACTCACACGGATCCCCTCAACACTGCCACCACCACCAGCAGCGGCGAAACGCACCCTTTCACTCCTACGGGCATTGGCCAGGACTTCTACTCCCCCGTGTTCCCAATGGTGGGGGGTAAGATGGCTTTGAACTCTCTGATACAGCGGCAGCTGCTCCAAACCTTCTACTCCAAAGCGTTGCAGGAGTCATCTGGAATCCCCAGTGGGGCTCTACTGTTCACCCCATTCACCCCAACTCTCAGCTCCATCCCTACCTCCACCCCTGGCTCTGGGTCTGCTGCCATCCCTCTGGCAGCCAGCAGCCCCCAGCCACCTCCAGCCAGCCCTGACATGGCTCCTGTTAACGGGAGCAGCACGGCTGGCAGCGCCCCGTCCCCGTCACCCAGCCACTCAGACGCCACCACAGGAAGTATTCTGGACGGGGAGGATATGGACACCGCAGAGATCGCCCGGCAGGTTAAAGAGCAGCTGATCAAGCACAACATTGGTCAGCGCGTGTTTGGCCACTACGTGCTGGGACTCTCCCAGGGTTCCGTCAGCGAGATCCTGGCCAGACCGAAGCCGTGGAACAAGCTAACCATCCGGGGGAAGGAGCCCTTCCACAAGATGAGGCAGTTCCTCGCCGACGAGCAGAACATCCTCGCTCTGCGCAGCATCCAGGGACGCCAGAGAGGTGAGCCGGTGTGTCTTTAACGTGTCTGTGCGTGCGGGAGAGTGTGTGCGTCTTGCATGAGTGTGTGTTTGTATAGCTGTGCACAGAGCCATTGATTAGCTTGTCAATATGGACTAGCTTTTTCTTTTTCTTTCTCTTTCCTAACTCCCATCCTGTGCCACACCTGTGTGTTTTGAGTGAGTTCCCAGTCACGCACTGATCCCAAGAGCCTCTCCTAGCTATCGTGGTCAATACAGAAACCTTTCACACATCAATAGTATTGATTGGTGGGGAACTAGGAGGTAGGCAGGGGTACTGTTAACTACGGGTAGATTCGATTAGCCTGGGCCTGCTTTTGTTAACGCATCAGGACATTTCTGATTGAAGGTGGTCTCAGTGGTACAAAGAAAATAGTCCACCAACATAGTCCAAGAAATAGTCTGTTTGGATGCAGTAAGAATGCCCCTGTTTAATACGTACTGTTAAATAATTAATCTCTCACTATTCTGCCTTTGAATCAGTTTAATATTCCTGTTAGAGGTTTGATTCCTACTGGGGACACAGATGGTGAAGATCGATGCTTTTATGGTACTATAATGTGCACTGGATGGAAGTGTCCACACATTCCATATATTTGCAGAGCATTATAAGGCTCCATATAGTCTAGCTGTAAAAGAAAAAAAGACACACAATTGCTGTAACATAGTGTGTGGTATATTGTTTTTAACAGAGGGCTCAGGCCAGCCCCAGCTTAGCCGAGTGTTTCAGGATGTCCCGAAGCGGAGAGCCCTCTCCAATAAAGCTTCACACACAGGTCTGTCCCCTTCACACACACAGATTCTAGCACGTTCTGTCCGTGTGGCATGTTTGTGTTGGGGTGCACTGTATCTACGGTGTGTGTGTGTGTGTGTGTGTGTGTGTGTGCGTGAGTTTGGGTTTATTAATTTGCAAGCAGGCACACAGATATACATGTGCCTTGAAGGTAACCGCACAGTAACAGCAACTTGCGTCAAAGGAAAAGCCAGCATGTGTATTTAGGGATTTTATTGGTAGTTGTTATTCTGTGGGGAGCGTTTACTATACGAACCCTGTAGCACATGTGCATGCGTGAGCTCCAAAGGGACCAGAAGAAATTATGACAATCCCTCCAGTGTAGTTGTAGCTCAGCAGTGGGAATGTTGTTCTGTGCTATGGTGTAATTATTCGATGTCCTTATAAGCTCCGTTATTTTCCCCTTTACCTGCTCCCTAGCTGCTTATCGCTGCTTTTTAAGCTGACATACATTTTTTCATCTCCTCCTTCTCTTCTTCCAGGTAACATTACCGCCCGTGTCCGCACACCAGAGGCGGGTTCAGATGAGGCGATCAAGTCGATCCTGGAGCAGGCCAAAAGAGAGCTGCAGGTGCAGAAAGCTGGTGAGTCTTTGTTTTCTTCTCGTCTCCAGAGGACGGAAAGCATTGAAGGTGATACATTTTGGCTGAGTGTCTTATATGATGCCTATTGTCCCTCCCTCAACAGACTTGTCCCATGCCCAGCCCTCGTACACAGGACTGAAAGGAGGGGGCGGATGTGGGTTAGGAGGCGGAGGGGGCGGTGGATCAGATGAGGCCATTCGCTCCATCCTAGAGCAAGCCCGCAAAGAGATGGAGGCCCAGCAGGCCGCACTGGAGCCCACATTCAAAGCCTCGTCTTCCTCTTCTACTTCATCGCTATCTCAGAGGGACCTCCTGAGCTCCGCGCTCACCGCTCCACTCCCCCCTTACAACCCCCTGGCACTCTCCCTAAAGAAGCCCCACAGCTCCCTCTTGTCGTCGCCCTCGTCCCCGTCTCCCATCCTGGACTTCAGCTCCAGCGTCAAGCGAGAGGGCCGGGCCTCTTCAGGGATCGACATGTCTACTGACGGAGCTCTCAGGCTGGGTCGGAGCTCCGAGGGGTCGGCCCGCTCGGGAAGTTCTGGAGGGGTGGGTTACTGGAGGGAGCAGTGGTGGAGCAACATGCATACGGATCCCCGCAGGGCCATCAGCAGCCAGATAGGAGAGGAGAACCACATCCAGGAGGACTCCAAAGAGGTGAGGGAGGCAGAAAGAAAGCCTGTGTGGCTCTGTTTTCATCACTCTTTACTCCACAGCGGTTGCATGTCTGAGCCATTTCTCCGCCTGTGTGTTTCAGGGAATATTGAGTGACAGTCTGTCTCGACACAAACCGTGGAACAAGTTGAACCAGAGGAGCCGAGAGCCGTACCTCCGCATGCAGCCGTGGCTCAATGGAGACCAGGGGCAAAACGCACACATCCAGCCAGCTCCCAACCAAGGTAAACAAATCACATCCACACACACACAGTGGATTCACACAACCAGACTCCTTGGGCTACAGCATTATTCTGAAAGCCTGATTAGAGCTAGTGGCTAGTTGTTACTGTCAGTCTGTCACTCACCCCTCCCTCCCTCCTCCTCCTCCTCCTCCTCCCCACCCCTCCCTCCTTCTCCCACCATCCCCCCATCCTCGGTGCTGTGGCAGTGTCAGCCAGCAAGCTGCTGGTTTGTCATGTCATAGACAAGTTAGTGTTGCAGCGCCAGATGGCAGCTCCGTGTGTGTGTGTGTGCATGCCTGTGTGCGTGTGTGTGTCTCTCTTTCTCTCTGGGGGTGTAAACAGCAGCTAATGTACACTGACAGCTCCTCATGACTGCTCTCTTCCAGCCTGCTGAGCTGCACAGCAGTACAACACAGACAGAGACAGGGAGATGAAGGAATAGGAGGAGGAAGCCAAAAAAGCTTCAAACTGAAAACTTAAGCACCTTTGCTGTTTGTTTAACAGGAATTAAATTAATTGATGTTGTGTGACTGAAGTCCCTCCCAAGCGCAGCGGGGAGAGGAGATGAAGCTCTGTGTTTTTTTAATGGTAGCATGTCTCCTAACCTGTTCTATCTTTCTCACCCTGTCTGCTCTCCTCACGCAGAGGGGACTCCCAAGACATCGGCGAGCTGCAGCCCCGCTCCGGAGTCGCCTCTCAGTTCAGCCGAGGAGTCCGTCAACGGCCTCGCAGGGGATCCGCTCTCCTCGCAGTCCTCCAGTCTCAAACCTTTGTCTGAGGATCCCTCGGGTGGGGAGTCTCAGCCCGGCACCCCGCTGCCCCTGCCTGGTCATTCTGGTCTCAGCATCCAGGAAATGGTCGCGATGTCCCCTGAGCTCGATACTTACGCCATCACCAAGAAGGTGAAGGAGGTGCTGACTGATAACAACCTCGGTAAGAAACACAGAAGGGGCTTTTTGTGCAGTTATTTGTTCTCTTCCCCCAACCCTCCTTTTTTATGATGAATTATTCAGCTTTTGAATCAGTTCCCTGAAATGACTTTTTCATTTCCCCTCTCTCTCTCTCCGTCTCTCTCTTTGTCTCTCTCGCCTAACCAGGCCAGCGACTGTTTGGGGAGACTATCCTGGGTCTGACTCAGGGTTCTGTCTCAGACCTGCTGGCCAGGCCCAAACCCTGGCACAAGCTCAGCCTGAAGGGCAGAGAGCCCTTCGTCCGCATGCAGCTCTGGCTCCAGGACCCACACAGTGTGGAGAAACTCATGGACATGAAACGCCTGGAGAAGAAAGGTGTGCAGAGAGAGAAACAAACGCAGACATCCATACAGAGCAGCAAGCCTTCAGATATAATGAATAAAGCAGTGAGACAAAGGCTTTAGCATGCATTTATTTTATAAATAAATTCACTAAAAAGACACGAGCAGCAGCCTTTGGATTGCACATGCACATCTGCACACACAACATCCTTTGTGCAGGACAGCAGAGCATGTTGTGCAGATCACAGTCATCTTGGTGTGATGTCAGTACCAATCAGGACCGCAGACATCACATATTGTATTAGATGTGACAGCTAGGGGACTGCCGGGGGCCTGCTTACTCACAGTCATCAGCACTCCTCTTCATCATCGTCATCATCATAATAATCACCAGTGTCTATAAGCTTGTATTTTTATCATTCGTTAGCCCTCAGCCCGCTCTATCGCTCCCATCATCCTTTATCCGCTTCTGTTTGCATGATGCGTTTAAGAATCAGCAAAGCCGAGAGGCCTCGCCCTCCCCGCTGCCTCACAGTGACCCCCTGACTGCCCACTTGAAGCTCTCCCAGTGGAGCTTGGGTACTCATGTTTGAACCTGCCAGTAGGCACAAGCATCCAGGATCAGTTTCCCCTCCTGATATTGCAAACTACGCACAAGGGCAAAAAACAAAACTGACCTTACACCAGTGCGTTTGGGGCCCGGGCGGGTGGGGCTCAACTTCGTTTTAGATTATTGACCCCAAAGTAATGCATCCAAATAGCAACGGGGAATAGTCCTGGCCAACAGCAAAGCCCAGAGGAAAGACACAGACCTAGTCTACAGTAACCGTATTTGACCCCTCACCCTTGTGGTGCAAGCCTGCGAGGCAGCACACAACTTTCAGAGTGCTCTAACCTTGCTCTGAGGGGTTTTTCCCTGCAACACTAAAATATCTGGCAGCGTGTATTGGGGTTGAGAAAATGTCAACCTCATGCAAAGCTGCCATGAGCTGTTCATTTTCAGCCGTTGGTGCCCGGAGAGAACGGTGCTGCTTGTTTGCTTTAAAATGGAAGAGATGCTTTTATTGTTAGCACCCCTGTGAAGAACGATGGCGCCACCTAGTGGATGTTAGAGAGGAGGGCTGATTCATGTTTAGAACACAGTCTGATGCACAATAGGTGACAAAAACATTTCCTTGTTGCGCATAAATGTCAAACATGACACATCCACCAACTTCTGTTGAACGACCATCTGACCTGAATATTAACAAGCTTTAATTCGCACCGTCTCTTTAAACAGACAATCCATGAATGCTTTTTGGAGATAACATTTTCTGAGATACTGACTCGTCCCGTGTTTTTGTGTCTCTGTTCAGCTTACATGAAGAGGCGGCTGAGCTCCTTGAGTGATAGCCATTCTGTGGACACAAGCCTCGTGGGGCAAGATTACATCCAGGGCTCCCAGAGCCCGGGGCAGCAGCACCTGAAGAAGCCCAGGGTGGTGCTGGGCCCTGAGGAGAAGGAGGCCCTGAAGAGGGCCTACCAGCAGAAGCCCTATCCCTCCCCCAAAACCATTGAGGAGCTGGCCTCCCAGCTCAACCTGAAGACCAGTACAGTCATCAACTGGTTCCATAATTACAGGTCAGCATTTGAAGAGGAGACGCAATGAATTCTAAGCATTTTAAGTTACTGGAAAGCAAAATTCTTACTTAGAAAAATGTTGTTGTTGCTTGTAATGGTGTTTGTTTGGTGAAGAGATTTGTTTTCTGCCCAGTTATTATTAAGGGACTTCCCTACAATCACAATATTTTGAGATCACTTAATTATTAAAATGAATTTTGCTTGGGAAAAAAAATTTATTTCAGTATTGAGTCTCGCGACTGAACTCCTGTGTCTCCACCAGGTCACGTATCCGGCGAGAGCTCTTCATAGAGGAGATCCAGGCAGCTGGAGGGGTAGGGCCCGGCAGCGAGGGGGGCTCCCCTTCCCTCCGAGGGTCAAAATCAGGAGAAGGGGACAGCTGTGACGGGACAGAATCTGAGGGCACAGTGGAGACACGCCAAGGACTGGGCATCGGCCTGGAGGATCACAGAGGAGCATGCAAAGACCACGACATGGAGGCTGAGTCTGAGGCAGGGGGCTCTAATAACTCCCCTGCCCAGCTAGACTGCACCTCCTCGGGCTTAGCCGGGCCAGGCTCTAGCTGTGGACAGGGAGGACTGGGGCTCTTCAGCCTCACAGAGGCGTCCCCTAGTAGCTCCGCCTCTAGTACAAACATCCCAGCCTCTGGCCCCGCCAGAAACCCCAGGGACAACAATCTGCGCAAGAAGAAAGCAGCCAATCTGAATAACATCATCCACAGGCTGGAGAAGGCTGCCAGCAAAGAGGATCCCTCAGAGTGGGAGTTCTAGCTCCCCCTGAACATCCCTCATCCCTCTTGTCTCATAACCTCACGACCTCTAACCTTGGACCCCTCCTGCTCTGTTCCAGTTGGAGAGTGGACACAGCCAAAGTCAAGCTCAGCAGCCATTTTTATTACATAGAAGCTTTCCCAAAAGTGGAAAGAAACAAAGAGTGGTTGGCAAAACCCTTAAAAAGAAGATTTACTGAATACCTAGAAGAACAAAATAAGAGAACCTCCGTGTCTCTCCTTTTTTTTTAAACTGAGTTTTGTTTTTGTACTGAGAAAAGCACTTAGCCGTCCTGCTGGCCTCCGGCCCTGCTGTACCTCCCCCTATCACCAGCCACTGGTGCACCAGACTGGTTAGTCCTGAGCTGGGGTCTGACCCACAGCTGGGGTTGAAACCTGGACTCAGTAACACAGGCAAGGCCTGACACAGCAGCTGTCACAGTGATAGACACTGATAGATGATAGATAGAGACAGGAACTCTCTAACAAGAACTCTCACTTTCTTAAAGGAGATTTTTTCCGCTCTTCTTCTCACCTCCCAAGTGTCCACAAACCTCCCCTCACTCAGTGAGACGCCTCATTTTTCACACTGTAGAGTGACTGTTACAAACCCTTTGCCTTTTTCACTCACTGCGTGTGTGTGTGTGTGTGCGTGTTTGTATGTTAGGGGTTGTGTCAGTGTGCACCTGTCTGTGTGTGTGTATACACACCCAAAAAACGGCGTGTATGTGTGTGTGTTCTCTTCTCAATGGCAGCATGTTTTCTTTTTTAACTCACTCCTACACTCTTAAGAGGGTAGTGGAAGGCCTGCCGGCTGAGCTGCCAAGGTTACTGATGTAAGAAAGATGAACTTTGACCTGTTGTGTCCCATATCCTATCCTGCTGACAGCCATGTGATGGCCAGAAGGATCTCTTAATTCCTTACAAACACACGCACTCATCTGAAGAGGAAGGAAGGAAGGAAGGAACCCTCTTTTTGCCTCCTTAAACCCTTCTTTTAAGGATGAAGGATGATCTCTTTTTTTTCATATTGCAATTTGGTTGCCAATAAGAGATTGCACAGTCTATCGACTCTAAAGAGTACAAAATAGGGAATTTTAGGAATCATTTTTAATTAGTACAAAATAAGAGCAGAAAATAAGAGAATAACAAGTTACTGTTTTAAAAAGAAGCAAATTAGAATGGAAAAATGTTGCATTGTTGAAACACGATACGATGAATTCACGTAGTACTGTAGCTGTCTGACATGGTGATACTTTATGTGTCTCTTGTTTTAGGTTGTGAACGTCACAGCTTTTACCCAGCACTGGACCTGCTGGGAGTGTGTGTGTGTGTGCGTGTGTGTATGTATGTCTGCACCACCGACAAATTCACAAACACGTCTTTTTATAGGCCAAATCAGGAAGAGTGTGTGTGTTTGCGTGTGTGTTTTGTGTGCATTTGTATTTGCCTGCATGTAAGTCAGGGTCGAGGTCAATTCACTCAAATAGAAGAAGCAGGTTATCAGTGATGACATTTCTGACTGAAAAAGGTTTGAGCGTATAAATTGCAATGTACAGACGCTGATGAATCTGTACTTCCTGTCGGTCACCGTCAGAGTGAATTCACCCCAACCCTGGTGTGAGTAGTTACCACTCTCCTCCAGTCTCTCCTGTATCCAGGGATGTAAGTCTTTTTTGCATTGAATTCTACTGTATACACTACAAATTCTAAGGCATATCACCTCCTCCCTGTCCCACACAAGCCCTCAGTGCCTGTCAGCCTACTGCCTCCCCTTTGTGTGTGCGTGAGTTAGCGTGGGTGCATGTACACACACGCCTGTCAATACATGCGTGTGCACAAGTGTGTGTTTGATTGCGGAGTGTTCAGTGTTTCCAATGAGTGCGGTCATATTTCGTATCTACTTGCACACACTACTAGTGCACAACTGACACCCTTCTTTAAGCTGTTTGATGCGTTACCATTACATTAATCTTCTCACAAAGTAGTGTAATACTATGATTTACTGTAGCTTGGTTTTATTGCTATTTTGCATTTATAGTTTGGTTTTTATTCTGCTTATTTATAGGTGCTGTATTTTTCATTTAATGTCTTATCATTTGAGTTGTCTATTTTTTAAGGGATTATACTGTTCCTGAGGGCAAGTAACATTTTTATTAGACGTATAGACTGCCGGCAGTATTGGTTAATATTTACAAAGATGTACTAGTTCTCATTTGTTTGTATATTCATGAATCCTAAAGTTTAGTGTCATTTCAATAGCTTTGAAAAATGTGTTTGCTACAGTTCATGCTCCCGTAAGCATTAAGCTTTTACCACAACAGTTATGCTCTTAAATTGCTAGCTAGAGAATCAAAGGACATATCAAGATCAGTGAATATATTATAGCATATCTCTTTTCCTGTTTTCTATTCTCCAATAATGTTGTTTTTTTTTTTCTTGGGCAAGCCCGACACTAACGCTCGGCAGGACATGCAGCTTTCTTTAGATGGAGTTCTTCGCCCACTCGTTTATCACGTCATCAACAGGTCCAAGTGTATACATTTTGTCGAATAGGTCAAATGAAATTACCTAAACATGAGATCACATGTTAACTTGAAAGAGGTCATATCTGCCAAATTGAGATTAGAGAAGTGTACCAGCGAGCGGGTGTGCTACGCAACAATGAACAGATAGCCAGCCTATGATTATGCAGAACTTCTATTGCAGTCCGTAACAAAGCACTTATTAGACGCACCTCGGACAGGGTCTGTAAACACTACAACAGAGTACGATCCCGGGATGCTGGGAAATGTATGCCTTTTTTTTTAAAAAGTGGTTGTGAACCAAGCACAGACTCTTATCCGCAGCCTAACACTAAAATTAACACATAAAAAAGCTTTTTTTACATGATAAACTGTATTCTTCTTATACAGCTGCCCCCTTAATTCAAACAGAGCGGCCCATTGTCTTGTACAGTTGTAGATATTATGAGTAAACACCTGTTTCGGTTTCTATCCAGAATCTCCCCAGCCGATCCTTAAGCTTCCCCTTTTCCCTGATGGTACATGCAGACATATTGGCAGCCTGTCAGAGAAACTGATAACCCCATTGCACTGCATTAAGATGCATTAGCTAAAATTGGATTTTTCTAATGGATCTAATAATTGTAAAATTCCACAAACATTGGCTCTTCCTGTGGACGACTGATGTGAAACATCTGTCTTCTGCAAATACCGAGGGCTTACTGCCTTCTGTCGGGACTGCTCGGACTGGACAACCACAGTATGTTTCATGGTGATGAATAGCTACTGTAAAGTATAAGCACTTAACCCATTACCCGTTTTATAGCCAGATCCATCAACTCACCCAAACCATGTGAGATCATCAGATTTGTGCCTTTAACTGCCAAGCAGGGCACCAAACTAGTGATGTCATTAGATGTAGATGATTCCACCTGATTTGTTCGTAATATATCCCACACCTTGATCCGAATGAATTTCTCATCCACTTCACGTTGGTACTTTAAAGCCTCAGCTCTCTGGAGAGGGCTGTGTACACAGACCGGAGTGCAGCGAAAGAGCAACAAAAAAAAAAAAAAAAGGAAATAAGGAAGAAGACAAATGGAACTCGTATATTCTCATGACTGACCTGCAGGCGCGTTTTTCGGTCCGGGTCTTATTTCAGACAGTTGTTTTCCCACAATGCATTTCTTCCGTTGTACATAACCTAACTAGCAGCGAAAGGCCAGAGCATTGAATGAAGGAGGAAGCATGCAGAAACAGCGTACACTGTAATAACACTGAATTTATTCATAGGGCATTTTGTATTTTTCTGTTTGTGTCAGGTTTGCTGTGACATTAATAACGGCACTACAGGTATTGATAATGACGTGTGCCAATTCTAATGGTTATTTGGGAAAAGAGACGTGTAAATACAGTCGATCAAGTAGCTATTGATTCACTATTGTCACAGTATGCTTTTGTTTTGAAGGCAGGAGGAGAGAAGGGACGATTCAGGACTTTTCCATGATCCACAGATATTTTTCTACAAATTTAAATCAGATGATTCTATACACTGTTGAATAACATTGTAAAGGTGTAACAGATGCTGTATATCATATCATGTTTTCTGAAGTTGTAAAGCTTTACTGTATGATCTGTTGAAGTAGTGGTTGTTCATTTGACACATTAGTTGTAATGGAAGCCCGAACAGCAGCACTGGTCACCATATTCAGGAAAAAACACAAAAGAAAGAAAGAAAAACCTCAGATGTTTTTTGTAATACTTTTAAAATATATCTTATGAAGTGGGTTTTTGTACGGAAACACTTTCCGAATCAGTGGTGCTGTATGCAGAGCACACTCAGTAATACATACACACATTATACAGCACAATACACTCATCCTTTAAACCCCCCCCTCTTCCACTTTACTCGCGTGCTTTGTTTTGTGTGTTTTTTCGCTCACCTCTCACATTGGCTCCAGCTGATTTTAAGTCTTAAACCTTTTCCTCTTCATGCTTAACTGTTCGACCCAGAGCTCGACTCTGGAACAATAAAACATTTCAGCGAGCGCTCGCTTAAAGACTTAAAAACAAGAGGAAGCAAAAAGCCAAATAGTGAAGTAGTTCTCCACCTCTGTCGAAAGGTTGCTGACAGTTTTTCTGAATGTTGCTACCTTGTGTCGTCGCTTCAGCTCACCCATAGCTTAAACCACAGTGTAGTCTGACAACCAAATGACCCGGGGCCGGGGAGATCTTCACCCCCCCCCCTCCCCCCTTCTCCTCACCTCCCCCTTATGGAAAGCTTTAAGATGCTTGTTGAGGCTTTAGCGAATACAGAGTGTTTTTAGATGATTTTCTCCAACCTGTCATCAACAAGGTGGAAGTAATAACTCTCATAACTTCTCCCACTGCTTTTTTTTTTTTTTTTTAAATGTGAGTGTGTGTGCGCATAAATGTGTGTTGTAGTACAAAAGGCTGCATGACTGTAAAGGGATGGTTAAGATGTTTTTTTTGTTTTGTTTTTTCAAAGATGTTTCCCGAGCACTTCTGTCACTCCTGAGATGCTTTGTTTCTCCTTTCGGGGTCTCCCTCCCCCCTTTGGTTTTTCCTCATGTATCATCGTTTCTTTATCTTTCTATTTACTAAACGTATCATGTTGTTTGTTCTCAGCACTGTAAAACAGTCCCTTCTACAACATTGAAAAGCAATATCACTGTATGAAACGTTCACAATGTATTTGTTATGATTGACATTTGATTCATCATCATTATTATTCACATGCACCCTAGGTGTGATAATTGAAGTAAATCTCTTTTATACAAATACTAAAAGTGTGCTGTGGGAGTTTTTTTTTTCTTGTTCGGTGGTAACATAAGTATTCTCAGAGAAAGAGATGAGTTAGAAAGCCAGACAGTGTGGGGAATCTTTTGTACGCCTTCCACAGGTGAGTTATTTTGTTCATAAATAAAATCCAAAGACGAACAAAAAAACCCAAATAATAATCAAATGTTCTCTCTGCTCTCGACAGGCCGCTATGCAGACCTGCAGGTGGAGTTTTCCGCCGCGGTGAAGACCAGCGCCGAGCAGAAGGAGCTCATCCTGAAGCTGGAGCACGACCTGAGCACAATCCAGGCCATGTCCTCCCTGCCACGCCCAGACGCGGAGGGGTCAGAGGTCAGCAACATGGAGAACATCCCGGAGCCGATCAAAGAGGCCACTGCCATGTTTGCAGGTACGATGCTAGATTTGTGATCGTTAAGGGGCGCTGACAAAGTCTCTACTTTGTCTCACATCTTTTAAAAGCAAGCCTTCTGATTAAATCAAAGATGAAGAGTTCCTTTGTTCTAATTTAAGCCTTAAACGTTCAGACAGAAGTTATATTTTGCCTCGTCGCTCGCTCAAATCTGTCCGTCAACTCGCATCAAGTTTTTGTCACATCTCACTCTCAGATTGACTTTTTATATAATTACACTGCTGCTATAATTTACTTCTGTCTGAGCGCACAGCACTACATTAATGGAATAATCATTTTAACAGAGCCCTGTCATGGCACAATAGAAGAGGAATTAGCAGTTACCATGATAGATACCATGCGTCCTGTTTATCAGATACTCCAGCCACTCTTTGTTCTCTAACAACCAGCTCAGTGTCATTTGATATGACAGACTTGCTTCAGTTTTTGTGACACAATTGCAGCTGTTGTTAAGATGCAGAATAAAAACTAAGAGACTTTTAAATTGTGCCATAATATCGTGGAACTGGTTGCAAAAGATTTGATTGACAGACTGAATATTAATATTTCAAAATCTGTGATTGGTGTACAGACGTGCGTGACCTCAGCTTTTCCCAACAAAACCACGTCCACTTTAAACCAGTGAGAGGAGCACAAAAAAAACTGGTTTAAAGCACCTGTGAGGAACTTATAGCTTGTGTTGATTTTGGCGCCCCCTGTGGACAAAGCCGTACCTCTTATCTCTTTGCTGATTTTGTCCTGTACATGCTTAAGTGGTGCTTTTTAACAAAACATCTCATCCTGCTTTCTTTACCAGTCACATGTCCCTTTAAATGTTTGCCCTGGAAAATGTAAACAAAGGCAGCGTGCAGTTAATCGCTTCGTCTGACACCTACCCCCCCGCCAGCAGATTCAGGCATTAAAAATAACTATATAGAAATAATCAATCTTGTCGCTGATGGTCTGGTTTGATTTTGTAGGTCATAAAGAGGCATCAGAATTAATTTCAGTCTGTTTCATAACCAGTGAAAAACTCCTCACAGGAGCTTTAACTTTGGCTGAAGGTTTTTTGTTCAAAGAGAAACACCTCCCTTATAATAAGAAGCTGATTGAAGATATCAGCCCAGGGGCCCGACAGTAAATGTGGTGATCAAAGGAATCCGGCTGCTCAATTCTATCATGCTCATGACAAAGAGACAAAATAGCACGAGCCAGATTAGCAACATTTTGTCGTTAAAACGTCGTCTTTTATCTTTAAAAAGTATATTTTCCAGATAAATCTGTACCTACCTACCTGTCATTTTAGACACGTCTTGATTTAATTAATGATTTAATTTGTATTGTGTCATTGTCTTATATCTCTTCAACTCTGTAATTAACGTCACAGTGTTCAAGCTTTGAAATTTCCACATTGAAAGCTCTCTGTTTTTAAAGAGGTGAGAGCACATGACAAACTGTGAAGATACTGACGTCTGATTTGCCGACAGCACAACGTCTCTGATTGAACTGAGGTGAACCTGCTGAGCTGAGCCTCTGCAGGGGGGCTGTCTGTTTAAACACTGCAAACCAGCCTGATTAGAGGGATTAAGGTGTTTTATTCACTTCATGCGACAATCAAGACCAAATCCAGTTTAGAGGTGTTCCCTGGATTTAGGCTGACACAGCCTTATTACAGATAAAAGGGATGATGGCTGGCATCTGATTTAATCACAAAATTCAGTTATATTTACCTGTTTTCATGCAGCATTTACATCCATGTGTGTGTTTATAGAGGAAGTGAATTATCTGCATTATGTCCAGGTTCAGGTGTGACCCCCCATCCTGAGCTGCCTCAGGGCCAGATGGACTCTCTGCTCTCCATCATCTCCAGCCAAAGGGAGAGGTTTCGCTCCCGCAATCAGGAGCTGGAAGCCGTGAGTCACGATCTCTCGCACGTCCTGTATTCCTGAGTGTTTTTTCCCCAGTGGAAACTGATTTCTCATCCCTTTGTTTCCTCTGCAGGAGAATCGCTCCGTGCAGCAGACCATGCAGGCCCTGCAGGCTGAACTGGACAGCCTGAGAGCAGACAACATCAAACTCTACGAGAAAATCAAATTCCTGCAGAGCTACCCCGGCAGAGTGCGTCAGTGTGTCTGAGTGTGTGACTGTGAACGACTGTGCTCCACAGGGGTGACGTTCTTGTTGATTCGGTGAATCTGCAGCCTAAAATATCTTTGTTTTCTCTGCACTGCAGGCTGGAGGAAGTGATGACACCGTGATGCGCTACTCCTCTCAGTACGAGGAGAGACTGGATCCGTTTGCTTCCTTCAGCAAGAAGGTACAACACACGCAAATAAGAAATGTTCTATTAAACACTTTGAAACCATCTGATTTCTGTTTCAAAAGTGCAACAGAGTTATTTTTTTGAATCACGGGCTGCCTCTTACCATTTTTATATTTTTGTCACCATATGGACTAACTATGATAGCATACAAGCATTTCTGGGTATTGTAGGAGTGGAATAAGAGCTTGATAAGGGAGGTTGAAGTAAATTAAATCTAGAGGAAAATGACCCCTCATTACTATAAATAACTCACTGAAGCAATCGCACTGATCACCCCTAACTGGCCGTATGTAAAATAAAAAAACAGCTGAAAGTATACATTCTTAATTTTGACATTAGTTGCGATTTTCAAAGACAGTATGCTCGTTTGTGTTTGTAGGAGCGTCAGCGCCGATACCTGAGCCTCAGCCCCTGGGATAAAGCCACTCTGAGCCTGGTAGGTCTCAAACACACACACACACACACACACTCTGGATGTTTGCAGGGGGAACTTATTTTCATAATTCTTTGAGAACTCTTCCCCTTTTCTTGCATTCACACTGTAAGAATTGGCTGTTTTGTACTCGTCCACCACAAGAGAAACTTTTGAGTGAAGTCAGTGTGTGGTAATCGGTCAAACCACAGGAGCTGATGCAGCAACCACCATCCTTTCAACAGCTTTCATCAGCTGGCAAAATAGCTTAAAAAGTATGAATATAGTAAGATATAGATTCATCCTTGTTATTATCATGAAACCCACTACACAAAACAAACACATCTAAAGCCCTAGCATCCTCTATATTGTTGTTCTTGTATGTCAGGTTGCTCTACCCTCTTGCTAACGTAGCTTCAGAATTTTGAATTACAAACATAAGAACACAACTGAAGGTCTGTCGCTCTTAAGGGCTCCCCAGCTGCTCGAGGAGAGTCCCCTGAAATGTTTTGTCCAAAATAACTTTTTTGTGCTTGTGTCACCTTCCTGACTCCTCCTCCCGTTCTTGTGTCTCTCAGGGTCGTGTGATTCTCTCCAACAAGATTGCCAGGACTATTGCTTTCTTCTACACCCTGTTCCTGCATTGCTTGGTGTTCTTGGTAGGCCTCCAGCGTTGAGCTTCTGATGCAACCTCAACTGGTCTGATTCATCGGCTTAAAGTGAAACACATCTAAACTGCTCACTGTGCTTTATTTCAGGTGCTGTACAAGACCGCTTGGAGCGAGAGCATTGGCAGAGACTGCGCTACTTTCTGCGCTCAAAAGTGCGTTTGTGTCCGACAGCTGAATAAAGTGAACATGCCCTTTTTTAACAATCAGGAAGTTCATGATGCATTGAGGTTTTTAATTTCCTCTATTCCTCTGTTACACACAGGTACGCGGACCACCTCCACCGTTTCCACGAGAACGAGCAAAACCTTTAAGCTGTCCCAGAATGACGATGAGATTAAGCTGGTCCTACACCCAGCAGCATGCATGTCCTGCATTAAACTAATAACTGTAGCTCCTCATGAAGACGGAGCTCTACTTTTCCTCTTGTTGCAGTAGCAATTTTCTCCACTAGGGGGCAGTTTAGGGCTTTAAACTGTAAATCAAAGGCTGATTGATGGAAAAATTGCTTCTTTGTGTTTAGATGATTGATCTTTAATCGGTTACAATAATATAACTTTGGATCCTTCCTATACTGTAAGATTAACATAACAATGAAGCCAATCGTTGATAGTAAATGAAGTTAAGAGTCTTATACAGTAACATTAACGTAACGGTGAAAGCAAATCATTAAGAGTATGTTTATCTGTGTTTCAAAGGGACCACAATATGTTCCAGAATATTCCCTGGGTTTGGCGGGTTAAAATAAGTTTAACAGTTAAGGTTAAAATGATCAGAATTCAATCATTAAAGCTGAAGTTTACGTTTTATTATAGGTTATTAGTTTATATTATAATAATGTTTGATTGGAGAGTGCACAGGCGTACAGGCGGTTATTTTAAGAGGTTGTGGTGGTGGAAGAATTAATACAGTAGTTTATAAGTTTACTTTTCATTCCCTGAAGATTTATCCGACGTGACTTCGATTAATGTTATTGATTATTTGGTGGGTAAAGTTTTTAATAACTTGTGTCTGGTGCAGCAATGTCCCTGTTGTTTGCAGCAGTAATACACTAACAGTTACTGAGTTTATGATAGTAATATTGTTCTAGACAAAATCTTATGCATGTTTACCTGATTCCTTCTTTTCTTTTCTGACTGATATAATCCAAATAAAGACTATGCAGGAATCCCTCTTGAGTTATTTTCACAGGTAGCATCGTCTGTGTCTGCCCTTATTCTGAATGGTAAAACAGTCCTTTTAGGGTGCAACGGCAACTGATGGGCCGGTGTCCTTCTTACATCAAACCTTTGTTTTTTGTGGGCAATGAATATGTCAGAGCAGTATGTCATCCAGAGCAACAGTGAGACTTTAACTGCTGATAGACAAGTGGTGGGAAAATCAGCTCTGATTCTCAGCATTAAGCCCAAAGTGATCACTTGTGATCCGGCCTTAATAATACTATGATTAATACGGGCGCATGCAGTATGATAATGACAGCGTTTGGTGGAGGTAGGAGTGCATTGATATCTATTCATGGTCAGATAACATCTCTTGGTCCCAGTAGCCAACGCTGTGTAGGTCATTAAAAATCAGAATGCATTATTGTTGCACTGGATAACGTATTCCTTTTTGAAATGAACCTCGACACTAGATTATTTTGATTCTAGCCAAAATACAATGTCTTCTGCTGCTGGAGCATTGTTTTGTTAATACGCAGCTGAAAATAGTCCCCAATGAACGCACCATTTACTTGTTTTAGAGTAGTTTGCTCAAAACTGTGCCTGGTTTAAATTACATTTTTATAACATATTTTAAAGCTGTATGTCTTCAGTATGAATGAATTGGGAGGTCACAGGGTTTTTTTTATAGACTTACACAAGCTTAGTCATTTAAGCATTACAGCAGGAATGTAACGATAGTCTCTTTTACAGAAGTCGCGTTTTAAAAGAGGCAAATGTGGCCTGATAGTGAGCACTCAGGGAGAAGAGGTCTGTTTAACAGCTGATCCTAGTGAAAAAAGTGGGGGAAGTGACTGACTAATGTCTGCACTGAAACACACACAGGGAATAAATTTGCTGATCAGTGATTCGAGCCTCAGCAGTCCCTCTGCCGGCTGCCTGCATCTGAGTATGACTGAATTAGACTGCATTATTCATGAGAGGCCTCCTCTTAAAGAGCACCTCGGCTCACAGCCATTAAAGACTAACGAGACTGGCAGACCACACACACACACACACACACACACTTCCTCCGCCGTCCTAAATGTGAAGCCTTTATTTTTTTGCTTATCAATCAGAGCAGACTCTGAGCAATCTCAGCACAATTACAGCCTCATTCTGACCTCGACAGCGGCATTCACCTTTAACCCCATGCTTGGATAAACACACCTTTTACCACCCTGTCTCCGTGTCTCTCTCCTTCATAACCTTCATCTCTGCTTCTCCAGCTGCACATCGACAGCGCCATAAATATTAACAACCTCCATCTGTGGAATAACAAAAGTCTTAAGTAAGCCTAATGGCCTCATGTTATTTTTTAACTGCAGTGGACGGGTCATTTCATGTGCACTGACTGATACTTTTATGACAGCACACCGATGGGTCAGCATTTTAATTTCTGCACTGTCGTGTTTATTTTGAGGCCGTTCCAAGGAACAAAAGTCACCTGCAGTAAGTGAAACAAACTGTACTGTAGGAGCTTAAAAATAAGACAATATTGGATCATTTCCTCTTACTTTCATAGTCTATATCTCTCATTTCCATCAATAGTTCAGCAGAGGGCAGTAAAGTTGTGTTTTATTATGAATATGAATTATTTAGCTGACTCTTCTGACTGTCGTCCCTCTTGTCTGTCTGCTTGCAGCATCTGACTGCATCTTTTTCTCCTGCTGCTTTTTTATCAACTCAAATCAGCAACATATCGTTTTTACGTCCTTCTAACTTTCTTAACGGGACATTAAGTGTGACAGTTATATCTGTTGTCTTCCTGTAGCAGATAGCCTCTTAGTTGTTTCATCTATCAAATGTCACCTGAGTTCCTAGTACCCAAGCCTACATCGTGAAAGATTTTTAGCATGCAGGATGTTGGCTAACATCAAAAATACACATAACCACCAATTACATTTTCTATTTTTCAGGTTTATTGTAGGCTATCACGATCAAAGACTTCAATGTAAGCTATAACAGTTTATAATCTTAAAATAGTTAAAGGCACTATGTATATTTACAAGAAATTCTTAGTGGCTGTCAGTGAACTCAGCACTCAGAAGTGAACTTAGCATTCTGCTGATTAAGCAAGCATTAGCCAAAACAGTGATGTGACATACATGAAACTAAACATGAGTTATCCAATTAGTTAAACTGTTTTGCTTTGTAAAACTACAGTATTTGTTTGCATCTTAAAGTAGTATCATGGATAATGCTAGCTGGTGAAGCTATTTGGGAAGCTAGACAACTAACATCAGATAATATTTTGCTAGCCATGACATAAGTGAGCAAGCGAACTAAGGATAGCCAGCTAGCTGTAACTCAGCTACGCCACATGGATATGGTTGCTTCTTAGTCTTCTTAGTTGATAAAGTAATTTGCCATATAGGAAGCTATAGCCAATTTACCAGTTCAGTTAGCCACAGAAGTCTGATGGATATTAACTGATGTTTTCCACTTAAGACAGTGTACTTAAGCTAGCTAGCAATTAATTTGCATTTCCAAGCAAGCTAAAGTTAGTTAACAAAACCCAAACGAATTGAATGTTATAAATTGCATGTCAAATTTACATTTGACCAGACAAAATGGTAAGTTAATCACTAGATAAAACTGTTGTTTTTTCTGCTTTGTGTTGAACTAAGCTAACGTTAGCTAGTGTTGCTCACTGTTAGCTCTGTAGGTAGCAAAGTAAATCAAAGCACTCAGGAGCAAGAAAAAAACCCACTTCTTTTTCATTCAAACTGTATTGAGCAATCTGTTCAATCTTTTGATGTTTTAAATTAACATTATGTAATAACTCCTGAATAACTGAATCCTGCTTTTTGCTTGTCAGGTAAGATTTTTTTCCCCCTCCCATTCATTCAGAGGCTTCCTCCTCATTCATTTCTCTGAGGCTGTGAAAATCTCATTCATTGAACACACCATTCAGGATTTTCCTCCATTGTGTCCCTAAGAAGCTCAGACCATAAACTGCGGAGGACTGTTGCATGGATACAAAGGGTGTGTGGGAGTGTGTGTGTGTATGCACGTGTATGTTTGTTAAGAGAGTTTGGTGCCTATTTGTTTGTGTCTGTGTGTGTAATTTTGTGTGTGTATTTGGAATGTGTCATTCATTTTATTTTGGATAAATCATTCAGTAACATCTTAGCCTTTCATTATCCCCTTCCCCCCCTTTTAAAATGCCTCTGTTCACATTTCTAGCTTTCTTCCTCTCCTCTGTCTGCATGCAGTCGGTTAACCCCCCTTTATACCCTCCCCACCCCACCCCATGGGTGTTGCTATGGAAACAGGCCTCCTCTGTCAGGTGGCTCCATGCTGAACACTCCCCGGCGCTATGATTTGCTCTGACATCGTCTGGCTGATTCACTCGGCCACGTGATCCTGGTTCAGCAAGTCCGGATGCTGAATACAGAACCACACTCTCTCTCTCTCTGTTATGACCCCTGCCCCCCACCTTCATTCAGTCTCCTCCCCACCCTTACTTCCTCTCACCTTATCTGAGGAAGGTGTTAGATAGTGACATGGGGATTTACATCATGTTAATTCACATACAAAATGTTTGGTCGTACGGTCATTGCAACGTCAAAAAGCCAAAAAACACAACAGTTTACAGTATTTTCAATGTCATATTATTTGTGTGAAGTTTTACTGTCACTTTACAGGAAAAAAAAGAAAGCCAGTCATGGTCCAATTTGTAGCTTACATATGTGAAAAGCCTTCTATGCACAAACACTGAGAACAGACTTTCCTTTAAAGTAGGTGACATCTTGTACTGTATGTAGCAGTAAACTATTATTATATATATAATATATTACACTTCTGTGCTAAATACATGATTCTGATTGGTTAATCACAGCATTCCGAGGTCTGTTATTTCCCAATAACAGACGGTTGCTATGAAGAATAGACCGTTGCTAGGGATTCAGCTCTAATCAAAAGGAATCAAAGGACTAACTGTGATCACGTCAATCCGCCGAAAGAAGTCCGGTAAATTTGATGTCTGTATTTGAGGTCTGTTTATAGTGGACAAAAAGAAAAGACATAAAATAGCGGAGAGAAAGCAATAAAGGTTCAACGGTGCAAACACTGAAGGCTACAACAGAGAGATCTACAAAACTGAAGACGGCACATGAAGTAAACATTTAACAGAACACAGTACGGGATACGGCGGTGTTAAAAGGCGGTGAATGGAAAAGAAATTTCAACAGATTCTGACAGTGACGAGACAGAAAATCTCAAACCAGTTCACCTTGTCTTACTTCACCATCAGAGGAAATGTTTCCATTTAATGTGAGTAAAATTCGTTTTTGATATTGTCAGTTAATAGTTGTGTAATAAGCAGTATAATGTATTGTAAGCAGGTTGTTATCGCAGAGTGGAACCACGACAAGTTGAGCAGGACCCCTATGCAAAGTTTAATAGTGACTTTATTGTACTTTTTTTTTTTTACTGTTGGGTGGTTAGTATGTAACTTAGTATGTAAGTTGCAAATACATACAGTAAGTGCAGTACTTGAATAAATATCTTCCACCACTGAACATTATGTTATCTAATGGACAATAAAGTTCATTGAATTCATTTTATTTCCATGACAGATTGTGAATATCTGACGTGCTTTCCTGCACGTTGTTGTTTCCTTTTGTTGTTTACAGTGTCACTGATGGTCTGTTTTCGCTGCGCGCTATCTTGGGCTGAGCTCAGATGACATCATCACACACATCATGAATCATCTCCTGCAAGCTCAGCGTGAAAGACGCATCCTCAGGTACAGGGTGACACAGAAAACATTCACCTACACACACACACCAATGTTTCACCAGCAGGTTATCTGAGGATCAAAGCTGCTAATTTCATTTCACCTCGATGGAGGCGATGAAAGTTGGAGTGACTCAGCTGGTAGGATGACACTTCCGGCACTGTGGTGAGATCTGACTGGGGCTGAAACTGGTTAGTACTCCAACACACCTACAGGAATGAATCAGCCCCTTAAAATCCCCATCCACAACATGTAAACTGAACCTCCTGTCCAGTCCATTTTGTTATCCCTTTAAAAATCATTTGACCTTTAGACTTTTCATTTTCTGTGTCTCTGCTTCTTCTTCGGCAGATATTTATTTGTGTTTTCAATGGGGCTCCAGGTTACAGCATTTAAATGCATCGCATCAAAAATTATTATCTACAAATGCAGGCGTTGGTATATTGTGTGTTTGATAATGAATAAAATGGCGGCTTCAAAGGCAAGCCTAGTTGTCTGTGCGACTCAGGATTGTATTTTCCTAGTCAGGAAACAGTGAGGGGCAGCTTCTTATTAAAGCCTGCTGACACATTGATCCTCAAACGGTCTCTGGAGGCCAATCTCCCTCTCAACCACTTTAGATGCTTTCACAGGAAATCAGCTCAAAAGCATCTTTTTTCTCTCTCTTTTGTCTTTCAGCCCCCTCGTACCACTCCCCTGTGTCACCGCTCTGAAGTCTGAATGAGGTATATATTTGAACTCCTGATCAATGGTGCCCACAGGGAGGTCGTGTTGTTTGTGTGCAGTGTTATGTCATAGGTTCCTGCTCTGCCATCAAACTGTACTGTATGTATGCACAGAGGACAAGATGGAGAACAGACTGACCTTAAGAGGTGAAACAGGAGGAATTAAGAGTGTGACAAATTGATGGATAAAGACGGGATTTAGATACGGAAGTAAAACAGAGGTGACGTGTAACAGCCAGTGACTAGTGGGTTGATGACCAAGAGGTTGAAGCATCTCCTGCCCCCTCGAGGCTCCTGTCGATTCATCCTTCCGGCAGGAAGTGTGCGAGGATCAATAAGAGGCGAGGGTCTCTGGAGGGAGACATGGAGAGAGAGTCCTCGCCCAGCTCAGGACTCTTTTTGTTTCATTAAGCAGCTCCTCACTCGGGTATTTTAGGTTTCTGCCGTCACATTTTTACTGTCTTTATCTTTGAAATCATTTAAAATGTTGCATCTACTCTTCTGCTTTTGTTTTCTAAAAGCGGAAACTGTTTTTTGTACTATGGCACAGACATTACCATCCTTACTGTTAATCAATTTGGCTTACCCTGATATTTATGTATAATGAGTGATATATCGCATTCATCATACTTAAACAACCAGCGTAGCATGATCTGCAAAATGATTTGCGACCAGGCAGTCACTAAAAGACCACTATCTGTAAAGTTAAGTTAGCTAACTAGCTAACTAACGGCAGCTACAGTTAGCAGCAGTTAGCGGGTTACTTATGATGATTTATTATTTGCATATAATCAGTAGGCCATTTAAGGTTGCATAAGCAGGAGCAACCACCTTGTTAACAAAATGACCAAAAGGTTTCCCTTTTCTTGCTGTAGTCGGCTTTTGGACAGCATGTCAGTAAAAGTCCCCACAATTGTAGGAGAACAAGAAAAAGTGTGTCATTAAAAGTCCCCACAACTAAAAAATTATGTAAAAGTATGTGCCGGCAAAACGTCCCGCAACACTAGGAAACTCAAAACTGTTAGTTAAAGTTTGCTACAATGGTATTGAAACCAGAAAGTATGTGTCAGTGAAAGTTGCCACAACCATCTGAAAACCAGAATTAGTGTGTCAGTAAAAGTCCCTTGAAATCCCTTAAGCCAGACAGTGTGTGATAAATAGTGTGTGTCAGTAAAAGTACCGATAATGTCTCTTAAACTAGAATGACCGTGTCAGAAAAAGTCCTTACAATGACCTTAAAACCAGATAGTGTGTGCCTTTAGCAAGTTTAGCGAATGCTTTTCTTTGCGCGACCTGCTACAAACCAGCAGAAAGGTTACAGATTACTTGGAACTGCATTACACATACATTAGGACCTCTATGATGTTTTTTGGATCCCTGAGTTTCTTCCTTCGAGACACATCAGCATAGTGGCACATAAAACTGGCAGCATTTCAAACACATGCTTCCTTTAATCATTTGTCTACTGCTGATCATTAGATGGATCGCTTGGAGCTGCTTAACAGCTGAGAAGAGTTTTTAACACAAGATCACAGTGTGCTCGCTCTGACTAAAAGCAGACATAGAGTGGCTGATTGAGGAAGAAACACTCTAGATTAGAGGCGCTGACCTTCTAAAGCAGCTTGTCCTCTCCCACTACCACCTGTCTGCGGCCTGACCAGGTTATTATTTTAGCCCTGACCCCCACCATGAAGCCGCAGAGTCAATCCACTCACAGAGGATTAGTAGTGGAGGTGTGTTATACGCTGGGTTGTAAACATCACCCAGCCACGTGAAGACTCTCATTCTGCCAATGTGCGTAATGGTGTCAGTCTCATGAGACACAGCAGAAGTTAAACCCTGCTGTGCATCTTGTTAGTGACTTAATGAGTAACAGTGACCTTTCTTTACAGAACTTTTTATACATTATAATATATGGCTAATAGGGGTGAGACAAAATATCTATACAGCAATATATCGTCGTCCTGACGCGTGCAATACAATTATCGATATTAATATTTTAATTTACAAATATAAGTTGCTCTAAACGGATTTCCCTGCGATTTTGACTCACCACGTCACTACCTCATGACTCCTCGCTGGTGGCGCTTATGACATGAATGAGGGTAACGTGAGCTGAAATTGATCAGCCAAAGAAGAAGTTATTCAGATATTGTGATGCATTATTATATGATTGTCTTGCAATATATCAATTATTGCAGAATCACTGTATCGTGATATTTTCGTTATCATAGGTATATGTCTTATGACATTTTATCCTATCCTATTGTATCATATCGTATCATTTTGTGGGAGTCTGCAAATCACATTTTAAGGTTAGCTTTCTAGTTTAGCTTTTTTCTCTCTTCATAGTTAAGTCGGCATTTCATCAGTCAAGATAGAACGTAACCATTAGTTCTAGATTATCATAATAAATACAGTGCAATTAAAAAAAAGATGTGACTTTATTTGTCTCTTTGTGTGTGTGTGAAAGAACAGTTTTCAGTTAACGGGTCAAAAGTCTGAAGGACAGATATTAGTGAGAAAACAAAGAGAGAGTGTTTGGACCAGCTGCCGCCCCCACTTCAATGTATGTGGTCCTGTTGGCAGGTCAGTTCAGCTGATGTGTGTGTGTGGCCCCAAAGCTGAGTGAAAAAAGACTAATTGTATGTTTTTGCGATAATTTCTTATGCGGATGTTTTTTTTTACTAACACACACGAACACGGGAGCTCTTGTATTGTGTCAGTTATGGCAACAATAAAAGGGCGTGGCTCCTTTAAGGGCAGTCATCGGTGGCTGTTAAAAAGATCAGTGAAACAGACACACACACGCACACGCCCCCCAGTGAAGAAGCTGCATTCAATTCAGCCAGAAACACACAGGATATGCCAGTGTACGAATATCCCTTCACAATAAAAGCCTCGAGGGGCACGTTTAAATTGACAAATGTATTACTTAAAAAAAACGTGTTTTTTGAATATTGTGCAACACAGGACATTTTCTGGTTGCTTAATTTGGCTTTTTGTGAGGTTCCCTTTTAAATGTCAACTTTTTAGGAACAGAAAATTAAAGTGCTGTAGTCAGGACCACAAAGTATTCTTAGTTCATGTTTTCCATATGACTTGACATATTGTAGTTTCTAAATCCTAGGAACTTTGTCATTTTCCATACTGTCATTTATGTTCATTCATTCATTTAACATCCTAAACTACAGTTTTCATGTGCAGCATTTAAATTGGAGAGCATGACCAGATTTATCAGTTAAAAGGCCTGGTGGGACTTTTCTGTTTGGCATCTGCCCTCACTTACTGCCTTCGTGTGCATTTTGTATATAAATGGCAGCTTCAGAGACCCTCTGTTGTTGGAATAACACACATAGATTTTGATTCAGCATACCTCTAGAAGATAGATTTATCTTTAGACTGAACACATCCCTTTCTTAAGGGAGCTCCCTCTAATCACAGTAATTTCTGATAGAAGTTGATGCTTTATTTTGCAGGTCTCAAAGTTCCCAGTTATTTAAGGAACTGATCTAAAACTTTAAACTTGTATAAAGGTCAATTTAGAGTACTGTAATGTTTTGTGTACTTATCATGGAAAAAATTGCTGGTGTTAGTAAATCAAAGTCAATGCGCAGCTCAGCTGATTGTGCCAACATGTAAAGTATCTGCTGGTCGTATGTAGCATTCAGTGGATTTAGAGTGTAACATTTCTATATAGCCTAAATGACCAATGAATAAATATCTACTTTATTTAAAATTACGAGTACTTTCAAACTCATCTCATGATATTTTCCCCACCTAAATTACCTAAACTGCAATCTTCTCTCGAATGATGAGGAAATCCCTTTAAAAGCGTAACCAACATGCCGTCCAAAGAAGAAACAGAACTGAAATTAGTTTACCAAAACCTTTTAGTATTCAATGTAAAAGAGTTTTGTTCATCTGAGGTCATTATTGGTTCCCAAAACTCTCATTAGCTCAGCAATTTTGGGTTTTATTCTGAAAGTACTTCCCGGAAGTAGCCTAATTCCTGACTCTTTCTTGCTTGTCGGTGGTCTGTGCACAGCAGAGCCAAAGGTAAAGCAGCACAGTGCGTCGAGCGGAGAGATGGAGGCAGAGCTGGCCGGCTGTGAGCGCGTTTAACCGGAGAGAAGAACACCGGACGAAGAGGGAATAACCATGTTTGATCTTAATTAGTCTTCATCCCACACAGCGGAACCAGGATCGACTCCCAGACACCAGCGTCATGATGAAACCAGGTCTGCATTGAGGTGAGAGCCGCAGCCGCTGCTTCTGCTGCGTTTTATCTCTTATTTAGCGCGTCTGGACCCTCATGACGCGTTTTATTAGACATCTTTCAGAGCCTTTTTGATGCTGCTGCTGTCAGGAGAAATAAGCGAGAATCAAGGGAACAAATCAAACCTCCAGGTGCTGAAGAGGAAGAGGAGGAGGAGGCTGCTGTGTTTTGGTGTTAGACCCTGATTCATCCCCTCTCACTCAACCAGCCTCCGTGATGGATCCTGCGTTAAAAAATCGGCTTTGATGGCAGAGAACAAGTGCGATGTGCAGATGATAGCAGCTCGTGCATTAGATGTTGAGCCTGTGTAGATGAGGAGTCCTGGACTCGAGGAGGGTCGCGGTGTAAAAAGGGGCTTTTCCGATAATCCATTTAGTAACCCTGAGGGAGTAAAGTCTGGTCAGTGAGTGGGCGGCTCAGGGGGGCCTGGTGTGATCTGATGTGATGTGATGTTCAGGCCCGCTCGAGATGTTCCAGAATCAGTGTACCGGCTCGTGACTCCGCGCGCAGCCTCCCATTCATCCCCTGCTTTCCGGACCTGGAGCTGTCAGCCATTCAGCAGGAGGCTGCTGCCGGTCCCCATTCATGAAGTCCAGTACGCAGCATGCACAATGATCCACTGCTTTAAATAGGCTCTCTGGGCCTGCAGTAGGCCTGTTTCAGGCCTGCTGCTATTGACTTTGTCTCATGTAACATTTGATAGGCTTCAGTCAGTTAATATGAAGCCTAATAAGCCTGATTTTAACAGGATACAGGCCTGCTGTTATACAGGCCCCTTACATCACTGCGAGGAGGCTCCACTGCGTCTCTGGCACTATGTTTTGATTATATGCTGACCTAATCAAAGAAAATAGCTTATTATTTCCCCTTTTCTATATTTTGATATATATAACTTCCCCTTAAAGACGATGTTTTATTGCACATTTAAAGCAGCAGTACTCTGCAAGTGGCGGACACATTAATGAGCACCTTACAGTATAACATAATCCACTACATCACCACAAGATATGTGACCTCAATAACATCGTTATATTCTGCTCCCCTGACAGTATGTTATGACATGATAATGACTTATTATTAGGAATGTTGTAATGTGTAATATTCAAGCCAAACCTGCCTCATGACAATGAGCAAACAATACCTTAAAACTAAGTTATTCAGAAATGACCGCGTCTGATGCTAAGCTGCCACGGCTACATTATATGTCATGCAGTTGGTGTACAGACTAACAAGAACACCTTATTCTATTACTCACGTGCAAAATATTCTAATAGGGATGTTGTTGTAATAGTCAAACAAAGGATCTGCTGCTAACGTCTTGGTGCCAGATACCCCGGCATACCTTCAGAGGTCTAGTGGAGTCCATGAGTCGACGGGTCAAGGCTGTTTTGGTGGCAAAAGGAGGATCTACACAATATAAGGCAGGTGGTCACAATGTAATGGCTGATCGGAATATATACTCAGAGGGTGGTTGACAAAGAAATAACACTTATGATATCATTAAATCCAATTCAACATCATCACACAAAAAATGTGTCTCCCACAGTTAAATCAGCACCTGTCCAACAGTGTTAAAGCGGCCATACCTTTTAAATGGATTTTCTCATATTGTGCATGGGTTCACATTTTTGGGTGTTTATTGTTGTTTTTAAAAAGGTCGCCTCTGAATGGGCCGTTCAGAACAGCTGCAGGTTTCTACATAGAACCTTGCTTTCGCCGAAATCGACCAATCGTCATTCACCGTCATTCACCTCAGGCTGCCTTCTTGCACTAGCTTGCATCAAGTCGTTGTCAAAATTTCAACTAATCATTCCGATACCTCCTGGTGATTCAGGCTCGTACATATAAGGCCGAATAACTGATCCTAGAGCAGCTATGTTTTCTACAACTTTGGAGTGCAGTGCGGCCGCTCCCCCACGTGGGATCGCACACGTGGGGGAGTGGCTACTCACTCCAAATACTGTCAGCCAATCGTGGCTAAGGTCTAACCTTTGAATGGCAAAACGGCTTGTTCATTTCAGGAGGAAGGAGAGGCTCCGAAAAGTAATTAAATTAAAATATGTATACAATTTTTTAAATGAAACAAACTTTACCAACGTGATTCAAAAACACATTAGACTAATATAAAATTGATTGCATCGCTAAAATATGTCCCCGTTAAACAATGAATTCTGCACAGCTTAATCTTCACAGAAATATTGTTGTCATTATAATATCACGATAAGTTCATTATTCTATTAGCCAATCAACATAAAATAAGAGGACAACATATTTCACCACTGATTTATTTTTAAATTCAAAGTCATTTATGGTGCAAAAATGCTGAATTCTGACCTTTAAAGGTGAAAGTTTTTCTGCCTTTCCCTGTTTTATATCTTATAATTCAAATATCATAGATGTATTGGTTTTTGAGCAGATAGTTTTCCACGAAAAAAGATCTGTTTGGAAGTTCTGGGAAATTGTGTTGGCTTTTGTTCTGACATTTTATATGATAAAAATGACACCAAAAGACAAATAAAATAATGAATGCTTTAAATCTTTCAATTCAAAACACTAAAGTCTTCTTAAAGGGGAAGTTCATGACACATGTACAAAAACAGAGTACTCATAAAGATGTCCTAAAAGCATAAATTATGATAATGAATGACCAACAGTATCCAGCACCACAGAGAAACATTACAGTGTGTCAGAGAAGTTAAAAAATCATGTAAAATAGAGCCGTACATGTTACACCTTCTGCAGGTATCTTCAGTGTGTTTTTTCACATCCGCTTCACTCTGCGACACTGAATTAAGAACTCATCTGTTCCACTCAGCGACACGCTGGATGCTCACGCAGGCCGTTCAGAATTTCTCCTCTGAGCGAGGCCTGTGGTCATCTGTGAAATTATTTAGACCTTGTGGGTGAGAGGCAGGAAATGGAAGTCAGTGGCAGAATGTGCGTCTCTCCCACGCGCGCCGTCCTTTATCGCTGGCTGCCATATGGATGCTGGGGCTCACTCAATATTTACATTGTTGCTGCTTTGCCAGAGAAACCACAAGAGAGAGAGAGAGACTGCTGGGAGAGGAAGCGCTAATGGATGTGTTTAAAATCTGCTATGCTACCTATATTGGCAAAAATGCTCAGTTTGATGTTCATTTGCAGTTTGAAGCGTCTCCGTCTTCCCATCATGTCTGGTTTCTTAACTGATCACACATATCTTCATGCAGGTTTGTGTATCAGTGTCTGGATCAGGACTGTATGTTGTTTTTAACGTCAGTAGGTCCTTTGTTACGTCAGGACCGCTACAAACTCTCCAGACGACATTCAGTGGCATTAGGGAGGGACCAGGTTATCAGGGGTCAGGTCAAAGGTCACCAACAGGCTGCTCTGAAGTGCACAGATCTGAAAGTAAGGAAAGAAAAGGGTCTGTAACTGGTGACCCCGGCTTCTGCTCTTCCTCCGATAGCAGCGTCTGATCCGCCTCCCTCATCCCACCTCGCTATCTGTGATGTTTATCTTGTGTCTGCTTTTCCTTCCACATTCAGTCATCCTGGTTTGCATAGTTTCCCTAAATCATTCCTGGCGTCTTCAATCACACACACACACACACACACTTACCTGAAAGTCTACTGTGATATCTTTCCTGTATTTTGACTTCTGCATGTGACTCATTTTGTCAGTGTGACTTCCCTCCTGTCCTGTCCTGTGATTTAACTCATAAACAAGAGTTCCTTGCCCTCAAGTGCCCCTCTACAATCTACTGTTTATGTTTGTTTAATCAAACTAAAGTGTGTTAATTTTGACCCAGAACGAGCTCAGGTTTCACCCTAAAACAGTCATGAGTTTCAGTCCATTCTAAAGCTTTAGTTTCCTACTGTGCAGGACCAATAACGGCAGCAAAGCAACACAAATGAGAAACAAGAATGAGGGAGCTGAAACAATAGGTCACTAACTAACTGATTGGTCGATTGACAGAAAATCATACAGCGACAATTTTGATGATTGGTGAGTTTTTCTATCCTCCTTTTTTTTCCTGCTTTCTCAGTTTAATGCTGCTTCTATACCTTTCTCAATATCTTTTGTTGAGGCTCTTAATCTGGTAACTGAAAAAATAATCACCAGACGAATTGATAATACAAATAATCATTAGTTGCAGCTTTCAATCGATGAAGAAAACTGTTGCTGAAAGGCAGAAATCATCACGTATTTTCACTGCTATTTAATGTAAGCTAATTTTTCTGATTGATTTATTCCCCGATAAAGTTCCAGAGTCAAAGGCGACGCTTTCAAATGACTTCTTTAGTGCGATCAATACGCCAAATTAAGAAAATATTACATTAAGATTCACTTGAAAAGAGACAAACTGAAAATCCAGACCTTTGAAACAGAAGATTTTCTGCAAGTTTACTTGAAAAACGACTTAATCCATCCATTATCTATACCGCTTATCCTGATCTGGGCCGCAGGAGGCTGGAGCTTATCCCAGATGTCATTGGGCGAGAGGCAGGGCACACCTTCTCACGCTCACATCCACACATTTGATCAATTTTAGAGTCACCAGTGAACCTATCGAGCATGTCTTTGGGCTGTGGGAGGAAGCCACAGTAACCGGATGTAACCCACGCATGCACAAGGAGAACATGCAAACCCCACACAGAAAGGCCCATTACATCCGAACTAGGAATCAAACCAGGAACCTTGTGGGAAGCGACACGGCTAACCACTGCACCACCATGCAGCTCTAATTGATGTAGCCTCACTTATTATACATGCTTAACAGTCTTACTTGGACATGCGTTAACAGTATGTGAAAGTCATTGTTGTTTTGTGATTGTTATATACCCAATTTGTATGTCCTTAAAGTGCTCCAATATTTACATCTTACACAGGGACGCATAATTAATGTTCTCACATGCAGTTAAAGATGTGTATGTTGTGCGCTGTACTGTACTGAGTGTGCTGCTAGCTGTGTGCTGTGCTGTGAAGCAGGCTAATCTTAGAAAACATTGCTGCGCCCAGACTCCCCAGGGTGGGAGCACAACATCACCAATCATCTTCATCAACCAATCACTGAGTGTGTACTGCTGCCGGCGTGACACCGCTCACAGCAGCCTGTGTGTGTGTGTGTGTTTGCATGTAGGAGTGTGTTAAAGTGCACATACAGTGTTTATCTCTGGAAGTACACCGAGGTATGTGTACACACAGCTTTAAAAACACAAATCCTTGTACATCCGCTATGCTTGGCTACAGTGTCACTTCCTCAGTAGCTCTATTACTAGCCACAACACCACAGTATTAATCAGGCGTATATGGTTCTTGGCGCGGCGCGGTTCGGTCCTGTGAGGGCGATACTAAAGCTAACGTGTCTCGTACGATGTGTTTTGCAGACTGCAGCTGATAGCTTCTCCCTGCACAGTAATGTTTCTTTCCTCTCCTCCCCGGTCAGTTTACTGTTACAGACACAACTCCCAACCATCTGACAGAGATATCAGCCATGCTCCCCGGGGTAAAGAAGCAGCAGGAGGAGGAGGAGGAGGAAGAAGGGGGAACAGTAGTGGCAGATTTTTACAGCAGATAGGAGAGACAGGAAAAAAAGCTCCTGAGGCCTGAAGGATGGAGGTGAACATTTTAAGATCCCCCTCGACTCCCTTTAAGTCTTTCTTGTAATGCTTCACGTCTGTCAGTGGATGAAAAGAAAGAAGAAGAAAAAGACTGAAGGGAGTTCGGATGTTAGACTTAACATGGTGCCTCTGCTCCCCTTGTGTCCTCCACCTCCATACACTCACTGATTGTTTAAGCAGCTGGACTCTGGAGCAAAAACATGCCCCTCTCCAGTGGGACAACTACTAACATCCTTTCCTTAAGTTAAAGTACTGATAAACCTGTTAAAAAAAATACTTTATTTCAAGAAAATGTCATTTGTTTTTATAGGAAACGTAGAAAGTATTAACAGTAAAAGTGAAGCAGGCAGCTGTTTCAGTGAAAAAGCTTTAAAAACTCACTAATCCACCTGCTCAGCACAAAGCAGCAGGCGTTAGCAGCTAGCTAACGAACGTAGCGGAGAATTCAGCAGCTAAAGATTCAGATATTTCCCTTAGGAGAGAAAATAGAGACTTAAGGATAAAAGAGTAAAAAACTAACTTACATTCATTAGGTGGCCAAATACACCTTCAAAGAAACATTGTGCTACTTAACTGTTGGATGGGTAAGTAAGCTAATGATGCTAACAAGCTCACCATGTCAGCTAAAACAGTTAAGCTAGGATGTTAAGCTAGTCTTTAAAATAATATGTTTCAGAAACCCCTATTCTGTTATAAAATGGTCTCTGACTGATAAATTATTATAGATGAAGTTTATGGTTTGTTAGTACTGTGTGCTAACAGTGTTTTATGCTAACTGGTTGAGTCATGCTACTTTTTAGTACTTTATACTGACAGTTAGCTAGTTGAGTCCAGGAGCTAATCTCTCATAACCAGATGTATATCCAGAATATGTTGTAACAGTGCCGGAAAAGGTCCGGCTGAAAATAAGAAACTTAACTAAGAAAATTATTTGTATTACTTTAAACCAATTATAATAGTCTTGAGCAGCGTCGAGCAATGAATGCAGCATCGGTGCCCTTGTTTTGGTGGTGAGGTGTGCACTGGCATTAAAATGTCTAAATCCAGCAAAAAGAAGAGGCCTCAACATATACATGAACAAATAAGACGTACGAAAAGTTACGATAGAAGATAAAGCATACCTTATTAGATGGTCCAAAACTTTTCATTTTCAGTAGGTTATTAGCTCGCAGGTTGTTGATGTTTTTTTGTAGAGATAGGGGTTTTGAAAATGTTAACGCAGATAGCAGAGGGGAAAGAGAACAGCCAACGTCAGGTTTATACACAGTCTTAAGTACAGTATTCGAGTAAATGTATGTAATTACTTCCAACAAATGCCCCCTCTCTACTCTCAGTCAATCATTTTTGCTTCGTAGTCTTCTTCAGTCTGCTGAGCCTCAGAAAATCCTAACGCTGTCCACTTCCTCCAGCGACTCATGGCTTGAGTTTCATGCTGACTTGGTGAGTGTGTATATGTGTGTGTCGGTGCGGCATACAGTCCGTTCAGTATCCTTGAGAGAGAGGCACATCCTCACTTGTGCAGAAGGGTGGGAGTTGCACCTCTCTGAGTGTTGTTGTTTTTCTGCTGAATGAGTGGAAACTTGGCTCAGTGCAGGTTTTTAAATAGCTGAATGGATATTGACTTCCTTGTAGCTGGGAGCACACATACACACAAACACACACATGTACACACAAGGGGAGCACGATAATAATTACAACAACACTTGTGATTAGCACTTTAAGTGTTGTTGTAAAATCTTGTGTGGTTTGAATGAATGGATGGATGTTTGGATGAATGAAGTGATGGATTCATGAATGAAAATGCCTTTTTAGTTTCACACATTTATCGACTCTGCACCACTTTGTATTAATGCTCTCTTTATTATGGGTTTCTATGGTGTAACTAACAGCTTTATTAATGGCCTTTAACACACTAATTTATGCTTTATAGCTCAGTAATAATTCATTATAAGATCAAATGGAAGATTTCTGAACGTCGGACATCCTGTTCCGTAAGAGAATTATGTACTGGGTGACTTTTGCAAGTTTTTACAGTTCCCAGAGTCAGTTATTCAATAATATAATAAGGGTGTGTGTAAGTAAGAACCTTACTGAACAAATCTCAGTCTAAGATCAAAATAAAGCTCCATAAAATCTTAACGAACGAAGTCTGAATAGTACAAGCAAGACAAGAAGGCATTAAAGGGGAAAACAAAATGAAAAACACTTTAAAAAAATGAATCTTGATTACGAAGCCGTTTCCTCCATGAAACTTCCTGGACTATCTACCCTCTAGAATTTCAACTTCTGTTGACATGACTTGAAAAAAGACATGACTTTAAATACAGTAAGTGATATTTCAAAGTAATAGTCCCCAGGTGGTGGAACGAGCAACCAAACTCCATTCGGTCCGCAGAGTCCATTCCCACCTTTAAGAAGAAGCTAAAGACCCAGCTCTTTATGAACACCTCTGACCTTAATGATAATGATGCTATTGAAGTTGATGACATTGAGGATGTTGTTGATGCTGACTAGGATTTTCATGATGTTGCTGATGATGATGATTATTTAAAAAAAAAAAAACGCCCTATACACTGCCTGTTGGCACCAGTGTCTGATTACGCTTGAAGCTGTTACTGACTTCCTTCCCTCCTGTCTTGATCGTTGCTTGTGTTGTATTAACTCTCAGATGTACGTCGCTTTGGACTAAAGCGTCTGATAAATGAAATTGTAACATTGTAACATTGTAATGGTTTAACCTGAAAGATTCAAGTGTCTTTAGAAGATTCAAAACTTACCAACCAGTCAAATTACTTTTTATAGCTTGGCAACGTAAACTTTGCTCCTAATGGCTTATAGCTGACTACTAAATCATTTATTAACCACCTTTACAACTATTATAAAAGGCGCATGCATCTGTGATAATCTGCATATCCCTTTTGCCTTTTTTTATGTTTGTATTTGTTTTCTGTCTTTCATCAAGATCTTTGTTTGAGGGGCGGCAGTTTAGCTTAGCGGTTAAATCGCACGTAGCATATACAGGGGCTCAGTCCTCGATGTGGCGGCCCCACTCTCTCTTCCACTGTTCCGGCACTACTGTCCTCTCTATCTCAATAATAGCACAAATAAACCCCCCCCCCCCCAAAAAGAATAATAATGATAATACTAATAAAAAAAAATCCAACCATTTGTCCTGTATCATGACCTTCGGTTGTGCTCAGTCTGGAGGGAAGAAATCACCAATACTGTTCTGCTAGTTCAGCGAACCTGAGAATCAAAATCAAACCATTCATTTCAATAAAGAAGTGAAATAAAGCGTCATGGCCACAGTATTGAATCTTTAAATTCCACTGGGACACTCAGACACATTTCTTTTGCTCTTTTTCTGCTTATTATTCTCTAATCCCACCATGTCCTTCACTTTCTAGTGTCTCTTTCAATTACAGCATTCTTCTGATATTCTGACGCCGGGTCCAAGCATCCGACAGTTTCTCTTTCTCTTCGTGATGAGCTCAGAGATTCCTGTGTACTTCCCCTTATCATCATATCCTGTCTGTGATCTGGCACATTGTTTGTTTCAGATCAGTGGGAGCGGGAGAGGACGAGGGGATGAGAGCGAAATTGCCTTGTAGTTGGACGAGTGTGTCAGACTTAATTCCAGTCGAGTTTTTTTTTTGTGCGTTAATCCTTAATGAAAACACAACCCACGCTGATGTGTTTTGAAAATTATAATAAGGCTGTCGCAGGAGAAATTCCAGGAAACTCTGCAGAGCCAATGTATGCATGATTTAGTTTAAGACTGCAATTTTATAGAGCAAACATTAGAGCGCATGTTGGGGCGTGAGCTGCCAAGAGAAGCCCGGAAGCTCTGAAAATAAGCTCGCACAGCTCGGGGAGTGTTGGCTGTCCCCGTGTGGTGCGCGTGTCCCCCCGGCCTGCCCACTCAGACGACTCCCTTTAATCTGTGTGATTCACCCACAACAATCATCAACCCGGCGTGTCTTTGATTGTATGCACTGATGGTGCATTAGTCACAGACGATCTGAGGCAAAGAGAGAGGAAGAGGAGGAGGATTAAGACTGGCTTTAGATGTTGCTGCTGACAGAGTGGTGGTTAGATGTTAGGTTTTATCAATGATGTGATGTGGTTTGGCACTGATCGAAGGCAGCGCTGAGGTCTGAGTCAGAGGAACACACACACATGCTCGGGAGGAATGATGAAGGATGAGTGGACGAGAGCAACTGTGGTCTTATAAATATACTCATTATGTAGAAGAACAACAGGGAGGAAGATAAAGGGGACAAAAAGAGGGTCCGGGTGTGTTAAATCCAAGATGGTGTTTGCTTCCTCTGACAGACAGACTTTGAGATCATTCAGACTATGTGGATGCTTGTCAGAAACCATCACTTGCTAGCTGATGGAGGCCTCAGCTTTCTTTTCAATCTGTGTCACTTAAATCAGCCGATCTTCACTGGCATGTCAGTCTGAAAAGTCTGCAGAATGAATGAATGCACATATAGCTTTTCTTTAGGAGAGTTTATGACGAAGATAAGCATGAAAAAATGGCCGACACAAGCTGGTTCAGCAGTCTGCTTCCCTCACACATCTTTTATTCTTGGCACCATCACACATCTGTTGTGCATCTGATCCAAAGCCAGCCATTCAACAAACACATGCTGCCGTCTTTGTCTTGCCTCCACACTGACTCTCTGCTCCTCTTTCTCCTCCCTCAGCCTCTCCTCGGCGGGTTGGCATGGCCCAGTGATGAACGGAGCGGTGGTGCCCGGTAGCCCGGAGCTCTCCTCCTCGTGCCCACTGCCTGACTGGCGAGAGTTCTGCGAGCTCCACGCTCGAGCCTCAGCTGTGGACTTCGCCGACAAGTTCCAGCGCTTCCTGTCGGAGAACCCGTGCTACGACTCGCCGGGTGCGGATGTGAGCTTCTCTCAGCACTTTGCCCACCACTTCCTGGAGTGCTTCTCTTCAGCGCTGACCCAGGCCAGGGAGAATCAAGCCTCCTCGCCGGGGGAGGACGGATCTAACGCCGCGCCCAAGTACAGCATCGTTCCTTTTCTGGGGATCCAGGGCTGCCCATTGTCCTACGGTCACGACCTTTACCAGAGACGCAAGGACGCCGGGGCTTCGAGCGAGTCCCTGGACAGTATGGACAGCGGAGGGGGAGGGATAGATGGGGGAGGCAGTGGCCCCACGGCCACCCGAGGCCCCCAGCCGGCCCACAAGGTGTCCGCTCTGGGACAGTCGCGCAGCTCAGAGGACGTTTCAGTCAGCCACCCTAAGGCCCGCTTCAAGAAGGGCTTCTCCCTGAGGAACATGAGCCTGTGTGTGGTGGACGGGGTGAAGGAGATGTGGCACAGGCGGGCGTCCCCTGAACCCGACGGTCCCTCTGGAGCCAGGAAGGCTAACGGGGCAGGCGTAGGAGGAGGAGGAGGAAGCGGAGGGGGGGAGGCTGCAGGGGGAGAGAAGTGGTCCCAAAAGCTACGCCTTCCCAGGGGCTCCCAGGGCCACAAGGCCGAGATGCTGGAGATCCAGAGGGAGGGGGCGCTCAGGTACATGGTGGCTGATGACACAAACTGTATGGGAGCTGCACAGTGGCAGAAGTGCCGCCTGCTGCTGAGGAAGACCAAGAGGGAGGAAGGAGGCGAGAAGTTCCTGCTGGAGTTCTACGTGCCGCCCAAGGTACACAAACACACACACACTGTATGTGTCTATGTCTTTATCCAGACAACTAAAAATGACCCATTTATGTTGTGAAATCATTAATTAACTATTTTCTAGGTACAGTAGTTCTATCCAGCCTCTGCTTAAAGGCTGTAAGTGCAGCTAACTGAGCATCAGACTTAAAGATTGATTAAAAAAAAATCAACAAATGAATAATTCATCAAAATGATAATTTGTTGCAGCCCTGCATAAACTTAGATATAAACCCAGCCTGATGATCTGACCCCTGTGACCCTGAGTGACACAGCATACAGTCAGCTCACACACGTGCATGCACACTTCACATTCGTCTATATGGGATTTCCAGATCATTGCCCCTGACCTTAAGGGGGCCATGAGGCTGTGCAGCTGAGTGTGTGTAAATCTGCCACTGTCCTTTGATCATGGCTGGTGGGAATGTGGGGAGAGGGGTAAGAGAGGGGTGAGGACAGGTGGGAGGCAGGCATGGGAGGGAGAGAGAACCGGAGACTGTGTGTTTGAGAGAGAGAGGAAGCTATTACATTGATTTCTGTAAGCAGCAGCGGATCACAAAGATTCCCTTTCATGTGCAAAAAATAAATATTGATCTGTTCTTTCGTCTCTGGCAAACTGTCTGCTGTGACAAAGTGAGAAAAGGAACGAAGATATATCTGTGAGTCAAGATCTCAGACAGAACCACAAGTGCTCGACCACATCTAAAATGAAACTTAATAATTGTGCATCAGCAGTTTCACTTGTTCTGGTCTATTAACGTCCACACGTGGGAAACTTATAATCAACCGTGGACAAGGCTGAAATGAAGAGAAACCTCGGAGCTGCCCTGACGTGACACATTAATTAAACACACACATCTCTACAGGCCTGCCCCGCGCACGCTCAGCGCTGTTTTTCTTTCACTGCTGTCCTATTCCTGTTCTTACAAATCACAACAGTGCTGAGTCAACAGTGTCGGAAAGATAAACCGACTCATAAAATCTCACTCCCGCCTGCTCCTGGCTGACTGGCTCTGGCTCCGTCCCTGTCAGGGAGGGACATCAATCTGCAGGCTGCACTGTGAAGCAGAGACGGCACACTGCAGCGAGCTAACCGCCTGCATTATGACACAGCAGCAGGCCCTGAGACACCACACTCGATTGTTCACAACACCCAAATACAATAACTGAAAGAGTAAGAGTAAAGAACAGTGAACACATTACAGGAATATTTGTCACAGCAGAAACAAAGCAGCTTTAGATATATCCACAGTTTCCAAAAGATACGGTGATGTACTCTTTTGGGGGGCTATTTTTGCAGTTTGCTGGGTAAAGCTAACTTTTTCAAAGCTAACTTGCCTTAATTAACTAGAAACTTTCTTAGGATGTTCTTACTGTCATAATTTTTTACTTGTATATATGTTAAAGGAAAAGAGTTCTTAAAATGTTGCACTTTCTCCCATACACTTTTTAAACTGGGGTGTATGGGGTATACTCTGAGTGCTAAGTGCTAATGCTTTAAGCTAGCAGGCTAACGTTTGTGTCGGAGCCCACAAATGTACAAAACGCAACATTTATTATACTTAAAAAACTCATTTATCTCACGCTGGTGCTCTGTGCAGGCCCTCATACAGCCTCTGTCTGAAACGACTCAGTCAGCTCTGTCCCTTTAAGAAACCCCGCTACCTTCTGTGACGTCACAAAGTGCAGCGTGTAGAAAAAACAGTGTGAAACCTGGCGTTCACAGCAGCCTGCAGACTGAGCTGAGAAGCCTGGGGATTACTCCAACATACTTTTACCTACAGATTTGAAACCTCACCCACATTTAGTCTGGACATCCAACATTGGAACATTATATATATGTTTTAAAATGTGAAACAGCATAATACACCTTCTTTAAAGATGGTTTTTAGGTTCCATTTTCACACCAATTTTCATCAGACCAAAACTCACATTACTCTCATTAGAAGTCTCATTGCTGCCTGCTGTTTGTAGGGTCAACTGTTGTGGTATTCAGCCATGCATTTAGTTTTCCTCCCTCTCTTAGATTTCCACCATGTTTGGATATTACATTTTAAAATAATTGTACGCTAACTGTACAGCACCAGAAGGCAGGTAAAGTTAGCATCTAGCTGTGAACGCTCTCAGAACCTGGTGGACATTAAAACAGCGACTGACGGGAAACATGGGTTCAAATTACTGCTAATGTTGCTGTGTTGTTAAACAGTCGTTAAAGCGTACTGGCCCTTTAAGGTTTGATCAAAAAGACCTACCAATAGAGAGACTTACCATAATAACCACAGACTGATTTCTTGTCAGAGCTGTGCTGTGGAGCACATTCAGCCATGTGCACACGTCAACGCTGGCTTGTACCAAATACACATGTCATCACACATGAACACTGGGATTGTGCTGCTGCTGTAGAGAGGTACAGGAAATGGTCAAATGGTTTAATACAGGAAGTGGTTTCTGACATCTGATCCACAGAGAGGAATAGTGGGCGTGGACGGCAGCCAGTTGCACAGGCAGATCAAGATGAGAACAGTGTTACTCCAGACAGATCAGCTGATAAGCCTGTGCCAGACCATCAGTCAGCCTCGGTCTCACTGCGCCTCTCCTCACACACACAGGAATAAACACACGCACACACACAGAGCTCAGCTTCTCACACACACTCATTGGATCTGTTAAGATTATCGTCTGGATCCGACTCTCTGCAGAGGGCAAACTGAGGCCAGGATGTTTTCTGTGTTCACCCTCTTGTAAACTCTTCCTGTTTGGTGACTCAGTCAGCAGGAGTAATCGCTGGGAAACGCAGTGAGAAAAAGAGGCTGCATTTAAAACCTCCTCCCTACTCATTTACTGCTGGCGTTATTTATTTAAGTTAATTAACCTTAGGAGACAGGGATAGAGCTCACTGCTGCTAAGGCTCTACCAATAATACAGACTGCATGTTGCCTCTTAATTATTGTGTTTGACAGGAAGTTTGGAGGTTTGAAGAAGTTGGGCGCAATTTACAGTAAATACAGAGAGGGAAGTAGTGCTATTTAAACCTGTACCTCTAATTTAAAGCTCTATTTGGGGCTAAAATATAAAGTTTCTACTTTAACACGTGTTGCAGTTACCTCCTACAGGATCTAGTTAAAGATTTAATTTGGTATACGGTGCTAAATTATTGTACCGCCCAGGGAGTGGTGTATTCTTTTGGTTTCTAGAGCTACGTGATGTAACTGAGTTACACGTGTTTTTGAATCCACTGTGATATATAAGCAGCACGTTTGTTTATTGTCTTACATTAGGTGAAGCAGCCCATAAAAATGTACTTTTAACTTTTTTGGATAATATTAAATATTGCTAAAGGATGTTAGACAAATTAGCATCCTTACTTTTTGATTATAATTATTAATAGACTTCATCAGGGCGGTGCTCTGGCATCAAAAGCTCAAAACTCACAAACTCTAAATATATTTTGTTTTAAATGTTGGCAAATCCTGATTGGTGCAAAGAAATATGCGACACTACATTTTCCCAGCTGAGCCCGCCCTCTTCCAGCTAATTAAAATGCTGTCGTTGTCCTCAGGTTGGGACCCACAACAGACTGCAGTCAAATGCTGACCTTATACCACTATAGCTCAAATGATTCTTTTTAAATGTGACCTTATTCTCTGTGTGTTTGCATTTTCCCTCCAGTCCTCAAAGCCCAAAGTGAGCATCCCTCTGTCAGCCATCGTGGAGGTGAGGACCACCATGCCGCTGGAGATGCCCGACAAGGACAACACTTTTGTTCTTAAGGTAGATGCTGAACTATTATTGAACTGAACTAAACTATATTAACGCAACTTCCCTGAATTTAGATATATATAATTGCTCTACAAAAATAGGATGTTAAAGAAGTTTGTTGCTTTGAGCTCAGTTTGTGATCGTAGTGTTTGGCTGCTTCCACAGGTGGAAAACGGGGGAGAGTACATCCTGGAAACCATCGACTCGCTGCAGAAAAACTCCTGGGTTGCTGACATCCAAGACTGCATAGACCCCGGGTAAACCTCCTGATAAATATTTGCTGTTGGCTGAAGATGGAGAGAGGAGAGGGACGGAGAGAGGGGGGGGAAGGGTTGATGGGAAGAGGGACGGAGGTCTAACACACACAGTCATTAATCATCTAATTATTGGAGTTTCTGACAGGTTGCTTTAGCACAAACATGGGCGAGCTCGTACCACTGACATTCCTCCTCAGTTTCCCGGCTTGGTGTCGGTGCAGCTCAGGACGTAAACAGAAAGATTATTTGTAGTTGAGTTAGGATTTAGTGACGTTTGTTTGCACATGTGTGTGCGTATGTATACGTTCTTGCGGTTCCCCTGACCGGCCTGCTTGTGTACAGGGACAGCGGCGATGACATCGAGCTGGCGTCGTGTCCCCATGGTCAGGCCTCCAAAGACTGCTCCATGGTGGCCTCCTGCAGCTGTGAGCTGCTGTCTGAGGGTGAGCAGAGAGTTTGTTTTTATAAAGCAACCACTGTTATATAAAATACACTTTTTTTAATGAGTTTTAATGTTTTAAAAATGCTGTAGGTGTGTATCGTGCTCCAGAGAGGTCGTGTCCTACAGCAGCCGAGCATTACAGCGCCCCATCCGTCCGTTGCAGGGAACCCCCTTTCACCCAGCACCCATCCCACATGCCTTTAGAGCGCTTCCTCCAGTCCCCCGAGGCCCAGAGCTCCAACTCATCTGCAGGTAAAAACACATTTCCTTTATCTCCAGACACTCAATACCCAATCAGATCAAAGGTTACAGATAGAGAAACAAATCGCTGATTTCTCTCGTCTCTCTCAGGTGGCAGTGAAGGAGCGAAAGAGTCCGACGGCGATGCCTCCCTGGCAGGTTACCCATGGTTCCATGGTACACTGTCCCGAGTGCGTGCCGCTCAGTTGGTGCTAGCAGGTGGCACCAGGAGCCACGGTCTCTTCGTGATACGTCAGAGTGAGACTCGACCGGGCGAGTACGTCCTCACCTTCAACTTTCAGGGCAAAGCCAAGGTGAGACGATCAAGAGAGGAGAATATGTCAACTTACTCAGACTGAGGGGTAAGCGTGGAAGCAGAAAAAAAAGTAAAAGTAAAATAAAAGCTTCACTTTTACTTGATAAAAGACTTTTAATCAATCATCAAAACAGTTGTTGATAGATTTTATGTTCTTTAAATAATGAATGAACTTTCTACACTAGGCTACTACATTAATCTCTGCTCTCAGCTGCACGTCTGCTCCTCAGCAGCGTTAAATTCACTCAGGCTCGTTCACAGGTTGTTTTGGGATGCAGCCACTGTTGCTCACAGCAGACCGGGTTGTTCAGGCTCTGGAAAGATGCAGTAATGTCAACATTTTGTGTGCTCTTATGTAACTTGATCCAAGCACATCACATCCTGCCAGCCGGCGATGTTGAGGAAGTGTCAGCTGCCGCCTCTTCCTCTGGTGTCAGCCTTCGCATACTGTTGCTCCGCTCCCACATCCAGACGCCTCTCAGATCATGTCCTGACCTCTGTCTTGGTCTGATGTTTACTCAGTCGCACACTCACTGTCTTGCTCTGCTGTTTCTTTTTCTTTCCCTGCCCTCTCTTGTGTCTGTCTCACCCTCTTCCTTCTTCTGAATAACAAACCTGTCTCCCCTTCTTTCCCTTTCTTCTCGCAGCATTTGCGTTTGTCGGTGAACGAGAACGGGCAGTGCCACGTCCACCACCTGTGGTTCCACACTGTGTCGGACATGTTGAGACACTTCCACGCCCACCCCATCCCCCTCGAATCTGGAGGCTCCGCTGACATCACATTACGCTCCTATGTACAAGTGCAGCGAAGCTCCACCACAGGTACTCAACACACAAACACCTGAATACTGGACACACATTTTATAATTAAACACTTTATTTCAAGGTTTTCTTTTTAATACAGAAAAGCCTAATATTTGTACTTCAAGGTCAAAACTTTTATTCCTAATTAAGTGGCTAATTAGTGCTTTATTAAATGCAGGTGTGATGGTTAACCATCAGACTAACTTATGTTGGGTGTTTCAAATATTCTGGCTGTTTAAACCTCTGCTAAGGCTGTTTGCCAGAGCACTGCAGGAAATGATAACAAAACACACACACACACACACACGGTGCTGGCATGAACTTTAAAAACAAATGTGTTTATGTTGTTGCTACCTAATTAGAGACATGATGTTCTTGCACATCAGGCCTCTTTCATAGAAAACATCTTGACATTTCATAGTTTGAAAAAAAGCCCAGGTGTAAATAATACAATTAAAAACGGTTTAATTCTATTAGCTGCTTGGTTTCAGGGTCCTCGTATTTTCAACGCTGAAAAGTCAAAATGTTTGAAAAATAGTGGATTTTGTGGTCATTTACTATAAAAAGTCTAGATTTGCATAGACCTATTACTTGATTTTATTATATTAAATATATAAAACACTAATCATCAATCATTTTTTATGTGCTGTGTGGGACATTTCTGTGCTTTAATAAACCAGCTCAGCTCATATATCCGCTGACGCAGCTCAACAGCAATGAGCTAATGTTGGCTGTTATAGCTGTATACAGCTACTCTCTACATTGTTTGACACTTTAATGACTTTATATCATTAACAAGAAGAATCAACAAATCCCTTTCAACCCCTAAATGAAAATTAGTACAAAATAAAACGCACTCCTTACTCCATTCAGGGTTTTGCTGCTACAGCTTTGCGTGACTCTTGTGGTGGCTAATGTTAGCTAACGAGCGCTAACTTAAGCTAGGTATTGTTAGGTACTTTAACTGACTCACGTAATTGCTATCGGCACTCTTTTATTCACATGCTACTTTCAGACTTGGTTTAAACATTTACTTTTATCTTGTAATTGTCTCAGTCTTCCATTTTCAGTAGCTAATTGGTAGCATTGCTCATTTTCCTCTGACGCCATTCCCAAGGTGGGAAGCTTGGACCACATTTCAAGCTTAAACAATATATTTCATAACTCTTTAGGTACCATTAGAAAACAAGTGATGTTAACATTCAACAACTTCCTCACTAACAAACGTTAACATTACCTGCTATCCTTTTTCTAGCTAACGATTATGTTAGCTACTAATGAGCTGAATGCTAACATTAGCCATTTCTCTAAAGGCAGCTAGTGGCTTATCAGAGATTATTTTTTAGCTTAAAATATGGCCAGATCTATTTGTACCACCATTTTTATTTTGTATTTATACCACTTGCAACCTGAAACACAGAAGTAACATCATTTAAGCTTCCGACCCTGAGTGTAATGTCAGAAGAATACGGCCACTCCTTGGGTCAATTAAAGGATAATGGACGATGATTACTGACTTCCAGAAAGTTCTATGTGATGACGGGTGGTTTATTCTTAAAGTTGAGGAATCAGAGTTGAAACTCCTTGAACCTGTCACCCCTCCTCCTCCTCCTCCTGCTTCATGCTAACACTGCTCCTGCCCTCCTCTCTCCTGGCATGGGATGAATGCCCTCCTGTACAGGAGAGTGAGGGGGCGATTATACCGCAGGAGTTTTTGCATGCAGGCCGAGACTCCGGCCCCAACCCACTCTGGTGGTCACAAAGGGGCCCTCTGTTTCCCCGAACGCTGGACCTACACACAGTCATGCACTCACTCCCAAACACACACTTACATAGAGTGAGGGTTTGATTCAGGGTGTAAAAGACTTCACTGATACTCTGGTCAGGCGTGTCTTTGGTACCACTGTTGTTGCCCACCAAGAGAAAGCATAATAAAGGAGGTCCACACTGCCTGTGTTTACATGCTGCTCCATGAAGGAGCCTTTTAGCTAGCAGCTAGTGCAAACAGCTACCAGCAGCACAGATTGATCTGCATTACTAATCTTTGCTCTTTTAAATAAGAACTATCTTCTTCCCCTGATCTGCTACAGATGTGACTGTGCCTCCAGTCCTCACCCCACCTAGGGATACAGCAGGCTGCCGGACAGATTCAGCCCAGCCAGCCCTCCACCCTGCTGGGATCCCAGCGCCTCCAGGTCCCCCTCCTGATGCCCCACTCTCCTCCAGCACCTCCTCCTCGCCCACTGCCCTTCCCTCCCTCTCCCGCAGCGACCCAGGTACTGGGGGCGGAGGAGGAGTGGTAGGAGGAGGGTTACAGAGCCGGAGCAACAGCTCTGAACGCCTGCTGGAGGCCTCTAGTGGTGCATCTGAGGACTACCACGATGCCGATGGGACTCGCAGGGCCCGAGCAGTGGAGAACCAGTACTCTTTCTACTAAACGGCACAGGGCAGGGCTCAGTTGTGCTTTTTCCGGATTGGATGAGATGCAGAAAAGTTGGCGATGACATGGGACGCTCTGCTGGTGATGAAAACGCTCCAAATCACTGGATCACACATTTGTTTTGTTTGTTTTTGTTTGGAAGCAATTTCCTGTTTCTCTGATTTGAGAAGGGAGGTGAGATCACACTGAGCAGTGTGTCCACGCTGATAAACCCCTCAGGCTCTGCGGCTTTAAACTCACTTTTTAAGAATGTAAGCAGAGAATTTAAATGTTGAGATGGAGCAGGAGACCAAGATGTAGAAGATGAGCGTAGGAGGAGAAAGCAGGAGGAAGTCATCCAGTGGAGTCATATGGCTTTGATTGAATTCTTCCAACCACTTCCTGTTCCCCGTTACCCACAGTTCCCTGGGAGCAGAGCCTGTGTCACCACCCTGCTGAAGGGTTGAGAGTTTGAAATGACCCCGAAGAAGCAGTCCCTCCCCTCAGAGCTCCCGAGAGCTTCACGTTAATGTTTGTAAAGCTGCTTTGAGTCTGTCCCGGATATCCTCGCTGTCCCTGCAGGGTTTCTCTACAAAGTCCTGCTCCGGGTCAACTCCACACTAACATCAGTACAGTAATCATGGGTGTGTTAGTGTTAGCTCCGAGATGTTTTCTTAAAAGTGTACAGCCTGAAGGGTCTTAGTGCCTGACGACTACTTTGAACTTGAACGGACTGTATCAGCATCTCACATTTACATAAACAGCCCAAAAATGAAAAGCAGGTAAGTTTCCAAACATGCATATCTCTTTGTTTCGTTCTCACGGTTTTATTGATGGCTTCAACATCAAACATGTGGTCTTATGTTGTGTTACAAATCAGTTGAACGTAGAAGATGAACAGCACAAGGATGGCTCCCATTTTGCTCACAATGGGTTATTTCTATGAGTGTGTGGTGGTGTATTAGAGTCCAAATATTTTTCAATGATCGGTGTGCTACAGTCGTGTTTCTACAACATGGTTTTCAGGGTCCCTCCGTCCGGTGCTGGTTCTGTATCCAAGCTTATCATATCAATAACCTGTAGATTAGATATGCTGTTAATATAGGAGTTCACTTTGAAGTAATGCCTTTAAGATATTATTAAACCAAATCCAGCATTTATCGGAGGGACTAGGAGCTTGTGTTCAAAAAAAAGGTGGCAGTATTGAGTACTGTTGTGGGGGCCGGGTGTGGACTGGAACGGTACAGGCAGTAAAGGTTACTAGATGGCCATGCTTGAATAGAAAGATGTGATATTGCTGCTTTACGTAATGCAGACGGATATTCATGTTAATGTAGGAATTAAATTACAATGTTACAAATTCTTTTAGCAGACGCTTTTGTCCAAAGCGACGTACATCTGAGAGTTAATGCAACACAAGCCACAATCAAGAGAGGAGGGAACGAAGTGCCAACAAACAGCTTCAAGTGCGATCAGACACAGGGCGTATTCATTCATACATTGGCCTAGACATTTATTATAAAGAAAAAATTTGGGGGAAAGACACTTACTCGCTACCTAGCTAAGATAAAATTGACTGCTAGCATACTGTTAGCTTTTCTTAGCATCCTGTCCCAAGAAATCCCCTAGAAAAGCTCAGGGACGTGGCTGTGTGCTGGTTTTTAGTGGAGGTGATGCAGTTAACCAGACGTACATTTGGCAAACCATCCATTTAAGTTTTTGAAGCCTCCCACTCAGTGTGTGAGACATTCCTGAATGGGACAAGGGAAAACCATGCTGATTTCTGACCTTAAAACATGCTAGCTGGCGTATTTTGTTACTTTTGGACAGAGCCAGGCTAACTTTTTCCTTCTTCCTGTCTTTATGCTGAGCTAAGTTAGCTGGATGCTAGCTTTAGCTTCACATCTACCATACAGACACTAAAGTGGTATCAATCTGCTTATCCATTTCTCTTCAAACAGCTGATACAGTAAGCATTATTCCCCAAATGACAAAGTATTTTACACACACCTGAAACGAGGAACATGACAGCAGTAACCTTTCAGCTGCAGTGTTATACATATGCAACTTTATTCAGCTGGAATAAACATATCAAGAGTAAACATCTCTCTTTTCAAGCATGGCAATTTAGCTTTGAAGGTGACGTTTCACTTTCGGTAAAAGGAGTGGAAGAAGCAGTTCATGTGCCAATTTGAATCCTATTTTTGAAACATATTTATTCCTTAGCCGCTGTAAATTACATTTTTCCTATCGAGTCTTATTTATGTACAATTGATTGATTCTTCTTGATGAAACATCCTCAGTGGAGCCCGTCTGTCGCAAGAGCCCATCTCACACTTATCACAGATTGCTCATGTCTCCCTTTTATTTTCGTAACACTTCTTAAAGTTAAATTTTCTGTTGTCTGACTGAGTTTTGAAGAGTCTGTGCAATTTTGTACAAAGTGATGTACTTGACATACTACTTTATATTTCTGTGAATAAAATGTGAACAAACTATTGTGCAATTTCTGCATTTATTCACTCTTACATGTGCAAATCTTTGGGTGCTGACTGTTGAATGTTGGAGACGAAAGGCTCAGAAGTCACCCTGCAGTGTTATAAACAAGTACTTAACGTGACGGCTCACTGCTCTGTGGAGGTAATGTGGGGTTAGGGTTTGAATGAATTAATAGAGGTGTGGCAATTTGACAGCAAAGGTGTGAAACCTGAAATATCATGTGGTTTCCTTTTTTGTAAGCAGAGTCAGCCTTTGCTCCATAATTAGGCCCTGTGCGAGCAGAGTTGCTATGCAATCAATATAAGGCCATACATTTTATAAGAGCGCTAGTGATCAAGATTAAAGATAATAACTTGAAGTGTTGGACTTGTGTTGAATACTTAACAAGGTTTGAACTGGCAAAATAAACGCACGTATTGTCAACAATAACAGCAGAATCAGCCCTGAGCCAACATAACATCACAGAGACCTCCAGCTGTGACAGAGATCATTTGATGTATTCAGACGCCCTCTAGAGGTCAGATCTATAACACTGTTGAGGAATTGGTTTTATTTACTCTTATTATAGAGTACCCCTTGCGCAAAATAAACATTTAAACACAGTAGGGCATCTTGTATGTACAGTACATACACATATACAGATGATAACACTCTAAAGGAGGTGAATTAATTTCCTAATAACAATCTATGAATTGTACACTTCAAAATATATATATATATTTTACATTATTACAGATTCATTATGTAGGAAAAAGAAGAGGAATTGTGCGTTCTCCAGCATGACACCTTGAGATTTTCCATTCTTGTGCTGTATCGAGGTGCAAAGAATTCAATATAAGCTGCCAAAATCAGTTGTTTGACTACAATACTAAAATTAAGTAAATTAAATAGGGTTTATACAGAAACTTCACAGCTGATTGGACAACCGCTGATGGTGAAACGACTTAACCTTCAGTCAGGTAAGTTCAGCAAAGGAAACAGCATCCAGGCAAGTGAGCACGAACTCTTACTCTGAATATGAAATAATTGAATAAACTGTTTTTACAGCCCCTTTACAGGCAAGTGTGTGATGTTTGTTTATGCTTTAAAGAACCTTTACGTGAATAATGAAGATAATTAACATGTTACGTCGCTTTGCCAATACATTCACTTTATGAGTAATAGGCCTTTCCATGGCTTTTTCTAATTTGGACACAGTGCGCAGGCTTTGTTTACTCCCGCAGCACGCTAAAAATAATCCTCTTCAACTGTCAGAAACCGTGCAACACTTGCAAAACTATCTGAGGTAGCACCCCCATCCCGTTCCCCCTGAGAGTCGTAACATGCAACCCCACAGGGACACGTCGGGTCGCTGCTGCTTCTATTTCAGGGCTTGCCGAGATTGATAACAACTAGGCCTGCCATGGCCAGCAGCATGGCCACGGTCATCTCTATCATTCTCCCCTGCATCCGCCTGCTGTTAATCTCCTTTTGCTGCTTCTCCATTTCCTGCTTCCTGGCTCTCATGTCCCTCTCCCTCTGCAGCTGCTCCCCGTAGTGAGCCTGATAAAAGGCGTCAAAGTCAAACATGGTTTTCCCTCCAGCTTGGGAGAAACGCCTGCTTCTCTGTTGTTGATGATGATGCTGCTGCTGCTGCTGCTGTGGGGAGCCTGTCGATCTGCTCATTGTCTCTTTGGAGGACGGTCTCCCTGCGCCGTGAACGTCCGATTGGCTGAGGATACCACGGTCGTACTTCCTTCTCAGGCTGATGCTGCCCAGCACCGTGTAGGCCTCGCTGATCTCAGAGAAGCGCTCGGTGGCCTCATCGCTCCCCGGGTTCTTGTCGGGGTGGTAGATGAAGGATTGCTTATAGTAGGCTGTCTTTATCTGGGACTGTGTGGCACCTGGGGTCACTTTCAGGATGTCATAATAGGCCGTCCGGCTTCTGTACAGTGGGGGAGCATCTTTTGAGCTGCTGTCTCTCCTCCAGCTGTAGCTTCTCCTGGTTGTAGATTCAAGCAGGGTATCAGGATGTAGTCTCTGACGCCTCAGTCTCAGTCCACAACCTGGCCTCTCCGATCCCTGCTCTGACAGAACAAAGATGTAAGTGCAGAAAGCTCTGAGCTGCTGAGGAGACCTGAAGGTGTCAGGGTGGACGGAGAGAGCTCCTCTGGTCCAGGATGTCATCCTGCCAGGAAGCAGATTCTCCTGGAGGAGAGGCTGTAGTCTTGCAGAAAAGTAGAGAGCTGTTTTATAAGCCTGCAAACGGTCTGTAGTTTGAACAAAACCGATAAAACGGGAATAATCCAGCACCAAAGTTGCAGCACAACGCAAAGTCCCATTTTGATGTTGACTTTCACTTGTTCTCACCCTGGAAACTTTCTGTATTTCGCGCTGTGTTGCTTTTCTTTTCGACACCTGCTGGACTGCACGTCGATCCCGATTTGATTCCTCTTTTATCCGACTGTCACTGAAGGTGCGGTTTACCAGCAGAGATCCGGGACTCTCTCCGGGGACCACCGGTCGACTCTGGCTGTTTCTGATGGCGGACAGTCGGTAAGCTCCCGTCCCCAGCCTCTGACCGACCTCTGCCATTTTACCGAAAGCAGAGCGGTGACCATGCCGGAAAACAGCTGCAGCATCCGGAGACGTCACGTAACGAGGAACCAATACGAGTCAATGTTTACAGGAAGTACTTATTATACCGACCAATCATGTTGCAGAAAACGGAGAACTTTTGGTGTTAATATTTTTTTTTTATTTTTATTTTTTTACATAAATTAGTATGTAATAATAAAACAATAAGAGGGGCTTTTTAAAGTTAATTTTAGAATTGTGACTTTATATCTATTTTGTTTTAAAACACGTAAAATGAAAAATAAAAATAATATATTTTTAACTATTAGTCATATTTGCATTGGAATAATGTTATTAAATAATGACATTTAAACTCAATGACAAGATTTAATTGGTTAAAAAAAGCCATTTAAATTGATTTTATGTAAGAATAATATGCAATTTCGAGTGTAGTGAAAATGTACTTACCCAGGTGCAACACTAGGTGGCAGTATAAGCCTCATTTTAACTGAGTTGCTTTTATTAAACTCAACGAAGAAGTATTTCTTACGTCGCTTATGTATGACGACATTGTTCCTCACGTGTAGTGTAAACCATCACAACATTTAGCTTGTGTATAAGCTAAATTTTATAAATAATCTCTTAATATTCAGATACCGACACACACAGGGACAGCCATGACTTCCAGCTGTCGACGGCCAGAACACTCAGCTCCTCCGGATGTGGTCAGTGACGAGGTTTATTGTAGTTTTTAGCAACTAGGCTAACTGTAGTGTTGCCTTTTTCAGCTGGAGCACTCTATCTTTAAAGGTCCACTTGAGGACCCACAGATGTACTTTGTAAAAGGAATTTAACAGAGATTTGAGTAAAATTTGACGAGACGATTGGCTTATTACTCAAGGCTTCCTTTTCAATATTTGAATAGTTGAACTAGTTAACTAGTTTTGTTTCATGTAACGTTAGCATATTGAAGTCAGTCAATTTTAAAGACACTAACTTTGGTAACGGTGAATTCAGCAAATAAACTGTTTTATATAAATGTAACTCGGATGTGCCCTTATTCCCACAGTTCTACAACGAAGATGAGGCAAAGAAATATTCTCAAAAGTGAGTCTGAATGTTTTATTGTCACTGTGATACACCGTAGCACGTTCGTCAAGACATAAGTTTTTCCTCAATTAATGAGCACTGATGTGTATTTTATGACTACATTTATTTGTGGTGAATGATACGAGCAAATTTAAGGGATGCTTCATACACTGATTAAAGATAATGGAGAATCATAGTAACAGTCACGACTTTTAACCATGATGATGTATTGGGATATCAAACAATGTTTCATTTAGAGCTTTAGCGTTTATATACAGTGTCCCTTAATGAGTTATTTCCTCCATTAATCAATAAATGGTTTGCTCTGAAACGTCTGGAAATGGTGATGAATGTCCTTGTTGCAGCTCTAATTTAATTCCCACACTGACATATAAGTCATGTGGGTGGAATATGAAACCCAGGAGCTCAATTTCTAGCTATTTTTTTTGTGGTAGAAGTGTAAAAATTCTCTTAATCTTAACAATCTTTGATAGAGATTAAAAAAAAAAAAAGATATGTCGAATTCCTTGTCTGATTTTGCAGACTTGCTACAGATAGATATTTGAATAGAGATTGCTTTAGTTGAGTGAGTGAGGTTAGTTGATGGAAGTTTGCCTCGTGGAAAGGTTGGGTGCCTGACTATTAGATTGTCTATTAACTGTAACTGAGATCTGTGTTGTTTTGTTGCTTCACAGCTCTCGAATGATTGAGATCCAGACTCAGATGTCAGAGAGAGCTGTAGAGCTTTTAAACCTTCCAGAGGGACAGCCATGCTTCCTGCTGGACGTGGGGTAAGTGATTCTCACTCCATGTTAACATACCTCATTGTGATATTGGGATTATTACAGTGTGTTTGTTATTTAATAGACTCAAATGATTGTCTGTGTGTCAGGTGTGGCTCTGGACTTAGCGGAGACTACCTGTCAGAGGAGGGACACTACTGGGTTGGAGTCGACATCAGCACAGCAATGCTCGGTAAGCTTAACTTAATACTAATACTTAAAGCTGGAGCTGGATGATTTGCCAATTGCTTCCTGTCTTGTCTCTCTAAATGAGATATAAACTGTTGCAAATTCATTTCGTATTTGGTCTTAGTTGTTTGGTTATTTGTTTAATTATTAATTTACTTTGTAAAGAAGTGACTTAATTGACATACATCATTGATCAAGTGTAAATTTGTTCCCTGTGACAGATGTTGCCCTGGACAGAGAAGTAGAGGGAGACCTTTTGGTGGGGGACATGGGTCATGGGATGCCTTTCCGACCTGGTACCTTTGACGGCTGCATCAGGTGAAGAACCAAAACAAGAGCTGTCCCTGGATTCATTTAGCCTCGTTTCTGACTCAGTTTTTCATTGACATGTTTCTTTACCCCCTCTCAGTATCTCAGCCCTGCAGTGGCTCTGTAATGCTGACAAGAGAACACACAGTCCTCCAAAGAGACTCTACACCTTCTTCAGTACTCTCTACTCCTCTCTGGTAAAGTTTGATCACGCTTGTTGACTTCTCTGACAGAAATTCAATCATCCAGGTACCAGATTTTACAATGAAGACATTTGCTAACATTTCTTTGCTCTTTGGCTTTCAGTCACGAGGCTCACGAGCCGTTTTTCAGCTTTATCCAGAGAACTCGGAACAGGTGAAAAGACGTTATGCTTATGATGGATGTAAAAGTTTTTAAACTTTCATTTACAAAACATCAGCTGCTTTTCTCTCTTTACAGCTTGAGCTGATCACGACACAGGCCATGAAGGCAGGCTTCGGTGGAGGCATGGTCGTGGATTACCCCAACAGCAGCAAGGCTAAGAAGTCAGTACCTTTTAAGAAACTGCGCTTTTATTTTGACATGATCAGCTGCAGCTGTCTGCAATTGACTCCTTCTTAATAGCCTGTGAAATTAGAAGCAATGTTCTTGCAACACAAGACTAATTAAAACAGGATGACATTCAGATTGACTCGACTGTTTGCCACATTAGCCTCGTGATGAATAATTACACATTAAAATGATTTGCCTGATTTACCTTTACACACACGTCGTGTTTGTTCCCAGGTTCTTCCTGTGTCTGTTTGCTGGAGTCACAGGAGTCCTTCCCAAGGTAAGAAACAAAGTGGATATTTTTTATGTCTGAGTTTCACTGTAGCTACATCATAATGGCCATGATCTCTGTGTTCATTTCAGGGGTTAGGATCAGAAACGTCAGACAGAGCCGTTCCAAACCAGGTCCAGTTTTCAGGACAAAGGTAACGATACTCACAGCAGGCAGACGGCTTAATCTGAGTAATCAGGTTATTATATAAGCTGTGAGATAGTTTGATGGATCAGTTTACATGGCTGGAAGTAGCAGAGTTTGTTTCAGACGTTTCAGGGAGTTTATTTGTGTGTTGGTGGATTTCTATCAGAAAGATGCAGTTTGATGAGATGCAGCCTGAGGCAATCTCAGCGGCAGATGAAAATAGTTCAAACAACATTTCTTTTTTGTTTTTCTAATTTGCTTTCTTTAGACTGTTGATTTTTGACTACTGAAAAATAACATTTGAAGATGACGCATACTCCAGATTCACCAGTGTATTACCATAAAACCAGGAATATAAGACGCAGTCCGTTTTTGGGGTTATCCCAGAGGGAAAAAATGTTTTCTATCTCTATTAATAAAAACATGTATACAAGTTATTTTAACTTTATTTCAATTAATTTTTTTTTAAAACACACAAATTATAGCCAAAATCTGTTTTCACCCTGTCGAGTTTGCAATCCTGTTAGATACTGGTGCGTTCGTTGAGCTCAGCCTACTGTAACGTTGGTTGTTGTGAGGATGGCGGCTGCACTGGCGGCTGCACTGGCGGTCATGGCGGCGCATGTCTGTGACGAAGCTTTAGCTAGAATATAGCACCGTAGTCTGGGTAAAATACCACAAAGTGCGTCTTTAACACAAATGTATTTAAAACAATTCCTTCTTGACTGTATTTTATTTTGTTATTGTATTGCTCTTGTTTGTTTTATAGTTTACTGAATACTTTTGTTTTTTTATTAGCTGCACAACACAGGTCATTTGCATATTGGGTTTTGGGAAGTTATGATCACCTCTTTTCCTATTTTTTTCAACATCGTATAGACAGAACAATTAATCGATAATGAGAAATCATCATTACCTGCAACCATACTTTACTATGATAAGGATATTCCCTATTTAGTTAGTGATTTATATTGAAACAGCCATGTAAAAATGTTCCTTATCTCTTGCCTTTAGGATAGGAAACAGGTCTCGGGCTTAACAAATACAGGTTCAGTCATACCTGCTTTGATGAGGCCAAAAGACCCAGAGAATCTATAAAGGGTCGTCGTCCTGCCCGACTTAAAACCCTGTCAGGCAGCTTTTCCTCCCTTTTACATTGTCATGTGTTCATGTTGCTCTTCTTTGTAATTTCATAAAGACTGGGTGAGGGATATATTTTGCATCCCAGATGGAATTAGTCACAAAGATCAAGGCGCATTTTAAACATGCCGATCATCCACTCTTTGTTTCTGTGAAGATGCCGGTTTAAGAACATGAAGGGGAAATCGGCGAAGAAGGGACGAGACTGGATCTTTGAGAAGAAGGAGAGGAGGAGGAGACAGGGACGGTATGTGCTCCACTGTTTCAGGACCAAATACTCTCTTTATTACTTAACAGTGAAATATTTATGTCCTAAATAATGCAAGTTTAGCTCTGAACCACCTCTTAATAAGCTGTTTCCAGCATCACGTGCTGACGCCTCTCCTCTCTCTGCTGTGTGTTTGTTGGCCTGCAGGGAGGTTCGAGCCGACACAAAGTACACCGGACGTCAGAGGAGACCTCATTTCTAGCTGTGACTCATGCAGCTGTGCCTTCATTAGCTCCAGTCTGCACCGCCCCGCACACACTCACAGTGTTTGGACTCGGCTCATTTTTCAACTCTTTAATTCAAGTTAATGAGATGCAAGAGTGAAAAGCTTTTATGGCCAATCATTTTATAATTCGGTCGAGTGTTGAACAATTTGCGTCTCACAAATGATGGTCAGATATGACTCTACATGTTTATGTTGGAGGGAAGATACGTGGACTGCAATCTGTACTGCTCACTGGTGACACAACACGGTGGGGACAGAATAGAATTAAAACAATTTTTATGAATTATCAAATGTCACTTCCTTAATTTTTTATTTTTTTATTGTTTTGCAGTATTTTATATTTTGTATTTACTGTTTATTTTACAAGATTTTATTAGAAGCTGAACTCTGTGCATTTGTGAAAACTGTACTGATTCTTATGTTACAAAAAAGGAGACTGGATATGAAAAATAACACATACAGTGCATGTTTAGATGTGTGTGGTGTCCCTGAACAAGCTCATAGTTTATTAAGACAATGATTATAACAGAGAGGCAACATGGAGAGAAAACAACCTCATCATCAGGGGAAAAAAGAGACAAGATTACCTTTTAAAAAAGACAACAGACTTCTGCTGCAACCATAATTACATAATCAAGACCTTTTGTATAAACATTTATGAAGAGTATAGATAAAGTAACAATATTTGCACTAGTAAGAAAAAAAAAAGACGAATGGATTATACCATAATTGCAGGTCAGATTAAAAACCCAAATTAGCAGAAGAAAATTTAATCAGATTAACTAAATTTTATTATGCAGAGTTGTAAAAGGAAATGTAATACACATTTCTTAAACCCTTGTGTTTTTTGTTTTTATCAGTTAATCATAAAACCCTGATGATTTGAAGGTCTTTTGCTGCTCCCGTACCAGGCTGTACTGCGTGTGGCCGACAGAGGTCGCTGTTCGCTTTGGCACATTGGAAACCACCTGGGCGTTATCTCTCAACCTGCTCAATCGATAACCAAATCCAACACAATTTCACCAGTCAGGCAGACACACAGTCTGAGGCGGTCATTATTTGTCAATCTGTTAGACTAACTTTAACCGAACAAAAGGAAACTTGGAAAGGAGGTTCACTTACAGAAAAAAGGGTCACTGAGTGCGGATTGAGGAGGAAGTTGAAGGTGTGTAATGGGTTAACGGCGGAAGGCCTCGCCTCACCTTTAGTGCGCGTCACCCGGCTCTGTGAAGTGGTCCCAGCATCCAAACCAGAGGAGGAAAATCACCGCCTCTTGCAGCCGCCAGACGCGCGTCTCGCCCCGGTCTCTCTCACATCCTCGTACCGGTGTCCGCCCGCCTCTCCATCAGCACATCTAGAAAACAACGTAAACTGAAGGAATAAGAGTGATTTACCGGCAACATGAAGGACCGAATGCAAGAATTTAAACATGTAAGTTACTATTTGTCTTTTTTAAATGGTCACCATCCACCTGTTTGATGCTTTTAGATGATATAAAGCGTTTTCTGAATGCGCACCTTCACAGAGCAGTGTGCGCTGTAGGAGCAACAGTTGTGACTCTCGGGGGGGGCTGATGGAAGCTGAAATTTTGTGTTTTATTGAAGGCAACAGGCGCGTGCAGCTACCAAGCTTCACTGTGTGTAAAGCAGGAAAATATTCACGATTTTTATTAATTTTTATTAAAGTTAAAGTCATTTTATCCTCATTCTGGGAACTAAAAATCACTTTAATCCTTCACCTAATATTTTAAAGGAATTTATAGGAGATTACAGGACCTCTGTTTGAGTTTATCTGAAACAACAATTTATACTCTTAGGTAAAGAAAAAAAATTAAAAAAAATCATTAATTTATTAATATTCAGTGTTTTTGCATTTCTTTATTACTTTAGAAATTAATAGTGATGTACAAAGATATTGCAAATAGTGTAGGCGATGTGAAAATATGTTCCCAGTAGCCTACGTGTGTGTATGTGTATGTGCTGTGATCCATCTGGCCAACTATGGGTGTGTGATTGAAAAAGGAAATTGGTACCAGCTCGCCCATTACACCTGTTAAATGTCCGCCCCTCAGCTCGTCACAGGCGCTCTTATCTGAAAACCCTTTAACCACCCACACCGAGCACAATGCTCTGCCCATTAGTAATGTTTGTGTTGCAGTTTACAGGACTGTGTGCGTGTGTAGCCACAAGGGAGTTTATTATGTTGTAAAATGTACAGGTCAGCATCCCTTCCATAAATCCTACATGCCTTATTCATGAAAGTACAACCTTTGAATCTTTAAATTGCATGTTTTGACTTCTTGACAGTTGCAACATACCTGTACGTCTCCCAAACAGTTTATATGTTTAATATAATTGTTGAATAATGATATTTAATCTTGATATTTGGGGATAAAATGAGGATAAAAGGATACCTGGATGAGAGTATTATCTTCCAAAAGAATGCTACTTTTGTTCTTAATAGTCTAATTAATTGTAATTGTGTGTGCGCATGCGTGTGCGCGTGCGTGCGTGCATGCGTGCGTGGTGTAAAAGTGGCCATTGTCAGATCCAGGTAATTGGCAGTTAAGCTGAGGAGAGAGAGAGAGAGAGAGAGGGGAAACAATTTATGACTCCTCAGTTTTCAGCTAGGATCTAGCTATGAATTGGCCTCAAGGGAGACAACAGCTCTGCCAACTGTGTGTGTGCGTGTGTGTGTGTGTGTGTGTGTGTAAGTAAGAGAGGTGTGTCTCCCGCCTGCCATGCTGACTCCTCCAGCGCTGAAAGGATGCAGTGGCACAGACGAATCTTCCACTCCAGCTTCAGCGAGAAACCCTCGGCTAATATTCAGCCAATCCATCCGGGGTCGACAGAAATTGTCCGTCAGCTGCTGAATCTATTTCCTTTGATTATTTTTGATCATATCTTTCATGTCTGAGAAACAGCTCCTGGAGCGGCTGCAGACAGGCCAATTTTAAGGCAATTCCCACCAAATAAAATGGAAGTGAATTGCAAGTCACAGACTGTTATTTCCCATCAGCACCAGATTAATATTGTTCCTCATTTACAACCCCAAAGTTAATGCAGCTTGTTGGATTTCATGAAGATTTCTCAGTGGGTCTGAAGCTCTGAATATGACATGTTTAATGATGAATCTGTTGGGTTTTTTATTCTTAGTATTGGAAAAGTGAAATATGTATGTATGTGACATTATAGGAGGTGGACCCAACAAACACTAATGTGTTGAATTTGAAATTAAAGGTGAAGTCAGGTATTTGATTACACACTTAAAGGGAGCCTGAAAGAAGTAATATCCCACATTGCTTATTGCATGGCATTTCAGCTCTTTTGATTGACAGTTAAGATTGGCAGTGAGATAGAGCATCACTGAGAAGTCATCGTGAACCCGACAGATTATTGGACGAGCCCTCCACCTGCTGCTTCCATAAGACCTTTGCTGGTCTCATCGTGTGTCTTTGCGTTTGATTTTCGAGCTGAAAAATTTCAGTGGCTGTTCTGGAAATATTAAGAGGCCTTAAAGTTGCAGATTTGTTTCCTCTACTTCCATAGTTTTAAAAGTTTGGAGTGAGATAACCCACAAAGATTCTTCATCTTATCGTGCTGGGGTTTTTCAGAGACCCACGACCCTGGGAGGTTTGTTGCCAGGGAAACAGCTCTTGTAAGGGTCCTCCAAGTCAAACTGGTCTCTTGTGAGCAGTTCAAAGACCTCTATGGATTGGCAGAGCGATAGAGAAACCTCACCAGGAAAAGGGGAATCAGTGGTCCTTTGTGGAGCTTGGCTTGGCAGAAAACCTAGTTATGCTCAGCCTAAGGATTGTTTTAGGCTCCCTCAGGAGGAGCTGGAAGATGCTATGTTGCTAATAACCTAGACCCACATAGGTGAACAAACATTAATGGATTCATGTTTGGAGAATAACTCACATTACAACTGAGTAACTTAATGCTCCCTCCGGGTGGGGAGTGAGTCTCTGCCTTGAGCGTAGGAGTTTTAGTATCTCAGGGTGAATGAATGAAGTGAATTGCGAGACAGATGGGTTGGTGCAGCATCAGCAGTAATGCAGGCGTTATGTGGAGTAACGTGGTGAAGAGGGAGCTGAGTCTGAAGGCAAAGCTTTTAATTTACCAGTCGCTCTACGTTCCAAACCGCCAACCCTCACCTATGGTCACCATCTTTGAGAAGTGACTGAAAGAACGAGATTGCGCATACAAGACCCGAGGGTCGGCTGGGCTCAGCCTTAGAGATATGGTAAAGAGCCCAGACATCCGGAGGGAGTAGAGCCGCTGATCCTTGGCATCAAAAGGAGCCAGTTGAGGTGGTTCGGGTGTCTGATAAGCTTGCCTCCTGGTGCCTCCCTTTGGAGGCTTCCCTGGCATGTCCAACCGGAGGAGACCCCAAGGTAGACGGAGAGCCCACTAGAGGGATTATACGCCAATCAGCCATAACATTATGACCACTAATGGGATTATCTCGTTACAGTGGCACCTGTCAGTGGGTGGGATATGAAGCAAGTGAACATTTTGTCCTCGAAGTTGATGTGTTGGAAACAGGAAAAATGGGCAAGTGTAAGGATGTGAGCGACTTTGACAAGGGCCAGATTGTGATGGCTAGACGACTGCATCAGAGTATCTCCAAAACTGCAGCACTTGTGGGGTGTTCCCTGGTCTGCAGCGGTCAGTACCTACCAAAAGTGGTCCAAGGAAGGAAAATCAGTGAAGTGGCAACAGGGTCAAGGTTCATTGATGCGCGTGGGGAGCGAAGGCTGGCCTGTGTTGTCCAGTCCAACAGAAGGGCTACTGTAGCTCAAATTACTGTAAAAGATAAGTCTGATGAATCACTTTTTTAAGTAGATGCGTGTGCCTCTCTTACCTGGGGAAGACATGACAATAGGATACACTATTGGAAGAAGGCAAGCCGGCGGAGGCAGTGTGATGCTTTGGACAATGTCCTGCTGGGAAGCCTTGGGTCCTGCCATTCATGTGGATGTTACTCTGACACTGACCACCTACCTAAACATTAATGCAGACCAAGTAAACCCCTTCATGGAAACAGTATTCCCTAGTGGCAGGTGTCTCTTTCAGCAGGATAATGCGCCCTGCCACACTGCAAACATGGTTCAGGAATGGTTTGAGGAACACGACAGAGGGTTGACTTGGCCTCCAAATTCCCCCAATCTCAATCCAATCGAGCATCTGTGGGAGGTGCTGGACAAACAAGTCCGATCCATGGAGGCCCGACCTCGCAACTTACAGGACTTAAAGGATCTGCTGCTAACGTCCTGGCGCCATATACCTCAGCACACCTTCAGAAGTCTCGTGGAGTCCATGACTCGATGGGTCAGGGCTGTTTTGGCTGCAAAGGGGCTCCTACAAAATATTAGGAATAGGTCATTACGGCTGATGTGTATGTCCCATCTAGCCGGGGAACGCCTTGGGATCCCCCATGAGGAGAAGCTGGAAAACGTTGCTGGGGAGAGTTAACTTGCTTAGTATGCTGCCGCCGCGACCTAGCCAGGGAACAAACTTTAAACTACATATTATATAAATTTCACTGAAGCATTAATTATCACATACAAACAAAGCATGAAAAAGGGAAGAGCTGGGCTTCACAGAAGTCGTTGCTTCTGTGTTTCTTTATGCGTTTCTCTAGATGCTTCAAGTTTACTCATCCGTGTGCTTGTGTGTCATTTTGGCAGGAAATTGAGTTCCGCTCATATATGTATGAGGGTGCAGGTTGTGCTCCAGCATGGCCCACATGCACATAAAGCTCCTTTATGAGCCCCACACCTGCCTGCGACTTCTGCTCATTAGCTCGCCGCCTAAAAACTGTCAGTCCCAATATCCAAAATGCCCGTACAGCGTCTCCCATCCACTCACTTCACCTTGTCCCATCTCTCCCGGTCGACCAGGCAGTGATTTAGTGACAGATGGTGCAGATATGATGCATCTTTTTTTCCTTCGTCGAGCTCTGAATCCTCAGGGGAAACATACTGATGAGGTTATTACAGCATTCACACACTGCAGGGGCCGTTATCAATCAAATGTCTATCTCCTTATTTTCTCCTCTCAGCTCGTCTGTTTTTCATATATCTGCCTCTTTTCTCATCTCCGTCTCTTTTTAATAAAAACACTCTGCTTTTATCGCTCAGCTGACTTCCTCCTTATATTGCTCTTTGCTCCCTTCCTATCAGTGATTGACTTCCTGTCCTGTTGTGCATTTTTTTTCTTTTTTCACCTTTCTTCCTCCTGTCCTCTCGTGCAGCCTTGTTAGTCAGTGTTCAGGCAGCTGTTTGTGAGTGTGTGTGGCCCTGGTGCTCACTGTCACTGCCTGTTTGTCGTTGGAGTGACACATTAACTAACAGGATCGACGTGGAGCACCGACTCTGTGTTTGTGTCTTTACCTCTCTTGTTTCTTTTCCTTATACCTTCTGTTATCTTTTCTGTTTCACATCCATCCCCCCTTTTATCCAACTTTTTTTCAATGTCTTTTTCTGCTATCCTTGACCTGATGATGACTGTCTGACTCAAACAACAGAGAGAAAAAAGCCACTTTGGTTGCTGTTAAACATGAATCCTAGAGGGTCAGAGGTTTTATTTGTCCTTCCAGCCTCTGTAAACACTCCAAATTGTGCTCCAATAATGAGATTTTTACCTCGAAATCAGAGTTAAAAACACAGGAGTAAAATGTGTGACCATTCCCCTGTATTGTCACTACAGAGGCCCACACAAACACGGTCACAAACGCATAATTCATCAACACATACAGGCTGCGTAATTGCATTAATGAGCCTTGAAATGAGTGTGACCGATCTGGCATTTCACCAGGGACTTGTCTGTCTGTGCAAATGAGTTAACAGTTGCAATAATAACCTGTATCTGTGGGCTGCTAATAGGTATCTTTGAAACGTGTGAATGGATGGTCCGATGAATCACCGTGCACTACATTGTCCTTATCTACTCCGGAGAAGCAAAAACAGAAGCACAGAGGTGATCTTACCTCTTGAAATCAATGTGTTATATTGGGTTGTGGTGAAATGATCTTGTTGTTGTGCTCATGAAGAACAGCAGCTCTCGGGGCGTCACCTGATTGAGATCCTAATAATAAATAATGACGGTTTTGTAATCAAACCGTCCACATCTGCTGTGGCAGAATTAGCTTCAGGTCATCTTTGTTGCCACTGCTAAATTGAATTCATAATGTGCCGTTGTCATCTTATAACCGAAGCAGCACAGTGCAGATAACGTCTTAGATCATAGATATTTGTTGGAAATGAAGGCTGTGAACGGTCATTGACCTCGTTAGACCCTCAGGAGCTCTGTCTGCCTTTGCTTGGTGATAATCTTTTTCATGATAACTATAATATTGTGCTTATATCAGACAATTTTCACCAATACGTTCTCTAAAATAAACTACAAAGAACATAATTTGCTGTCAGTTTATCATTTGATACAGTGGACCACAATGTCTTAATCAGCCTTTGAAGTACACTGTTTGCATCAATGATGTGGCGCAGGACTTGTTCATTTCCTATCTGTTGAACAGGTCTTTTTCTGCACTGCTTTGGAGATGCCTCTTCCTCCTGTGCTCCTCTCTCTTGTGATAGACAGCAGCTCAGTTTGTAGGGACTTGGACTAATAATGGAATCGTGGCTGGTAGCTGGAGAGGTGCCAGTTTCCTTTCAAGGGCACTGTCGATGTGCCCTTGAGCAAGTCACCGAATGCCCTGACTGCTCGGGGCGCATGTCCACATGCAGCCCCCTCACTCTCTGTTAATGCTCATCGGGTCCTGTTTGTGCATTTGTGTATTTCAGTCCTAAGTGTGTGTAGCATGTTTGTAGTAACAGAGTTAAAAAAATTGAAATTCCCCTCGGGGGGTTAATAAAGTCTTCTTCTTCTTGTGGTGTCCCCCAGGGGTCTATTTTGGGTCCTCTCCTGTTCACTGTTTACATGCTACCCCTGAGGCAAATCCTGCACAGACATGGCATGGACTTTCACAGTTACGCAGATGACACTCAACTCTATGCCCCATTAAAACCTGGCATTACTGATGTTTCTCACATTATGGCCTGTCTGACTGAAATAAAAAATGCCGTGTCCAAAAATGTTCTACAGTTGAGTGACTCAAAATCTGAAGTCATTATAATCACCCCCTCTGGCCCTAGTTCTTGCTACGTCAGTAATCTCTCCTCCTGTTTGGGTGCCCTGTCTAATGATATTTGCAAAGAGCCTCTCAACCAAGGGCCATTTTTGACTCAGAGCTGTCTTCTGACACCCAGGTGACCAAAGTTATGCAGTCGTGCTTTGCTCAACTGAGACCAAAAGCCAGTCACTCCTTTCCCCTGCCGATTTAGAAAAGGTCATCCATGCATTAATTTCTTCCAGACTCGACTATTGTAATGCACTTTATGCTGACATCAGCAAGCGTGACATGCAAACACTGCAATTAATTCAAAACTCTGCTAGGCTTTTAACAGGGCCCTGCTAGTGGTTCCTAAATCTAGACCACAAAAGGTGGCCGAGCCTTTGCAGCCTCTGCACAGCTGCCTGGAGATTTAATGATGTATGGGATCTTTTTTGTTGATTTACTTTTACTATTTGTAATTGTAAAGCACTTTGTAACTTGTTTTTTAAAGTGCTATACAAAAAAGTTATTATCGGTTTTATTATTATCAGTTTTCTTATCTGAGACCCCGATCGGCAGGATTACATCACTTGCCAGTGCACACCAAAACCATTACCAATCACTGTTGCAAACCTTTTTACTGACAATATTAAGGAGCAAAAATACCTCTTGGGGGGGTTGAGCAAGATAACAGTTTGCAATTACTGTTTGGCCTCACGGAGGCAGCAGCAGCTTTGAACCTCATCCCGACATCTTGTCACCATTTAAGTTCTTATAGCAAACTTGTTTACAAACTGTTTCTTATTGACCCATCCAGCAGCCATAGAACAACATTTTATGTTTCTATTAATAAGGGAAATATCAATCTCTTAAGCTGCTAAATTTCTTAAATGCAAAGCTGAAAGCGTGAGCCCCATTTACAGAGGCTCAGCCCTTGACGCAGCAGCAGCCCCAGTTCGACTCCGACCCCCAGCCCTTTGCTGCATGTCCTCCCCACTCTCTCTTCCTGTATGTCCAACTCTATCCACTGTACTATTCAATAAAAGCAAAGGCCAACAAAAAAACAAACTTATGTTTATAGCGAGTAGCTGACCTCTAAAAAGGGGGATGGCAGAAGTCAGGAAATGACTGACTTGGGTGGCTGTGGCTCAGTGGTAGAGTCGGCCGTCTCTCAATCGCTGCTACAGTCGCATGTCGAAGTGTCCTTGGGCAGGAACCCCAAATTGGTCCCGGCGGCACAGCCATCGGGTATGACTGTGCAGAGATCTGATTGGAGATTGGCACTTAGGCGTTTGCCATCAGTGTGTGAATGAGTGTGTGAAAGGGTGAATGTGACATGTCGTGTAAAAGCAGCTTTGAGTGGTCGGAAGAATAGAAAAGAGCTTTATAAGTACCGTCCATTTACCTTGTAGGAAATGGAGTATTAAGAGTGAGGAAGTCTGTGCTGGCACATTTTAAAGACTAAAAATTCATAAATGATGTGAGAAAATAATTGGCAGTTTCCTCCATAATAGAAATATTCTTAAAAGTAAAACTATATCTTTATTTCAAACTCTAGCGTCTCTCTGCCTTTGTCTGTTTCTGATGTCTTTACTTCCTTTCTCTGCGCTTCTTGCCCTGCAGCTCTTTCATCACTCCCTCCTGCTGCCGTCATCCTTTCTCTACACTTCCTGCCATCCCCTGACATCCTTCTCACTCTCTGTTACAGCTTCCCTATATCTACAGCATAATTGTGTTAGTGGCGCATTGGTGCTGTCACTATCCCTCATGGTCAGCGCGTTATGGAGCGAGGTGCTCTGAATATATCCTACAGGGGGGATAAAGGAAAGGGACTGTGGGCGGGATAAAGAAGCCCCGGCACAAGTGTTGACAGCACATCTCTTTCCTCGGCCTGTGATCTGTCGTTAAAGTCCAATTGAAGCTTTATGACATTTTCTCACCCACTCCTGCAAAGCTGAACACCGGCCGAACCACCCGCAAGTGCCTGCACTCGCTCCCAGGGCGGATGTGGTTGTGTATGAACATCCTTACAACCATGTTAGCATGCACTACCTCGTCGAAAAGGTCACTTATCTCCGTGGGGATTGGCAGCTGCAGACATTTGGATTCCGGCCTCAAATTGATTAATATTGATTCCTGGAAAGACGCTCTGTTGTCGCTATTATCGCATTACGAGTCATTATTTAACCTTTAATAGTGTGGCAGATTGTAAATTTGTATTTAGGCTTGTTTAAATGGCATCACTTTGATGATTACACTGTTAAAGGTCAGGGAGATGTGAGGGAGGCAGAGGACGGAGGAGGATGAAAGACGGAGAGGGAAATGGGAGGAAGAGCAAAAAAGGAATCAGCGAAAGTGTACATTTTGTTGGATAAATAAGTGTTTATGTGGTCTAGATGAAGAAAACCGGGCTGGTGGAGAAGAAAAGACAAAGTGAAGGCGTGAGACAAAGGTAACTGAGTCCATGCTGTGTGGGCCAGCCGCTGCACAGACTCGGTAGTGAAGCTGAGGAGAGACAGAGAGAAGGAGGCGGGAGAATGACGGACAGGGAGAGAGAGACAGTAAAAGGAAGATGATTAAAGGGGGAGGACGCTGAGGAGGACTGTTAGGAAAAAAAGGAAATTGTTAAACATGCACACGCTCTGACTCTGTGCCGCTGCTGTGTTAGTGCTTCAGCTCCTCTCCCACCCACATTTTTATCCTTCTTCTGTATCAGCTGAACTCTGCTCGCCGAGGGCAGGCTGATAAAATCCTCCTGTTAACCTCGGACAGAGCTGTTTCTGCGCTGGATTTTAAAGTGTCTGCTTGAGAAGCTAGATTTATTTGAACCAAATTAAAGCAATTTTTTTTTGCCATGATCAAGAAGCATTTACATTTACCACCTCAATTAAAGAAATAAATGGGTGTATTTTATCAAGGTGTCTGACAGCAATCTGTACAACCATCTGCACTTTTTCATCTGATCAGCCATTTTTCTGGAACATAAGGTCTGGCTTCTTCATCCAACATGCAATCATTCAGTCCGGTGTGGTTAGCGCTGTCGCCTCACAGCTGGAAGGTTCCAGGTTTGAATCCCAGTTCGGACGCAGATGACCTTTCTGTGTGGCATTCGCATGTTCTCCCCGTGCATGCGTGGGTTCTCTCCAGGGTACTCCAGCTTCCTCCCACAGTCCAAAGACATGCCCGTTAGGCTCATCAGTCACTCTGAAATCGCCCATAGGTGTGAATGTCAGTGTGGAAGATTGTCTGTCTCTTCTGCTGTGTCTCAATTCAGGGGCGGCATCGTTCGAAGGACGTATTTGAAAGGCCGATTATGTCACCGCGGCGCGTCAAAGGCCGTCTCATTTCAAAGGCTCCTTCAGATGCGGCCGACAAATGCGTCGTCCTATTCCTGGGTCACGAAGGATGCAAGCGATGGATCCTTTGTGGCCCAACGTATCCCGAGATTCACTGTGTGCCAATTCAAGATGGCAGACTCTTAAATGGCCGAGGAATACACTTATAGATGTCAAGGTTTTTGGTGTTAACTCAATCGAATAGCTTAAAAAACAAAAGGGCCTTGAAACTTCAAATTATCTTTAAAATAATAGGTTAAGTTACATGACGTCAGAATCAAAATCAGAAATACTTCCGGGGGGAAATTCAGTTAGTTATGATGGCAAGTTATCCCGCTAGCTACCTGTTGCTAGGCGACAGGAGCAGCGTTTGGTGATGCAAGGGTAAGGGAGGGAACAGCTGGTGACGCAAACAGGAAATCCTCCGTCGACCAGGCCGTCTCATTTCAGTTCGGCTTTAGCGGTCTACTCAGGCGACGAAAGACTCATCCTTTGTAGACCACGTCCTTCGAAGGATGCAGCCAAACGGAGACGCAGCTTATGTGTCTGCCCTGTGATTGACTGGCAGTCAGTCCATGGTGTACCCCGCCTCTCGCCCAGTGACAGCTGGGGTCAGCTCCAGCACCCCTGCGACCCTGAACAGGATAAGCGGTATAGATAACGGAGGGATGGATGGTTCCAAATTTGGAGATGTGGAACCAGGTTAAGATATAATACATTTGGCAGATGAAGGTCTTTAAAGCTGCTCTTCACTGTTTTGGTTAAGTCTCACCGCTCTCATCCTCCTGGTTCCAAACAGCTGCCTTTTATTAGTAAAAGATAGTAATGAAATCCCACTGTGCTCTTCTTGCCCAGCACACAGCTGACTGACACAGTGAGCTTCTAGCTGGTGGACAAAGAGGAGCTGAAGAGGCAGATGTGTTCCTCAGGAGTTGGCAAAGACCACAAAGAGATAAAACAATATAAGAAGGCGAGAAATGCAACCCCTGAAGGATTGATTGACATCATATATCCTTGATGTGCTGCTTGCAATTATTTAGAAACAAATTTGCTTTAACACCATTTCTGTGTTTACAGGTCAACCAAAGATAAATCACGGCTGGCTGAAATATGTGCCTGCAGTCTGCTTTGGTTGTTGTGCAGAGTGCCAACTTTGTTGAAAGACTCATTAGATACAGACGGCAGAGTGTTTGGATCCGAAGTCGAACGAGATTTAAACTTGGCAAAACAACAAAATGGATTTTCTTCTCTGTGATTGCTCCCACAATTTGTTGTGTTGCACTCCAGGGCGGGAGTGTGTGCAGAAACTGTGCAGCGTGTTTGGAAGCACATACATGTCTGAGTCTGAAACTAAAAGTGTTTCAATCAGCCAGAGCGCATTGATCCGCTTGTCCACATAAAAAAAATGCAGCACATTATTTTTTCTTCCAGCTGAATACGTCCGCAAACATCTCACACAATTGGATGCACTGAACCAAAGATGGACACTTGTTGATTCTCTGCTTAGATTGCTCCTGGTGCCGTCTGTGAGGAGACAGCGAACTAATGTGGAGGGAGCTGACTGAGTTTTACACGTGGCTCAATCCATCACGTCCTGTGTCCTCTCGTCTGCTCCCTGGATGTGTAATTATCCTGTCTCGGTAGCCCCACACATCGTGTCTTCCTCCTCCTCCATCAGCCGCTCATTTACTCTGACAGTCATTCAGTCAGAGGACCAGCCGGGCGATCGGTCAGTGAGGTTGCTCTGTTGGTTTGTGGATTGCTTCGTCAGCATCGACCAGTGCTCTGCTGCTTTTTGATCTCCTGAATCCTTAATAATCATTTCATCCGTATTTTCTGGCTTGAATTACACCGTCATAGATTGGATTGTCTGCTGACCTTTAAATTCATTTCAATTCCAGCACTCATAATAAAAAGTCTCTCTGGACACGAGCACCAGTTTCATGCTTAAAATGAAAGTGAGAATTAATTTTCTTGTGTGATTTTACCACCAGCTGTTCCTGCATAATACAGACTGTAGATCTCTCAGCCTGTAGGTGGTGACTGCCTGGAGGGTTTTTTGAACATGAGAGCGGGTGAAGGCGTGCCGTGGCTATTTTTATATGTGGGGCTGTGTGTTTATGTGTTGCTGAATGTCTACCTTAAGGAGGAACAGTTTGATTTTGGACCATGAGACTACATTTCTTCAAGGGGTATTGGAGGGAGCGTTCCTCCCGCAGTCCAAAGACATGCTCGTTAGGTTCATTGGTGACTCTTAAATTGCCCGTAGGTGTGAATGTAAGAGTGAAAGGTCGTCTGTCTCTATGTGTCAGCCCTGTGATTGACTGGCAGAGGTTTCAAGGTGTACCCCGCCTCTCGCCCAATGACAGCTGGGATCGGCTCCAGCACCCCTGCGACCATGAACGGGGTAAACGGTGCAGATGATGGATGGTTACATGCATCATGAGGATGAGGAATGTTAAAACTGAGAGAAAATATTCAAAGCGAGGACCGTTTAGAGCGTCTCCCAGTGGAGTCTAGACACTGGTGGTGGTGGTGTTGGTGAAGATAGAATGCAGGACGTAATGAGGAGTGGATGAGATGAACTGGAGGTGGAGGATGGACGCAAGGGTTCCACAGTGAAACGTCCACTGACTCAAAATTTGACTGCAGCCAGTTGATTGGCTGACGAGGGTCACGACAAACTCTGGTTGCTCGATACTGAAAAAGAAAAGGCCTGTGATCAGCTGATTGGAGAAGCAGGAAGAGAGAGAGAGAGAGAGAGAGATGAATGTATGAGGCATGAAAACAGTCTTCCTGCTTGATCTTATGCTGAGCTTCATATCAATTAAATCAGGGGGAATATCTGAATCTGAACTGCTTAACTTTCCGAGTTGTATAAATGACTTTGATGTTGACATGAAAACTATTTACAAGTTGGAAGCTGTTTGTTCTGGAAACCCGAACATGACATAAAGCAAAGGTTAGGGGTGGGGCTATCTCGGTGAACATGCCGGACATGTAGCGATAAATGTCTTCCAGTCAAGACTTCTTTTACTGTGTTCTGTGTTGTTTCCTGTGATATAATGAACAGGTCTCTCCTTGGCCGATATAACAACATCATGATGCAGATTTCTAAACAGTATAAATGAAGCTTTGTCAGGTCTGTCCTCAAGAGTAGAAAACAGCTTTTAAAATGCTTGTTTCTTGAACGAAGGTCAGAACGATCATTTGTGATGCATTCTAGGAAGTCGGGAAATCTGAACGCTGAACGGCTTTCGTGACACAGCGTCAAGGGAATTAATCTCAAGTAGAATTTTAGATCTAAAAGAGATTGTTAGCTCAACTTGCTGCAGATTAAAGAGATTAATAAGAAGCTAAATCATCGTCAGATCACGCTGATGGGAGCCGGGATGTCATTGCGGCGCATTACGTTCCGCCTGCTTTGCTCTACACACGGACTGTTCCTGTATACGCCACAGCCTGCTGATACATGATTGGTCAATACTACTCAGACTACAAGCGTAGTACAAACGGAATCCAGAACAGTTCCCCTACTAGAGATCTACGTCCTACATTTCTATATAGAATCTGTAGGCAGAGGTTAGGGGCGAGGGACAAGTATACAATGTAAGTGTGTGTGAGTGTAGTGAGCCTACGAGGTGAGCTTGAATTATCACTTCAGCAGATTTATATTCTTTTACTAGTGAAGGAAAGTGAATATGAAATCAAATGTTCGAGTAAGTGTGTGCGCGCGTGTGTGTGTGTGTTTGAGCGCACATCCATAATGAATGTTACCTCGCTGTGTTATGATAATAAATGTGGTTATGCTCTCAGTAGTCCTCTCTGTGGCTGACACACATTTTTATGAGTCATTTCTAACGGGACTGCAGGAAGCTGCTTGAGTTGGCTGTAACACAAAGACGCAGGAAACAAGTCTGCTTTAATATGGGAACGCAAAAAGACAAAGTGCTGCCCACGTGAGTTCCCATCACTGCTGGATCGGCCTTTTTGTCTCCCTTATTCTCAGATAAAGCCAGGAAATGGGCCTGAATGTTTAAGCCCTTGTCTTGCACATCAACATACCCTCTTTGTTTTATGTCTTCTATACAATTACACTCGCAGAGCTTTAAATAACTGTTGTGTTGCTCTGTTTGTCCTCTTTTTTCTTTGCTAATATCAGCTGTGATCCTCACAGCCGGCACACTACATGTTCGTTTTATCTCCCGCTCCCTCTCTTATGGACTATATTTCCTCCTTGCCTGTTTACACTTGATATTTAGCCACTGCCTTTTGTCTTTCTGGAGCGACTCCCTGATGCCTTGAACATCACTGTAATCTAATATACGGCATAATCAGGCCACCGCTCCTGCTGGGCAGTGTGACCCGAGTGTGAGCCCCGAGAGGCAGAGAGAACCGAGGGGTTACGGCCTTATAGGGACCAGCTTGGATAGGCTTCATCTGTGTGTGTGTGTGTGTGTGTGTGTTGTATATTATTACTGTGTCAGCTGTAGTGTGTGTGCATGTTTGTGTGTCCGTCTCAGAGCATCTGCTGTGTGTGGACACTCAAGTCCAAGTCTGTACGCTGAGTAATGAGTGCAGCGTGTAAGTCCTCTCCCGGCCTCAGCAGGAGCTTCAGATCTTAGTAGGAGGTGGAGATTTGGGCTCCACCACTCAGTCATCTCCCCTTCTGACCACTCCAAGTAAAACCTCCTCCTCTCAGCAGGAGACGCAGAATCTCTCTGTGGAGGCCGAACGCACTACTGGTGCTTATTCTGACTCCCTGCTAGTCGCCGTCCTCCTCCTCGGCCTCCTGCTGCTGCTGCTGCTGCTGCTGCCTCTTTTCTCTCTGCTTCTTATAGCCTGCATTTCTTCAGATATAGCTCATTGCCATACCGACACAAAACTTTATGTATGACTACCACCTCAACAGTTTTGTCCCAAAATAAGACACAAACCAAGATAATGACAGCAGAGCGTAATCACAGTGCAGTTTTACACAGATCGCCGCGCCTTCTCTCGCTGATGTCTGTCCACTCAGACGTATTTCTCGAGTAATGGTTCCTCTCTCACTGTTCCTGCTGGCATTTCTTGCCTTCCCTCTCATTTACAAACAGAACGGAAGATGGGAAGTAAAAAAAAAAAAAGTATTCTCACAGTCTGGAAAACAACAACAGCTAATTCTGTTTCCAAAAACAGGTGCATTAATGGAACATTTGGCAACTCTTCGTTTAAATATCTCCCATTTATTTGTTCTTATTAAACTTTTTTGTGATGCTGCTGACTTGTTAGGTCCGAATGTTTTTTATTCCACTATGAAGTGTGTTTCTAGATTTTAATATACACTTAAATATCTTTAGAATAAAACCTTCACAGACACACCTACAAATCATGTTACCTGCACACACAGATTTAAATTATCTTTAAATGAGCATACTGTTCAGAGTCGTTGGAGGGTTTGACCCTATTCCAGCTGTCATTAGGCGAGAGGCGGGTACACCCTGGACTGATCGCCAGTCAATCACAGGGCTGAACACACACAGCCAACCTTTCAAACTCACATTCACACCTATGCGCAATTTAGAGTCACCATTAAACCTAACGAGCATGTCTTTGGACTGTGTAACCCATGCGAACATACAAACTCCACAATAAAGGCCCCCTACGTCAAAACTGGAATTCGAACCAGGAGCCTGCACCAGCATGCAGTCTCATACCATAACAATGAAGTATAATACTGGGCGTTATAAACAGTTAAAGGGGAATCAGCTCACCTCAATCCATCTCAGGCCTTTGCTTCTATTAAAAGTTGCTCCCTGAACGTAAATAATGAATACATTTCTCTGCTTCGTGGTGCTGTCACATAAATGTGACTGACCCGCCCGGCTGACTGACCCAACTTGTGGATGGCACGCATGAAAATATCTTGATATGACTCTGTGTCCTTTTAAACATTTATTGGACATTATGGTTTGAAGATTACGACCCCATATGGAGTCAAATAATGGTCAAAAAAAATTTGAGCACGCAAAATAATGTCCACAAACAATTGCACAGCCCACAGTTGTATTTGACGTTTTGTGTGCACGTGAAAAAAAATGTGCATGAAAAATTGTCCTCACACATTCAAGTTTGTGAATTTGTAAATAAGTGTGGCAGGTGTAGAAATATTTTGTGCACACAGAAAAAAATTGCAGCTAAAGAAACTATTTGTATCTGTGGACTTCAAATTTGTGCCACAATATTTTGAACTTTAAGATTCCACAAAGTCTGAGTTACAGACACACAAAGTTCCTCTCTGCATGTGTGAACCTGAAGTTACAAGCACGAATTTTGACCCTTTCTTTATGCCTCAGCTAACCAGCCAATCAGCTCGTTAGCTGTCCACTGACCATCCAATCAGAGGAAGCTAAACTGTCCAATCAGGGCGCAAAAGATTCTAGCGTTCGTGTTCTGCTGATCCAGACAGCACAATGGAAGTGCTCCAGGCCTGTAAGGGCGCTTGTAATAGCTTAGAGCTAAGTGTTGCTTTCATTAGCTATGGATCTAAGTTAGCCGTGCAGCTAGCGGTCAGGACTCTGAATACAGGAGTGTTAGTGTTCACTCCTCAAACTAGCAGAGGAGCTATCAGTTAGATGCCTCCTGATGAATGCATGAATGAATACTTAAACGTGATGAGTTAAGGAAAACTAATCCCCAGTTACTTCTTTCATTAATTGATAATCCATCAAATTTGCTGGATTCAAGTTACAGAAGATTGTATAACAGATACCTGCTCTTAAAGAAATGTGTAGATGTGGTTTTAATTAAACTGTCTGTCAGGTGCGAATTTATGTATGATATAATTATGAATAAATTACCCTTTATGTAACTGAATGCAGCTGACCTGATGCACAAAGATTATTGTGTGAATTTCCCTCAAAAGTGCTTATTGCTTTTAGAAACTATTCATCACATGTCAAGTGACTTACGCACACTTGTTTTTGTGTTTTTAACAAATATGTTTATTCACTTCCTTCTCTTCGCTCCCTCTCCACATCATTGATAAGCAAATGGATCTCACAGAGCGCTGATGGGGAAGTGAATTAGGTTGACAGAGGCGAGATGAATGAGACGGAGTCACATGAGGTCCCTGCTAATGCAGTGTAATGGCGGATATGCGATTAGAATGAGTAATTTCACAATGAATCATTGGATAGATGTTGAAAAGTTTGAGAAGTTTTGAAGACGAGTTCAAAGTTTGAATTGAGGCTGACCCAACAGATTTTAAAGGCCTATTTAGTCAGTTTTGTGACGTGTGAATTTGTTTTGTCACAGTTTAAGGAGGTTGCACTTTAGTGTTGTATTGTGATAGTGAGTGCTTCTTTGTGTAAAGGAATAGCTTCACAGGTGCTGGTATGTGCATTTTGCTGCTTTTGGATAGAGCCAGGCGGACGTTCTCTGGGGAGGTGTTAGCCTGGCTGTTAGCCCTTCCTGTTTCCAATCTGTATGCTAAGCCTAGCTAGCTAAGCTAACCATCTCCTAGCTGATCCTTCATACTGACACTCATGACAGTGGTGTTGATCAAACTTTTCTTGAATAAACATTATTTTCCTAGCATAAAGTTTTCATATGTATCTGTACACGCTGGTGTATGCTTGCGGTGCCAAAGTGTGCTAAAGTCACAGTTTCCTCTGCCCTTAGGTCCTAATTCAGTAACGACTTGCTAATCACTCGACCTGTGGTTCTAATTACAAGTGTAGTTAAGTGCTCCTTGTTTCTAATCAGCTGATGGGTGGAGTGGTGGGGAGGGTGTTAATACTGATCTGTTTAACCTTGAATTATGCATAACATGGCCCAGTCGTGACCAGTTTTATTGTATATTACTTACGTCTTACATTTAGCTTATGAACATGATCTTGTGTGGTTTTTTTTCAGGGTAAGGAGACGACAGAGGAGGAGGACGATGTCGCCGTGGGGATGGACAAAGGCTTCATGGATGAATTCTTTGAACAGGTTGGTTTCTCTCACAGACGTGATCTTTCCTTCATCTCTCTCTCTCTCTGTCAGTCACCATTATTCCCTTTCACATCTTTAACAGGGTTAGGATAATAACGTGCCAGCTTAAATTAAAATCCTGGTCATATGCTACTCTACAGCTTGCCTCGGTATTACTTGTCTCCTGATATTACAACCGATAGTGTGGGTTTTTCAGAGCGCTGTAATCAATCTCATGCCATTTCTCTTCTGTGGGGAGCATTGGTGTGATTTATAGTTATTGATGTTGTTGCTGGGGTGGCATGGATGGTTGTGTGTTTTATTTTATTTCATTTTTTATGGCCTTTATTGATTCAACACAACAATGCTCCTCTTGTTAAGCCCTGGTTGACAACATTGGTGATTTCAATTATTTCCTTACATTCTCTTGTGCTTGGCAGACACTCTATGAACCAATGCTCGAAGCTGCATATATGCATGCATTTGGGAGTGTATTTCCCTGTTCATGCTGTGACAGTGAGCTGGCAATGCAAACAGTACGTCGTAATGGCTCTCAGACAGGGTCGGGGGGGACATTTTTAATGGCCTGCTACATGAATCTCCCACTGTGGATGGTTCAGCAGTAAAAGCATGATAATTCAGATCAGATAAAGAAGCCGTGCTTTATGTTGTTTTTCTAGCGATGTGTACATGCTGGCTCTAACTTTGAAGTGTTTCAATCCCCATTGCAAATTCTCCAACAAAGGCAGGTTGTGTGAGGTTGAATGCTATTTATCGGCCTTTGTGAGTTATGAAAGCGCTCTGACAGCCAGCACTTTGATATGTGAGTTTTCAAAGCAACATGTGACAACACAAGCACATCACCAAAGAGTCTTAACCATCTGTGACTGAGCTGCAGGTGCTTCACTCAAACACCCTGAGAACGTGGCGCCGGTTTAGCTTAGCGGTTAAATCGTGCGTCCCGTGCGCAGAAGCACAATCCTTGATGCGGCCGCCCCTACCCTCGTCCCTTTTGCCTCCTGTCGTCACCACTCTCTCTTCCCCTGTTTCCGACACTACCCACTGTTCCCTCTCTCAATAAAACAAACCAAAAAAAAACTGCGAAGAACAAAGATTTATCAACAACCAGAAGCAGTCGTCACATATTGTAACTTAAGCTCCTTTCCCGCTGGTCAAAAAAACCCACTATCACCCGCTAACACGCGGCTTTTTTGCTTAGCGGGAAAGCTTACAATCGGCATTCAGACCCGGGTCAAATGACTGCAGTAGACCTGGGTAATTATCTACTGCAGAGTCTGCACGTCATTTGTGACGTCAGACGATGACGCAGCAGAAAAGAGACTTAAAGGAGTATACTTCACTGGCAATGGGAAAAGAGACAAAAGGCATTTATTAGCGTGTCTTTCCGGGTCTGAAAAACCTGCTTCAACGTGCTCATTTCAGCGAGAATGGGGGTTAACCAGCAGGAATATGATTGAAATACTTATATAGCACAGGCAGGATCTAGACTGTTGCTGCTAAATGGGGCCAAGAGGTACTTCCGGCTTTTGCTGCAGTCATTTTATATTCACGCCTTCCATACACCTATACTCATACATGACCACGAGCGTTAATTCAAGCAGCTGGGCAGCCCATGAATAGATTTGGTGCTCATTCAATCTGCTCAGCGTTGCTGCCATGCTGCTGTAACCATTGCCTGCTTCCCAGCAATCTAACTCCCCCACCCCTTCCACCGCTTCCTCCTGCATTAGCATTTAGATTTCTCCATTCAGTTTGAGTTTGTGTAAATTTAAAGTGTTTTGTACCTCGCATTTTGACAGTTGTTTGTGAGCTTAGTGACATGTCTTTGAGACTCCAAGACACCTGAGCTCCTCGCCTCGATTCATGAAGTGTTTTTTTTTTAGAAAACACTACGTATCTCAGGATTGTAGCAAATCTAAATCATATAAATAACTAACGGGTACTGGTAATACATGGCATAACATCAAAATTACAACTACAAAACTGTTATTATGTGATGTTATAGCTCTGAGAGAAACCTGCAGTCTGTAGAAACGTCCCCTAAATTTGTCTCCTTTCATTTCTGTTCTGACAGACAGTAATTTTCCATCCGACATATTGAAGCATACGTCTCTCTATCTGTCTGGAGTTTCAGTCTATTACATGTGGCTGAAATGAGATAGTGGAGAAGACCTGAGTGAAGTGTGGAGACGGGGATCATTGGAGAACAGTTTGAGCTGAGCTACAAGCTGAAGGGATAGTAAGAGAGAGAGATACAGTAAAAGAGAGCGATGTTAAGTAGTTAGACGGCTAGGCTACGGAGTGGTAAAAAGTAGTGCCCTGTGACGGAGGGAGATGTAGACAGTAAAGGGAGCAGGAGTTACCATGCTCTCACCCTGACTGGGTGCGTTAATTAATCCTTCAATGGTGATCTGGAGGGAAAGCAGAAGGTGGCGAGAGAGCTGCAGGCCTCTGCACGTCCTTCAAACAATAAACATGACCCTGAGAGTGTGGCTATTGATTTCATAATGTGTTTGCGGCATCTGTTTGGGCAAGTATTCATATGTCTGTTTCTCCCTCTGATTTTCAGAGAAAGCAATCACTGATGCCAGAAGCTAACGGGGAGTGTACGTCAGAACCCAACTTCTGGTTGACGTATTTTAGTGTGATATGAATATAAGGTACAATTCTAAACTAAACGTTGACTTGACGTCAACACCCATATTAGACATATTTTTAAAATATATATGCTGAGTTGACGTCAACCACAAAAGTTGACATGACATCAATCATCAACATTGGATAAACATTTTTGTTAAAAATGAAAATCAGGTTGATGTGAAAACCAAGGTCTGATTGACGGCAAGACCTGACATCTGGTTGAAGTCAAAAATGAACGTAAAGTTAATATAAAAACCCAACATCTGGTTGACGACAAAACCCAACGTGGAGTTGACGTCAAAGCCTAACATCTGGTTTACATTAAAACCCGACTTCTGTTTAACGTTTAAACTCAACATCTATTTGATGTCAAAACTCAACGTCTAGCTGACGTCAAAACGAGACAACACAATGTCTGGTTGACTTTAAACCTCAACTGCCAGTTGACGTCAAAATCCAACGTGGAGTAGATATCAAACCCCAAGATGGAGTTGATATTAAAACCCGACAATTGATTGACATCAAAACCCAACATCTGGTTGATGTCAAAACCCAACGAGGAGTCGACGTCAAAGCCAGACATCTGGTTTACCTTAAAACCCAACGTCTAAACTCAACGTCTGTTTGATGTTGATGATGACAAGACAACCCAAAGTCTAGTTGACTTTGGACCCCAATGTCTAGTTGATGTCAAAATCAAACGCCAAGTAGATGTCAAAAACGATCATGGAGTTGTTGTCAAAACCCGATGTCTGGTTGACGTCAAAACCCAACTTGGAGTTGACATCAATACCAGATGTCTAGTTGATGTCCAAACCAGATGTCTAGTTGACATCAAAAACCCACGCATATTTGTTGTCAAACCCCAACATCTGGTTGACATCAACACCCAATAAATCCACGTCTACTGCACATCAAAATCTCATGTCAAAACATCACATCTAGTTAACATCAAAATCCAACTTGGAGTTGACATCAACACCCTTTTTGATGTCAAAACCCCACGTCTGATTGACGTCAACTAGACGTAAAGTTGACGTCAAAATCAAATGTCTAGTTAACATCAAAATCCCATGTGGAGTTGACGTCAAAACCCAATGTCTTGTTGGCATCAAAAAGCCACATGTATTTGATGTCAAAACCCCACAACTTTCAAGCTGTTTCAAGTTTGCAAGTTGGGTTTAAAAGTGCTCTTACTGCCTGCATAATAAACGTAAGGAATTAATTCAAGGATTTCATTTTTATGTTAAGTGTGTTAGGACTGCAGGCACGGGACTTTCATGTTTTTGCACCCACTTGGTTGTGTCAAACAGAAGGATATTGGGAGATTGATTATCTTAAAGGTGTTAATAATAACTTAAACAATGGTTCTGTTCTATTCAGGTGTCTGAGAAAGCCATGACAGGCAGTCAGCATGCACACAACCAGGACCATGAAATTGAAGCAGTTACATGGAATGCAGCCATCATTAATGCGACTATAAACACCTGTGCTTTTCCTCCTGTTGGATGTAAAAATGTCTGCTGTAAAAAAGGCCTATATGCTTTACACAATGATAAAAACCCTTGTTTAAATGTCCGCCATATTTTGCATACTGATGATGACCAGATGTTTATTCCTCTCCGCTTGTCAAACTAGAAAACCAAGCCATGTCTCTAATTGAGGCTCTGCAGCGGTTAGATCACTACAGATGGAAGATGCTGTAATAAAGACTTTACCTTCTGCTCCATCGTTCAGCAGCGGGTACGACATCTGACGCAGGCTTTAGCGTTTCACACTCGGGCCTTCAGGACGAATCTGCACCATATTGCATGTTGACCTCACAGCTTCGACAATACTAGACACAAAGTGAATATATATGAAGTCTTCTGATCCTCTTTAACCATTGATTATTTTGATAAAAGTCTCACCTGTATAGCAATGTTCAAACAGCCCTAACCCCTGACAAAAGATGCTTGTAATGAAGCTTCAGTCATGTCTTGAGATTACATTTGTCAGTCCTCATCTTACATCGCGTAGCAACACTCCTTTCATTCCCACAAAAATCCTTCAGGAGGTGATGCAAGAATGAAGTGAGCAACAGCAAGACAGTCTCACTGTGGCCCCGAGCCTTTTAGCTGTCACCCTTACCAGATAAAAAACTGATATATACCTCGGTAAAACTAAAAGCGACATGACCAAGTTAGAGAGTTAAAGACAGATGTCACGCTATATTCAAGCCTGTCAAGATCATCATCTAAAGTTATAACATCCTCGAGGTTTTCCTGTTAGAGTCCGTGTGTCTGTTTATTTGTTCCTGCGTGCATTTGAGATCTTCAGCTGTGTCTGAAATTGGTTTCTCTCTCCCACACCAATAAAATTTGCCTGATGTCTTCTGAGACCTGAGCGAGGCGCCGTGACTCACCAGCACATGGTCTCCAACGCGAGTTGGCTTAAAGTGGTTTCATCTTCTGCTCACTTCACGTCTGTTTCGCTTCCTCCTGCCTGTGTTCCTGTTTCAGTCTTACTTTTTAACTTTGTGATCTCTCCCCCTCTGCCTGTCTTACTTTATTTAACTCTGTACTCTCGGCAGTGTGCCGTCTGTAGTGTCTGGTCTCTCCCCAGTGGTCCTTTAGCGGCAATTACGTTCTTATTAAAAAACAGATCCAATCAGGAGCTAATTAAAGAGATAATGGGAAAATAATAACCCAGGCTGAGTGAAGGAAACCTCAGGACTCTATTGATGGATAGAGATCGAGGGAGAAGTGACAGGTGGACTCAAATGGAGAAGTAAGAGCAGACATGCATGTGGAAATAACTGTTGCCGTATTGTAGAGGAATGAAGGCCCATGCTGGCCTGACGAGGAGCAGGTGTAGAGGAGGCGAAAAGTGAACAGGGGTCGATGACGGACTGAGATGAAAGTAGAGATTGATGAAGTCCCGGACAGATGTGATCCGTTGCTCGTCCAGCTGTTGCCCGAGCCAGAGGCGGAGCAGCTGGTGAAGAGCCAGCGGGGAGGTGATTGGTTAGAATGTCAAACCTGGATCTTGGCAGCACATGATGCTGGAGAGGTCCAAGGGAAATGTATGTGATACTACCAGGGTCAGTTTTCTTCAATACATTTCATTATGTATCATATGTATATATATCTGCTGCCTTGCCGAGAATTAGAAGAGAAGATTGACACCACTCTGCAGGTTAGCTTAGCTTAGCGAACCAATATGTCAAATGGTCTTTAGCGGTCTCATTTTTGTTCAATTTCTTTGAACATGCACGTCAGAAAGAAAGTGATTGACAACCTGCTAACGTGCTGTTTTCATTCTCATTATTCTTGTTTATTCCCTTCTTTAGTTTGTTTTCATCTCGTTAGTCGGTTCGGCTGTAAAATATGCCTGATTATAATCGTTAGGCACAAAGCCAAGAGCCAACAGTTGGATCCATTACGATCCAGATGTGTGGTTTCGGTAGTTAGATGTTTTCATTGGAAACTAACAGACATCAAGACTTGCTCCATAAATCTTTGTAGTTAGAATCACGATGAGGCAACACTGCACAATTTTGGATACTTTAGGACCTGGCCCAAGTGAATGAGGCCGAGTATCTCAGGGTCTTGTTCACGAGTGAGGGTGAAATGGATTGTGAGATTGACCCGTAAGGCGAAGCTCTCAATTTACCAGTCGATCTACGTTCCAACCCTCACCTATGGTCGTGAGCTCTTGGTAGTAGCCGACAGAATGAGATCGCGGATACAAGCAGCTGAAATGAGTTTCCTCTGAAGGGTGTTTGGGCTCAGCCGTAGAGATAGGGTAAGGAGCTCAGACATCCGGAGGGAGCTCGGAGGAGAGCCGCTACTCCTTCGCATCGAAATGAGCCAGCTGAGGTGGTACGGGCATCTGATTAGGATGCCTCCTAGGAGGAATCAAGAGGATGTTTTCCGGGCACGTCCAACTGGGAGGAGACCCCGGGGTAGACCCAGAGCCCGCTGGAGGGATTATGTATCCTGTGTGGCCTGGGAACACCTCGGGATCCCCCAGGAGGAGTTGGAAAATGTGACAAGGGAGAGGGACGTCTGGGCAAACTAACAACGCAACCCGACCGCAGATAAGCGTAAGATGATGGATGGATTGATTGATGGCTGGGTGGATGATCAGCTGAATATTCATTAGTGGCCTTTGTGTGTTGATTTGATAAACTTTAGTTTCAATACAGCAATAGTATCACAGGCAGGAGTATGATATCGCAGAGATCACAGAGAAATGCCGATTGAGCCAGCATAAACGTGACAAACATGACTGTGTGTTCTTTCGCTGAAGCCTGCCTCACTTCGCTGTCATTCTGCCTCTAATATGATAATGACATCTTCAGTTCAGTTTCTATCAACATCGCTCAGGCTAATCACCGCTGCTTCCTGCCTCAGCTCTGAGGAGATCTAAAGTACCTCTTGGTCTCTCTCTGTTCTCTCTGTTGACAGGTGGAGGAGATCCGGGGTTTTATCGAGTCTCTGGCAGAGAAAGTGGAGGAGGTGAAGAGGAAGCACAGCGCCATCCTCGCCTCGCCTAACCCTGATGAGAGTAAGGCTGCTTGTCTTTTTTGTTTTTATGCTTCTTTTATTCTCCAAAGCATTATTCTACCCGGGTGACAAGCTCAACACAACACAACACAACCCAAGATACTGGACTTTTGATTATGAGAGTATATGAGGACCTCAGAAGTCCAGGTGGAGTGTTAGCACTGCTTTTATCTGACTGTCCAGTTACATTTGAATCCTCTGATTCATTTTCACTGAAGAAACGTTACCTGGGTGCAAAGAGTCTTTTGAACTCAGGTATCAAACTTTAACAGAAGGACCTAATTTTGAGAACGAAAAAGGCCCATTGAGTTGAGCTGGACATTCAGACTGTCTGGACCCAAATTCCCAGAAAATGCCCAGAGTTCATATTGGAAAACAGCGTCGGACACTTAACCTTTGCCTGACTAGAAGTATTGGAGAAAGGTTGGCAGGTCCACACATCACTCACTGCACACTTTGAGAAGGTATTAGGTCCTAATTCCGGAGGGAGACAAAGTTATAACAAGCCGAGACTGCAGGGTAGAGAGATAAAGAAAGCTTGTGCCTTTTAAATGGACTGCACTTATATAGCACTTTTCTAGTCATGCGGCCACTCAGAGAGCTTCACTCATTGGGGATTTGACGTTCTGTGTCCTGCCCAAGGACACTTCGATGTAGACTGTAGCAGCTATCGAACCACCGACCTTCCTTCCGATTGAGAGACGACCCACTCTCCCACTGAGCCACAGCCACCTCATGAGAAAACACAGCACACCATCTTGCGTCCAAACATGCACTCTTTCAATCCCCTCCTGCCTCTGACTTTGAGAAACTGATGGCAGATGGCAACACATTTCTGCCGTAGTGAACGAAGATTAGCGATAAGACACTGTTTCTCAATCAGCCAAGTTTTCCCAGAATTCCTGGCAAAGTATTCCTGCTAACACAGATTTGCCAACAGATGCATTTTAATGCCTATCTGAAATATGAGCATCAGTAACATATAAGCCGCAGTCCGGTCTGTCTTTGTGCAGCCAGCCTCACATCTCAACATAGTTCCAAACCTGTGAGAGGTTTCAGAGCCACATGTTAGGCAGTGATTTCCATCATTGCCATCATTGACGCATGAAATGAGGAAATCTCCAGCAGAAAATGGTGTTCACTGTCCGTAAGAGTTCGCCGACTTTTATGATCTATTTCAAGGCGCAGCTGTTCTGGCAGAGGCACGGAAACCATACTAACAAACAACAGCACGAGCCTTGACATGCATTCTGCTTTAGCCATTACATGCATTAACATTCAGTACTTATCTCTCTACAGTATACATGTATAGTAGGATGCATTGTTAGTAGGGGACTTTTCTGCACTGTATTCATATGTCTCATAAATAGGTAATAGGTAATGTTCCAGGCGTTGGGAGTAGGAATCATATGTGCCTTGTGAACAGGCGGTTTCTTGAGCAACAGGTCTGAGGGAGTAGAAATCAATCAAGTGTATTCTCGATTCAGATGATTTAGTCACACATGTATGAACGGAGTCACAGTGCAGAGTACAACAAAGATTATAGGGGCGTTTGTATGTGTGCATATGCTGATTTCTATGTATGTGGCGTACATGCTGGAGTCCTCGTCAGCTGGAACAAGTATCGACGTGTATGGTGTCTTAATGTTTAATGAGTGTGTGTAGTTTTCTTTGATTTGAGAAAATCCAGGCTCTTGGAATAAAGTTGTGTGTGCTACATGTAACACTAAAGGATTTAGCATGAGGCTAGAGCCTTCATTGTTGCATGGAAATCTAGACCTGAGCAGCTGTTGAGGGGCGCACTCCTTACAAGCCTTGTACCATGCACAGTGTCCACATGTATGAAATTCAAGAGGAACAGTAAGTGTGTAAATATACACCGATCAGCCCTAACATTATGACCACCGGTGAAGTGAATGACATTGATTATCTCATAAGAATGGCACCTGTCAGTGGGTGGGATACGTTAGGCAGCAAGTGAACATTTTGTCTTCAAAGTTGATGTGTTGGAAAGCGTAAGGATGTGAGCGACTTTGACAAGGGCCAAATTGTGATGGCTACGACTGGGTCAGAGCATCTCCAAAACTGCAGCTCTTGTGGGGTGTTCGCAGTCTGCAGCGGTCGATACCTACCAAAAGAGGTCCAAGGAAGCAAAACCGGTGAACGGACGAAAGGTTCACAGGCGGCCAAGGCTCATTGATGTACGTGGGGAGCGAAGGCTGGCTCGTGTGGTCCAATCCAACAGAAGATCTACTGAAGCTCAAGAGCTGAAAAAGTTGATGCTGGTTCTGATAGAAAGGTGTCAGAACACACAGAGCATCACAGTTTTTTTGCGTATGGGGCTGCATAGCAGCAGACCGGTCAGGGTGCCCATGCTGACCCATGTCCACTGCAGAAAGTGCTTCCAATGGGCACGTGAGCATCAGAACTGGACCACGGAGCAGTGGAAGAAAGTGGCCTGGTCTGATGAATCACGTTTCCTTTTACATCATGTGGATGGTGCGTGTGCGTCACTTACTTGGGGGGAGACATGGCACCAGGATGCACTATGGGAAAAAGGCACTGTGATGCTTTGGGTAACGTTCTGCAGGGAAACCTAAACATTGTTGCAGACCAAGTCCACCCCTTCATGGAAACTGTATTCCCTAATAGTAGTGGCCTCTTTCAGCAGAATAACACGCCCCTGCCACACTGCAACAGTGGTTCAGGAATGGTTTGAGGAACACAACAACGATTTCAAGGTGTTGACTTGGCCTCCAAATTCCCCAGATCTCAATCCAATCGAGCATCAGTGGGATGTGCTGGATGAACAAGTGCAACCATGGAGGCCCCACCTCGCAACTTACAGGACTCAAAGGATCTGCTGCTAATGTCTTGGTGCCAGAAACCTCAGCACACCTTCAGAGGTCTAGTGGAGTCCATGCCTCGACGGGTCAGGGCTGTTATGGTGGCAAAAAGAGGGACCTACACAATATTAGGCAGGTGATCATAATGTTATGGTTGATTAGTTTAAAAAGTATGTAGAATATCTAAATGTTGATTTGGAATTATTGTGATTGTACAAAATGCAAAACATCAAAATGTAGCATTTCTGATAGCTGCTCAAAGCTACCTTACAGGTGTCATTTTGTGTCATAAGCTTCCTAGCATAACAACCAGTGTCCACAAGCATCGCTGAATCAACTTGAACAAAAATCTTCCGCGATTTGACTCAAGTGTTGGCGTTCCAATTAAGATGTCTTTATGATTTATTCGCTCAAACAGAGGCGGTCACATTGTTCAGGCCAAGACTGACCTTTTTCACACACACGCTCTAATGATAGCTTCAATGCTTAATACTGCAGTGACTCAGTAATGAGTCAGGGTAGCTTTTAATGGATGGAAGAAAGAGAATAAAGCAGCACGATTTTATATGCCGTTTAAAGCACACCAGCAAAGAGCCTCTTAACAGTGGCAGATCTCATTGAAGAAAAGGAAGAATGTCTCCACTTCTTTAGAGGAAATGAGGAAAAGAGAGCAGTTAGTCAGACAAACAGAAAGCCAGTCTTTTAAAGGAAGTCATTGAAGATGAGTTGTCCAATTCGAACAGTAATGATCTCATAGGTAATTTTTTCCTCCCCCCTCCTGCTTTTAACTCTCTGTCTGCTTTTAACAGCACCCGCCATATTTCTCTGTTTCTGCTCCCCTGTCTCTCTTCTCTCACACCTCTCTCTCATATTTGTCAGAGCATTGATCTGGACCCCTGCTCTTGCAAGGGGGATGTTACGCGCACTCGTAACACCTCCCTGATATTTTACCGTCCACCTACCTGAAAAAGCATCGATCTGCTTGCAGCAGCACACATCAAATGAGCCCTTTAACTAGCCGGGTGTGCAGATGGCCCACAGAGCAGGGCAGCAATGAAGGAAGGTGCTGCATTAAAAATATGAATTCCTCCACTGAAATCAATGCTCAGTGTGTCTGTGTGTGTGTGTGTGTGTGTGTGTGTGTGTGTGTGTGTGTGTGTGTGTGTCCAACTGATAAATGCACATCATTCAGAAGCTGATGTAAATGTCAGGGTCGTTCATGACACGGAGGTCAGTGTGTTCTTTGCTGTCTCCCCGCTGCGTTGTGGAATCCGACGGGGACTAGAATTATCTGAATACCTTCATCGAGGCAGCTCCTCTGTTTCCTGAGCAACATATCGTGTTACTGGTACGTGCATTTTGTGCAACTCCTTCTTCTTCATCACATGCACAGCCAGTCTGTAACACTTTTTTTTGTGGAAACGTAATGAACAACAAAACAAGTAACAAGTAAACAACAACTGTTATCCACGGGAAATTTGGCTCTCTAAATTGTGAGACAGGATATTTAAAAAAGGCACATTACAATGCTCATACTGAGCGTTTCTGCAAGAGCTTTAGTGTCGATGTCTGTCAGACTTGTCCCGACAATATCTGAAAAACCGAAGCACTATTTATGTCTTTAAGCAACTAAAATGATTTGGGTGAGATAAGGAAGAAATTGTGGCCTTGCTTGATTGTCATTTGATTTGTCTAGCATTTCTAGGCATGCTGCATTGCATCCTTCAAAATAATACAGCCATTAGGCGTGCTGCCTTAATGTTAATACAGGCAGTTCCACCTTAACAAGTAAGAAGGACCCCTTCAGGGTGAGACAAAGCCCCTCTGCTTCACGTGGCAGTTCTGCTCACCTTGTCGGGGTTTCATTCTGCGATAACGACCTTCTCACTATAAATCATCCTGCTTATTACACGGTTACCTACTTACGAAATCAATTATTTGACAACTAATATTGATTTGGAAATAATTTTTTCATTTAAAAATGATTATATTTCTGTTTAAAAATAGTCCCTTACACTCACAGTCAGCGGTGTGTCCATAGCAACGGTTAACTCTAGCCTTTTTCAGCCTCAATTTTACCGGACTTCTATATGATTAGTCTTGTGGATTGTGTGATTACAGCCGAATCCCTAGCAACGGTCTGTTCTTCATAGCAGCGGTCAGCTATTGAGAAAGCAGACCCTTTGGAATGCTGTAATTAACCAATCAGAATCAAGCATTTAACACAGCTGTGTAAAAATAGATGATAATGCACTACTTAGCAGACTAGGGGCTTCGGTAGCATAAGGCCCGACTCATCTTTGCTTTACAACTGATAACAGCCATTTAAGGTCTCATAACACTGAATCTGCTGATATAATGTGTTAAACATAGTGTTGGTGTGTGTTTAAGATGAGAACTCTGCGGTGTGTTGTTTGCACATGTGTGTCTGTTAATGCTGTGGAAACAGTCTGACATTTCAGTGCCTCGGCTAACACCAGAGTGTGTCATTAAAACAAATTGCACAATGACATTTTATTCTGAAATCGAATGCACTTTAAAAACGACTCAGTGATTCATTGTTTTATTGAAAATGTTGCTCATATAAAAGGCCAGCGTGGTCTTTCATCATTTTTATGAAAAGCATATTTCTTCCTCCTCATACTCTTGTTTGTTTTTGTTTTTCAGCCAGTTGCATTAAGTCTGGAATTCTTCAGACTGACTCTCCTCCTCTTTCTCTTCAGGCACAAGTATTTTCCTCACAGTAGTTTCTCATCTAAATACTCCTCTCCTCAATCCCCCTCACATTTTAAGACATATATATAATGTTACAATGTTGGATGTTCAGACTAAACGTGCTGTGCCCCATTAGTCCCACCTTTGTCTGGTTAGCCTCACCTCAGTGTATTTATTCTCCGTTCCAGACAACTGCGAACTCGAGAACTTCCCGGTAGAAATTTCCGACTTCCGAACTCAGAGCGTTCCAGGTGCAAGACGCCAAACATAAATGGCCAAAACATGGCCAACCGTGACAAACTGATGTTTCTGAAGTCTTTAGCCAATTTAACTTGTTTATTTGAATTTTTAACATTTTCCAGAAAGATAGCTTTCAGAGATTATTTAAAGTAACCAGCCACGTTATCACATAGGCAACATTTCTTTAAAAATTTTCATGTATAAAATATATATAACGTTGCTTTTCAGTTAATAGTTTGTCAATCATTAACGATTTCCCTCTCCATGGGTGCGGCCATTGTTGTGTGACGTCAGAAATCTCATTCTCTGTGAAGTCGGGGTAGGTGAATCTCCCCCAAGTTCACAAGTAGGAACTCCGACTCTGAATGGTGTTCCAGAGCAATTTTTCTAGTCGGAGGCTGGAAAAACTCGAGTTCCCATTTGTCTGGAACGCAGCATTAGTCTTCCCCTGTTTCTGTGCCACGTTGTTTATCGTCAAACCATGAACCCTGAACCAGTGTTTCACTTGTGTTTTTCCCGTGTTTTCCGGCCTTTTTAACCTTTTTAGAATGTTTATTTTTCACCCACTCCCCTCGGACTCTCAAACAGGCTTTTTGTTTATTGAATTCGTCTTTCAATCTTCTATTGGGTCTTCTTCCTTTGTATTAAAACCCCGAACCTGATACTGAAGGAGTAGTAGCAAAGGTCTTTTCCAACTCGGCGTAGCATTATGACTGTAAACCTTCTGTTTCTGTCACGCTTTATCAGCTTCATAATAGCATCACATCTCCCCAGCCGACACCCACCTGGCCGTTTTCACGCCCCTGACCCCCTCCTCACCCCTATCCTCCTACTCTTCCTCCCCCTCTGCCTGGGGAGCTTTCATGCTCGCTGACTGAGACGCTTCCAGATGATCTCTACGGGTTTAACTCCTGCCCACATTACTACACACACATACAGACACACATGCAGCCTATGTCTAATATAACTTTCGCCCCTGCATTACACATAATGACACATCACAGTTGACCCGCCTCCCTTAGCATAACAAATGTCCACCAGGGCATAGCAATACACAAAGCGAGGTGTGTCCGTGGTTGGTTCACGTAAAGGACGTGTTTGTTTGTGTGGGCGGTGTGCGCTATATAATGATGATGGATTAGGTAACAGCATCATGGTCATAATGGGTATTGAACCTGTGTTTCCTCATGAGCGCATTCCTCTAATGCAGGAAGGGAAGACACAAATGCATTTTACATTTAGAAGCATGATTGAACACAGTCCATTAAATAATTGCATTATTAGTTTTGTTTTCCGGTATTGTTCATTTGCCCTGTGCAGCGCTGCTTCTTGTTATCTTGATCGATGAAGCGATACCTGATAGATTTCATGAGGTCAGAAGTCGTTGCTTCTCCTGCATTGTCCTTTGCCCTCAGCTTAATTACCCCAGAGAGCATGAGGCTGATGTGATTAAAACCTTAAAAATATCCTGTTTGATCAACATTAATAATATTATAATTTCAGAGCTAAAGACAGTTCAAAAGAAATTGACACTTCTTACGTTTGGATGAGGTCACAATCTATCCTCCTCTTTTTATATCTCTCATGCCCCTCTTTATCTTCTGTTGAAAATGTCTACCTGACTTCCTGATGTATTTGACGTGAGAGATGAATGTGGACCACTATTAATGAACTGTTACGGACCAGTCAACTCGAGGGTTGATTGTTCATTATCTAATACAAGTCCCGGAAAGAAACAGAAATAGCTGGAACAAGGCTAGAGAAGCCTGCAAGTCGAGCAGCCGCTAAGCTAGCTGCAGGTCAATTAGCATGTTAGCCTCCCATCCCATCGAATGCTGCAACAGCGCTGATCTTTACTCCTGAGAGCAGCATGCCTCGTTGTTGTCTCTTAGTTAAGCTCAGGTTATTGATAGTTGGATCCCTGAAAATAAAAACGCTGATTTCCAGCAAAAGTTAGTGAAGCTTGTTTAGCTGCAGTAGTTTCTGGTCAAATTGATCAATCAATATATGCAAGGTTTGACTTGTCCTGAGAGATATTTTGTTTATTTTTTTGTCAGGTATATTAGTTTTGGATGTGTGCAGCTACAGTATTATGTGTTTTTGTGCTTTTTATTTTGCCTTAAAGTAAGTTGAATTTGTTAGCTAACATTGGACAGATTCTTCTTAGCATAAGACCATAACAGGAAGCTGACCTCTGAAGTTATTTTTATCTGCGTAAAGCTAAGTGTAAAGTATGAAAAAAACACACAAAATAACATAAAGAAGCTAAATAACGGCACACAAATAGCATTTGTTCTTTTGAGTACCATTTGTTAGCTTAAGTGAAACAGAAAAATGGTTCAAGCTAACTTTTAGAATATACAGTGAATCTCCACCACATGACACAAATAAAACTAAGATCACAACATTAAACACGACAATCCATCCCAACATCCTGACACACTTTGATCACAGCGTAGATTACAAAAACACCTTGGGGCTATTTTAGCATTTCCAATTAGCCCCAACTATGTGTCTGTGAGAGGAAACCACTGTGCACTGGGATCATGAGAAATTGATCCCAGTTGCACTTAAAGTGCTTCCTGGTTTGCGCATTAAAACCAACTGAGACAAGCAGCCTGGAGTAAGACCTGGTGGTGCTGTTTATACTACTAAGGGGATGTGAAAATCAATGCTAAGCTAACAGAAAACCAGTAGAGAGAGCAGTAGAGAGTTTAGATGTGTTTTCATTCAGCACTTCTGGCTGTAAAGGCAAACTCCAACTGCTTCCTGCCAGAAAATGAGTCTAAGCTGAGAGGAAACTTAAAAAATATAATGAGGACAAACGATGAGTTTTAAAACTACACTTTCAGAAGTGCAACAAAATCCGAAGTGTGGATTTTGCTGCACTGCAAGACGTTCTTGCTTAATTAGGCACAGAGAATCTGCCTCGTAACACTGAGACTTTTTTCACAACATTTCTCAGCCTGTTTTTCCAACCACTTAGTTTTTGCTCCCTGTGACATCTCAGCTTCCACTTTTTTACAGACCATGTTTCTGCTGATTCGTAAAACTCACAGCTCCGGAGATGCTTGCTTTAATTGCAGCCTGTGAGTGTTACTATTTCTAGTGTCTAGTTTTTGGCTGAGTGTGCTCCTTCCTGAGTACTTTTTGCAAAAGCAACCAGAAATTTGGAAGTGTTGCATAAGTCCCCCAGCTTTTTGTATTTAATTTGTTCTTACTCAACCATCTTTTTGTTTTTTGCTCTCCTTTGTCTCGCTCTGTTTCATCTTCCTTTTAGATCTCCCTCATAATGTCAGAGCAGATAAAGTGTTATAGCCATTGAAGATGTTCCTTTTTGCTGTAGAATACAATCCCTCTTAAAGTGAGGGTAATACAAAATGGACAATCAGGGCCAAGGCTAATGACACACACTTATGCAAACGATGGAGGTCAATGCGAGTAAGATAACTCATTGACGCACGGCAGTTTAAATGCCCTCTGTCCTCTAGACTCCCGGACCGGCCTTCAGCGAGAAGCGAGCAGTGTCGGTGCTGTGATTGAAATGTCAAGTGTTGTGAGGCAGGAGGAGGTTTCGAAGTGACAGTAACAGCGCTGTGTTAGCTCACAAGATCACTGTTATACTGTCTGCGAAGATGGTGCAGGAGAAAGAGAGGCTGTCAGAGAGAAGAAGTTGTTAGATATGATTTAATACAGTTCCGCACTCCTATCTGCTCTTGCCTATAATGACATCATATACTGTGTTTTACAGGCCGCAGATTACTTTATATGTTGTTTTATGTTTGTTTACTTATCTTTTTATATATTTGCCTGTCTCTTGACATGTTTTACTACAGAGGTTACGTCATAAAAGTTCATAACAGCGCTTATAAATACTCGTCATTGACTGCAGCAAATCTGTTTAGAATGGAGGTTAACTCGTCAGTCGTAGTCAATCTTTATCTGTGCTGCCAGTTTGTCATTACCTGACTTCATACTGTAGTCCTGCAGTAAGGCAAATATCACTAATGTTTGAGGGATGAGCTCACATTCTGTCTCTCCGAAACATCCGCCTGCTGGACTCTGGACGATCAATAAGTGGAGCAAACACTCGGAGGAGCGGTTATGTATTTACAGAGAGCGCAGAGGGAGACGGAGAGAGACCGTGAGATTGGGAAAAAGATAAATGGCTGCGACTTAGAGATTGGAGTGGCAGCAATTGACCCTGAGTCAGAGAGGAAGACACACTTGGCGTAGTGGTACATCAGACTCACACACATTGGGAGACAGACAGAGGCTGGTGCTCTTATATGACTGCTGCTTTAGGATTTAAACTTAATGTAGGTAAAGATTGGTCTGGACTTCCTGGGTGTTCATCTCTTATTAGATCTGTGTAATATGCTCTCCTCCTCAGATTGCTTATGAGTGATGTAGGAACCATCCTTATCAGGAGACATGAAGGCTGCCAGTTAAGTGCAAGTGAAATTAGATCTGATGCGTTTGCAAAGGCTGTCAAAATGATGTCATATGCGATGCTGCAAACAGACATTAGTATTGCTATTGCACTCTCTACAGGTAAGGAATTTTTCTTTGTAAATATACATATTTATTTCAAGCCACAAGATGTCTTAAAAACACCATGAGTAACAGTGACAAACTCTAATATATTACTTATGACGCTTCATTTTGACATGCTCAATGCCGCTACCCCTTCCACCTCAAAAACTTCCTCCTCATTGTAGGATTTTTAACAAACATTTTACGTTCATTTATGTGTATGTAAAGGGGGTCATTGTATTTTTCCGCGCAAAATCTATCCATGTAAAGCGGGGTACACACTACAAGATAATCAAGCTGATTTTTGGCCCGACAAGAGTAAGCACCGTTTTTTTTATCTTGCCAGATTTTCTTGCGGTGTGAGGTATGCTAAAAGTGTTTTAACTTCCGCCATTCTGCTCGGAAGAACATTGTAGCCACACCAATTTCAAATTGTAAATATTAAAGGGGGGGTAGTATGCTAATTTCAATCTTCATACTTAACTCTGTGATATCTGTGGAGTAGCTTAGCATAATTTACAGTTAAAAAAAAATGAATTTTTGTCACAATGGTGCTCTGTCAGCTCTGTCCCTTTAAGAAACCCCGCCCCTACAAGCCCACTTTCTTCTGATTGGCCAGCTCTCCGAAGCCTGCTGAGGCTGCACTTTGTGACGTCACAAAGTGCAGCGTGTAGAAAAAACTTCACCCACATTTAGTCTGGACATCCAACATTGTAACATTATATATATGTCTTAAAATGGGAAACAGCATAATACACCCTCTTTATACATGTTCAATATTTACGATCCGTTATTCTGTTGTGTGGGGGGAACACCCGAGGTCAGCTGAGCATGCACTCGTGGAATGAAACGATAGCCAATTGGGAAGCAAGCTGACTGAAATAGCAATTCTTCCTGCCCATTGTCCGCCATGTTTGTTTACTCTAAAGTCGCGTTTGATCTCGTTTGCACTGTTTTGGTCGTATCGTTGCTCTCCACACACTATAGGAACAGGTATGGGGTCTCTCACAGCTGTAACCATGAGCTTTAAATGGTCAGCTTCCGAAAAAATTTCAAAAGGCTGAGTTGTAGATTGTGCCTTTTTTGGTGAGCTTTTTATCTGTGCATGATTTTTCTGGATTAATTTAGTACGGCCAAACATGCCAAAATTGAAGCTTGCTCCCAGTGTTCTGCCGAATGGAATAGTCATATTACAAGTCATCCAGGTGCTCTGGTGTCTGAATCTGCATGCAGGCTAGCAGTGCTCTAATACTGAGTCCTTTTAAAGGGCTTTTGTGGCATTTAAAGGACACCTCTGTTGTTACTCTGTCCTTCTCATAAGGATTCATGACGCAGATTGCATTATGTTTTAAGCCATTTTGACAGTTTTAAATATGTTTTCACGATAATAACTATCCCTAACTTAAATAAGGAACAATCATCAATTGTTTCCTACTGGATACAAAAACCTTTTTAAATCGAGTCTGAAATATATTGTTTCATTACGAAATGCTAACTTATTTTCTGGGCACCATAGCATTTATTTAGTCCTCTCTTCCCTTCTCCTAGCTTCCACATTTCCTCCATTACTTCATGCCTCTCTTGCTCTCTCGCTCTCCCTCCGCCACTTTGAAACAATGTGAAGCCGGCGAGAGAGGACCGACTCTGCGCATCACCATAGCAACACAGTCTTAATGATGGCAACAAGCGTGACCTGAAGATTCTGTGTGAGAGCGTTTGGGAGAGAGGGGACGGGGTGTGAAGCCACAGCTCAATTGACTCCTCAGTTTTGCCCTCTAATTTGCTTCCCCCTCACTTACTCATCAGTGTCGGCTCTCTCCCTCTTTTCAGGCGGCCAATAACGAGGCTGACTGGACACTTGATGGAGCATTTTTTCCTCCACTGTTTGGTGTCCATGAAGAGGGGAAATCTAATCTAATTCCCTAACATGCACAGCACTCCATGTAGGCCTAAATCTGAGCTCCAGTCATTATCTCAGTGATGCCGGTGCTGCTGACCTCATGGAGCAGGTTACCAGAGGTTGCTAAGAAGAGGCACTTCTTCATAACGTTACACCTCTGTGTGTTTCTCATGTTCTCCAAACATGAGCACAAGCTGACACAAAGTATAAAATAGTGTTCGGAAGTAACTGATTACAGTGTACGAAACGGTAATCTGTCATCTGCATCTGATAAAGCAATCTCGCGCTGCACACACAAACACATTGTTGTATTTATTTCGCCCTGAGGTCGTCAGCCCACCTCCTCACATCAGTCTCTGACCCTGACAGACTCGCTGAATGCTGCAAACATTTTGCCATCAGCATCAAAATATTGACAGAAGACACAGTTTTATTCAAATGTGTGCCGAGGATATGGTAATGTTGAGAGTGTTTGTTTAAAATGCACTCATTTTTCATATTTAGTTGTCTCTTTGGAATTTGATACCGCATGTTTCACATATTTTATTTGATTATTATACATTTCTGCAGTTGTTGTCTGATTAGAGTGGCTTCTCTGCATAACCTCAGTGATCCTCTTATCTTTTTATAATAGGATCTCATTCCTCTTTCTTGCTGCACATTTGTATGGAGGAAGATGTTTTTCTACATATTTTCACGATATTATGACACAATAAATCACAAGAAACTTTCTTGTTATCGCAAAATACAATTGATCTTGTAATAACGTGAAACTTGTCATCTTATAACTTATATTGTTTTTTTATATAATATATTGTTGGCTGTTTGGAGTTTGTATGTTAGGTTAAGAGGTGACAAAAATTGGCCGTAGGGGCGGCATCCTTCGTAGGCCGATTGCGTCACAGCGGCGCATGGAAGGCTGTCCCATTTCAAAGGCTCCTTCAGCTGCGTCCTCCTTTCCCCGGGCCACGAAGGATCCATCGGGTGCATCCTTCGTGGCCCAATGTATCTAGAGATTCATTGCACGCCACTTCAAAGAGATGCGGACTCTCAAGCGGGCCGAGGAGAACTTTTGAATGTAAAAGTTTTTGGTTTTAACTCAATCAAATAGCTAGCAATACAAATACAACAACTCTTCATGCAGAGTTCAGACTTCTGCCAACAGGGAGGAGGCTCACTTACTCTCGGAGGGCCAAAGCCAACCAGGTCGTTTGTTCCATCAGCGGTTGGGTTTTTAAACAAGCAGCAGGCACTGTTGCCATTGCACTTACAGTAAACCAAGGACTGTTGGCTTTGTGTCTATCATGGTGACATCAAGGAGAGTTATTATATTATATGTATTTATGTCTCCTGTTCTTGTATTATGTCTTTTATGCGGTGGATTGCGTGTGTGCTACTTTTACAAACCAAATTGCCCTTACAATAAAGATTTTCCAATTCAAACATCCAGTCCAGGTTAAGTTACGCAATGTTAGTTATGATAAGTAGTTAGCCCGCTAGCTAGCTAGGCTACAGAGGTCGTGTTTGGTGATGCGAGGTTAAAGATGGAAACAGCTGGTGACGCAAACAGGAAATATTCCATAGACCAGAACGTTTAATTCGTCCGTAGACCGTGTCCTTTGAAGGATGCAGCCCCTGAATTTAGACACAGCTAATGTGTCCGCCCTGTGATCGACTGGCAGTCAGTCCAGGGCGTACCCCGCCTCTCGCCCAATGACAACTGGGATAGGCTCCAGCCCCCTCGCGACCCTGAACAGTATAAGCGGGGTAGATAATGGATAGATGGAAGTCATTAGTAATTACTCACCAATCATAATATATTTCCAAAGCAAATTTTTGTTAAATATTTTAATGTTTTGCGTCAATGTTTGCAAGCTTGACGTTTTCTGCTCTGCCTTTGTCGGTGCATTGTCTATGGGGGCCAACAAGGGCAATACAGAAACAATGCTAATTCAAAACACATGCAATGACGCTTGTAGGGACGCTCAGTGTAACGTGTTAAGTGTTGCTTCCCTTCACTACGGATCCAAGTCAGCCATGCAGCTAGCTGTACTTTCAGCCCACGCCTGGTGTCGGGCTCTGAGCACAGGGGTGCGTTGGTGTTCACTCCTCTAACTGGCACTGGAGCTTCAGACCGCCTGGAGTTCGGAGTTGTCAGGCTCGGGGCAGAGGCGGGGGGACTCAGTGGGAAATTATGGTGGGGTTTGACGACAGGGAGTAGCATTAACATTACAGTAACCAGGATATTTACAGTGAGGCTAACCTGGACTTTGACGGGGGATTGAGACACGATGGGGGGAGATGAGTGAGAGTGATGTCGGGCATAATTTCTGCGGGGGTTTGGTTCGGGAATTTTACAAACAAAATGGTGTTAAGCAATCCGCAGAAATGTGACCTGCATGGTTGCTGGCATAAATGTGCACATGGTAAACCAGTTAGGGACTAACTCAAAAAAAAGCATTGCTCCCTTCAGCTTCTAGTGGTCAAAAACTCCACAGGGTGTCTTCACACAAACACCTGCCTGAGCATCTTAGAGGCCGAGGGATTTAAGATGCTGAGCATGTAGTTGCAATTTCCCAGGTTACTGCGTATCATCTCTCCTTTCTCTCACCTCATTTCATTTCTACCATCTACTGCTATCAGAAAATTACAAAGGATGATTCTCCAGCAATCAAACATTCTAATAAAACTATCTTTTGCAGCCAAAATTGTGTCATTTCTTCTGTGTGCACAACTTTGGAGTTATCATTCAGCACTCTCTGTCCAGCCCTTTGTGCCGCTGAGCTGCGTGTACGACGGGCTGATGTCGGCTGATATGGAAATACACCTGTTAAGCAGATTAAACGCTTGTAGGATTTTGCAGATCAGTATGCAACAGGTTCTCTATCTCCAGAGGGCTGTTGCACGTTTAATGCAAACTGGTCAGAGGATTTATCCCGGCTAGAGTTTGGTATAAGCTGCTCATTAGGATTCATATGACATGTATTATTCAGTGTGAATAAAATGATTCCTTATTATTTAAAAGGATCTTCCGCTTCGGCTGCAGACTGTGTAATCGTCGTAGTGTAATATCTCAAACCGCTGCAAATAATGTAAACGTGCATCTGTGAGAAGATACGATTACCTCATCATCATCATTTTAGGCTCCTTTCCTAAAAGATAATATGAGCAAATATTATATTTACTAATTGAAAATCTACCCACGATTTAAGTCGTCCTCATACTGTGTAATCAAATTATCCTCAGAGGCTGTGTGTGTAATTGGATGCAGATGTTTGCTAAGGTTTCAGTTCAGTAACGCTGCCCCCTCATCTCTTATTCAGCTCTGTGATTTACGCAGCTTTACAGAAACAGGCCACATGCAGAAACAAACTCATTATTAAGGAAGTTCTGCAGGCGCTTTGCTTCGCTGTGATTGAACAGTTTGACTTGAGCAACTTGTGAAGACATTTTTTTTAAATGTCTGCTGGCTTCCTGGGGCTTGTTAACTGATGGGGATTTGGTTCTCTTATGGCATTAACATGATAAATGACTTTAACACTTCTTTGCAATGTGCTAAAAATGGCAATTAATGCTCCAGGGGAGGATGTGTGTGTGAGAAAATGTGTGAAAGCCATTATATGTTTGCCTTTTTCCTCCTTTTTGCTCCTTTCTATACCCAGATGCTTTACTTTAATCCCTAAAATCTAATAAAGTGTTTGAAACATTCTAAGCAGATGTGTTTGTGAAGCTATTTGTCAAAAACTTTGGCCTTTCCTGCGCCTTAATAAACACTAAAAATGTTCTTATCTGTGCTTACAGCAACATTATAGTGTGTTATAAACCATTATTACACAGCTTTGTTAAATACTGGTCTGTATTTCTCAATAACAGACCGTTGCTATGAAGAACAGACCGTTGCTAGGGATGGGGCTTGATTCACACAATCCAGAGGACTAACTGCAATCATATCAATCTGCTGAAAGAAGTCCAGTAAATTTGAAGTTGCCTGTTTACAGAGGGGGAAAAAGAAAAGAGATGAAAACAGCGGAGAGAAAGCAATAAAGATTTAAAGACTGTAGGCTACGACAGAGTGATCTTTAAAACTGAAGAAAGCAAATGAAGTAAACATTGAATGGAACACAGTACGGGATACAGCGGTGGTGTTTAAAGACGCTGAATGGAAAAGAAAGTTTCAGACTCTGACAGTGATTCCTGCGGTCCTGTTCACCTTGTCTTACTTCACCATCAGTGGAAATGTTCCAGTTCCAGCTCCAGTCATGGTTTAAGACATATAAAATGCTCTGCTTGAAATGAGAAATTGTGTCTGATATGTTTTTTCTGCAAAGTATGTTTAATTACCTCCCAAGGCATCTCCTCCTGGTCCCTCATTAAAAATTCCCCAATCTGCATAGTCCCCGCCCACTATGCACATTTACAACCGCCCCCTCCGTCGCGACAACAAAACACGTCTCTGCCATCGTTTAGTGGCAACTTGTTGAAACGTAGCTAGCTTGAAATGTTGTAATAAGTAGTAGTAACGGTGGTTACAGCTGGCTCACGCATCGCCGAAGTGGTTGCCATAAGTTGCGCATAATGATATGCATAGAGTCACCCCGTCGATTAACAGGATTGGCTCCTTAGGTTTGTGACGTCTCAAACCTGCCAATCTGAAAACGTGTTGTTCAGCCTGTCCTTGGTAAAAATATTAATTTTAGTTTAAGTGAAGCGATTGTAAATAAGTTAATTAATAAGGCAGGTTTGTGGTGTTTGCTTGTATGTTATTTGTATAAAGTATGGATGAGCTGTGATAAAATGGTGAAACAGCTTATAGGGGGAAACATGTAAGTGCATCTACATCACCAAAGAGAGTTAGTTTCAATCTCTTTCCTCTGTTGTGAATGGCTTCCACCGTACGCTCTCTTAAAGTCGTTCTCTTTGAAATGATAATAATCTCATCTTGTATTGATGCTTGAGACAAGACTCCATTAATGTGATGCCTTGTGTTTCAGTGCAGCCTCACCTTGGCTGCAGCTGTAATGAGCAGCAGGAAGGAGACAGGATTCAAAGGAAGAGACGGTTTTTCAGTTTGTCATCAGGCACCATGATGTGTCAGTCGCTGCAGCCATCCCTCAGTGCTGCTGCATTTGAAGATCGCACTGATGAGAAGAACTGTGTTCATACGTGCACAAAGGTCGGAGATAAAAGGCGTAAAAACAGAGCCCTTGAATGGAGCTGCTGCTGCACCAGGCTTCATTTGAGGTTTTATAAGTTATCCACTTGTGTTTTTCACGTAACAACACCCTGATGCTGAAGGAAGCACAGCAGATAAACTCTAATTAAATCAAATGCATCGCATTTAAAGTCAATGAAGGGGCAATTATGTTTCAAATAACGTCCTTGTGAGATTGTTATACAGAGTCTGACACCCCCTCCTCCCAGCTTTTTGATATTTAGATTGGAGGGTCTGCGTTTAACTTTTACTGGAGCTTCTTGAAAACAACAATCCGATATATCCTATGCCTACTTCACACAGCAAACATAGGAATGCTGCGGCCCAATTTGTAATTTAAAACAAACCTTTATTGACATGAGTCTTAACTTTTCAGACCAAGAAGTATTTCTAAAGCTATTTTTATTTCATAAACATAAAAAGTCTATGCAAAAGTGGGCCATACATACTTTCACAATATGCTATGTTGTGACGACAGGACTTTTGCACTGGTTTTAAGCGCTGCCTCTCTAAACAACTATAAATGAAGCTTCACATTAGTTCATGCAGAACATGGAAGTCAGCTGATTGACTCGTCATTGCTAATCAGTAACACACCAATCACAGCCGCTTCTCACAACAAGGCGGTCCATTCAAATGCAACTTCCTTCTCACTCATCTCCGCTACACTAATACCCTTTTACCGCTGAAATTAGCGCGTTGACACGTGTTTTTCAGACCCGGGAAGACCGGCTTATAGATGCGATTGTCTTTTTTCCCTTTTGCCAGTAGAGTATACTCCTGTCGGTCTCTTTTCTGCTGCGTCACCGTCTGACGTCACAAACGCGCCGGAGACAGGGTTAGTAAACAGTGAAGTTTGGTTAGGTGGTTAGGCCTTTCTTGTATCTGTTACTCATTCAGTCTGTTTATCAAACTCGGCACTGACAAATTTGGAACGATGTTCGACCGCTGCTCAGACGGAGACGGTCAGAATTTGTAGCTGAGATGACAAGGAGTCGCAGAAGATACCGAAGGAGCATAGCATTGCGCCGGAGATCTGGCGGAGATTAGCGTGTCGACACGGGTTTTCTAACCCATCAATAGCAATCGGAGCCGAGGCGATAGTTAACCGGATCTACTGCAGAGTCATTTGACCCGGGTCTGATAGCGATTATAACCTTTCCCATTAAGCAAAAAAGCTGGGTGTTAGCGGGTGTTAGCAGGTTTTTTAACCAGAGAGAAAGCGGCTTAATTCTGCAAACACTGCTGCTGCTGCTGCTGCTGCTGCTGCTGCTGTTGGCAATGCTTTGGCTCCAGCCTCCTCCTTTCTAATCTGAAGGCTTTTGCCACTCTGTATACCCAGGGGGGTTTTGCATTGCGCTCCCTGGAAAGCCGTAGCATGCTGCTCAGCGAACCCAGGGAGCAACTTAAGAGCAGAGCCATCAGCGCCAGGCATAAATGTATTTCCATTTGGTAATAAATGGTTAAATCTCTGATGAGAGTGTTCCTGACTGAAATACATTTGTCCTCAGACAAGTTCAATGACACATGAAAACTGTTTTGCAAGAATATCCTGTCTTTAATAATAAACTTCAGTGTTCCTCCCTGATTCCTTTCATTTTATACATTTAAAATAACCAATAGCAGTAGATTTAGATTCTATTTAGAAAGCTGTCATTGTAGCCCAGATTGTTCTGCCACGCTTTGTTATTTCTTTTATGTCTGGTGACCAAAATAGAAAATCGTGCTTGTTGACACCCACAAGTACAAAACCCATCTACCCACATGAGCTAAAACTTTACCTCTCTATACATCGCATGTTGTGTATGTTTGAGTGTGTGGGCTGTATAGAAGGAGGACACTGGACAGCAGAGAGAAGTGAAGGATGCTGGTACTCTAAAGAGACAAAAGACAAAGCATGGGAGGGGATGTGCTGCTGTGGAAAGAGATCGATGAAGCGTTTGTCCCTTGTCGGTTGACGCTGCCATGTTGCCTGTTTGAACCAGAGTCTGTGCAGAAGGGATCGGCTGGTGGAGGCGCGGTATCGACGCAGTAGACTGTAGTGTTAGTGTTAGAGACATTTCCTCTCGCCGCTGCTCCTCTACTCTAATCCAGGAATTGATCGGCTGCAGGAGCCGGATTTGTCGACAGAGCTGTCAATCATCCTTTTTACAGCATCAAATAAGTAATTAAAACTAAACTTGTCAGAAAAATGAAAACTTGTGTGACTCATGTCCCATCTGTAAACATGGAGGAGGCGGGCTTTATGACCTATACTGCAGCCAGTCAGCAGGGGGCGATAGAGATTTTTCAGCTTCACGTTTAAGGAGCTGTCATGTCGTCCATCTTTTTATACAGTCCATGATCGTGACACCCAAAGAGTCACTTCTTGTGTGTCTGTATTGATTGTGTCTTGGATGGTACACAGGTTTGTGTCAAATTTTCCTCACAGCTTTTCTTCTTTCTCTCCTCTCCTCAGAAACTAAGGTGGAGCTGGAGGACCTGATGGCAGACATCAAGAAGTTGGCCAACAAAGTGCGCTCCAAATTAAAGAGTGAGTATAATACTTATTATCCTGTTTGCTAGAGCTGTGACTAATGATTATTTTCCATATCAGTCATGAATCAAATGCCTTACCTCTTTGTGTTTATATAGTTAGATGTGTGGCAAATATAGAAACACAACAAGAAACACAACTTTGTGGAAGAAGTTGCACGAGTGTGTTTAATTCAGTTAATTATTCAACAGATTTTCAAGTATGTTCGAGCTGAAATTATTAGTCGGCTAATCAATCAATCTGACAATTTCCATCAAAGATTAATTGCTTCTTGAATTTTTCAAGCAAAAATGCTCACAATTAAACTTCCAGCCTCTCAAACATGAGAATATGCTGCTTACATCATAATAAACTCAACATTTTGATCAGTTTTAACACGTCTTAATGGGAATTAGGAAATGGTGACGAGCGTTTTATCTCTGTATTCTGACATTTTACGGATCAAAGGATTATTGGATTAATAATCAGTGTTGAAAATGATCATTAGTTGCAGCCCTGTTATCATAGCGTTATGACCATATCCATAACCTGTGTGTCCTTAATACGGCGTGACAGCCCGGGTGCTCTGTGAGGAGAGGAGTGAGACGTAAAGAGACAGTGAACTGTATCACGCGTGGCAGCTAACACACACCTCAAACTACACATGTTGGTTCTGCTCTGCAGTGGGCAGAGTGAATAGTGTCGCTTGCCACTACAGAGGAGGTGGCTGTGATTCCTATAAATAAGCACACACAGGTTTTATTCACACTAATGTTACAGTAGCACACAGTGTGTAGGATTAATGGATGTGATGCTGGTCCTGGAGCTCATCTCTCTGGTTCGTGCGTGTTTGTTAGGCCTATTACCTTCTTATTCACTGATTGATCGTCCAACCTCCCACCTTTTACACACTCCTGTAAATGTTCCCACATCACATCATTACCTACTCTTCATCTTTAGCACTTTCTCATATTCATTAATTGCATTTTCTTAATTTCCCCTGCTGGCAGCCTCCCAATCGCCCTCTTTCATCTTTTTTTCTGGCAATCATGAAGATCTTCATTTGCCGCTCGTGCGATCGTGTTGCATGAAAACACATCTACGCCCAAAACACGACACATTTCTACTGTATGAAAGAGCACTCCATGCTGCACTCAGGTGTCGAAGACTAGGGGGCTGAGATGAGATATCTATGTACTGTATCTTTCAGGAAAGTGAAGCCCCAACAGCTAGAAGATAAAAGCCCACTATCACTTGTCCTGCGTGCTTACAGGCTCCAGATATACAATCATTCACACCTGGATTCATGTGCACATACAACAGTATATACCAGTACACCTCATAGACTGTATAAAAAGATGGACGACATGACAGCTCCCTAAAAGTGAAGCCAAAACCTCTCTATCGCCCCCTGCTGTCTGGCTGCAGTATAGGTCATAAAGCCCGCCTCCTCCATGTTAACAGATGGGACATGAGTCAAACTATAAAATCAAAATACACGCCAAATAAATGTTTCTCAAACATGGTTTCTGTCATTATAGTTAGTTCTTATCATGCTGACTTACGTCCAAGTGTTCATTTTTCTGACAAGTTTTGTTATTTGATGCTCGATCAAATCACTACAGTCATTGAAGTTTCCATATCTGTGAACGTCTGCCTCAGACCAACACAAAGAAGCTAAGTTAAATTCCCCAACGTGAGGGATCTGCCTGGCTTTTTTCCGGTAAGTTAAGCGTGTGTTTTGGTTAGCGGAAGTAGCTACGGCTACACCCTCCAATCTCTACTGCGCAACTCTGGCTCCAAAGGACGTCACCAGCGCAAGATGACAGCGGCCGTCATGGGGTCTATTTTGGCTTAAATTTTGTACAATGAGAGCAGATGGAGACGTGTCGTCCATCTATATATACAGTCATTGGTACACATTGATGCACACAAGTGCTATAAGCAGAGCAGGCTCTGCATCACAGGCTTTTAACTGTGTCACTGCTGTTCACATAAGTTGGTACTACAGTATAACTGTGTGTGTGTGTGTGTGTATGTGTGTGTGTGTGTGTGTGTGTGTGTGTGTGTGTGTGTGTGTGTGTGTGTATTGGTCAGTACTAGATAAGAGATAAATGACTGCAATATAGCTTTGGCAGCTTTTGAACTTTCTAGGGAGAAAAACTTGCTCATAAAATTAACATTTCTAATGTGCAAGTCATGATAACGAGCCAGATCCAAGAACATTTTTTATTTGTTAAATCTCTATATTTTTTCTTAGAATTGAGGAGTTGAATTCAGCAAATCCTCTGAACTCAAAGTGGAGGTAGCCTCTTGATTTCAAAAGTGAAGCCTACGCAGAGGTGTCCTCAAACCTGCATTCTCTCTGAAGGCCAGCAGGGGGCGACTGCCCTGGTCCAAGGTCTAACTAAGAGGACATGACCCTTCTTCTGAGTTAATTTATTACCTCAGTAAACAGTTTTATATGTAGTTTATGGTCTCAATTAGTTACTACTAGTCTTCTTCATTCCAGCATAATGTTTATTTTACACTTGATGGCTCTGTTCATAGTTAAATAGGCACGAATACAGGGGATATTTTAGGGGGTGGTTACAAACCAGCTTTGTTATCCCAGAGATAACGGGAAAAATAAGTCCAGATTTCCAGAAAACAACCGTAAATTACTCGTTATTCTGGGAAAACAAATAAAGTAGTAAATACAATGTATGGATGTGTGTCCACTAAGGGCTTCCGTAGTTTCACTCCATTTGTGGGCGGGTTTTTAGTCACAAAAAATGTCACTCAAAGGATAAAGACCAAACCTCTTAACTGACTATGTGCTCAGTAGGTTTTAAACACTCAGGTGCTGTAGGCGAGAGCATGCCGAGTCTATGAAAACACTCACTAATCCAGTTTAAAGACTCGATTTAATGATTTCCACAAAGGTTTTAGCACTATAATGATGCAAATCCCACTCCTCATTATCTCTAAATGATGGCTATTACAAACACATTAAACTAAATTAAAACCATTGTAAATTTCCTGAAACAATTTCAAGGCCCATTAGAGGAGTTTTGGTTGCTTCGCTGGGATGCGTTTGGTCGTGACAGTCAAACAATTGGCAAGTTGTTGCTAAGGGATTTAACGTGTGCTGTGAAGTAGGGTCAATCAGGATGGATTAATGAACGTATGTTAATGTTGAGTGAAGTTATCACAAATGAACATGTTCTTCACCTTGAAATCGCTGACCTTACACGCCCCGTAAACTGATCTTCTGCTGCACAGTCAGTGAACCAGTTTTGTAGACGTCTTACAAAACGTCCCTGAACCTGCGGGAGCCGGTCCAGTCATCCCATCTGAAGTGGCGGAAAAATGGAGAATAAATGAGCGAGCTATGTCTCTGTATAATTCAGTAATTGATTGAGTACTTCGCATGGCCTCACATTGACAGCCTTTAATTTACCTTATTATGCTCAGCGGCGGCTCCTCGAAAATGACTTCCTGAGGTATGACTGCGAGGGGCGAGAAGGGAAAGATAATTCACTGAAGAAGAAGAAAATCTATGTAAATTATGCTTTGATACATTTCTTAAGAGTCAGGCCTCGATGACACTCCCACTGGTCGTCTTTCCATCTGAGAGAATCATTTATCTTGTGATTGGATTGGATTTGTGTCATGCAGAGACATATTGTAACTCTAACAGTATGGCACTGTCAGTAAATATTAGCAGAATATGCTGCAATATGACCCCATCTGGCTATAATTATATAAATCACTTCCACTTGATCAAAAGGTTTGAATTAGAATTTGTTTCTCCCCCATTATATTTTAATGCAATCCCAGAACACATCAGCTATCATCTGAGACGATACAGCCTCTGGGAACAGCAGCGAACATGTCGGGCGTGTCCGGTTTAATCAGCGTTTAGTGATACACGACTTCCAGCTAAGACTTCCTTTTCTGTGCGCAGCATTGTTTACAGTCCAGTTAGCAACTTGAGAACAACTGTGTGTTCAGGTCAAAGGTGAAGCGAATTTTGCCCCCACAGATATGTCAGCAAAATAAACAGCATCATTTCATGGTTCATTAAATCCCCCCTGAGGGGCGCCCGTTCATTGGTTTGTGTTGAGTCTCAGTTTTACTGTAAATAGTGAGTTACACAGAGGCTGCACTCTGGCTAACTTCAGCGGTATGAACCCGAAAAAGAAATTGTTTTGATTGTGATTTTCTTTAATTGACAGGTTTTAACTTTGCTGAAATTTCAATATCATGATTCAGATTAGTAACAAGTAAAAATGAAGCTTTGTCAGGTCTGTCCTCAAGAGGAGAAGAAGACTACTTTTAAAATGCTCGTTTGTTGTATGGAGGTCGGATCGATCATTTCTGATGCGTTTGAGGAAGTCGGGAAATCTAAACACTGAAAGGCTTTCGTGATACAGCGTCAAGGGAATTTATCTCAAGTTGAATTTTACAGATTGTTAGCTGTTAGCATGCAGATGTCTGTTTATAGAGATTAATAAGAAGCTAAATTATTGTCAGATGACGCTGATGAGAGCCAGGATGTCATTACGGCGCATTATCCGCCTGCTTTTGCTTAACACACAGACTGTTTTCCTGCATACGCCGCAGCCTGCTGATACATGATTGATCAATATTACTTGGATTACAAGCGTACTGCAAATGGAAACCAGAACACTTCCTGTACTAAAACTCCACGTCCATACCTACATTTTTATGTAGAAACTGTAAATAGAGATTACATGTTATTATTCATGATCTCCTGGGGATAATCAATGAGTATTTTGAACCCGATCAGCTTCTCCTGTCAACACACACATCACCAAATATCTCACAAACAAAATCTGGATTTCTAAGCAAACAACTTCAGATTTTCGTGATCTCCTCGTGTTTCTGATGGTCTGTCTTCTTACAGCAGCTTCAGGTCAAAATGTCAGCTTTGCACACAAAGTGCTGTATATCATAATCTGTTTGGCAGACTGCCATGAATTTTCCGAGCACATTTCTGCTCCCATGAATAAAAGCTTCTTTGATTTCATGAACTCCCTCACCCTGTGTCGAGTGCAAATGTGCCACCATCGGATCCACACTTCTGGTGCCACTATTGCAAAGAAACTACGGTTTCAGACAACACTTTTCTGTCATGTGGTGTAATGAGCAAATGCCAATGGTGCTTGAGTCTTGATGGTATTTCACCCTGTCATTGCTTGAATATATTTCTGTGTATCTTCCCAGGTATCCAGCAAACCATTGAGCACGAAGAAGGCCAGAACAAATCGTCAGCTGACCTGAGGATACGCAAGACACAGGTACAGCATACTTTACTATTGTGCACTAACAGGAAATGATACATACAACGTGTGTACTTTCAGACACCCATCAAACTGCTGTTGTGGAATCCCACTGACCGTTAAACTCATACAAGAAAAAGCTAAATGTTTTACAAAACTGTAATTTCTGTTTCTCAAAAATCGTTCTAAAGCCGTCTTTGCAATATATTTTATTTTTGCAGCTATGACTGGTGCCTCTATTTTCCTCTGTGCGGATGATTGTATGACAATCATCCAGAGCACATTCAGAGATTTAAAGTCTGCATTTAACTGCTTTGGGTTTTCTTACTTTGAACACGCTACCTCTTTAAAACGTTTTAAGAATTATATTCAGTGTGGAATGAGGACACAGCAACTAGCTGGGTTTACATGCACACTTTTTTTGTCTGTTTACACGGGGTGTGATCCATTACGATCTGGTGTTTACATGCGCCGAGACATTTAATCGGAACGACTGTGTGACATGCGCACATTATGCATTCGGTTCGGTGCGTTTTATATCAGCCCAAGATGGAGATCTGTTGTCTGTTAAGCGCAGTAGTTGCTGTTGTGTTGCTGTTAAGCAAGCAACAGCGTGACACCAACGTATGCTTACTGCTACTGGAAGCAATGGAGAGGAGAAGACGGGCACAAGAAGCTGCTTGGCTTAGGGCCGCTGGTTTAGCTCAGTTGGTAGAGCAGGCGCCCCATGTACAGGGGCTACAGTCCTCGACGCACTGATCGCAGGTTTGAGTCCCGGTCTCTGATCATTTGGTGCATGTCTTCCCCCACTCTCTACTCCCTACATTTCCTGTCTCTCTTCAGCTGTCCTGTATAATAAAGTAAAATGCCAAAAATAATCTTCAAAAAACTAAGCTTATTTCTGCCCCTGCCTCCTCCTAAGACCAGAAATCACTGGATGAAGGGCCACAGCAAAGATTGGTGGGAGAGTGCTGATCGATCTTGAATGGAAGCAAAACTTTCGGATGTCCGTCTTGCTGTCTGAATATTATTAAGGTCTCTTAATGTTTGAGGTAAAAATATGCTCTCCGAGGTTGTCCAGTTCATCTTGGATGCTGCCACCTTTGACGTTAAGAAGACGGGGGGTCTGCACAGAAGAACGCAGTCAGGATGTAATCGGGTCGAGCTGTTTACATTTCATATTATTTGATCAGCTATGAAAAGGTTTAAACCACCCCTCTGCAGCCGATCGGTGTGGGCCTGTTTATTTAGATTGAGGTGTTTATATGGAGCATTTTTATTCGTTTCGGGCTTTACACCGATTATAATCAGAATATTAGCGTCCATGTAAACCCAGCTACTGTCTGTGAATGTATGTTTGCACCTGTTCATTTACCAAATTACTCATTCAGTCGGTATCTTTCCTGGCGTTGAGACATTGTTTCCTCTCTGTTTCTCCAGCACTCCACACTCTCCCGCAAGTTTGTCGAGGTGATGTCCGAATACAACACCACCCAGTCGGACTACAGGGAGCGCTGCAAGGGTCGCATTCAGAGACAGCTGGAGATCAGTGAGTACACCTGGGAGACATTTAACCCTCCGCCACTGTTCATACTGACTGCACACACACATGGTTTGCTGTTATACATCTCAGTCACACTGCTGTGTGCAGATTGAACAAGATGTCGTAAGTCATCTCTGCCTGAGGTCATTTGAGAAAAGACGCGACGCACTTTTTGTCTTGTTTTATATGGAGGAGGAGGAGAAGCAGGGAGACGCAGTTAGAGTGTTGCAAAGCAGAGATCAGCCTCCACCTTGGGAACAATGGAATAAAATAACTCTGACATGCTATTCCTTTTGGCGGTGTGTCATGTGGTGCGCCAGATGTCACATTTCCTATTTTATACTACATCACAACTACAGGGCATAAAAAGACTCTATATGCTCAAGGTCTTTTTAACTCCCCAGGCTTGTCAGTGTAGTACGACTGTATATAGTATGACCAACTTTGGGTGTCTGACACTCTGACGTACAATTTAACACATGATCCTGGCCAATGCAATCGCTTTGATGTGGAGAAATGTAATTTAAATGTTAATTTGTGCAACTGCTACACACCAGTTAGCCATAACATTACAACCACCTGCCTGATATTGTGTAGGTCCCCCAAAACAGCCCTGACCTGTCGAGGCATGGACTCCACTGGACCTCTGAAGGTGTGCTGAGCACCTTATCTGGCACCAAGCAATAGCAGCAGATCCTTTAAGTCCTGTAAGCGAGGTGGGGCCTACGTGGATCGACTTGTTTGTCCAGCTCATCCCACAGATGCTCGATTGGATTCAGATCTTGGGAATGTGGAGGCCAAGTCAACACCTTGAACTCATTGTCACGTTCCTCAAACCATTCCTGAAGCATTTTTGGCTGCTGCAGGTTTGGAGATGCTCTGACCCAGTCGTCTAGCCATCACAATTTGGCTCTTGTCAAAGTCGCCCATTTTTCCTTCTTCCAGCGCATCAACTCGAAGGACAAAATGTTCACTTGCTGCCTAACGTATCCCGCCCACTGACAGGTGCCACTGTAACGAGAGACAATCAATGTTTTTCACTTCACCTGTCAGTGGTCATAATGTGATGGCTGATGGGTGTATATGTTCCATTAAAGGCTTTATCTTCTTCGCCATCTTTAAGGATGTTTCTTCAGTAAAGAAAGTGTTGTGGTAAAATAAATAACCCCAGGCCCGACCTGTTGAACTTCCACAGCAGTGTCCCCAAAGGGAATATTCTCTCACACCCTGGTTATGTAAAACACCCACCCACACATAGATTTTGACATAAAATATAATAAATGCACAACACGCTGAGTAACACGCGCAAAAAGCCCTCCACACGAACTCTCATAAAGTGATGACAGCAAAACATGAAACCTGGAGTCTCTTCAAACATCATCCCAGCCAATCATCCGCAGCACCGAGATCAAAATGAGCTCCAAATAAACCGTCTTTTTTTTGTTTTGTTTAGAGAGAAATTTCAGTTTATTCCACCCATATTTTTATTCTAGTGTAGTCAACCAAAACAACCGCCCTCACACTTTCCAAAACACATACCTCCCAACACCCACACCAATATACAAGCACATGCCAGCCCGCTGCAGCTCGTATCGGAGCTCCTCTCACTCCTGTCTTACTCTAAGTGTAACATGATTTGACAGGTATTATCCGCAGGCCCCGGGGCACCTGGACCTGACACTGACACGGCCTCTGCAGCGGCATCCGTGCCAGCTGCCCCTCACATTCGTCTTTCAGACACAGTCACCTTACCCACAAAGGCTCACACACAAACACACACGCATGCAGAGAACATTTACTCATTTAATAGCAGAGGAGAGCAGTTATTTGCAGACGTAATTTCCTGTTGCCATCTGTCAGTTTGGAGTGGACACATGCAGCAGATCTGTATGTGCGAGCACCTCCCCGCATGTCCTGCTAAAAGAACAGCAGTGTCAACATGGAGTGCGTCCTGAGGTTAATCAAAGGACAAACCTTCCTAATGGAGTTGGAACACACACATACACCTGACTCACTTTTTCCGTGAGCTCCTCCAGATCCATTTGGATTAGATTTTGTCAGCAGGTGAAATCACAGGAGGCCTCGGCTGATCTCACCTGTCGCCAAGGAAGGGATTAGATACGCAGGGAGAGCACGGAGATGAAGGAATGACAGCGCAGAGGGAGACATGCCGTTTTTTCATCGTGATTTTGACCTACAAATTAGCTTCAATCCAACACAATTTAACTTCTTTAGGGAATTGCAAGAGAGAGTTCCTGTTGTGCCAACCCCTTTGACGTGTTTGTGTGTGGATCAATAAGTGTGTCACACAGAGTGAAACCCAGTCTGGACTGTGTGACTGAGTATTGATGTTTCCCTCTGCTGATACTCTATCTGTTCTGCTCTGGATGCAGAGATAACAGCAACAGGAAAGCAGCACTGTGACAAACTGTAAACACTATCAAGACAACAGCAGCGTTAGCCATGTGTGCATGGTGCAAAGACAGTACGATATTATCTGCAACAACCCTCTCCTAACTGGCTAATTATATTTTATTGCACCTTCTCCCAGCAGCAAACACACGGTGGTAAAGAGCTATCTCAGGCATACAGATGGTGCTTTTGTCACCCCTTTGACACACAATGCAAGCGCTGTATGTCTGCAGAATATACTGTATTTATGTAAGTTTGGATTACTTTGATTCTTGCCTTATGTCATTGAGGATTTAAATTTCTTTAATGAGCTGCTGATCATTATTATTATTACTGGGTCTTCAGGATGTAAGACTGATAACTGATGATGGACTCAAAAATGCACGACTCACACTCTGCAGGTTAAGTAAAAAGAGGCACAAGCAATAATCCCAAAAGGGAAAAGTCAAAAATCAGGCTAAGGTCATACACAGAAAGAAAATCACTGGAGTAAGGGCGACACAAAGGAACATACAATGACCTGGCGACGAGCGGGAAGACACACAGGGTATATATACACAGGTAATCAAGAGGAAACAAGACACAGGTGAGTCCAATTAGGGCGGCGTTGACACATGAGGAGAGGGGCACAGGGAGCAGGCATCTGAAAGACGAGGGTGAGTTTCAAAATGAAATAGGAAATGACAATAAGAAAACAAAAACATAACCTTAGGGAACTTGATTGACTGTGTCAAAAACCAGTAAATTATTAGGCTTGTTCGAGATGAGAGAGGCCTGCACAGGATCGATCGTCGCCTTGCCAAGCACACTGCATGAAGGTTAGATTGTTGTCCGACTTGCTCTGAAAACCCCGACTGCGCGAGGCTTGGAAGTCTCACGGGAGCGAGGCGGTTGCAGTTTTCAGGGCCATGCGCCGCAGTTGCTCTCCACCGACGTGCGTGATGGGAAACACCTTGCTCTGGTTTGAGTGAAGGGCCTACTGGCTGAAAAAAGCTTTGACACCACCCAAAAGGAAGAGATGAGACGTCTGTCTTATTCATTAAACTTCATGAACTGTCAGGCAGACACCAAACGGTTTTATCAAAGTACTGACATTCACAACTGAATGCTGTCTTAATAAATATCTGCAATGGCGTCACATCGAAACAACTATCAAAAGCCCTGAATAAAATATAATGAGAAATTATTTGAAGAAGGTCTTCATATACAAAGTAATAATAATGATAACAACAACAGATGAAGACTTTATTCACATCCACTTACAGTGAGGTGTACGTTGTACTGACAAATGCTTAAGTATGCTGCTATATGACTGCAGCCAGGTGAGAAGTTAACCTATTGAGAAGTCAATGGACAGCTGTTTATTGCGCTCCAAGCCGGGGGACAAGATTCAAGAAGAATGTTATTAATTACTTTAATTAGTTAACCTCTTGTACATCCAACAGTTTGTGAGGTGTAATATGTTGAACAAAAGCAAACTGTTTTTGGGGCTGCTAAATTGGTTTTCAATTTGAGTAAATTGTTCTTGAGTATTTTAAAGCTCCTGTGAGGAACTTTGTGTTTGTGTTGATTCTGGCGCCCCCTGTGGACAAAACCATACCTTTTATCTTTTTGCTGATTTTGTCCTGTACATGCTTAAGTAGTGGTTTTCACCAAAACATCTCATCCTGCTTTCTTTAACAGTCATATGTATCACTCACTTTAAATATATGCCCTGGAAAATGTAAGCAAAGGCAGCGTGCAGTTAACCGACAGCTCCCGCCAGCAGCTTCAGGCATTAAAAATAACTATATAGAAACAATCAATCTTGTCGCTGATGGTCTGGTTTGCTTTTGTAGCTCGTATAGAGTAATCAGAATTAATTTCAGTCTGTTTCATAATCATCAAAAAACTCCTCACAGGAGCTTTAAGAGTTCAACAGGCTGAATTTAAATATTCTCATTGTTCATAGCTTCTGTCAAAGTGCGACTTATCACTCATAATCAGGTTAGAACTGGCACTGTACTACTATTTTAAACTACACTTACAAAAAGACAACAATGAGTGATATCATTTTTGTACATTCATTATGAAGCTGGAGCCAGGAGCTTAGCTTAGCTTAGCTTTGCATAAATACTTTAATAAGGGGGAAACAGCAAGCCCAGCTCTGTCCAGCAGCTCTAAAGCTAACTTATTAACATGTTTGTTCACCCACACAATCATGTTGTGGTTTTAAGAGCAACCCTTGAGAACAGTTACTGCTGCAGCCTAGAATAAGTCAGAGTTAAAACCACATGATGTGTTCACACTTTAGTTTTCATACACGTTAAACAAACATGTTAAACTTTCCTTTACGACAATATTCCATTTTAAATCCACTGCAATTGGAACGCACATCTCATATTTCAAGGCAGAGGAAGGCCTTTCAGTAGTTTATTATTGAAGGATGATGCAGAATATCACACATTAATTTGCTTCAATAAGCAGACAGGCAGGACCCCAGCAGGGGGTGTTGGTCACAGGCATGGCAGGGCCTCTTTGACATTTGATTATGTTTTATTTCCCCCGCGGACACAATACCTGAGAAAAATGCTGAAATGTACACCAGCACATTCCTGTAAAACAAACTGATCGACCTGTTTGTGTGCAGATGGCATGATTTTCTCATTTCTCATGCAATTTTAAATGGCAGCGAACAGAAGCACAGAAAAAGATCACTCGCCTTTTTCTATCTGCATGTGCGTGGTTTGACTTCTCACTCCATTTCTCTCACTCTTCTTCTCTCTCTCATTTAATTTGTGTTACATAACAACGGAAATGAAATAATACTGTTTCTGGTAGCAGCGTAGTATGAATGATTTAATAGGCCGTAAATGCTGCGAGTGAAGTGCAACTCCTTGGCTTCATACAAGGCTTCTCGGGGTTTGGGTGTCCATGGTAACAAATAAGAGCCTCCCTCGGAGCCTGTCAGGGCTTTAAAAAACAATGAGGAGTGTGTGTGTGTGTGTGTGTGTAGGAAGGGAGATAAATGGGTAGGGTAACACCTTCCTTTTTTTTCTTTTGCAATTATCGATGAATCACTGTCACTCCTCTCTGCCCTCCAACTCTTAGTCTGACCCTGTTTAATGTTGTAGTTTTAGCCTTAATGAGAGAGGGATTATTTATTATCAGAGAGGCCTGGAGAATAGAGAATTGATGACGGAGATCTTTTCGGTGTGCTGTCTTCATCTTCTCATTTGTCAAACGGCAAAATGTCATTGCTGAGCATGAGCAGGTCCTTAAAAGCTGTAATGAAACAGGGGGACCACTTGACCACAGCTTAATGAAATTCATTGATTCTATATGACGTTTGGATTAGACACGATATGCTCAGTAAATGAGAGGAGAAATTAAGTGGGTGCACACACATTGTTTTACATGCATGCACCGTTAAATACTTGAGACTAGCTTCATCAGTATTCTGTCCATGAAGGCAATCACTGGCTATGACTCCCCCGACCATCATCACTCACCATCGACCCGCCTGCTCTGCCACTGAGGCCCCTACAGAAACCACCAGTCTTCATCACACGTACAAACACAATGCACGCACACATGCTCTAGTAGCTGCCTACAAGATATCCTTGAAGCCACAGGTGCTGGAGGTCCAGTGGAAAGAAAATGTTGAGCAATATCTGGCCAACTAGCTAGCACACGTGCATAGAGATATAGTATAATGGGTCCTGCCTCGCTAGGTTTTAGCATTTTGCCTTGCCTTTTTTAGAGAGAGAGAGTTGCGACATCACAATGGTGGATCATGGAGCATATTGAACCTCCACTGACGCGAATCTCTGTCTATAAGGCTCTGGATACTTTGTTCGGACAGTAGGCTGCTCCGCCGCTGTCCTCACCTACATCAGCAGTGCGCACCTGCTTTCAAACACCTTTTCATCTTCCTAATAAGGGCAGTCTTTGTAACACAATACCCACAAAAGCGCACATTGACCTGATGCGGTCAGCCACATACTAGGTTTTTACCTAGTCTTGTTAGCTAAGAGTTAGATGAGAAGATAGACACTACTTTCATTTCTGCACTGTAAATATTAAGCTGCTACAAGCTGCAGTTAGCTTAGCCAGCTAGCTAGCTTGTTTGCCTCAATTCCTCTACCCTCTACAAATTAGCGTATTTCTCAAAATGTCACACTATGGCTAGTGTAGCATGATAAAACATTCTCTCCTTGACAAGATGATGGATGATCTATGGAGGTCTTGCCTTCCTTTACTTCAACAGATAAATGTTACTAAGTTAGCTCTAAGTCATTAGCAAGCTAACTTAGCATAATTTTCCCAACATTTTAAGGGCTCATCAGCCACAAAGGCTTTTGCCATTGAGTCTCAATATGTCCACATGCAAGTTACCTGTGTTTTCAGTTAGACAGAGTTGAGACAAATTGTCATCATCACTTAAAATGAATGTAGTTACTCTGCGGGGGGTTTATAATATGAGCTTTCTCTCCTTCAGCCTGCTCTTTGACTCTGTAATGTTCTTGTTGGCTACAGTATGCCTGGATAAAATTAGAGGAGTAAGACTAAGTGCTCAGCTTGTGCTGTACACAAGGTAATGTTTTTCGCTATTGCAGGCTGTCTTCATGGAATAGATGGTATGTACTGTTTATACTGTATCTAGCCCAACAGAGGATTTAACATGTGCAAAGGAGAGATTGGAGATAATGCTGACTGTGACTTACAACGTCAGTGGAGCAGAAATAGAGCCCGAGAGAGGCAGCTCTGTGGGCGAAGTCAGCGCTCATATGTGAGATTATTATCAAAGGTGTAGCAAAGACGCATAGTAGGGGAATGTTTATAAAGTAGGACAACTCTGTCGGGGAAAATAAAGAGGGATAAGGACACGTCAGCAGGAAGACACAGAAGGCGTGGTCAGTGGATAGAAATATAAAGTTTGTTGGGGGAGTCATGGAGACTATTAAACATGTTTGATATTTCTCACTCTGTATTTGCACATGACCCATCTTATTTTGCCTCACCATTACGCTGTAGCCTTTAGAGACGCAAGCTAAACTGGAGAGACAGAGATATAGCTTAAACATAAAACACAAAGCATGCAGGGCATACATCGGTCTTCCTTCTGACAGTATTAGAGGTGAATGACATTGGTGCCATGTCCAGGATGAAAGACAGGATGCTGGACAAATGCAACAATGCGGAACGTTATCAAGAGCAGTTTTGGCTGAATGCCATTACAGCTTCAAAACAGATCAAAGTCCACTTTAACAAATTGATCTACAAAGGAGGAAACTTCAAGCTAAAAGTATTACACGTTAGTCTGAGGTGAAGCTAAAGTCAGTATTTGACTGTCCTTATTTTAGTCCTAAAAGCAGCTGGATCTGGAAGGGGGATTATTTCCAGATCGAAAGACGATGGGGTTACGTTATAAATTGATGTCAAACTGTGGAGCAGACCGTTTCAGACTGAGGTTTACTTTGTAGTATTTGAACCCTTGGTGTTGGGACAGGGCAGTGTTTATGACTGAAGTTCTTGTTTTGAGGCTAGTCTTGTGTTTTTGGTTGACTTCAAATAGACACTTTAAGTTATATAAATTAAGGCTTGAATCCAGATCTTTGATCTGTCTGTTTTGGACTCCTGTATTAGATGCTGAGCATAATTATAGCACACAGGATTTTTCCTTCACACCCACTGTTTTTCTTAGATATGGACGAATCAAGAGTTTAAAATACAGTTTAGAAAGTAGACAGATTGGTAAAGACAAAGTGAGCATGTGGAAAAGAGAGGCACACAGCTTTTATTTCATGAATCCCCAGACAGATTATTTTAGTAAGGGTTTGCCCACTATATATCTCCTCATATCCAATAGCATTGTCCCAACACTTCTTAATTTCTGGACTTAAATTTGCTGTTATAGTCATGCACTTGGTAAATCTCATCTCCTACAAACATGAAGGTTGTTACAGATGTTCATGTGTTTGTTTCCCCCCTGCTAGCTGGAAGAAACACAACAAATGATGAGCTGGAGAGCATGTTGGAGAGTGACAACCCGGCCATCTTTACTTCGGGGGTAAGTGATCCAACAAATGCAACATTTTAATCTAATTCTTCTCCACTCTAATCCTTTCCTTCTGTTGTTTCCACTCAGATCATTATGGACAACATCACCGAGCAAGCTATGAATGAGATCGAGACGCGACACAATGAGATCATCAAGCTGGAAAACAGCATCAGAGAGCTTCACGACATGTTCATGGACATGGCCATGCTGGTGGAGAGCCAGGTGATAACTCTCTCAGTACCTACAGCTGTGTGGGTTGGCCCTCGGCAAAAAGCATCTGGAAACAAAATAATCATCAGGTTTGAAATGTAGACTGCAGACCTGAAGATTTTTTAGATGATCCGCCGGTATATTCTTGTCGTATTTCGTTTTCTGTACCCCTCTGAGCCGTTACCTGCAGCGAAACGGTAGTATTTCACTCCAGCATCTTTCGCTGGGCCGTTCCGCTCAGATTGACGGGTGCAATGCACGCTGGGTGTTGTAGGAATGTAGAATGGGCGAAACCACAAGCTGTTTGTACAACTGTCTCCACAGCTCTGGCGCCAATTTCAAACATTATTGCATCCATCGATTACAGAGAACACCAGCTTCAACTGACAGTGGCTTTGTCCAGGGGCGAACTGCTCCTTTAATTAAAAATCCATCTGCAAATATGAAACACAAGGTTTATAATCCCAGTTTCATGACTGATAATTTCCTCCTGTTAGTCCAAAAGGCCCTGGCTCATGCAAAGTTCATTAGCACACTGTATTCATATTATGAAATCATCAACCAGCTATAAGCAGGCTATCACGCTGCAGCAGCTGCGTCTTCTCCAGAAGCTGTCAGTCTCTTAATTCTTGTCATAATAACATACAAGTTGCTGAGTGTATTAGTAGAGATATCAGCCCGTCTATGCCAACAGAGTTGGAAGGAGTTTGTGTTTTCAGCTCCATCTGCTTGTCTGTTTGCAAAATAACTGGGTAGATTCAGACAGAATTTGGGACGCAGATATTTATTGGCTCAAGGACGAGTTGATTAGAATTTAGTGATAATCTGTAATTGGGATATCTGCCATTAGACCTTTTTTTTTAACATAATTATCATGCTGTGTTCATGAGCTGGAAGGGAAATCTGACATCTGGGACTTGGCAACTAAACAGCGTAGGATTAATTTGCCTTCAGTTATAAACAAACTCACACAGGATTAGTCTTTGTAAGTTTCCTTTGGTGTTGTCAGTAAAGCTTTGAGCTTCAGGTAAATCTGCAGGCCCTGCGAGTGTGTGAGCCGAACCCACCCGCAGAGATGAGCTGTTTTCCCTCATCAGAAACACTCAGTCTGAATTATTCAAAAGAGAATCTGAGCACAAGAATAAGAAAATATGATGAATGACAAATATGAGAGTAAATAGTGGCATGAAAGTGATATGAAATACAATGACAGCCAAATACCATAGCTGGCCTCCTCTAATTATAACACTGTATGATGGATGAGTAGCGAAGTAATTCAGTGGTAAAAATCTATGTGCACTCTTTTATGCTCCTGTCAGATATGACTCCTCTAAATATCAATAATCCAATGAACTAACCCTTTCTCTGTTATTAGTCTGTTTGTTAATTTTGCCTTTCTCAGCTTTGCACTCTCTTTTCTCTCTTTCACAACACAACTGTGTCACCACCGCAATGTTTCTAAGCTGTAGAGAAAAGACAACAGCGCTCCCCTTCTAATTCAGCAAGGTAATTCACCTGTGATTTCTAACTTACTATACTAAAATAATAGTAGGGTCAATGGGTCAATGCTTAGTTTGTGATGTTAGACGTTCTTTTTCCTTTATTCAGTTTCAATAAGTAAGAAAATGTGCAGAGGAATATGAAATAATAGAAGAAGAGAAATTATCATTTGGTATTTCTCACCACTCTTTCTCATTCTCTAAGATGCTTATACTGTATGCTAAGAGCTAAAACTAATGTAACTGAAGAACTTGTCCTTTACACAGGGCCAGCTGGTGAACAACATCGAGCGCAGTGTGCAGGAGGCTCAGGAGCACGTCGATCAGGCGAAAGAGACCATCCCAAAATGCAAAAAGTTCAAAAAGACGAGCAAACGGGTGAGACGCAACACGCACACATTCTCCAAACTAACTTACTTCTCTTTTTTTCTCCCTTTCCCCTTCTCTGCCCTTCTCACTCACCCACTATTCCTCCCGTCCATCTGTATCCACGCCTCCTCCCACCTCCACATCTGGCTCCATCTTCCTGTCTGCATGTCGTCCACACCTCCTCTGTTACTAACCTCTCTTAGGGGGAAATGATAGACCGCATAGAGTACAATGTGGAGCACTCAGTAGACTACGTGGAGAGGGCCGTATCAGACACTAAGAAGGCGGTTAAGTACCAGAGTAAAGCCAGAAGGGTGAGTCACATATGCAACAGAACGATGCATGTGCACAAGCATGCTGTCAGTGAAGAAGTAACGAGCATTGCATGTGTGTGCTGCATATTGTAATGTGTCACTGTAACTGTGGTCAGTGTGTGCATGCTCACCTGTCTAGTATTCTGCATGTGAAGCATGGGGGTCCTCAGAGACTCATTCTACAGCAGTGATTTCACATGACGGGGTTCTGCTGCAGTTACCAGGGTAAACAACTGTCCACGTATTTGTGTTTTACAGAAAAATAAAGACGTGGTAAGCTTGTCGAAAAGAGGCCTAAAAAGATATCTTAAAGTTATAGATTATGGATAAACTACAGGACTTTTTAAATGTGTGCCCCACCAAGTGGTAGAGGTATAAATGCAACCTCTTGCTGTCTTATTATTCCACGATAAACCCCTGTAAAAACAAAAAGAAAAGGCATATTAGGTGTTAATTCATGAGCATTAGAGGTGCTGTTAGGTGGCTAGCCAGGCTAGGTGTTTCCCTCTAAGCTAAGCTAACTGACTGTTTCTCAAAATTTTAAATACTCAGTTAACAATTGATGGAGAGGGTTTAGCCTTAGACTGCATATGTGGATGGGCGACATGACAGCGCCCTAAAAGTGAAGCTAAAACCACTCTATCGCCCCCTGCTGATTGGCTGCAGTATAGGTCATAAAGCCCGCCTCCTCCATGTTAACAGATGGGACATGAGTCAAACTATAAAATCAAAATACACGCCAAATTAATTTTAGTCAAACATGGTTTCTGTCATTGAAGTTAGTTCTTATCATGCTGATTAACATCCAAGTGTTCATTTTTCTGACAAGTCTATTTTTAATTAGTTATTTGATGCTGTAAAAAGGATGATTCACAGCTCTGTTGACAAACACGGCTCCTGCAGCCGATCTGTTCTGGGTTAGCACAATAGAGGAGGATCGGCGGGACGAGACATAACTAAAACAATCACTACAGTCATTGAAGTTTCCATATCTGTGAACGTCTGCTTCAGAACAACACAAGAAGCTGTTCTGCTGTTAAATACGCCGGCGTGCAGGATCTTTGCCGGGTTTTTTTCCATCTTTATATTCAGTTGTTGGTTTATTCTAAAACTTACAAATGCAGTTTTGAAGAAATCCACTGGAAGAAAAGATGTGGTTGAATGGATCAGATCCTAAAGAGCACATTTGGAGCAGTGTGTCAAAGAGGGGCCATCTGACTGGTTTTACTGACAAAAACATCTGGGAACAACTGGTCTGCAGTTCATTAAGAAGGTTAATCACTAGGTTAGTTTAATGTGATCATATCCTTCCTTCAGTGAACAACCTGCACCACCGTGGAACAACTCTGCCCTCTCTTGGTTGATATCTATAATAGCACCAAAAGAAATAGAAGAATGTCATACATCACATCAGATTCACTACAAGGATCATCTTCCCCCACTTTTAATCAAAGACTTTCCAACAGCAACATTTGTTTCTCTTCCTTTCTTCTACTCTTCCCTTCTGTCTTTACTTCTCATTTACTCTCTCACACATCCACAGAATCATTATGTGACACTCTGTCCGTCTGTTTTCCCTCCCATGCAGAAGGTGATCCTGATAGGAGGCTGTATTGCAGCATGTCTGACCGTCCTCATTATTGCCCTCTCAATCGGACTCAGTTAGGCTCCTAATAAGCCCCTACAGAGCAGGCAGGGCAGGAGGTGATGTCTCCCTCTCAGGGTTGTTTCAGCACTTAAAATGTACTGTATAGTGGTTTTCTGTAAGCTGCTTATGTAGTAGGAAGCAGGCCTACAGTACTAGTCTGAAGGGAGTCTAATACAGATCTGTACACTCCCATTCACATTTAAATGCATTTATTTTTTCGAAACACTTAAATGTTCAGGAACCATGTTTGTCGCATGATTCACTCAATGTGCATGTTCTGCAGTCTGTTGAACAGCTTTGCATGCGTTTCCATTATATGTTTTACATTTTAAATATGCTCTAAAGTCACTGTGTGGATTTTCACAGAAAAATAAAAGAGTCATTGTATTGCTGAATTAAACACTTATTAGCCATAACATTATGACCACCTTCCCAATATTGGGTAGGTCCTCCTTTTGCCACCAAAACAGCCCTGACTCGTCCAGGCATGGACTCCACTCGACCTCTGAAGGTGTGCTGAAGTATCTGGCACCAAGACGTTACAGATCCTTGTAAGTTGCGAGGTGAGGCCTCCATGGATTGGATTGAGATCTGGGGAATTTGGAGGCCAAGTCAACACCTTGAACTCGTCGTGTTCCTCAAACCTTTCCTGCTGAAAGAGGCCACTGCGGCTGTGGCTCAGCGGTAGAGTCTGTCATCCTTCATTCAGAAGATTGGAAGTTCGATCCCCAGCTCCCTCAGGCTACATGTCGAAGTGTCCTTGGGCAAGATACTGAACCCCAAATTGCCCCCGGCGGCATAGCCAACGGGTATGAATGTGATAACTGATTGTTGATTGATGACAGTTGGGTACTTAACGTAGCAGCCTCTGCCATCCGTGTATGAATGTGTGTGCGTGTAATCTAAAAGCAGTCCATTTACCATTTACCATTAGGGAATACCGTTTCCATGAAGGGGTGTACTTGGTCTGCAACAATGTTTAGGTAGGTGGTTCGTGTCAAAGTAACATCCACATGAATGGCAGGACCCAAGGTCTCCCAGCAGAACGTGACCCAAAGCATCACACTGCCTCTGCCGGCTTTCCTTCTTCCCATAGTGCATCCTGGTGCCATGTCTTCCTATAAGTGATGCACACACACCGGGCCATCCACATGATGTAAAAGAAAACGTAAGTCATCAGACCAGGCCACTGTCATCCACTGCAGACGTGGTCCAGTTCTGATGCTCACGTGCCCATTGGGGGCGCATTCTGTGGTGGACAGTGGTCAGCATGGGCACCCTGACCGGTCTGCGGCTATGCAGCCCCATACGCAACAAACTGTGATGCACTGTGTGTTCTGACTCCTTTCTATCAGAACCAGCATGAACTTTTTTACAATTTGAGCTACAGTAGCTCTTCTGTTGGATCCAACCACGCGGGCCAGCTTTTGCTCCCCAGGTGCGTCAATGACCCTGTTGCTGGTTCACCTGTTTTCCTTCCTTAGACTGCTTTGGGTAGGTACTGACTGCTGCAGACCGGGAACACTTCACAAGAGCCGCAGTTTTGGAGATGCTCTGACACAGTCCTCTAGCCAGCACAATTAGGCCCTTTGTCAAAGTCGCTCATCCTTACACTTCTTGCTGCTTCCAACACATCTTCAAGGACAAAATGTTCACTTGTTGCCTAATGTATCCCACCCAGTGACAGGGGCCATTGTTACGAGATAATCAACATTATTCACTCGTCCTGTCAGTGCTCATAATGTTATGGCTGATCGGTGTAAGTAAATTGCTTAAAGCCTATTTCAGGAGGTAGCCACGTAAGGTGCCTCTTGCCTCTGCCACAAGATGGCACCAAATTTAGGATTCCTATATTTAATACACACCGGCTTTACATATGAAAACAATTTGTGGCATTTGTTCAGATATTTTCTGTTTTTTAATGTGTTACGAACAAAATGCAGGAACCAGAGATTTATGGTTTTGAAAGTAGACGAGGTAGAAACATTTTTTCAAACAAATCAAAGCAGTGTGTTCTGCTTTTCTTCATAATAAATACTGTAACACAAATAATACAACTGATACGTCTAACATGTTTTCCTCTGCTCCCCATGCTGCCTTGGATGTTTATCTGTTAAAATCATGCAGAAGAAAATAATGATTATAATATGCTGTGTGATTCTTGGAGTTGTCGTTGCTTCCATCGTTGGGGGAACGCTGGCCTAAACCTCAGCCACAGTCGCACTAAAACTACACACAGCAGCACACAAACACAACAGATTCACATCTCCAGTGTCCTGTTTTCATGGATGCAATCTCTTTCATGTTTAGCACAAGGTGCGCTGCGTACCGTACGCCACATTTTACACACAGTGTACAGGGCCGGAGGTGTTCCCGCATGAGTTGCTATTTTGTAAATGTGGTGCTGCAAACTGTTTATCTGAGTGTCGTCAACGATGTGATGTTTCCAAAAGTGAATTATTGAATGACAAAGATGCTAAATGATGTGTAACACCGTACGAATACATTCCAACTTCCAAATATGACGCTTATTCAGTTGTAACGTCTATTTTGTGTTGTACAGGCCGCTAATCTGCAGTGTTTTCAAAGCCACGTTACATAAAGACTCGTGTTTATCCTTTGACTTTATTTCTCTCTCTGTTGTCCTCTACCTCCTTTCAAAAGCTCTGCATGATTTTCTTTGCTGTAAAGAGGAAGTACTTTTGTTTTCTGTTGCAAAGAGGCAGGAAGACATGATAATTTGCTTCAAACTGCCAACCTGTCCTAACATGCTGCTTTACTTAATTCATCCGGTCTTACCAGTTGTGCAGCGTTTCCAACTGTTGCTCCAGTGTTGAGTGTGTGTGTGTGTGTGTGTGTGTGTTTGTGTGTGTGTGTGTGTGTGTGTGTGTGCATGCATAAATGTGAAGGAGAATATGTGTTTATTTGTAGCTACATGTTTGAGCGTGCCGGGCATGACTCGTGGGATGAGAACATGAGTGCTTGTTAATAGCCACCTGTGTCTTTGTTTTGTATAAACTGATATAAAGCTCTCTAACACTGCCAGTATGTTCAAATAAGCTGTTATAATGGAGTCTCGTCTGGGTGGATTGATTATTCTGGTCTGTAAGTGACAAACTGTTGTTGTATTTTGTCTTTTTCTAAGCTTTAAACAGAGTTTACTTTTCTGTTATGCTGATAATCCGTTCATTTTATTTTGTGATGAGTCGGTGAAAGCATGAACTCACGTAGCCCTCCAAAAGACTCTCATATCGGTTTTCTGGCAACACATCAAACATGCACAGATTGCAACCATCTTCAAGTGTTGCCTTTGTGTTGTAATGTGATGACACTGTTTTATTTGTTATATTTTTTCAGTTTGTTTTTGCTTTTTCAAGTAAAGTTTGTCTGAAAAGTCACACTCGGAGTCTGTGCGTTGATTTGTATGAGTGCACAGAGACAGAATGTTTCTGTGATGGCCGGTCTATTCATGGGAAACTGCAACTGTTAACTTTAGTCTCATAATTGTAACAATGGATCATAATAATTTTTGGATTCATCACCAGTTGTGGAGAATTAAAATGTATTTACTGGATTTATTTAACATTTAATATCAGTAAGCTTGGAACTGGTAAAAGTCCATTTCAAATATATAGTTTGTAGTAAGCATGTATTCCAATAGTCCAATAATTGGTTTCAGATTTAGTTGCACGGTGGTGCAGTGGTTAGCATTGTCCCCTCACAGCCAGAAGGTCCCTGGTTCAAATCCCAGTTTGGATGTAGTGGGCCTTTCTGTGTGGAGTTCGATGTTCTCCCCGTGCATACCTCAGCTTCTTCCCACAGTCCAAAGACTCTAAATTTCCCGTAGGTGTGAATAGGCTCCAGCCCCCCGTGACCCTGAATCAGTGACTGTATATATATATGCCAAAATAGCCCCCGCGACGGACGGTGCAATCTCACGATGATGACGTCATTTGGAGCCAGAGCTGCGCAGTAGAAATCAGCAGGTGGAACCGCCGTAGCCACAAACCGACCTTAACTTACCGAAAACAAATAGCAAAGATCCGTAGCCTACGTCGCTGTATTTAAAAGCAGAACAGCTTCTTGTGTTGGTCTGAAGCAGACGTTCACAGATATGGAAACTTCAGTGACTGTAGTGATTGTTTTTGTTACGTCTCCTCTCGCCGATGGTCCTCCGCTCTGTTAATCTGGAACAGATCGGCTGCAGGAGCCGGATTTGTCAGCAGAGCTGTCAATCATCCTTTTTACAGCATCAAATAACTAATTAAAAATAAACTTGTTAGAAACATGAACACTTGGACGTAAATCAGCATGATAAGAACTAACTATAATGACAGAAACCATGTTTGAGAAAACTTGTGTCCCATCTGTTAACATGGAGGAGGCAGGCTTTGTGACCTATACTGCAGTCAGTCAGCAGGGGGCGCTCTAAATGTTTTGGCTTCACTTTTTAGGGAGCTGTCATGTCATCCATCTTTTTATACAATCCATATCCAGAACAGGATAATAAGCGGTATAGATAATGAATGGATCCTTTTGTTTTTTTCTTATTTTAACACTTTTAACAGACTGTTGGGTAGTTTTCATATATTTTGTTTGTATCGTACTAATCTACACAGGGACACATATCCGTCAGACATAAGTAGTAATAACAAAGTTGGAAAGCAAAACTGACAGGGGGGGATTAGAGCTAAATAAGTTCAACATTGGAAGAATGAATGTCACACATAAAAGTTGATTTGTTTTAATGTGTGGTTTAAAACCCATACAAAAATGATACAAACAAGAATAAAAGTATAAAAGTAAATTCATATTTGCTGTTAGTATGTCAGTATTAATATGTCACATTAAAATCATGAATACAATTCACTTTAAAAAATTCTGATTGCTTGGTTTATATCAACATTTGTTTGGTGCTCATGTCAGCCCTGGAACGATTTCCCAACATAATCAACCCAGAATAATAAATGCACTTCTTTTTAAATGGTAAGAAAGATAAACAAATGTACTGCGATTTGAATACTTTCCATAAGAAAAACAATATATTATTTTCATAGATTACATATAGAGTCTAAAATACTAACTGGCAGAGCTGTTATTGGATATTAAAGTAGGTAAGAAACATATTTAAATTACATGAAAATCTAATGGAAGCAAAGTGACTTCATGAATTTTACTGGCATGTGTGTTTGAAAGCTTGTTTGAAGAATCAGAGGACCTGTGCATCTCACAGGCCGGGAAACAGGTAGAAGCGCTTTGTTAGAGTGCATCTGTCCTTGGTTGGCATCTGCCTTTTGTTCCCGCAGTAAAAGTCTTCAAAGCGCAGCATGACCTGTGAGGTGGAAAGAAAACTGTATGAAATAAAGACTTCTAAAACAAGAGCATAGTCACTACTGCTGCCGGACAGTCCTCAGCTGTATTGCTGCTAGATCTGTCAGCTGCCTTTGACACAGTGAACCACCAAATCCTCCTCTCCACTCTCTCTGAGCTTGCTATCTCAGGATCTGCCCTCCACTGGTTGTTGTACTCCCTCTCGGGGTGATCTTCTTAGCCTCTTTCCCACTGGTCAAAAAACTCACTAAAATCCGGCTTTTTAGCGGGTTAGTGGGAAAGGTTACAATCAGCATTCAGACTTGGGTCAAATTACTCTGCAAAAGACCCGGGTAATGATCGCCTCGGCTCCGATCGGCATTGATGGGATCACAAAACCCAGGCTGACACAATAATCTCCGCACTCTTTCCAGTTCAATGCTATGACGCCGCTCTCTGTCCATGCAGCGCTTGAACATCATTCCAAATTTATCAGCGCTGAGTTTGATAAAAAGACTGAAGCATTCAGGTTCAGGCCGCTGTCGTGTAAATACATAATTTGTTCTTTGTTTCATGCAAGATGCAGCAACACTGGCAAGACAGCGAGGTGAGAGAGCTTCTTCTATTCCGGTGCGTTTGTGACGTCAGGCGGCGACGCAGCAGAAAAGACACTGAAACTAGTATTCTGCAAGAGACAATCGGCATTTATTAGCGGGCCTTCTTGGGTCTGAAAAACCTGTGTCAACGCACTAATTTTGGTGGGAAAGGGGTATAAGAGTATCTTTGAAGGGAGGAGTGTCCTCACTGCACAGCTTATCCACAGGGCTGCCCCAGGGGTCAGTGCTCAGTCCCCTTCTTTTCTCAATATATACCACCTCACTTGGTGCAACCATTCACTCCAATTACTATGCAGACATTACCCAGATCATCCTGTCATTCCCACCAGACGACACTACAGTCTCGACTCGGACCTCGTCATGCCTTGCCGATATCTCTAAATGGATGAAAGAACGCCACCTTCAGCTCAGCCTATCCAAGACAGAGCTCCTTGTCATCCCAGCCAGTCCCTCTAAGCAACCACAGATCAATATCCAGCTTGGACCAACCAAACCTAATACCCACAAAGTCTGCCTGGAACCTGGGTGTCATAACTGATGATCAGCTAACCTTTTCACCTTTTTGAACGAAGGTTAACGTGGCCTCGATTGCTCGGCCATGTTGATTTGCAGATGTATGTTGCTTCGGACTAAAGGCTTCAGGGCTTCTGGTGTAGCTAGCGGTTAGCGATGACTACCGGCATATTCTTTCCTTTAACATTAAAACACAAGAACTGAGTTGAGTTAAGAAACGACGCCTAAGAACAGATTGTTGCAAAATGTCTGTTTATAGAGATGAATAACAAGCTACGTCGTCATCAGATGACCTCCGATGGGAGCTGGGACGGCATAGCGGCCAATTGCATCTCTCCTCAAATCCTGCATGTAAAATAAATCTGCGAGGAGTGATGAGGTTGGAGGTTGTCCTATTACACATGCATATTTCACAGTCCGAAAACTGTTTGTGCTCGTAGAACTTACTTTTCTGAAAAGTTCCTCAATGTCCTCCTTATGAGCGAAAGTGTTAAAAACCGCATCCAAATACTGGATAAGAATAGATCCTTGAACTGGTGATCTATATGAGACAGTATCTGCAGAAAATCAGAGAGAAACAATATATATTATAACCTTTTATTCATTAACTGTTCTAATAAATGCAGATAATTGATGCTTTAGGTTAACTGACCAGGAGTACAGGAAAGAAGGGAAATGAAGTCTTTTTCTTTGTGTACATATTGCACATTATCGTCCTCTAGGTTTTCTTCAGCAGCAGACGGGGATGGATTTGAATCAGCCGAGTGTGCAGCATCACTAACCAGCACCGATCCGCCCTTCTCTGAAACACAGGTGGCATACTTTTAAAACAACACAAACAAGACCTTTTTAGACTCCCGCATAATGTTTTAATTGATAAATCTTAGGATAGGATGGTAATCACTTCCTCTGCAGGCCTGGATGATGATGATCTTGGGTTTGTTCAGCAGTGCTGGACAGTTCTCCGTGCCCAGGTGTTTGTAAATGTTGTTGGTGGGGAACTTCCAGTGGCGCTCCGAATTAGGATCCCGTTTCTCCTCATCAGACGTCTCATCTTCCAGGTCGACACCGAGGACAGCTCCCAGTTTCCCATGAGACATGATTACTACAAACACGCTATCTGTCCCTTTGAGTTTCGGGTGTTTAGAGAACTCAATTACAGCATCATCGATCGCCTGTGAGAATACAAATAAAGAGAGTTACAGTACGGCTAAAATCCACCACACAATAATGTGTGTGTTTTTATTCTCTTTTTAGTACCTTTCCTGTGAGGTTTGTATGTTTCACCACCTCGTATCCCAGAGACTTGAGCTTGTTCTCCATGTTCTCCTCGTCTTTCGCAGCTCCATTTCTGTTGTGTCTCTCAGTATCGAACTTTATATTAGTGATCAGCAGAGCCACACGACTCCTTATGGACTCTTTGGTCACAGGGTAGATCTGAAAAACAGATTTGAAGGAAGAAATTTATACGCAACAGCTGAGACAAAATCTTTAAGTTAAGACTATGTGAGATATTTGATATGACTTTTACGGATGACTCACGTCTCTATCGTTCTGCGTTTTCCTCCAAAATGCCTCAGTAGAAGAGATGAGCGTCGTCGACCATTTCTGCTCCTGCTGAGAATCTGCAGCTGAAAAAACATGACAATGTATTTTTTCTTTTTTGTCTGTCTGTATTCATGAGTGTCAAATCATTATATCAGTTTTAATAGAAACAGGACAAAGGTCTACTAACCTGGTGGAGCAGGTTGAGCGCAGGACAGGCCCAGTTCAGAGTAGAGTGTTGCATCTCTGCGTTCAAGGTGAGCGATCAACTTCCTGCTGGCTTCGTCGCCTTTCCTCTTCACTGTGTCGATGAGACCACGAGCCTTATCTGCTCTGGTAGCATTCTCCTCAAGTATGGACTCTCTCTCCCCGTCGTTCACGATGCGATCCTCTAAAACGTCGTCCAGGAGCTGCTTGATAATTTCTTTGGGCGCCTTCTCCACAAACTTCTTCCTCACTCGTTCAAGCTCCTTATCTGGAGGAGAGAATATGAAGCAAAGGATAAAGAAGATTTAAAAACACTAGAATATTCACTTTTTATAAGCTAAGAAAAGCTTTTTGACAGTAGGGCATTCTTTTCTGCCTATCATGGAACACTTAAAGCACCGGTGTGTAGGATTTAGACGCACCTATTGGCCTAACTGGAATATAATATTCATAAGTATGTTTTCATTAGTGTATAATCACCTGATAATGAGACTCAATGGGTTGCTGTCAACTTTAAATGTGCTCATTTTACCCAAGAGGAAATATGTCATGTTTCTACAGAAGCCCAGAACGGACAAACCAAACACCAGCTAAGGAGCAGGACTTTCGCTTTTCTTGTGGGTTTAGCGGCCACCAGTTTCTCCTACATGCTAGGAATGTGAGGTTATTAGTTATTAGGTGTTTGTAGTCCTACAAACTGGTTCTTTAATAGTTTGTGTTTTCTTATGTGGATCTAGTTGGATACAAAATTTCTATTGGACGGAGTGGGCCTTTCTGTGTAGAGTCTGCATGTTCTCCATGTGTGGGTTCTCTCCGGGTACTCCGGCTTCCTTACACAGTCAAAAGACATGCTCGTTCATTGGTGACTCTAAATTACCCGTAGGTGTGAATGTGAGCGTGGAAGGTTGTCTGTCTCTACGTGTCATCCCTGTGATTGACTGGTGATCAGTCCAGGTTTTACCCCACCTCTCACCCTGAATGACAGCTGGAATAGGCTCCACCCCCCCCCCACGAGGTTAAGCGGTATAGTTAATGGATGGATGGATCATTTGGTTGCTGCAGGTTGTGGTTTTGTTACAGTTCTAGTGGTGTTTCATGCTGTCCAGCCTACCCTTATTGATGTAAACAGTAAGGGCAGAATGATAGAAGCACCTGTCATGTTTAAGTAATGCCTACAAATGAATGTGAACAAGTAAGCATGAGTTTATTGATGATCATTAAATCTTATGACTTAGCCACAGAAATTCACCCTGTATAAGCATTAGATCATCACTGTGCATTACTTCCGCGTGTGTTTGTAGGAAGAGATAAAGAAAAAGAACTAGCTTTTCTTTGTCATTCATGGTAGTAAATGAAGAGTTGGTAAGTTTAGGACTGTTAGTTGGAGAAAAAGAAAAACTTGTGACGTCCTTTAAAACTCTGTGAATGTGTGATGAGCATTTTTTGTGTGTACTTTTTACGCACTTCGTTCGAATCGTTACAATCACCCTTATATGGCACCGCTTCGAACACAACATTGCTTTTAACATATGTTTTGGATTAAACACTGCACCACATGATGGGGGCGGAGTTTTTTTTTTTGCTCTTCCTCTCGACACTACAATTACGCCCTGCATGTTCTTTTTTCCTTCAATGAACATCTAAAAACGTCAACGGGTTTATCTCGATTTGATATCGAGGTGTTATGTCTGTCTTGATCTACAAGCATGTTTTTAGGTCAGAAGATATCACACACTTCAATGTTTGAGGGCTGACCTGCGAACTTTGAACATTTCAACTCCATAAACCCGCGTTTATTGTGTGCCAACTTATTCTGAACAAACACTTACATAAAGAGTCGGCTGTGAATATAGGCACTACAAAACACGTCACAGCTGTCGTTTCGATAAAGTTGTATTTATTTTTTGTAACCCAATGGTGTGCTTCATTTACTTTTCTCCGTTTCCCGCTTTGTATAAGTAAATTGACTAAACAGCAGATAAGCGCGTCAGCAAACTGAAACTATAACGCGTGGCACACACCAACACGCAGAATCAGCGAAACAGCTTTGACAGAATCTGCAAAGAGGTTAAAAAGTTCAAGTACATCCCTAGCCCCCATCCACCTCGCCGCGTTCATAATGCACAGTTACAGTAACGTAGAGTTACATTTGCAAGCTGATCGCAACAATGTCCTGCCATTTGACACATCATGTCCTGGTTATTTCAACATGAATTCAGAACATGAAATCTTACCAGCCATTCCTCATGTCCTGTATCACTGAGTTATTGAACAAACGTCTGCAAGTTACGCGTGAAAACTCCCAAGCTGAGCAGCCTGTCATATAGGGGCGCATGCGTAATGCGTAGTTGTTGAAATGATAGCCAAGCGAAGTTTCCTCCTTCCTTCATGCTCAGTAATGTACTTATATCATCCGTGTACGAAGCGCTCGAGGTTTCCTTTTCCGGCTGCGGGCTGACAACTTGTTGCTCAATGAGTGAAATAGTACATCCTATAGAAGCTACACTTAAGTGTGAGCTGATACTCCAGGTATATTTCTATCACTCTAAAGTGAACCCCACATTGTTGCCTCAGATGATAATTAAAAGGGGGGCTTTTGGGAAATGCCTTCGGTCTTTCCGCTAAAGCACACTTGTGTTATGGAAACTACTACTTTTACGCAGCACAATAACATCTACAGCAGAAATGTTAAGAGCTTTAATAGCACAAGAAACAAACAAAACAAAAGTCACGATTAAGAACCACATAACAGAATTATGACTTTATTGTAGGTAAATATGACTTAATTGTACAAATGGGATTTAAAATAACTGAGAGGTTACACATCAAATTAATGTCAGTTCTCCTCATCGTTATAGACTTTTCCTCACCAGCAAAAAGAAATCTTTACTTTAACAATCATGACAGTGAAACAGTACGTGTCACACTGACTAAATATTCTTAGCTTTTATAACTTGATGTGCACCCTGAAAAATACAATATGAAAAATAGCATTTTAAACCCTTTCAATAGTCTACATTTCCTGTCAGCATTACAATGAACATACAAAAGATGGTGTTTGAAGTTTAAAAGTGTTCGGCCTATTTATAATACGAAAATGACATTGTTTCTCATAATTCAGACAGGTGAACCGAAATGACAGTATAATATTTATAATATTTAATATTATGGTTATTAACAGAGCTCAGTGTGACTGAATGTAACTGATCATCTTCTCTGTTACTTTTCCCTCTACTCTCCTTTTTCTTAAAGACCCCCTCCAGTCCTACATATCAGGGACAACATCAGTGGTCATCTGCCTGTCTGCTTTTAAACTGCAGTGTACCAAGGACAGGCTGAACAACACGTTTTCAGATTGGCAGGGTTTGAGACGTCACAAACCTAAGGAGTCAATCCCGATAATGGACGGGGTGACGCTAGGGCTGGGCAAAATGACAATATATATCGTTAAAACAATATTAAAAATGTCTGTCGCATGTGTTTTTCTATATCGTCTCTATCGTGATTTCACAAAACCAGCAGCCAAACTGCTTTCCGGCAATTTTTACGTCTTTTTGACAACGCTTTAAATTCTAATCCTTGCACGTGGGAGTGAACCAAAGAGGGAGGCGCTGTTTATTAACATGGACATCAACATGCAGAAAATGACTCAGGCTCAGCCCAAGCAAAAACGGAAACTCAGTACTTTTTATTTGTCAAGTATTTAATTCACACAGGATTATCCAAAAATAGGTTTTAACGTGGTTATTTCATACAGACTCATTATTTGTTAAATTACTAGAAAACATGATATATCGTGATATACTATATATCGTTACAAAAATATGAAAAATCCTATATCGTGATATAGGATTTTGACCAGATCGCCCATGCCCAAGGCGATGCTAAGCATATCATTATGTGCAACCTATGGCAACCGCACGATGTGCGAGCCAGCTGTAACCTGTAATTTTTGCAAACTGACTAGGGACTACTAACGTTAACAATCCTACTACTAATTACTACATTTCAAGCTAGCTAAGTTTCTACAAGAGGCGTGTCTTGTTTTGGCAGCAGAGGGGGCGGTTGGAAAAGTTCATAGTGGACGGGGACTATGTAGAGTGGGGGAATTTGAATGAGGGAGAAGGAGGAGACGCCTTGGGAGGATTTTTACAAGGTAACGTATTTTGCAGAAAAAAAAATATCAGACATAATTTATTATCTGAAAACATGACTGGAGCTGGTCTTTAAGCTTAGAAAACACATCAGTATATCAAGTACATTAGCATCAATTTGAATCAGATGATTAAGCTTACAATGCATCTTTTGAGGGGACATGAGACCACTGAAAGATACGCTGTTGTAGTGAGCGTAAATGTTTGACATTATACATAGTGATGCACAATCTGTTATCTTATGGCTTTTAATATTGCATGATAATAAAGGATGAACATGTTGAGGCTTCTGTTTCCACAGAGCATCATCAGTATCCTCCTGAGACTGTGGCTGAAAACAAGAAAAGACATGAAACATATCACTGATGTCAGACTACTGTATTTGTCTGCGATGACCATAATCTGTATGTCTGTATTTTGTCAACAAATCACATTAAAAGACCAAAACCAGCAATGAATTAATAGAATATGTCTCCATTCCTGTCCAAAAAAACATCTATGATTCACTCTGTTGCACTGGGTGACAATTCCTTTCATAGCATCGTCCGGCTGCAGCAGAAAATAGTCCCCAACAAACTGAATATCTTCTCCTAATTGAGTACCTTTTGCTTAGACCGCAGTGCCAAAATGTTTTGAAGGACTTACTGAGCCTTTGTTAAAAAATAGGAACCATTGGGCTTGGTGCTGGGCTCTGCAGACAGAGGAGGAAGTCATAATTTAATGAAAGTCAGAACATTCCAATTTTGGTTTTAAGTCATTTTCTGTGATCTGGTGACAGAAAGAAAAATATCAAATAATGGCACACTTATCCTTACTACAAAGTATTGAGTTCTCCCAATCTGAAGCACATGTAGGGAGAAGTCTATGTTCTTTTGTGCACCATAGGTTTGAACATGTCGAGGCACAACATTAGTTTGTCACACAAAGGATGCCGGCTCACCTGATTAAAGACCTAGTTCAGTATGAAGTGTCACATCCCTGCGTTCGAGGTGAGCGATCATCCTTTGGCTGGCTTCATCTCCTTTCCTCTTCACCGTGTCGATGAGGCAACGAGCCTTATCCGCTCTGGTAGTGTTCTCCTCCAGTATGGAGTCTCTCTCCCCATCGTTCAAGATTCCGTCCTCCAAAAGGTCATCCAGGAGCTGCTTGATAAGTTCTCTGGATGCCTTTTCCACAAACTCTCTCCTCACCCGGATAAGCGCCTCTGGAGGAAAAGAATGATAACCATGGAAATTAAACCTCTCAAATTAAGGTTGTTTAAGAAATGGTTAAAATAAATACGTCTTCTAACTTCTGTTGATCAAAAAAGTAGTGGCACTTCAAAACAGTACATAAGTTGACACTTAAGAAGGAGAGACGAGTGAGAGAAGACGAAGACGAAGAGGGAGAAGTGCCGTTTGTTGTGTTGGAGTACAGAAAGCGTTGCTCAGTGCTATCTAAAAGATTGTCATGGCTGAAGATTTATCTGATTTCTACAATTCACTCCTCTCTCCTGCAACAACTACGGTCCCACGCGAGATTTCAGCGCGAGACTTGGTTACAGACAACAACAGAGAGCATAAGGTAAAGTAGCATGGCTGCCACAGTGTTGTCAGACACTTATTATAACGGTCTGAGTCTGTCAGTAGCAAAAACAAGCACTTTTAGTGGCTGTATATTGGTGTATGCCCGGTGCCCCATTTAGTTACATTGTATCTCATTTGGCGGCTGCCGGCCGGTGCTCCCTCCCTTAATACTGGATCGATTTCAATAATTGATGTCTCCACTAGTCACTTACACACAAAAACATGGGGAAATAGGGTCTAGGTTGAAAAATCCCAAAGTTATCCTTTAAGGTACTTTCAAACGATGCCGTTACTGTAGGTTTCTGCAAGCGAGAGTTGGCGCCCAGCTAGTGACGCGTTTTCCATCACCCAGCAGTGGTTGGTCTGCCAGAGAGGGTAGGCGGAGCTAAGCGGCTGCTTTTCTGGTCTCTGCAAGTGTTACAAGTAAACAGTAATCTATTATGGCTAAACAAACAAAGAAAAGATCGATGACTACAGATACGACTTACATACAAAGTTTACTCCTGCCATCACCGTTTATCGCCAAGGTGGCGCCAAAGAGAACGAAGCTGAAATCTTCGAGATGAATACTTTAACTTCAATTTTTTCTTAATTTTTTTTCTTATAATCTTGTTAATCTTCAACAAAAACTTACAATGACTCATTTCATTTGAAAATCTTTCGTTTCCTTAGTTTTAACAATGGCACTGAACGTTTAGACGGATGTAAGCAACATGAGTAAAAGTGAAACCATCGTAGGGAAAAAATGCAAAGCAGTTTACCTACATTATCAAGACCAATCGTTGCACTGTCCTACAGCCGATTTACAACTATTGTTCTCCTACTAATGCATGAGAAGTGCATTGAAGATAATAAATCCTCTTACCTGCCATCACTCAATATCCTTGTGTCGCTAAGACGTATAGATTAAAGTCCAATGAGTTAACTTTCCTGTCTAAACTCCTCCCTGCGCAAAAGGAGTGCGTAAAGTTCACCTGGAGATGTTCACTTCTTATCTACGTTTCTTATGGTTAACTGTTTTTGCATACAAAGCACCCAGCAACCGTTTAAATTACTGTGATAGACAAATCTTAACAACACGGAAACATCTGGCTTGTTGGGTCCCCGCTCCCCCTGCTGCATCTGCTGCTTTCTGCACATGGACAAGGAGTCCAGGACGGGCCCGCCCCCGCAGTGCTACCTATGTGCTAGTTAGTTAGTATGAATTTTACTTTTGGTAGGCTTCTTCAAGTGCCTTTTACAACTCAAACTCGAACTTTTAATAAAGGGGAGAGTAAGAGGTGTTCTTTAGACGTAGGCTACATATAATGCAAGTTCTCTTGTTTAGGGTTAGGGTTATTCTAATCCCACAAGTGATTCAGACGGACAGACAGAATGACAGACAGCATTAATAGAAAGGGAGGGGAAGAGAGATAGCAGCATGTGATGGAAAGAGAGAGCGAGGAAAGAGACAAAGAAACTCTTATCTTATGAATTATAGCAGGTGAGGTACATATTCTTAGATTTTCAATGATTACTTTGAATGTAAATAAAAAGCGCATAAATTTGCATCAAAATAGATCCCCAACGTCCTCCTATTGTAGTAAGCTCGACTGATCTTTATTGCAATATCAAATCTAATAATCAGGTCTCTTCTGGATAACTGTGTTGCACATTGGCCTGCAAAATAAAAAATTATATTGTGTGGCAGAAAATAATTATATTTTACCATTTGCAGTGGGGGGCGCCAAATTCTAAACTCGCCTTGGGCGACACAGGATAGATTGCAGATACAATTTTAAAATGTGTTTTCTTGACTTTCGGAGCAGCAGGACATAAAAGATAAAATGAAAAAGAGCCATTTTGGGTTAGGTTGGCATCAAAAGTCTTTAAATCCTTATTTGTAGCAAATGGGAATGAGTAACATAACCATTTCTCCAGCATCTAGGCATAGTACGGGCTGTTGCAATGTGGTAACACTAGGCGGCAATAAGCAATTTTAACCTAAATTGTAACACAGTAAAAAAAAAAATCCCCGAAGAAGAAACAACTGACAGACAAAATGGCTGTGGGACAAAGCTAGCTAGTTGCTTGGCTAGTGTAAACATCAACCAACAGTAGCCTGGACTTGGAGCGACGAAGGTTACACGATAGCTGTTTGACACTGCGAATGAGTGTATGTAGACGCAAACAAGCCACGTAACCATCCGAGAGCTACTTCATAAACATGACGTAAATTTAGCGAGTAAGCTGGCTAGCTAAGGTTAGCCACCTCTGTAATTAGCTCAAGTAAACACTGGAAGCTAGCTGTAGACTAGCTTATGGATATCGCGGTTTTGAATATGTAACAAACTGTCTTTTTAAATTTACTAGCATACGTTACAACAATATAACCGTCTTCAGAATGACAGGGATGTACTGTCACTGACAGGTCAGCGCTTTCAAAGCAAACTCCTGGCTGTATCTAATGCTAACAAATAGAAGTTTGAAGCATTACGTTTCAATAGACGTAATGCCCACGAGAGAGAAATCAATTTAAGCCGTCTGGGCCTTGATTGCCTTAAATATAACAACAAATGACTGTAGCCAAATTAGCTGGGCCTGGTCTGCGACGTGTGGAAAGAATTGGACTTGAGCTCAGCTCTAAGTAATCTCTGTAGAAAGTTGTTTGTAATCTTGAATGGCAGATTTACTGAATAAACGAGCAAACACGACAATGCACCGTTTGGATCGCTGCGTTGCTGGTTGTACTCACTCTTTTCTGTCTCCTGTTACCCCCAGCTGCCTTGCTAACTTTGTTGAAGGATGATGAGCCAGCGGCGTGGGATCCATCTGGACCAATCAGAGCTGCTTTGCACGAAAGGATGTGGTTTTTATGGCAACACTGCTTGGCAGGGCCTGTGCTCAAAGTGCTGGCGGGAGGAAAATCAGAGAGAAAAGCAAAAACAGATTCAAGAAGACTGGGCACTTGCTGAAAGGTTTGTCTCTCTTTTGTTGCCCACCTTATGATTGGTCCTGAAATGCAAACCCTGTGCCTGTTGCTCGATTATCTCCTTACGTTGCTGTATGCTCTTGTGTTGTGTGTCTTTTTGACAGCTGTAATAACAGTTTGACTGTCTTGTCCCTTCAAGGTTGCAAAGAGAGGAAGAGGAAGCTTATGCAAGCAGACAACAGAAGCCCCAATCACAGTCTGGCATCACACCCTTCAGCAAGTTTGAGGAGAGAAAAACTAAAGAAAAGTCCAGCAAAGTCCACACAGTCACAAAGTTTTTTACTCCTTCCTCAAAGACACCACCAAAAAAAGGTGCGCACATGCACATACGCAACTGCGAAACATTCAGTCATCTATTGTTGTTATTACTGTCCAGAGATAGTTCAGATATATCTGTGTTGTAGCACTGTATTTATTCATTTCCAGCGTAATTGTTTAATATTTCTGCCTGCATTTTGCGGAACTTGTTCTGTTGGCCTGTCCTTACCGGAAAAATATTAAGAAACAAAACCAGACTGAGGTCACTGAAACTTTTGCTCAATAATCTGCATTTAAATTCAACCACTTCCCTAGTTTTATAACTTGAAAACAAACAAAACTGTCTGGTTGAAATATGCGATCTCGGCTGTTAGTCTGCCAATGGCACAACTACACAACATGACGATAAATATAAATAAGTCTGAAATATAATAAGTGTTTGATTTAAGTAACATTCAGTATCTTTCCCCAGACTCTCCTTTTGACGCACAGTCCAGCCCAAGCCCCAGCTCCTCTACAAGCCGGCATTCCTCTGTGGACAGTGACCATGCAACGCGGGAGTTCATTGATTTTCTCAAGCCTCTCAAGTCTGGCAGAGAGATTTTCAAACAGTGCCGGGCCTTCACTGAGAGCATGGTCTATAAGCGGGTGAGCTAAAGTGGATTTGTTGTTTAGGTTTTGAGTCTGAGGTAAAAACAGTTTAATTCTTGTGTAAAAGTTGTTGAAAAATACCTTTCCCTTAAAATCGCTTATATATTTTTGTTTTAGTATTGTGTTTTCACTCAATTTCCTACTTAGATATGAGTACTGATCATATGCAATTTATTGCAATAGCACCATGTTTCTACTTTCCATCAGAGTTTTTCCAAGATACCGTTTCATTAAAGCCTCTCCGGATTGATGTCTAAAACTACATTTCTTTTTCCAACATTGCAGTCAACAAAAATGACTTGTCAAACAGCTTTTGTATAACATATGTACTGAAGCAAGTTGTTGCCTGAAGTAAAAATACGTGTCTGTAAAGATTTTATCGGAAATATTCTCCTTCAGTTATTGCAGACATTTTTAGGAATTACTTTTTAACAATCTTTCCATGTAAAATTGTCCAGTATCAATCAAACGTATAAAATCCAAATTATGTCCTAAAATACGGCCGTATGTGTTCTCTTCCATTCCTTTTTTTAGGACATGGCTGCTGATGAGCTGTCAGAGTGTGTGCAGGACTTCTACCAGAATCTCTCTGATCGCCTCCAGACCCAGTTCAAAGGTACTGCTTAACTCCTGCAATCAACAAGGAGAAGAATCTGCTATAAACAAAGAATCTCACTAGTATATTAAAGTTGTAATCTCGAAGATCTCAGTTTCGTTCTCTTTGGCGGCACCTATGGCGATAACCGGTAACTGTGGGAGCACACTTCCCAGATCCAAACAGCTTCGCATGTGTGACGTCCAGGGTTGGCTCCGGTTGCAACTCTTGATTTTCCTCACTGACGGTTACTTTCCTATTTAGACTTCATCTTCCTGTTTGCCTTCATCTGAGCTTTGATTTTCACTTATTTTTGAAGTTGTATCTGTAGTCATCGATCTTTTCTTTGTTTGTTCAGCCATAGTCGATTAATGTTTACTTTGCAACACTTGCAGAGACCAGAAAAGCAGCCGCTTAGCTAACTGGGCGCTCCTTGTGACACTGACACCCAGTCATAAATCTGCAAATACAAAGGCTTTCATCAGGCTCAATCACTATTATATTTCCTCATTCATTCCTCATTTATTTAAATGAAAATCTTCGAGATGATCACTTTAAGTCCCTGTATAAATTCTAACTCTTTGAGCTTTTTTTCCCAGGTTCGTCAGATCATGTGGAGAGTGTGATGGATGAAGTGGAGAAGTACATGATGACTCGTCTCTACAAGGAGGTCTTCTGTCCTGAGACCACCGACGATGAGAACAAAGACCTGGCCATTCAGAAGAGAATCAGGTTCGTTAAATGTGCCTCTCGAGTTATAATAAATTTCTCTGCATTGCCTTTCAGGGAAAAAAATGATATCTGAGAGTCTTTGTTGTGTTTTGTTACAGAGCCTTGCATTGGGTCACCATTGAGATGCTGTGTGTTCCTGTAGACGAGGAGATCCCTGAGGTGTCAGACAGTGTAGTCAAAGCCATCACAGGTAAGTCTCATTAGATCTGTTTGTCTTATTATCTTGTTAGAGATCCAACAATTATTTCCCTTCTCAATTCTCTGCATCGCTTCAGATGTGATCGAAATGGATTCAAAGCGTGTGCCCAAGGAAAAGCTGGGCTGCATCACTCGTTGCAGCAAGCACATTTTCAACGCCATCAAAATCAGCAAGAAGGAGGCTGCGTCTGCCGATGACTTCCTTCCCACGCTCATCTACATTGTGCTGAAAGCAAATCCGCCGCGACTGCAGTCCAACATCCAGTACATCACACGCTTCTGCAACCCCAGCAGACTCATGACCGGAGAGGATGGTTACTACTTCACCAATCTGGTGAGAGAATCAGAAGCTTACTTTAATGTATGTAGTTTGTTGTGTTTGTGTCTGATTCTCCATGTTACCACATTTTGAAGGAGTTGTTTGCTGTTGAATAATGGTGTTATATCGACAGACGTTCCAATATTTTAGTATGGATGTTAATATTTTAATTATATATTCTTCATGAAAGGAGGATTCATTGCTGCTGTGTTTGACTCTTTTAGTTGTAGAAAGGGGTAAAGGTCATCTGGAAATCTACTTCATACATTTTAAGATGATTTATGAAAGAGACACAGTAAAAGATGAGAGTAATTAGCTTTCTTGCAGAGAGAGGAATTAGCAAGTTACAAAGGTCCCCTGACACGAATGTCATGGTTTGGGGAAATGACTGCATGTATAGATGGACGACGTGTCCCCATCTCCATGGTGACGTGATTTGGAGCCAGAGTTGCGCAGTAGAGATCGGCGGGGGGAGTCGCCGTAGCCACTTCTGCTAACCATAACACACACTTAAGTTATCGAAAAGAACAGCAAAGATATGTGTTGGTCTGAAGCAGACGTTGACAGATATGACTGTAGTGATTGTTTTAGTTACCTCCTCTCGCCGTTCCTTCTCTAGTCTGCTTATCCGGAACAGATCTGCTGCAGGAGCCGTATTTGTCAACAGAGCTGTCAATCATCCTTTTGACAGCATCAAATAACTAAATGGACAATTGGATGTAAATCAGCTTGATAATAACTAACTATAATGACAGAAACCATGTTTGAGAAAAGTTTATTTGTGGTGTGTTTTGATTTTATAGTTTGACTCATGTCCCATCTGATAACATGGAGGAGGCGGGCTTTATGACCTATACTGCAGCCAGTCAGCAGGGGGCGATAGAGATGTTTTGGCTTCACTTTTAGGGAGCTGTTATGTCGTCCATCTTTTAATACAGTCTATGGTTTGGGGTTAGTGCCTTATCCATGGTGTCCTGCTACTGCTTACATTTAAATTAAATTTAAATAAAAATATTGCTGCTTTTTTGGTTTGCTGTTCTTCTGGTGTGAAATGTTCTAGTAAGTCAACAAGTGGTTCCTTTTTTTATATTTATCACTGTAAATGGGTCTTGAGTAATGACCTGACCACCATTCCAAAACATGATAAAGACACTCCCCAATTTACTAAGTCAATCTCATATCTCAGACTGAAGGCATCCATGGGTAGACTTCCTATTAACGACCCTCTGTATCCCCTCTCTCCAGTGTTGTGCGGTGGCCTTCATCGAGAAGCTGGACGGCCAGTCTCTGAACCTAAGCTCTGAAGAGTTTGAGCTCTACATGTCGGGCCAGGCATCTCCTAACTGGCCACAGGCCTCTGGAGCTTCCTCTTGCTCTCCGGGCAGCGCGGCTCTCAGTCAGGTCCACAAGCGACTCGACCTGCTGACGGGGCTCGGCGAACGGCAGGAGCGGGTCATGGAGAAGGCTCGCCAGCTGGAGAGCGACCTCATCGACTGGACGGACGAAGTGGAGCAGAAGGTGCAAAGCGTCCTGGAGAGCTTTCCGCCGGAGACAAAAGACCCTCCTGCAACCACAGCTGGCGAGACAACGCCTGCAGCATCATCAGCAATCGACGCGGATAACGTTGAGAATGAGCTCCTGCCTCCGCCACTGCAGCCGCAAGTGTTTGCTGGTTGATTTGAAGAGCTCTGCTCTAAAAAATATCCTCTAGAGGCTTTACTCCATCCTCCCCCTTTTCCCTTTGCTGTCCATATGCACATACAGCAGGCATCCAGTATGGATCCCATTTCCACTCCAGCCGTCTCTATTCCATCCACACATTGTCCTAAAGGCCCTGAAACGACACTAAAGAGTAACTGAACTTCTCATTAAAGCCATAGTTCAGCATTCTGGGGAGAGCATCTTATTAGCTTTCTTGCAGAGAGTTAGGTAAGAAGATATATTATTTAAGGCTGGTTAGCGCTGTCGCCTCACTGCTAGAAGGTTCCTGGTTAGAATCCCAGTTCGGATATAGGGGGCCTTTCTGTGTGGAGTTTGCATGTTCTCCCTGTGCATGCGTGGGTTCCCTCCGTGTACTCCCACAGTCCAAAGACATGCCTGTTAGGTTCATTGGTGACTCTAAATTGCCCATAGGTGTGAGTGGCGATCAGTCCAGGGTGTAACCTCGCCTCTCGCCTAATGACAGCTGGGATAGGCTCCAGCCCCCCTGCGACCCTGAACAGGATAAGCGGTATAGCTAATGGATGGATACATTTTTAGGTGTAGCTTAGCATAGCTTAGACAAATATTTAAGTGGTTTTGAGCTTCTCATCGAACTCTCTGGAAGAAAGCACATCCCAACCCCAATTCCCAAAATGTTCCTGAGGCTCGTACACTCCAGGCATTTTTGTCGTAGTTGCAAGGTCAAGGATCAGGGGCATCATAAGTGGAAAACCCCTGACATTCTGCTTCTGTTACAGTTTTAGGATAAGAAGACTCGAATAAGCATGTTTGAACCAGCCAAGTCATTTTGTGTTCCCAGGCTATCTGGGAAATAAAATCCCACCCATCCCTTAGCGTGCTCTGACCCTACACAGAGCGGCATCCAGGAGGCGTCCTGACAAGATGCCCAGACCACCTGAACCGGCTTCTTTAGACACAAAGGAGCAGACCGACTCCACTCCAAGCTCTTCCTTCAGTACCTCAGTACTTCATCCTTGTAATTGTTACATTTGTGCAGATGGGATAAATGGTTACATTGGATTTTTAAACATTGCTCTGTCCGTTGTGTGCAACCTCTCAGACGAGGTTTTTGTCACTCTGTTACAGAACCTTACGGCCCAAGTAACCTCTCATAACATTTCACTGAAACACGATTTGACAAAGGAAATTGAGAAATCGGAATAATGCGAAACTGAACTTCCCCTCACTAAAATAACCTCCCCGCTCATGTTGTTGATTCGTGCTCTATTTGCTGTGTATTCCCCTGTCCTGAAAGAGAGATGTGCGTGTGTGTGTGGCAGTTGTGCATGCAAGGAACGTGTGTAACCGCGAGTGTGTGTTGCATGGACCGTTAATGTCAATGAGTCATGAAGCCCCTCCAGTTGTGTGTCAGGATGTTGTCTTGTTTTCATGCCGGACCTCTCGCTCCAGTCATAAGCTGGATGTACAGAAGTGATTTTATTTTTCTATAGAGTGGCAGGTATCAATTCTTTTGGATGCAATAGGAAGCATTAATCCTGTAATATTTACAGTAGTACTCTTGATAAAGAACATTGCTTGAAGACATTGTTACATGAATTCTACTGATTGAATAGGACAATTTTTAACTATCTTTTTTTTCAAGGGGGTGTCTAAAGATCAGCATGTCCCAACAAAAACTAACCTGAGCTAGCTAATTGTTTTTGCTTTATGGGAGCTATTGGAGTAAATAGATTAAGACAACAGGAAGACATAAGAATCACTCTTTAAGGCTGGGCTGCTTTACGAGTGCAGGAAAACATTATTTGACCAATTTCATTTATTTTGAAGCACTTTCCTTTTGTTTGATTTAATGCTCTTAATTCAGAAGTACATATAATGAAGGTAGTGATGGCTGTATTGAGTTGAAAGGATATTTGGTGAAACAGTGTTTTAGGCTGTTGCCGCACAGGCGTCCGAGCGTCGTCGGTGTCTTTGTATTCGTCAGCCGTGTAGTGGGAGAAATGATTGGGTTGAGTCGTATGTTTGTTTTTCTTCGCTCATGAGCTGAGATTTCATTATGTTGATAGATTTTGATCTTTTTTGTTTAATTCAGTATAGGCAGTGTGCGTTTGCTGTCCTGTTTTATTTCGAGTAAACGCAATAGCGTGAATAACTTCATATTGCACTGTATGCAGAAGCCATTTATCGGGTATTTTAAAGACGTTATAAACATCATCTTTGTAACCTTATAGGTTTGTTATTGTATCATTTGGGAGGAAGTAACACAATACTGTCTTTTATTTAAATGTAACTTATTGGGGCAGTATTGGTTTATTTGCATCTATGGGTGTGTGATTAATAAAAATTGAAAATGCATGTGTGCACATTTGTAGTTCCTCTTTGTCATGATTCACATGACTGTCGTGATTTTGCAAGTTCGCATTAAATAAAGAGACATACTGAGAATTAAACTATTTGCACAGTTGTGCACAATGGTGGACAAAGGAAATGAGTAGTTATAAAAGTTTAATATAATGTAACATTCCTTGAATTCATTCATCAAGAAAAGACAATAGAATCTCCCAAACATACTGTTTGTCAAATCATCTTAAAATATAAAACCCTAGGCGTCGCTGGTTTAGCTCTACTTCCCACATTTCCTGTCTCTCTTCCGCTGTCTTATATAATAAAGGCAGAAGCCCCAAAAATAATCTTGAAAAAACACAAAAAACCTAGAAGCAAAAAACAAAACAATTAAAAGGGGGCGGGATCAGACAAAGAAATTAATAAATGTTTTTGTACTTGAGCAGGGACAATGCACAAAGAACAAACCTTATATAAAACAAGGAGAGATGTATTGTACCGGTTTTAGCAAATTGCTATTTTCCGGCTGTAGTCCCCGGGCAGGTAAGTAAAATAATCAAATCGTAAGAAGATATAGACATAAGAAAACTAGACATTGAAAGAGTATAAAATACATTCCCCACCCCCCAAACACACAAAACTAGACATTTAAAAGAGCACCCTGGCCCATACCCACACAGACATTAAAAAGCATTATACACATTTTTTTTTAAAGCTCCTGTGAGGAGTTTTTTGCTGGCTATGAAACAGACTGAGATTAATTCTCATTACTCTATATGACCTACAAAAGCAAACCAGACCATCAGCGACAACATTGATTTTTTCTATATAGTTATTTTTAATGCCTGAAACTGCTGGCGGGGGGTAGGTGTCAGAGGAAGTGATTAACTGCACACTGCCAAAATTTTCCAGGGCAAAAATTTAAAGTGAGTGATGCATATGACTGGTAAAGAAAGCAGGATGAGATTTTCTGTTAAAAACCACCACTTAAGTATGTACAGGACAAAATCAGCCAAGAGATCAGAGGTACGACTTTGTCCACAGGGACATTAAGCATTAGTGTTAAACATAAAGCAAACACTAAAACATAATGTTTCATTCAAGAATACGAGCATTTCTACAGACATTACCGCTTAATTGGAGAGGGACTTAAAATACACATTTATTTGGTCCTTTTTCTCGCGATGTGTTTCATTTTTCTCACTAGGCGTAGCTACCTTTCAGCAGAATTCTGAATAGGCATGTGCTACTTTCACTTCCCTTTGTTTAGTTTTTTTTACCAGTTTTTATGTACCTTGAATGGGGTCAAGCGAAAACATTCGAAGAAGAGAAATGACCAAAAAAAGTTCACAACATAAGAAATATTGGGTTGCCACATTTAAGTAAATACATTCCAATAACCTTGATATGACAAAGATGTTGTTTCCTTTCTTCTGAAATACACTAGTTTTTATGTGACTGTCCTGGTTCCCAGAACATAGTGCAAATAGTTTAAAAGGATAATTAAACTTAGGTTAGGAATTTCATTAAGGGGGATTTCTTGTGTGATGAGTCAAAGCCCTGAAGAAATCTTTCACTTCCCCTTCTATTAGAAATAAAAGACTCAGACCCCAGTTTCCATTTTTCAGTTACAGAGAAATGAAAATGGAGACGGTCATTTCCCTCCTCGGTAAGTTTTCTTCTGTTCTGTTCTGTTCTCACAAATTTAACATGGTATTTAATTAATGTTATCTACACTTATTTATTTAATGGTGAATTATTTTCCTTTTTTTCAGTTCTTGCGATACTACCGCAGCTTGTAGTACCTAAGGGTGCGTACAAAATACTTATATTCAAGACAATCGCTTTGTGTAATTTAATGTTAACTTTTATTAACATTACTAAATGTATTTGTCTCCATAGTTCCCTCTGGAACCTCAGTCAGAGCTGTAGTGGAGTTGGTGTCGGGGGATTCAAGGATCTTCTCGGGGGAGGATGTCCGGCTGAAATGCAGCATTCCCAATGACTTCAACTTAACCTGGAATTACCTGTGGTTCAAGGGATCAGAGCAGCTCCCACAGCTTGGGAAGCACCTCGTTCTGTGGAATACCAGGGTTAAAGACAGTGGGAAATTTAACTGCCAAGGGGTGAGGGACTCGATGGTGGGAGACATACATACCCATAAGAGTCTGCCTTTTGAGATCAATGTTGATGGTAAGATCTTGTTTATCAGTATCTTCACAATTCTACTTTTTTCTTCAAACTGATACTCCTGTTGACGCTGAAAATTGGAGACAACTGAACTCTATCTGCTCTGAACTTTCTTCTCTGTATTCTTTGTTCAGGAGGGTGGGCCATCCTGAAAGCCCCAGCTCATCCCAATTTTGTCGGAGACACCTTGGAGTTGACGTGCCGGGTCCGAGGTGAACCCCAACTTCATGAGGTGATTCTGTACAACAATGGCGTTGAAGTTATGAGACGAGTGGGTGCCAACCCAACTTTCAACCTGCCCAACTTGACCGTTGAGTACCGAGGAATGTATTCCTGTAGGGCTTCCTGGGATGTAGACAGACGCACACGATCTGTGATTTCAGCTGAAGCTCCAGTGCAGGTCATAGGTGAGTTATAATACTAGTACACATGCTGAGTCTGGTTGTGGTTGTAGGTCACATCTTAAAAGAAAATACATTATAGGAAATGCACTTATTCGATTTCTACCTAATGGTTTGATGAGAACATTAATATCACTATTACATCTTTCTGTTTAATACATCGCTACAGCCGCCGTGTGCTTAGCTTAGCCTAGCTAGTTTTTTCATAATCTTTCCAAAAACGTAAGTAGTGATTTGGGTGGACTCTTCCTTGTCAGACTGTGGGTAGTTTTGCAACTGACAAAGAAATATTACCAAATCACTTCCTGTAATACAAAAACTGTTGTTTGTCCACCCACACTGACAGTAGATAAAGGACTATAGCCAGCAGATTAGCTTGGCACAGTCTGGAAATGGCCCTAAGTCAACAAAATCCACCTACCAACAGATAGTGGTATTGATCATCTCATCTAACTCTAACTCAAGAAAGTCAACTCGCGTTTCCAATCATGTTCCTATATTCTCAATTTATTGCCAGCATATAGGAAGATGTTCAGCTTTCCGAATGTGTCAGTGATGTTCTCTCTTCTCTTTCTCAGAGGTTCTATCCGAACCAATTTTGGAGATTGTTGCAGACAACAACCTGATTCCAGCAAATAAGATGAAGCTAATTTGCCACCTCCAATACAACGCCCCTGCTCCTGCTCCTCCAGTAAACTACTATTTCTATAAGGGTGACAACCGACTGGGAACAGCAACCTCTGTGAACCATGATGTAGTCAAACGGATGCCAGGCCAATACAGATGCAAGGCCAAGGTGCCTCAGTTGGGCCTCTCAAGATTGAGTAAACCCAAAAGCTTTGGACAAGTGTCAGGTACTGAGTAAAGTAAATTGAACCTGCTGTGTGTACTCAACAAAAAGTTTAAACTGTAATCAACTTCCTGAATTGTCAAAATTGCGCGGCACTTCTGAGGTAAATGTCTCTTACCCGATAGGACCACAGATGATGATGCCTCCAGTGCTTCATCCTAGAGACCCACGGCCTTTAGCTCCCCCAATCTCATCCCCAGACTCCTCCCTGCGCCCTGCAGCCGAGCCAACCACAGCCGGGCCTTCCTCTAAACGATCAACTGCAACTTCTACTTTCATACAACCTACTGACGTAAGCACACAATCCTCAGATCCTCTGCTGATGCCCTCACAGCCGGCGCTAAGCACTCTGTTACCTACACCCCAGCCAATCAAGAAAACTGCTTTCCCAGAGCCAGTCAATGTATATGAGGTGTCTGGTGAAATGTCCGGTGACTCCGGAGACATGCCCGAGGAATTCGGTGACATGTCTGGTGACAAGCCCAAGCTTGTAGACAAGGCCCTGTTTTAAGAAGTTATCACACATTACAGAATATTTTCCTTTATCAGTGTAACAACATGCAATTTCCACATCTGTAGCTATCTGATATCAATCATACTCACAGGGCCATTGTGCTGCCACCACACTATTTATATGATCAATGTGTAATATTATATATATAGTATCAACCTTATGATCTGGTCTGTAAACAATATAATAACTTGATCAGCAGTGATGGTGATAGAAAGGCACATTTAAACAAATACAGAATTCCATAAATCTTATGTACCATTGGATTTTATTGTCCATGAACACAATCTTCTTTTACAACCCTATTGTACAGCAGTACGGCTTAAATATTAAAAGTATTAAGAAGTAATAATAATAATAAAGTTATAGGTCACAGTGATTTTTTTCTGTATACTTAACAGATACATCATATATTTCTACATCTATTTCTTTCAATTAAATATAGATAGCAAATGTCATCAGCAATGGTGTCGACGGACAGAAAGCAGAACCGAGAGAGGGATAAGTAATGGCAAAACAAACAACAGTGTACAAAGAGGAGGAAGACAGGAACGACAAAGATAGAGGCACTAGAGGAACTGTTTTTGGGTAACAAAAGTGGGGTTACTTGGGGTCAAGATGGGAAACTAAGGGTGAGACTGATTGTAGATTATCAGAAAATACAGAGGTATGACTTTGAAGTCAAGGGAAAGTTTATTTTGAGAACCATTGTGCAGGATTGGAGGGGACAACAAAAAATCTCTGCGCTTATTAATGCTGACTTAATCAACATCATTGTGTCATACACAAAGCACTATTGTTTTTTCTATTTATGCTTTTCTTTCACAATAAGATAAGGGGTTTTATTTTGAAAATGTTTTGGAGCTCTCTTATTGATATGAATCCCATTAATAAATAGATATGGGCACTTTTGCCTTATATCACCTTTATATTTTATCTTTTCACTGTGTGTGTGTGTGTGTCCGGTTTTTTTTAACCCTGCATCTGTGTTTATATAAACTGCTATGATGTTGGTTAATTTACGTTACTCATGTGTGAATGTGAATAAATAAACCGGCCATTAACCACCATGTGTCCAAGTTATTGTCATTTTTATCCGGAAGCAAACTGACAGAATAGGAAGATATTTGTACGGGGATAATACAATAAACAGGTTGTCATTTCTTATATCATCACACAAGTGTGCATTACAGCATTCAGGCAGTGCATAAGTAGGAGTATTGTGTAGCACCACCAGTATTTGGCCTTTTCGCAGATATAGTCAAGTTGGAAAGGTTTTCATTAGAGTATCAGGCCTTGTCTGAGTAAAGCAGGAATCCAGAGAAGATGCTGTCATCCTCACTGCTGGCATACGCCCCATTCCAGTCTCTGAGTGTCTCCATCCACACCTGATCCCCCGCCCCAAGTCGCAGCACCACCAGGGTGGACGCCTGGTCGATGTCTTGGCCGTACAGAGAGTCCCGCGTCCTTACTCTCCGTGATCCGTTTACCACCAGTGTGGCTCGCAGTGGCTGATTCCGAACAGTGATGTGGAAGGAGAAGACATAAACCCCGGCGTGGACGCACGTGAAGCTGTTGGAGGTGACATTAAAGTGGTTCTCTTCGTTGTAGAAGACTTTGTCGAAGCGGATCGGGAAGCCAGAGGGAGGGAAGGACTTTCTTGGAGAGATACCTACACTGAAGGCGGAACGTTTCAGAGGAATCCCTGATCCCTTAGCTCCTTTCATTCCACGAATGCCCCGATCGCCTCTCATCCCAGGGTAACCTCTGTCCCCCTTAGGCCCAGGCATCCCTCTAATGCCAAGTGGACCCTGAGGTCCTCTAAACCCTGGTTCTCCTTGTGGTCCAGGAAGTCCAGGGTCCCCTCTTACCCCTACAGGACCTGGGGAACCATGCTTGCCATTCATTCCTGGGATTCCCATCCCTCCTTGGATGCCTGGAGACCCTGGGTCCCCTCGTTCACCTTTCAGCCCTCTCTCTCCAAACGTACCACACTCCCCCTTATCACCCTTGTCTCCCTTGGGACCTGGCGCAATATTTGCTCCTGGAGGTCCAGCTGGGCCCTCTTTTCCTGGTTCTCCTTTCTCACCAGCGGTCCCATTCAGGCCAGGTTCCCCCTTCTCCCCACTGCCACCTTTGAGACCCTGCAACCCTATTTCACCTTTCTCACCTTTTGAGCCACCTTCACCTGAAAGGTAAGGAAATCTGTGTCAAAACTTTCAAAATCAGGTAACAATATTCAAGAATTCAATGATCAACTGAACACGGTTGCACCTTTTTGTCCTGGTTTCCCAGGCACTCCTGGTGTCCCGGCTGTCCCGCTGCTTCCTCTGTCACCTCTTTCCCCTATGTGAAGAAGAAGAATACATCCAAGTTGTGATTGGATGTCAATGATGGCTGCCTTCTTGCTATAAATGATGACATATTTTGTCATGACCTATCCAAATATTTATAAATCAAAGTTTTGCACTCACCTCTTTCTCCTTTTAACCCCATGGGACCACTCACTCCCTGTGGTCCAGGTAAACCAGCTGCTCCTGTAAGGCCTCTTTCACCTGGTGGCCCTAGAGAAGCAAACATGGTCAAAGTTCAAAATACTGAAAGCACACATCTGAACAACATGTTTGTCACTGTCTTATATACCTGGCAGGCCTCTGTCTCCCTTCGGCCCCCTGGGGCCTCTCTCAGGTGGACAGCACTCACAGAAGTTAAAGTAACACTCATTGTAATCCAGGGTGTAGTTCTCAGGGCCAACACCAGGGGTCTCTGTACCCTCTGTATAGTACTGTTGATACACATGACCTGGATAGGTGGTCCTCTCTGTGGCGGGCGGCGGATGGGGCTCCACAGGAATTGTGCTCGGCACTGTCTTGAGGGTCTTGGGCATGCTGGTGGTCACAGGGCTGTGCACAGTGATCTGAGGGACGGGCTTCTTGGTGTACTGGTACTTTGGTTTGGGGGTAGTCTTGGCTTCAGCACAGGACATCATAGTGAGTGTAACCACGACTACAGCCACAAGGGTCAACTGACAGGAGATTATCCTCATGGTTGACCGGGATCTGAAAAGAAACCTCACTATTTTATCACATTTCATTTCCATCAATTTTAGGTTCAAAGATAACAAAATAGCACAAGCTCATTAGCAGTTCACTAGTGCAATTCAATAGTGGGCTATCTCTCCTCTGGAATACTATCACTCTCCATTTTTTATTATTCTTCTCACTTTCTCCAGTCCCAGTTTTACATGTCCGACATTTGCGTTTTCAGGTTGGAGCCATGTTGTTTCTTAGTCATGCAATTTTAGTTGTTTGCTACAATGTATCTACACAAAAACCTTTTTTTGGGGGGGTAATGATGGCATCCAAATCCGGTTAGATACCCACTTACACACTCACACACACACAAATACCATTAACATGCTACCCATCATGCTTACATTCAATTTTTTGTTGAAAAAAAATGGACTCACCCAGTTATGCATATGTGGTATGGTCATTTATCCTCTCTAGCCTTCGCTGGGAGGCAGAACCAGAAGCTCCAGGTCTGTCTGATATCTCTGCCAGGCTTGGGCGAAAGAACATCCCTACCAATAAGGGGTGTTTGCTGGAGGCTCAGGGGGAGGTCTGAAATCCAACTACGGCGGGCTGGATCCGACCCAAGGAGAACCACTGTGCTGTGGCCCGTTCTCTGTACCCCTGTTGTGTAGAAAGGTGCTTTTGTGACACGGGATACAGCGCCCGCCAGGAGCACTCCCCTTGCTGCGAGCTAGGCGAGGAGCAAAGGCCGTGGGGCAATGGGTCATCCGATACTGGAGGCATTCCTCCAACATCCAACTTGCTACCGAGGCTCTTTCGTGGGACAAAGCCAAGCAAAGAGGGTTCTGTGACAGAGGCCAGGGCACTACAACTGCCTCTTTTCAAGGGTAGGTTTGGACGCTACTCTGCAGGTAGCTGCAAACAGGAAGATGCAAACCGTTTTCACAGCTTTTTAACGTGTTTAATGCAACTCAGAATCTTCTAAGTTGACGGTTTGAGAATACCCCTTGATGATCATTGGTAGCAACTCATCTGCAAACTGGCGGCAGCACAAGAAGCTCGGTATTTGGTAAACATCCAGGAGAAAGCTTTAGCCTAAAGAGCACCGATAATCTCCTCACTCAGCAGCTGCTAAACCTGAGCTGTTTGTCAAAGGAACCAGCTTATCTCCCTCAAATCAGTGCAGTTGCAACGCTTGCCTGATCACTGTGACCGACTTTCTGCACATGAGCCCCCAACACCGCTGGCAGCTACATTTGCTGACTATGATTCATACTGTGTGGCTGGACAAGGATTCATTCTTACGGTGTAACAAGATAGCATCAGGTTTTTGTAGTGAAGTGATTTTCTGGTAGCCGTCTCCTCGAAACTCTCGACTTGCCAGTGACAATGAATGCTTGAGCTTCGGACATGCCCCAGTTGTCAAAGACCTCAAGTCCTTAGAGGGATCAATGTCCAGGTATGAGTGAGCAGGAAGACGGGAAATGAAATTTGGGAAACAGAGAGGGTTTATGGTTGGATGGATGGATGAAGAGAGAGAAGATTGTGTAAACTTTAACCATTTTCATCTTTTCTTTTTTTCATCCATTTTCTTTTGTGCATCTTCTTTCGTACTTTTAAATGCTCTTCTTCCCAGCAGCTCAGGTGAGGTGTACCTGACTTGCCCCTTCATAAAAACACAAACAGGTGGAGTGTAAGATATACAGAGACGGGTTCCTCTGGGGTTCTCCTTGCCCGACCTCAACCCCCATCATCTCACGGCTCCATTCAGACCACACACAACAGTGGCGGTCAGTTTACAGAGCCCAGCTGGCCACTGAGGACCCAGGCGCCGTTCACCTGTCCGTTCATTTAACACCAGCACCGGCCCTGCCCTCAGCCTCCATCCACACAGACTAAAGAGCGAAGGATAAGGAAGAGTTAACTTACTCTACGGGTGCAGCCGAGCAGAGAGACGACCAGAGATGACCTGGATGGATGGAGGTGTATTGCCTTACATTAACCCCATTCATGTAAGGGAGATCTTGAAGCTACAGAGGGTATAGAGTGAGTTTGCGAAAGGGTGAGAGTGAGACATTGAGATTTTTTTTAAACTATAAGCAAGCTGTCTGATTATTTCCCTTATGTGCTCACCAGTGCTAATAAGATCATAGACTGTTTTGTGTTTGTCACAGTGGATTCTTATCAAAGAAAATCTAGACCCTGACGAATTAGCCGCTAATGACTTTGGCCAGAGATCTGCTGGCAGAGAATTCACATCTCATGTAGCCAGACGGAATACAACAACACTTTCTACTACCACACTTTCTCAAGCTAGCATCTCTAGTTTTTGGAACCCGTTTTCCAATGGGCCTAATTTTGGTTGTGTAACGATGATCTCTTGTATTTTTCACAAGCGGAAAGCTAATTTTTGCTAATGGTGATGTCAACATTTATTTACATTTTGTAAGTATTTGTAGTCATTGAAAATTGAAAGACAGTGAAGCTCCAAAAGCTGCAAAATAGCCACTGGTTAGCTTAGCTTAACACAAAGACATGAAACTGGGTAAACAGCTAGCATTGCTCCATAGAACTTAATCAGATCTGCTTACAAGCACCTCTAAAGATCATTACTTCAAAATTATAGCATGTTTTGTTCCTGTAGTCTCTATATGCTGCCTAGCACCACAGAAATGACAAGACTTTTGCTAGCAGCTGGTTAGCTTAAAGCCTGAAAACTGGGGAAGGCAGCTACCATTGCTCTGTAGAAAATGTATCAGATCTGCTTATAAGCACCTCTAAAGATCACTACTTACCAAATTATAGCATGTTTTGTTCCTGTAGTTTCTCTATGCTGCCTGGCACCATCACAGTAGTGACAAGACTTAAGCTAGCAACTGGTTAGCTTAGTTTAGCACAAAGTCTGGAAACAGGGTAAAACAGCTACCATCGGTTTGTGGAAAAAAGTAAAAAATTCTGCCAATTGGTACTTCTAAATGTGAAGACTGCACCAGGGCAAACATAGGTCGACATATGTATAACCCAGTGTAAAACAACATTTTTAGAGGATTAAATGCAGAAGATAAAGCTAAGCAGCAGCCTAATATTTAATGAACAGACAATAGGGTAGTATCTACTCATCTAACACAACTTTAAGTCAACTTTAAGACATCTAACACTTTTAAGAGCAATGTAACACCAGCTTTAAATCTTGTTTAAGTTATTAACTTCTGCTTGCTTGCTGTCTGCTGTGTTGCTCTTAGCTGTGAGATTACTTATTTGAAGGTGTAGTCAAAGGTTCAATAAAGCAGTTCTTTTTGCTATACCAAAGAGAGGTGCAACAGATTTCAACTTGAAAGGGAGATCAAACACTGCTTTTCATCTGGTGTCTCTTTCATCTTTACCTACAATGCAAACAGTCAAGTTGCTTCTATGTTTTTCAGTTAAATGCACAGGTCAGGGCTGGTCTGTCAGTTCAATTTGGTAGTCAGAGAAAAAAAAACTAAAGAAACAGGGTCATGCAGGCTCTTAGGGTCCTTTAAGGTCATGAGTTTTGTCTCCAGAGAACAGGAACAACCTGACTAAAAAGAGTAGTGTGTGTAAATGTTGGTCATGAATGCACTGTTTATCCACCTGCTTGCTCCCTCTCTCCCCCTTTCCTCCTCCTTCTTTGTCCCATAGCTCCAAAGAACCAATCACACCTCCCTAAGGCACTGCCCTGCTGCAGCCTCATTGTATTGTCCCTTCATTATACCTAAAAGGTCGCAACACAGACTGACCTCAAATGCCCCTGACTCAGAACTGACTGATGATATGTAGTGGCAAAGCAGTTACAAAACTCTGTCTTGCTCATTTGTTGTTTCACATTAAAACTACTGTTGCACATTCCTTCAACTCCTGCACGCTGAGCAAAAGATGAGTTCTCTACTTGACCACTAGGTGGCAGGCTTGTGTTTTAGGTTACGTTTAAGGACTATAACAGATACAGGCCTTATATCCAGTGTTATTGTTAAGCTTCCTGATCAGATCAAAACAAAGATGCATGTATGACTTTGAGGTATGTATAAAAATATATATCAGCCCATTCCATATATCCAGATGTTGACGATGTTGCATGAAGTATTTTTAGGAGCACAACCGTCTGTCTGTTTAATAGGCTAAACTAATCTGCTCTCCATCAGCTTGAGTTAAACTTTGCTCGACATGTTTTCATTTGTAGTGAGATCCCATTGACCGTGTCAGGGTTTGGCTCCTTGTGGTTTCACGCCTTCCTGGTCTCTGGTTTTTATCAGGACGAACCGCTCCCAGACTCATACTGACTGATTCATAACTCAGATACCCTGTGGAGCTGGGAGGTGAATTCCTCCTCCATCTTTGATCAACAAAGAACGGCAATAATTGCACAATCATTGTAAATGCCAAGGTACGAACTTTGTCTGATTGCACAAAGATTAGAAATAAATGTGGTTACATGCAGTTAACATGAAACAACATTTCCTCAGAGCATGATGATTTGGTCCTGTCCCCGACACCTGATGTGGATGTCATTTAAGATGCTGCTGAGGTCATTGGGCCTACTTTAAAAGACTGCCAGTAATTAGAAGACAATCACTTTTGTGTACTGCAATTATAAATATAATGGTATTAATATGCCTAATACATCTCTTTCATGCATGTCTAAACATGATCCTTAAAGCCGAGGTGAAATGAAAAATGTAATTTTAATCCTTTTAGATCACACCCCCGGTAATATTGTGCATCTATTTGACAATATGGGCCAAAAAATCAATTTCTTCGTATTCTTATATCAAAATCCGATCATTTTTTCTTCCAGTAAAACTAAATTTCACGCGTGCTTACGTAAGTGAGCACCAAACAATTTCAACCAATCAATCTGCAACATTTAGCCGCAGAGCACCAAGAACGCTCGGTCAGTAAGCTAGCTACTGCGCTGTGGAGAACGTCTGTCTACGCCCACTTCTCAACGATCAAATCAAACCCCTCTAATGATATGTCCCGCCTGCACGTCCTGTTTCACTCGGAAATATGTCACAATAGGGAAGATAGATACTCACGAAATGCCGTTTCAGCTCGACTTTAAAGGTTTTAAAGGTTTGTAGATTTCCTACAAACAATGAAAGAAGTGTCCTACTTTTATGTACAGACATATTTTCTGACATGTGAACTTCTCAAATTAAGTCTAATAAAGAAAAAGTCTGAAAAAAAAGTCTTCTGTTGAATAAAACTAATCACATTTTATTTTGAAATAAGTGAATATATAATGTCAAAAGGATAATTCAAAGATCATGTATAAGCTATAATGCTGTTTGCGCGTGTGTGTCCAATTGTGTCCATTGTTGTGCCTGTCAGTCATAGATTGTGGTTCAGCAGTAGTCTACGGCATCCACCATGGAGACATTCGTTGTATGAACACACCTGTAGGAAGCTGAACAATGGCACCTACCACTGGAGGGTGTGTAGTTGTAGAACTTAAGCCCCATGTCTGTGTTATTGTCTGGATGTGTGTGTGTGTGTGTGTGTGTGTGTGTGTGTGCATGTGTGTGAGACGTGAGTCAAAGTGAAGGAAGTTATCGAATGTTTGTGGTATTAATATTTGAACACTTTCTGGGGTTTCCTTGTAAACTGAACCCTGTTTGTGTCGGCACTGTTTGCGTGCACGTGTGTTTGTGCTTTGTGTGTCCGTGATCCAACTGCTGCCAGGAGTCTCCTCGGTTTTATGAGAAAGAAACTGTCACAGGGCACATGTAAACACAACAGAAACAATACACCGCTCCTCTGAGTGTTTTGAGAGCGCCTGAGTCTGCAGATATCCATGTTTACACCGTGTCATTATGGAGATAACCTTTGACCTCTTCCTTCATGGGATACAAATTAACATGTAGAGTGTAAACAGAAGACGGGTCATCAAAGATTTTGAGGTAGACCTTAAAACACCTTACTATGAGGGAAGGCATGAGAAAGGAAGTACTGCAGGAAAGGAGGGAAATAATGGGAGAAGGGAGGAAGTGAGGGAGGAGAAATGATAGGAGGATGAAGGAAAGAAAAGGTACACTAAGAATGTGATGATGATGATGGAGAAAAGATAAATAAATACAAAATAAAGATAGGTAGAGGAGAAGTAGTGGGGGAAATAAATGATGAATGGGTAGAGGAAAGGAGAGAAGAAGTGAGGAATAGAAAGAAAGAAAAACAGGGTGATGAGAGCAGAGAGAAGAGAGGCGAGGGAAAAAAATAGAAGAGGATAGAGGAAGGGGCGGAAAGGAGAGGAGAAAAGAAGAGAAGAAGGGAAAGAAAGGGAGAGGACAGGTGATGAGGAGAGGAGAGATAATGAGGGGAAAAAATAAAAGGATAGCAGAAGGGGGAGGAAAGGAGAAGAGAGGAAAGAAAGGGAACAGAGAGGAAAGGAAAGAAAGAGAACAGAGAGGAAATGAGAGGAGAGGAAAGAAAGGAAACAGAGAGGAGAGGAAAGAAAGGAAACAGAGAAGAAAGGAAAGAAAGAGAACAGAGAGGAAAGGAGAGGAGAGGAAGTTGTCTCAGCTTGATGTACAGGTAGAGAAATGAGGGAGTCCTAGTGTTTGTGTTCCAACTAGATGGCAGTCCAGTTTCAGGACATAAACAAAGTTACCTGTTCAGTCTCTCTGAAACGATCCCCTGCTCCGTCTTCCACCATCAGTGTTGTTAATATTGCAGGAAATTTGCATGTGCGTCTCATATTTCATATCAGCAACATTAATTACACGGCACTCTACCAACAGGCCTTCAAACAGGTTTTGCATACCATCCTTTACTCTGATTTAAACGGTGCTTTTGATCAAACAAAGTTGGCGGACGTGCAGGCTGCAGGTAAACAGAGGTCTGTGGGCATGGGCAGGTTGCCTAGTGTCTGCAGCAGGGAGAGAAAAGCCCCGAGGTATTCATTCCGGCACTGTCGAGGGAGAACTGGTTTGGTGGCTCTGCCCCTTATTGTGTGAATTCACCTCATGTGGTACAGGTAATTGTGTCAGGAATGTGCTACCCATAAGCCTTTGCTCTTCCATTTCAAAGCCCTGCAAGACTGAAGGCATACATGAGTTGATGTTCAAAGAAACGTGCGAGCATAGAAAGTCAGATCAAAAACAAAACAGGGGTGAAAAAGAGAACAGAGTGTTTTCAGATGTTTTTATTGTCTGAACATTGCAGTGACGTGTTGCTATCATGTAGAAATATAACATACATTTTGGTGGAGAAAAAAAGCCTCCCAGAGAGAGCTTCATACTCTGTACAGGAAATGTCTACGGCAAGCGAAATGGAATGACAAACTGGGAACGATATAAAAGCACTTGGCGTGTTGTTTCATTGATGGCCACAAGAGAACACAGATATAAATAATCACAGACGTTTGGTAATTGACATTGTAACCAGCCAAGCATTTACCAGTGTATATAAATATATAATTCCTTATAAATAAAGTTAACTTAGAGATCATGATTAGACTGTGATCAGCGAGCCCTTGACCCAAAGCACAAACAATCAAAGGTGATCTTAAACACACAACTAAGCGCTATGCTCACGACGACTACCAGATACACTAGGACTCGTTCTCTCGCACGTTTCTTCTCTATAGATCCACTATAGGTGAAGAAGACAGGGTCGGCTTTGCTTTACATTAAGTGCCAGCTTGGAGCTCCGGCGCTGGTGATTAAGTGAAGCCATGTTATTAATAAAGCCAAGCCTAAAACGCAAAGGTGTGTTGTATCAATATTTGCACATGCTCAGCGCCGAGCACACCTTCCTGACATACCAACAGTTAAAAACACTGTGACTTTCTATAAAATTATTGGCATAGCTTGGGCGTTTACATCGACTCTCTCTTCGCAGAGCAGCTACAGTGATTTGAAATGTGCAATGCATGCTGACAGTTCATCGCAGTGCAGAATGGCAACTACAGAAGGTGATAGTGGTCCCGATACAAAACCATAGATCGACCAGTAAATGAGTGCATGTTAGGATTGTTGGGCGGAGTAATAACTCCAGTTTGATCAGAGAGCAATTCACAATGAGGGATAACATGGCGCCACGAATGCAGCAGATAAAGAAACAAATACTTAAAGGGGCAATCAGCCAATCAGATTTTCACATAGAGTCCTATTCAACCCATGATAAAAGTTGTACAAGGCTGTGTCTATAATCGCTCGCTAATTCCTTTGATCCTTACTCAATAAACGCTCAGAAGTTTACTTTTAGTGATCAGCAATTTCCACATAAAATGCAACACATTGCATTGCAGGGTAGTATGCAGAGTGTCTGTGAAGCAGGGGCGGATCCGGGGTGGCTCAACTGGCTCAACTAATGTAATACAAAACAGTATAACTCCCGCCTCTGACCAGGTAAATAGCCAATCATAGTTTAGGATTTTTGGGGTGGCATCTGGGGTGGCCAATGGGGGGCCCAGGCCACCCCTCTGGTTCCGCCCCTGCTGTGAAATTCATCCATGGTAATTCAAAGTTTAATCCAAAAGGCAGCTGGACTGGATGTCTTCAAGACCTTCACCCCAGTCCAGTTTCCTTTTGGATTAAACTTTGAACTAGTCAGCGGAAGCTAGTGTTTACCATAGACGCAACCTTTTTCATTCTGAATTTGTGAGGGCAATATTCATTGCATAACCAAAAATTAGGCCCTATAAGTGCCCATGGGTTAATAAAGTGCACTGTATAGTAAATAAAAGTGATTTCAGACACAGCCTTAGTCTGAAAAATAATCCTGGAAACGCCATCAGCGTTATTTTAGTCTGGGCTTGGAGGCTACAAGAAGCTCTGTTATAAACTTGTAGAGGAGGGATTATGGGAAATGTAGGATCAGGTTTTGTAGGGTTTTGAATCAAGACTAAAAATCAGGATATTTTTGCCTCTGCTGCTTAAATTATGAGCCCTATTTTTTTAATCTGTCCCACCAAACTAAATCGCTGGGGTGGCCCATTAAAGGACTGTAGCTTCAAATCATCATGGAAAGAGACAAGTCTAGTAGTAACTTGTAGTGAGACGAGCATGCAAATACACTAGCTACCAACCTATGGCCTCATCATGCAAACACCCTGGGGTCGGATGCACTCATACAGGACGTGTGGTGGGAAAAGCAAGAAAAGGACAAACAACATTTGACAAGACGTTTCACAGCGCGGTGGTGAAAGTAATGCACAGTCATGTGTCTAATACCGTGGGGTAAGGCCAGAGGGTTTGGGATGTAAAGAAGATAGTAAGGCTCTGATTTCCAGATCGTTCCATTAAGATCTTCATGTTTTCAGTTTTACAGGAGAGAGAGGTACTCCAGGAGCAGGAAATAATTTGGACCTCATGCTAATAATCCAGCCTCTTTCCCCCCATATCCCCTCCTTCTTTTAGTTCATGAGGGTCATGGTGCTCTCAGGCTGCCCGCCAAAGATCCCCGAGAAAAACTCCAGTGCCAGACGCACGTGGATGGGCACAAAGACATATGAGGTGTAGATTACCATGGCGATGGCGGAGAAGAGGATGGAGTTGAAGATGGACTTCTCCCACGGCTCCAGGACGTAGATGCCGGTGATGAGCAGGTACTGGTAGTACAGCCAGGCCAGGTACTCCCACAGGTTCTTGAAGGTCATCTTGCAAGCTGCGAAGAAGGGAGATGGCGGTGGAGTGTGGTGAGATTCAGATTGTAAGAAAGAGACGTGAAGGAGGATAAAAGCAGAAGAAGACAGAGGAATGGAGGAGAATGATTAGGAGAATAATTGAGTTGTTTTAGCTGTTACATTCACCGAGGAAAAATTCCTTTATATTTTCTAACTCTTGCATTAACAACACTGTACTCTCCATAGAGATAAGTCCTGCCCATTGTTTACCAACAGTGTAACCACGATGGATAATGATCCTTAAATAAAAATAATAGTCCCTGTGCTCGTGTATTTATTAATTACCCCTCCAGGCCCCTCCAAATCCACACAGAGTCCTGAGGAGGCAATCAGGCCAGCCTCAAAGGAGCTGAGGGTCTTATAGGATTCAGTAGAGTGGTGCGAGAAACATGAAAATAAATTCCCCCTGGAGATAACAGTCCTCTCCTGTTTCTTAGCACACATATGTTGCCACACATGGGACACTAATACATAGGTTTATGGTATACGAGGAGAGGAGGGTAATGAACAGTTTTCCATCCCTGCTGAACGTACAGCACAGGGCACAACATGCATGCAAAACAGATACATTATAATGCATTGTTAAGCCTTCTTGCATGGATAGCTTTTCAAACATCTGATAAAAGCTTTGTGTTTATTTGACGTAAGGTTTACATAGCTGCAGGTTGGAAGAGTTCCTGCTGCACGGGTAGGGGGCGGGGCCAACAGGTGCGCTAGAAGTGCAGGTGCACTCACCTGGCTTTTAGCATATACTTCAGAGAGAAAAGGGAAAACAGGGTAATTTTTTAATACATGCCAGCTATCTACAGGATGCAATCAAATTAATTTGAACATATGTAGATAAAACAGAAGGAACCCTGTTGCTCTTGCAAAAAAACAGTTGTGTAGCTTTATTTAACCAGCTTTTTTTGAACAGAGTTTGGATGGCACCCTAAAATTTCTTGTTATAATTATTAATCAAGACGTTTGGCTCATAAAAAGTTAACTTCCGGTCCAGATTATCATCTGCAGATAGAAACAATTACATTTCATCAGTAGCCTACTTCTCAGATTCTTGAGATTATTAATAGACATCATTTTAGAGGGACTATATGAGCTCTGTATTGTGTATAACGGTAAACGTACATTGACTCACCTTGGCAGCCGCCGTGAGATCTCCTGGATTACACTAATGATGAAGATAACACCAGGGTGAGCTAAAGGCAACAGCCCGCGTCCCTCTGCTGCTTCGCTGCTTTGTGTAAACGAAAAAAGCTGCCTCGCTAGTTTGCCACTGGCCTATATGTAGTGGGTCATACAGACTGTGAGAATGACGCCACACCCACTACTCGTGCTTACACTCCCGACTCACCTGGCCCAGGGATCATGCAGGTGCAGAGAATGCGCAGGTCGGTGCGTGTTTACGCAGCAAAAGCGAAAAATAAAAAAAACCGTCCTCGTATCTGAGGCAAAGATCTCGGTGTCATCTAATTCAGCCACGTAAAGTCCGTTGCTTTTTGCAGCGTCTTTAAAGTTTCTTAAGGCTGTCGCATCCTTCTGCGCATCCTTCACCATGCTGCTGCAGCATGGTGGTGCCGCAGCACCGCCTCTGACGTAGGCAGCAGCAGCAGAAGCAAAACAAGCAGAGACAGCGCAGACAGCACAGTGGTACGGACTTCTGCAGTGTATGGATGTTGTAGTTTACTATGTGGATTATCAAATATGAAAAAAGTAATATTCACAGACTGTTTAATAAGACCACAGCAGTGCATGTTGTATTTTAGGAACGATCGTAAAGTGACTTTGGTGAATAAAAGAACCGACATCTTTCTCTTGCATGTGTGCTATAAAGATATACTGACTGAGGTTCGACTTGTCAGGTCTTAAATCCATAGTCAAATTGCGCACTTCCAATCGACTTAACTAACTGCAGCAGCAACGGTGATACACGCACACCAAGATACAAAACATAGGCTACATTCAAAAAAGTATTAACTTCGTCTCCCTTCTCTTCAAGTACCATGCCTACACAAAAACGCTTCCGGATTCACTTTGAATCCTGAATGCTGCCTTCACACTGGACAGCCAGGAGACAAAATGCACAAACCATGTCACAACTAAAAAAAATACAAAGTATAACCTATGAAATTGTCTCATTGTTTTGTGGTAATCAGACAGTTAAGTAATCGTATCTCCCGTCTGCCTCACGGTTGCTGACTTGCTCAGTTCTTGCTCTTGACAACATCATGCATTATTGATGTGTAAACACGGGCAGAGCCGCTGTGGCGCAAGAGTTGCGCATTGATACACTCCATGTTTGAAATGCCAGACATATCGCTTTAAAACATTTCCCCTTGCACATAATAGACAGCTTTTTTTAGTTTAAATATCCACAACCAAATGATGTCAGAAAAACCAGCCTCAGATTGCTCAGGTGTTGCTGAGAATCAAAGCTCCAACAAAATATCAGTGGTCCTCTTATAGGTCTACTTGGAAGGTGAGAGTAAAAGTAGAAATTAGGGCTTAATGTAAAGCATTTGTGTCAAAATGACACATTTAGGTAAAGATGGTGAGAAAATCAGGTCAACAGGAGGGCAATGATGGAAAAAAGAACCCTTGCTCTACATTGTTGCCCCCACCCACCTACCTGCACACACATAAACACCCAGAGGGGATTCAACTCATTCACTTTCCCAAGTAGATCTGATTACAGTTAACAAGCAGCTCAGGTGTGTGGAAAACAAGACTGGGCCTCCTTTGACTTGTTAGAATAAGACGCTTGTCACACGTATGCTAACACAGCCTGTGATACGCACATTCCTCTGGTGTGTTAGATTACATAAAACGTCAAGTTAGCAGGTGTGCATGGCCACGACGACCCCGGTGACAGATAAACTCTTTAACTCTGAATTATGGTTTGGTTTTAAAGTTGAAAAGCTGCTGTGTGTGAGCAAACTGCATGGTTTTAAATTTGCAAAATGATCATCTCACATAAACCCTCCAACTTTTTTGAAAGTTGCCATAAAGTTGCTTGTTGTAAATGTATTTTATAATGTTCAGTCTGTGTATTTTATCCTTAAATACCGCATCCCTGCGAGCTGTATGTAGTAAGATTAAGACCTACACGAAGAAAGAAAATCAATCAAATCTATTATTTTTCTTAAGACTTTTATAGACTTAACTTGTTTAAGTCCAGACAAAGAGTGGAATCTAGCTTGGCTGAAGTTTGGATCTGTGTATTTGTTATTACAGAGCATGAATGGGGACAGGGTGGAGTTGTTTGCACATCCAATCAGTGGCACATCACTGCAGATCATACGAGGACATGACTGTTATTCAGAGCAGCTTAACGTTTGTATCTCCAGCTTTAGACTGTAACAGAGCACATGCAGCTCTCTCTCTCTCTGGATGAAAATGTGGTGCAGCTGGGTGAGGATTTTAATATTTCCTATGTTAGCCAAATGAGAACATAAACAGGCTGGACCTAGTTTACTGCAAGTGAGGCTGTTTGAATGCATTACTCCCCTCTGGTGGATGTGTACAGCAAAGTAATCACAACGACTCCATTCAGGCTTGTTCACACTAGAATAGAGATATAATTGAGTTTCCTCACAGCAGATGTTATGCAAACTACATGCAATATATTTTTGAGTAGTCTCTAAAAACTGAAAATAAGTATTATGTTTAAGGAGGACAAAATGTCTTTCAAAAGTTAGTGTGTGCTTCAAACTGCACTGAATGAGACTGAAGTATGAAGTAGAGACACAGATGTCTTTTACAAGCAGAAAATATCTCTGAAAAGTTTGCATAGGGATTTTTATTTTGACAAAGTGAACTTGGAGCACTCGATTTCCACACCACTTCAAAATGTAACATTAAAAGTGGAAAATAATTCTTTATACGCATCTGAAAGTCTTGATTTTGTAGGCCCAATGTCGGTATAGAAATCGACTGATGAGATGGACGACGTAAAGGATCAGTGTAAAAAATTCCATTATAACCTATAACACAGGATATGGGTTTGAAATGTAATGAGTCATTAGACCACAGTCTGATGAGCTGTGTTTTATTTAGTATGTAACATTATTAGTCAAAGGTTCAATCAGTCCTCAATCAGTTCATACGTGTGTAATTGCAAACACTGCATCATTGGTTGGTGCTGTATTTGACACATCAGCGGTCAGTGTCAAACAGGCAGAGCGACAGAAGGCTACTCCGTCATCATGTCGGCGCCCTCTCCTCCTGTAGCGTCCGACAGGCTGAGCTCCTCCAGCATCTCCATCAGCGAGATACGAGGTGCTCCGTCATCATCAGTGTCGCTCTCCACCGGGATCTTTGATGCATCTGAAGTAAAAACAAATCCACATCTGTTCATTAACTATCCAATACATCATCTATGATTTACTGTGTGACACTACATCTATCAGCACCTAAGCAGCCATCGACTGTAAATAAGCTGTATGAGCTGCAGCACTGGAAACATAAACATGTGGAGAAAAGAGGCTGCAGTCTGTGGGGGTTCTGGTGCAGTGAGAAGTCTGCAGTGTCCGGCTGCTCACCTCTGAAGATGTTGACATTCTTCCTCAGAGTCTCGTCCTCCTCCAGGTCCTCCAGGAAGTCCTGGTATTGTCTGAAGACAGAAAAACAGGTTTCATTACTGAGAAAAAAAACATATTTACAGGATATATTTTCTCTTACTAACCAAGACAATGTAATGATCTTAGTCACCATTCCAGGGAATCTTAAGTGTTTTCCATTATGTCCTGCGCTAAAGCCATTAGTGCAGAGATAAACTTTTTATTTTGTAGAGGATAAAACTATTTTTATTTCATTTTAGTCCATATTTTCTCCGGACAAGGTGTTCTAAATGTATACACATGCAAGTGGATACAGGGTTTTCCAAACACTCCCAAAACTAGGGACATTCCAGATTTTCCTTATTGTCAAGAAACTCTTTTGAAAGAGCAAAACCAACATGAAATGATACTGCTATTAAGTATGGTTTATGCAGCCAGAGCCTGATGTAGCTTCATCCTTTGTGCCATAGAGCTCCATTATTGTCCATCAACTATTAGAACACATAAATGAGCCACACAGTTTCACTGGGTGACAGGTCTGTAATGTAAGTTGAATAAATACCACAAACACACGAGTAGTGACCATCCAAAGTTCCACTGTTCTAACTTAGTCACTTGCATAGGTGTGTAGGAAGGTCTTGACGTGTATCCATAACAAACAGAAAATTAATTTGATGAGATGAAATGATGATACAGATCCCGTATCATCCTGTTACGTTTAAGTGCTTACAAGCTTACGGTAAGAACCGTGTGTTCCCAACACCTATGCCCAACTAACTTCCTATTCCCCTTAACCTTTAAACACCTGACCTTATCATGTGACCAATTACACCAACACAATACAGACCCTAGTGGTGAATCATTCTACCAGTATTTATATACAACTTTTTACAAACATTAGAACACAATAACACATGCTAAATTGGGTAAATAGCCACTAGATGATCAAATATGTATTACTCCACGTCTGAAAATAGTCCCTAACAAATTAAACATTTACTCCTGTTTAAGTAACCTTTGCTTAAAACTACAGTGCTCAGCTGTTTAAGCAAATTATTTAACCTTTGTGCCAAAATAAAAGTATATATTCCTGACTAATATTTTAGATTCAAGTTTCAAGTTGACGTAGACATGGCAGAGCAGTGACAGCAGCCTTGTCCTTTAAAGATGACAGCCTGTTGTTTCTGCAGAGCTGTTTTGGATACATGTCGGATGTTTGTGAGGATTGTGAAACTCTCCTACCTCTCATCATCGGTGTCCATGCCCTCGCGGTCTTTGGCCATCTCCTGCAGCTTCCAGTTCCTGCGCTTCACCCTCCGGGTGCGGTCGTAGCTCTTCTTGATCAGCACCTTAGACGTTACACAGTCAGGTGTTACACATTAAAAAACACTGCAGCATATTTTCCACATTCCTTTATGTAATGCTATGCAGGAATGTGGGACTTTTTGTGCAGTCAGTATTTTATGCTGCCACTAGAGGGCAGTGTGAATCAAGTGGACAGCACTACTACTTCAGGCAGGATCTGAAGCCCAGAGATGTTCAGTGAAGTGCAGGCGAGTCTTACCACATCAGGGACGTGGTGAGGGTTCATCTTATTCAGGTGCTCATCGTTGACGTTGGAATTGGCAAAGTCGAACCTGCGGGATGAAACGTAAATGTGCCGTTAAATCTCTTTCCTGCCAGCCTGACTTAAATCTGAACATCATCCATCCCCAACACTCACCCCATCACCAGATCTCCGATGTTGAGCAGGTGTCCCAGGAATGTTCGACAGTGATACTGCTGACTCGTGTCCAACTCTGAAGTTTTCTGAACCCACACCTCAGCCAGAGTGTGCTGCAACACACACACACAGACAGAGGGAATATAAATGTTGTTTGTGGCCACTGAAACAACATTACTCTTGTTCTTTTTCCTCCAATTTGTTCAGACAGATGCATCGATACTAATGCAACATTCAGACGGAGGGAAGAGAGAGCGAACAGCATCCCTACAAACCTCATTCCCCGAACCATCCGAACAAACACTCCTGTGTGTTGCTGTCTTTTTGGCCTGAATCGTGCATACAGGGATAATGTAATGGTGTGCTATTGATTTTGCTTCCAGAAGAAAAGCAATGTTCCCTCTATAATGCAATCTGTTCTGCAACAATACACACACACACACACACACACACTCTCACCTTATTGGACCTCGTGCCGGCTCCAGCACCCAGCTTCTGGTCTCGGATGGTTTCGGTGTCCATAACGATGAACTCCTCCAGCTGACGCGGGTTGCAGAGGCTGTAGAAGGGATTTCGCCAGTATGTGTTCCCATCCACCTCAGCAACTGGGGAATCAGATTAATATGTTTTTATTACTGAAAGTTCTAGTCATTAAAGTGGACATCCAAACCCACAAATTATATAAAGCCTTGAAAAGAACTTGGAAAATCTGAATTTCATCTGGCTTTTTCAGAAATGAGTCACTCATGATACATTTGATGCCTTTAGATATTTCTAAAAACTTCAGTATATTCTAAGCTCCTTTTCCTAAAAGCCTTATACATACTCAAACTATCAATCTGATTAATCTGTCAATATGTTTTTCTTTCAAATAAACCAGACAGTGTGATGTGTTAACTAAACTGAGCAAGCAGACAAACAGCAACACAAATATTTTTAATCCCGGAGTTAATTGGCGACTGCAGCCTCAAATCTGCAGAGCAGAGCTCAGCCTCGAGGCGCTTTCTGCTCCTCAGCCTGCTTAAAAAAACTTTCTACAGCAAAAATAGCCTGCTCTTTGAAGAGTAATTAAAAACGTGTGTGTCGCTTCCAAAATGTCAGGAATGTGCATCGCAGCGTCTCAGACTCTCACATAATGAGTGATTACAGCAGATAACAAGAGGAAACACATCATCACTAATTGTCACCAGACTTGTATTGATTATAAATCCCTCTAAATGAGCCGACTCTGCTATGACAGCATGCGTAATGTGAACTAAAAATATCTCTTTTATTTTTGCTCTGTGCCGTGACTGGGCGCGCAGTGGGGCTGCTGAGTGGAGACGGCTGTGATGAACATGTGGTAAGCAGACTGGGGTCGGTTTTATGCAGCATTGAAGGGTTTCCATCACCATGGTGATGTACAGGAAATGTTTTGGATTTCGTTTTTTTTTTTCTTCAACGCTCAAAACACACAAATGCATGAATGTGCAAAACCTGTAGCAGATATCACAAAAGGTAACTGAAGAAATTACATCAAATAAAGTGTCAGTGATTAGTCAAAGAGAAGACTAACAGGACTAAAAAGTGGGCTGCATCCTATACACAGATGGGACCAATATACCTTTATAAAATGCAGAGAGGTATTTTATTGTGTTACAGTATTTTATCCTGACGATGGCGCTATGTAAGGCATAATGTACAGTGAGCAAGTTATCGCGGAATGGAACCCCAACAGGGGGAGCAGGGCAGGTCTCCTCTCACCCTGCATTAACCCGCTTATTACACAGCTTTCTACTTTCGAAATCAATTATTTGACACAATATATTAATTGGAAATGATTTTATTAATTTAAAAATGATCATATTTTAGTTTTCCGTTTTAAAATAGTCCGTTACACTCACAGTGAGAGCTGCGTCCATAGCAACGGTTAACTCTGCAGCCTTAGCTAACCGAGCTAATATTACTCGCATTAAATGGAAACATTTAAGACACGATGCACGCGGAGCAGGAAGCACCGTAGCAAGTGACTGCGGTTTTCTGTCTCGCCACTGTCAGAGGTTGGTTGACATTTTCTTTTCCATTCACCGTCTTTAAACACCGCCATATCCCGTACTGTGTTCTGTTTAATGTTTACTTCATGTGCCGTCTTCAGTTTTGTAGATCTCTCTGTCGTAGCCTTCAGTGTTTGCATCGTTTCTCTCCACTGTTTGTCTCTTTTCTTTTTTCCCTCGGTAAACAAAACGTCATCAAATGTACCGGGCTTCTTTCAGCGGATTGATATGATTACAGTTAGTCCTCCTAATCGTGTGATTAGAGTCGCATCCCTTGCAACGGTCTGTTCTTCATAGCAACGGTCTGTTCTTCATAGCAACAGTCGGTTATTGAGAAATAGCAGACCTTGGAATGCCGTAATTAACCAATCAGAATGTGTAATAAAATCTAGCTAAAGCTTGGTCACTGACATGCGCAACCATGATCGCTAGTGCAGCTGCCGTCCTCACAACAATCAACGTTACCGTAGGCTGTGTTCAACTGCCACACCGGTAGCTATCAGGATTTCAAAATCCACATGGCTAAACCAGACGCTAGGCTTTAATTTGTGTGTGTTTTGAAATGTGTTTCAAATGAAAATTACATAACTTTTTTACACGTTTTTATTGTTTAAAAG